>NC_140071.1:61400619-62078119 GCF_964194135.1 Talpa europaea | reverse complement strand
CGACTTTGCAAAAACAGTCCATCAATGAGAAATCATAACAATCTTTGAAGTTTTTTGGTTTTAAGTCTCCTTCCATCTTATTCACCACCCACTGACAGAATAGGACTCAGAACCTCAAAAAACTCTCATCTCCATTTGTTCCTTTATCTCTGATTTCTTTCAAAGATAAACTTCTAAGATAATTTTTAACAAAGTTAAAGGATCAGTAAAGGAACTGAGCCAGTTCAAAATGATTTAAAGATTAAATAGCCTCTTTTAACACAGAAAAGGCAACTGCTCAAAGAAGCATTTTTTTTTTTAAGGAAATAGATTTAATCTCTACTCACTCTAATGTACCACAGTTGGGGAAATTCAGTATTAAAGTGAATATTCTATAGTATACACTTTTTTAAAATATTTAAAGGTGCTTGGGTTTATTTTTTTCTATCCGTAATTGAAATAGTACATACCAATGATAGATAAACATTGAAGTGAGTTTAATATGTGCATAAGGAAACTCAACTAAATATTTTTATTTATAGATATTTTATATAGATACTCAACTAGTTTGTTCTTTATAATATTATGTAACTGGTTGATTTTAATTTTCAACTTCATTGTTATATAATATCACTCCTTTAATGATGATATTGCTTGACAAATAAATCCCATGAGCATAAAATCAGATCTTGCTTTTATATAGGATGCAAAGATTGTTGTAGTCCTCTAGTACCAAAAAGAATCAATGTCAAAATAATTACTTCTTACAAAAAAATGTACCTTCCATAAGCCCTTCTTATCTAAGTCCTAAGGTACTATTCAGTTGTCCTCCAGAAAATGATTCCAAAAATTAAAAGGAAGATGTTCAGGAAAAATGTTGGTTTTCCTTCCACCTCCCCTACTTGAGAGAACCACAGCAAAATGTAATTTTAAGGCCTCTATCCAAAATTAACATGCTAGTTTCTCCTCTGCTTCTTTCACCACTTGTGTTTAAAAAGAAGTTTAAAACTACTACTACTACGATGACAAGGAGATATATTATATTTAGTAGGGACAAACTCATATGCCATGAATTGGCTCAAATTCATGATAAACATGGGATGTGAAAAATGAAAGAAAATTTTGCAGCCATAAAAACTTTTGCAATGCTCAAATCCACAACTGATCATTGTATAACTGTGTCTTTGCTAGGAAACTGTTTAGGGCATAGCTACCACACTCATCTTGTTGGCATTCAGATGGCTAAATGCCAGATCAATGAACGACAGTGTTATTCAAAAGTCAGGGTTAAAAGATTTCACATCTGGGTCTCCAGTGCCCCAACCATTACCCTTCAGCTTCGAAAGAAACCCAGGCTCATTCACATAGGAGTTAACTAATGGAATTTTTCCCAGTCTCAAGTCAGCTTTGTTTAATTAACTTCATCTGACGTGAGCCTCTCACTAAAAATATTAAAGTGAGAATAGTGCCACTTTATAAGGCTCACATCTGTACCTCTGAGTTTTGAATGATTGAGTTGGCAAAACATTTCTTTATAATCTGATTTTTCCCTCATTAATTATCCTGAGTCATTTGAATATCCTTAGGGATGACTGCATCTACTAAATTAGGTCAAAATTTCATAGTCTCTGTTGCCAATCACCAATTTCACTTACAGTTGTCAGTAAAAATACCTGATTTGTGAATTTAATGTTGATAAAATTAGCCATACACTTTATATTTATTATTTTTACATAAATATATATGTCTTTGGTGGTCAAAATAATGGCCCATCAAGATGTTGGTGTTCCCCTAATCACCAGAACCTGTGAATACGTTACATACAGAAAGGACTCTGCAGATATGGTTAAGATTAAGGACATGAAAATCGGAAGATTATCCTGGATTGTCAAGGTGGACATAAAGTAATCACATGAGTCATTTAAAGTGGAAAAACATTCCTAGCTTTGGAAACTAGAGAGATATCTGTGTAGGATTAAGTCTGGACTTGCTAGCTGTGAAGATGGAGGGTGGCCATGAGCCAAAAATGCATACAGCCCCTAGAAGTTAGAAGAGACAAGGAAGTGAATTCTCCCCTGGAGTCTCCAGAAAGGAATGTAGCCCTGCAGGCATCTTGCTGTTTTAGTCCATGGAGAACTGTGTCAAACTTCTGATCAACAGAGCCATAAGATAATAAATTGGTATCCTTTAAGTCACCAAATTTGCAGTAGACAGTTACAGCAACAGAAGAAAACTAATACATCTTCCTAATTATGATATTGTTACAATTACCCTTTATGAGGGAGAATGTTTAAAGGTTGACAGGAAAAAACATTCCACTTCATCTAGAGAGTGTGGTGCCATGAAAATAAAACCAGCCTGTGCAGATATCCAGTTTCCAGCTCTAGGTCTTCCATAAATGAATGTAAAAAAACCCAGCAAAGTTCTTACCCTCCCTTAAAACTCGAGTTTGTCTCCTGTCACTGGACAAAAAGTTTATTTCCAAGTGCATAATCTTCATATAACTTCTTCTAACTCTCGGATAGTGGCTTGATTTAATTTGACTTTCTAGAGAATCAAAGAGATCCTTTTTCCGCCATATTTGATCATTTTATACTGTGAAGTCTATAGACCTGGTATTTCCATATTTCAGTAAGAACAAGTTTAAGTATCTGTAAAACTTGAAACATTTTTATTATGACATAAAAATAAAATGAAAACTCTCTTAAACCAATTTTTAAAATCATCCTGCCTAAAACTGCATGGAACCACTTCCTGACTCAAGCATGAAAAAACTATAATCTTTACAGTACACTCTCCCTAAACTGCTTCTTGTTAAAGTCGGCAGGTGAATTTTTTCATGAATATTTTAAGGGTTCAAAAATGCAGACATATTTTTTATTACAAAGAGTTACTCAACAGATTAAATTATGTCACCCAAAACATTAATACAACAAAGAGCAAAACCCTGAAATAATATAGCCTAGGATATAAATAGTCTTCTTTCCACAAAGCATTATGAAAATGTTTCAATAAAATGTTTCAACAAGAGTGTTTCAAACTGTATGAAACCAGTATTCAACCGACCATATTCAACCTACCATAATAAAAATTAAATAATATCAAAATTTCTTTCTACCATTCAGGAGCCTTTTATTGATATTAATTAACCAGCAAATGTTCAAACACATAAACAGGATAAGAATTCAAAATAAATAAATTAAAAGTTAAAGCACGTTAGCTTATTTTCAAGGTAGAAAGGAATGAATAAATAAGCACTTGTGATATTTAAGATATAACAGATATCCTCCACATGCAAGTAACTAAATAGCAAATTTTTAACTTTTTTATATACTCTCACAACTCAATTTCTCACTGATTCTTTATAGATTGTTGACTGAAGAATATCATCCATCCAAATAACATAATATCATTCCAATGCAAAGCAATGATAGACAGCAGGTAAATTCCAGAAGACTACAAAACACAAGAAACAAAATGCCAGTTTTAATCGACCTCTTTCTAAAAATGGACAATGTAAGCCATTTAGTGACATGTTAAAGGTAGACCATCTGCCGATCTCCTGCACAGAAAAAAAGATCCAGCTATGTAAAGAAATGGGAGAGTTCCCCACCACATCCACTCATTCCTGTTCTTTTCTCTCTTACAAAGGTATCCATTAATTAATTAGAAACTGCCTTTACTTGACACCTCCATTTAAATACAATACTACATTCTTCACAAACTATTCCGAAATCATCCCTTGGGAATCAAGAAGAGGAAATAAATGTGCGTCTAACACTGTCATATGGACAAAATTCTCAGAATACAGAGATTCAGAAGGAGGCTGGTGAGAAGGCTGGCCTTTACTATTTACTGATGAGGCATACTGTAAGAGAAGTGAAATAGAAAAGTATATTTTCAAGGGAAATATTCATTCAAGGCTCCTCTGTTTGAACGTTGAAAATGATTCTACAATGTTATTTTCATAAGGCTGAACAGAGCTGGCTTATTCTAAGAAGTACGAGATGGAGCAAAGGAAAACTTTTATGAAGCACTAATTACACCGGTCACAATATTAAGAGTGTTATTTTTACTACCAAATTGTGAGATACTTTAAAAAGCATTGAAGGCATGAAACAAAGGGTCACTAAGGTACTTGAAACTTCTTATGTCTCCCTGTAACTAAATCCTTGTCCTAAAATGTAAGTTTTAATTTCTTTAGCATGTAAATTCTCAACCTAACTTGGCCCGGCTTTCTGATATGTCTTCCTTATATCATCTTAAGCATTTCAAGTGTTAATATTGTTTAAACTGGATAATATATAAAGTATCAATAAAATACATAATTCACACACTTAAAAATAACCTATCTGCCATGTGACACTTGTCAAAATATTTTAAGACCTCTATATATTTGAAATAATTTGAAATAAAACCTCTACTGTGGTTGCTACTGCTGCTTCCCAGGGAGAGTAGCAGGCATTGCACTGTGCATTCAGTTATTTTTATAAGTGTGCATGCACTCGCTCGCACAAACACATGCACACACAAACACATAGTTCAAGTACAAACCGTAAATCCTTTACAGGTAATTGTCTGAAATGCATCCTACACTGTGATTTCAGTCAACAGTATGTGTGTAGTATATCTAGAAAGCAAAAAAAAAAAAAAAAAAAAAAAACAACCCAGACCATTCATTCACCTGAAGCAGAATAATAGATGCATTTAGTAATTCTCTGATATGCAAAACAGGGCACTTACCTTCCATTGCCAGGGCCATCTGAAATCACACTGGAAACCCAGCAACGGGAGAGGGGCTTTATTGTGGGGTGAATCATCCCCACGTAGATGCTCTGAACAACCCCTGTATGCATACTGACATCATCAGAAGAGACTTGGAGGCAGAGGATACTATGGTAACCAAGCAATGTGCTGGGAGACAGAAGCCTTTAATTGCTTTAACAACTTCCTGGGGCTTGAGCTACCAGGCTTGGATTTGCTAAGTAGGAAATGAAGGTTGTCACAGAAGCGGTGAGTGTGACATAGAGCAAGGGGACTCAATGAATTCTGAATCTGTTCATCGTGATGTGACTTTTTAATGACAAATGTCATTACATGATTACATTAGCAATATTTCCCTCATAGCTGAAGCTCTGAAGAAGTCACAGGTCAATAAATAATGCTCCCAGGTAGCAATAGTATAAGTATTCATAGATGGTTTTCTCATTTAACAAGCATTAATATTATTGCATTACAAACATCCTTTTCCTGGAGGGTGAACACTTGATTCCCTTTCAAAAGAAAGCTCACAGCTGTGCCTTGGAGGTCAGCTTACTGATAACATCGAAAACTGATTCTCATATTTACTTTTCCATGAGGCAGCAGCTGCCCATTCCATTTATCTCAGAGCTCCAGAAAAACCTTTCCAATACATCACTTATCCAAAAAAACACCTCTAGCAAAATGCCTAATTATGACACTCAGATAAAATCAGAAGAAATCTGCCAGTCGGGTTCTGCCACACTGTCTTCATGATTAAGTCTATTCTATCGCAGGTAGAATTCCTCCAACAACCCCAAAATAACACATAATTTAAATTTTCCCTTTGAACTATTTGTCCTTCTCTGTATCTGTCACTCCTGTTCACAGAAATGCAACCCCTTTTAAAAATACCAGCTTAAAAGTAATTGCTTAAAATAACAACGTTTCAATATCAAACTGAGTCTATAATGATATATCATGCTTATTTGATCAGATGCAACACTTTAATAAGGATGCAATTTATCTTCTGTACTACGAAAAGTATTGTTTACTTCTCTGTGAATATTGGATTGACATGTTTTTAAACAATACCATGGTCTAATTTTTCCAGTGCAAATACTGTAATTTGTAAAGATGAACAAGTAACTTGGCAGATCCCCTTTAAGATATTCACAACAATAAAAATGAAGGTTGTCATTCTGTATTGTATACTCATAGCTATGCTATTTCAAAGATACTGTTATTATCTCTATTTCAATTTAGATGAAGTTAAGGCTGCTTTTTAATGTCTCCCTTGTGTGTAAATAGCGTATAAATGTACAGCAATGATACTGTCTACAAAAATAGTAAAATGGAAGACAACAAAACAAATTTACAATCTAGAGGAATGTAGAAAATCTTAAACTAATTAACAAGTTGGGCTTTTCACTACTGCCAATGTTAGGGGAATTCTGAAAGAGGAATAATAAAGTCAACCCTTACCAAAAAAATAAATAAAGTTTTCCTTAACTTAGGTAAATTAAAAAGCTTTCCAATAAAATGGAATCACTCCTATCCTTTCACTTGTTCTTCCTAAGATTCTGAGTTTGAGAACCAAAAATATGCAGTTTACCATGACAAAAAGTAGAAAATAAGTGTGTATGGGACAAATGTTAAAATAAATCTGTTTACCTGAATATACACTGGAAAAGGTCTATAAGTTACATAATCAATTGCTTGAGTGGTTACTTCTGGAAGTTTAAATTACAGAGTGATAGAGTATTCCAATTTTCAAATTATATGTTTTTAAACTTAGAAAAATATTTTTCAACCAAAGACAAGATTTGTCTCTCTCTGCTTACTTACTTCAAAAAGTCTGTGAATTCCTTTCTATGGTTTCACGAGACAAGAACTCGTGGTAAAACGGCAGCAGTTGTTACACACGCCGGCATCACATGGACATGAGTTAGTATTATAATTCCAAAAACAAAAGTTAATCTAAATGTGCTCTGAACTTAGGATCCTGTTTTACATGCTCTCAGAGAAGGCCTATGACAACTTCAACAGACTAGACCGTAACAAACTAGCCAGATTATTTCAAGGTTGTTTCAAAAAGCTCTCTAAGGGAAATGATCCCCGTGTCTAAATAGAATTAGGATGGAAAACCAAATAAAAGTTATCTGGACAACACACACAGAGAGGAGATTGGAGGAATATCGACTTTCCCAGAGATGTGACAGCCATAATGGAATAGTAAAGATAGTTTAATAGATTAAAGAAAAATGTTTTAAAATACAGTTTTGAAAAGAACACATCCAAAAATAAGACAAAACAAGAGGTCTCTGATTCGATAAAAGGCTGAAGGGAATTTAAAAGACCACCAGCAGAAACAGAAACCGTGTCAGTGAGACAATGGTCTCAGGAAACCAGAACATGTGCCCTGCTAAATAAAGATGCATATTTTAAAGACAAGAGTGTAAATTCCCCAACCTGTGTTCCCTAACTCCAGGTCTCATTCAGTTTTTATTCTCCTCTTAATTTACAAACAGCTCATGTGTCATATTCTCATCAATATTCTTTTTACTTTGTCAGGCTACCACATTTTTTGGCCACTATCACCTCACTGTCTTCTTAAATTAATACCTTCATAGAAATATCACTCCATTCCTTTGATTCCCAAGGATAGCACAGAGTGGGCAGTGGAGTATACATCCACATGAGGCCACTAACAACAGAGCTGGACAGGAACAGAATCTACCCAATAACAGGACCAGCTCCAGGCCAAGCTCCGGCATTTTCTTGCTACATCGCTGTCTACCTCCCTTCTGTTATCTGTCCCAATCTTCAAAAAATTCACTTTGGATTTCCCAGCACATCCCACGGCTTCACATAATGTTATAATTTCTCAAACTGAAAGAAAACATAAGTTAGAAGGTGAAATACTCTTTCACAAGGTTACCAAAAAAGACGCATATTTAAAAATTTACCTCTTATCTAGTTCCCAGGCATCAACCTTAATCCTTACATTGAAATTTAGGTTTCAACAAAGCACTGAGTTTAACTTAAAGTAAATTCACATTGGTAAGCGTCAATTCAAAAACAAATGATGGTTAAAAGCCTCTTCTGACAAAATATTTGGCCAGAATTTCTAAAGCCTTCAACAGTCAGCTAGTGTTCAGCTTGCATCCAATCCCAAATCACTTTTTTAGGTATTTATAAAGATGTTTATAAAGCAAAACATCCTTAGTCCTAAAGTTTTGTCTTATAATTTGTGTTGAACTTCCTTCTTGCCCAGATGATTAGTTTTATTAGCTTGCCTGGTCTTGATACAGTTCTCCCAATTCCAATTAAGCATATTATAAGTCCTGAGAAATGACAATGGTAGATGGAATTTTATTATTAGCATTTGGGTTCAAGCTTGTTAATTAAAACAAGTTCATATTGATATCTAATGAAGAAATATCACAAGGACTTCTAATGGCAAAAGGGCTCTAACTCCTCATCAACTTTAAATACAGTGAGCAGCTAAATTTCACCCATCCATCAATCTCCTCTCTGTTTCAGCCCCACAACTACCCTTTGGACTTAGATCTTCTCTATCACATAATGCCCTGGTCTCCCAGATTTCACTATCTTGTCACTTAAATCATTCTATGCATCACTTTGTCCTTGATGAGTCTTCACAAAACATTGCCTTAACCAGGTTACACAAAACTCCCAAATCCTTAACAGTTCCCCCGTGGGCCACTGAATCAAGTTCAGAGTTCATAGCTGTAATGTAGCCCATTATAGCCAGCCTTACCTCTGGGCATCTTGCAAGACAGCAATTCAACAATCTGATACAGTATTATTGATATATTCTGTGTTTTCCTTCCTCAATGTCTTTGATCTTATCTGCTCCTGGAATTCCACACCTCCCTCCCCCCTCCCCCCACACCCTCCTTTTTCATCACCCTGCCAATCCAAACCCTATCAGTCTTCAAAATCCATCCTTTCCATCAGGGATTATTTCCTCTTCAAACTTTCAGTGTTCTCTGTCTCAGTAACTGCACGTAAAGCATTCTATTGTCTAGTTATTTTCACATATCTCATTCCCTATAAAGTTCTGAAAGTTAAAGACAAAGTCTGTATTAACCTTTTATTTATTATATGCACCATGCCTTTGTGTTTGGCATTCACTTAATAAATGCTTATTAAATAAATGAACAAAAATGTATAATGTCCTATTTTTTTTCCATTTTCCAAAGTATTTAACATTAAATTTCCTAATGTTTGAAACAACTAAGTGTTTCAAAGGGAAACCAGGGAATGTAGAAACTGTAATTCCACTTTTATAAATGAAAATAAAGAGGCTGAAAAGAAAGTTTGTTCAATAAATGGTGCTGGGAAAACTGTGTTGCTACATGCAAAAGAATGAAGCTTGACCACTACCTCACACCATACACAAAAATCAACTCAAAATGGATTAAAGAACTAGACATAAGACCTGAATCCATAAAATACATAGAAGGAAATATAGGCGAAACACTACGTGATATTCACATCAAAGACATCTTTATAGACACATCACCCAAAGCAGTGATAGTGAAGGCAAAATAAACAGCTGGGACTACATCAAATTAAAGAGCTTCTGCACAGCAAAAGAGACAAAAACAAAAACATAAAGAAACCCCACCAACTGGGAGAATATTTTTGCACACAACACTAATGATAAAGGACTGATCACAAAAATCTGCAAAGAGCTGATGAGACTCAACAACAACAAAGAAAATAATCCAGTCCAAAAATGGGCAGAAGAGCTAAAACGAAACTTCTCTGAAGAGGAAATGCAAATGGCCAACAGGCATATGAAAAAATGTTCAACATCACTTGTAATCAGGGAAATGCAAATCAAAACTACCATGAGATACCATCTTACACCAGTGAGATTGGCACATATTAAAAAAAACTAGCAACAACAAATGTTGGGGAGGGTGTGGAGAAAAAGGAACTCTTCTGCACTGTTGGTGGGAGTGCAAACTGGTCCAACCACTATGGAGAGCTGTGTGGAGATTTCTTGACCTACTAAACATAGAGCTTCCATATGATCCAGCAATTCCACTCCTAGGGATTTACCCAAAGAACACAGAAACATCAATTCCAAAGAACACCTGCACCCCTATGTTTATAGCAGCACTATTTACAATAGCTAAGCTTTGGAAACAGCCCAAATGTCCAAAAATAGATGACTGGATCAAGAAGATGTGGTACATATATACCATGGAATATTACTCAGCATTCAAAAAAGATAAACACATGCAATTTGCAGCAACATGGATGGCGCTGGAAGGGATCATGCTCAGCGAAATAAGCCAGAAAGAAAAAGAAAAATACCGGATGGTCTCACTCATAGCAGGAATCTAGAAAACTTAAATAAGGGACCAGGAAAATGAATAACTTTAAGAAAGTGAAAATCAAAATCAACAAAAAACTATGAACCAGAGACACTTTTTGGGGGCTGGGGGGGGGCGGGAGGGGAGGGATTGGGGTCAGAATGGGGGGGGTGCAATTGTATGGGGAATATAAAAATAAAATTTATTATTAAAAAAAAAGAAAAGAAAAGAAAGAGGCTGAAAACAATACTCTGAATTCTTTTGTCACATAGGTTTCCCGATTCTCCAATATACTAACCACCTTGACATCCAAACTCCTAGTAGCAGCCAGAAAGGAGGTGTGCTCAGATTTCCTCACAGTATATTCACACTGCTTCTGAATAATTAAGGCCAAAATGGCTTTAATTTTTCTTCTGTGCCAATGAGTCATGGTATGGTCACTCAACATTAATATTCTCAACTCATGAGGCTTTAGCGAAACATCTCTTGTTCCCTATTTCTCTTTCCAGTATCTTCCCATTATCTGAAAAAGGCTGTTTCCTCTGCTCCATCTACCTCCTCAGAGCAACTGGTTCACAAACTCTGGGAAAGTCCCTGACTTTTCTAAACATCAGTTTGCCATTTTCAAAAAAGAGAACAATAGTACCACCTCATGCTGTAGTTATACAGTCAAAGATAATGCATAAAGTGTTGGTATAGCATAAGCACTCAATAAATAGTAGCTATTGTAATTGATAATAAAGAGCAAAACCAGAGCTAATCGGATTATATCATCTTCTTTCAAAAGTTTCATGTGTATTCCAGAATAGTGTTATAACCAGGTGATGAGGAAGTAGAAATTTACTAAATAAGGGCCTCTAAAGAGCTTGAATAATTAAGTGGGGGGAGTTAGGTTTTTTGGTTTTGTTTTGTTTTGTTTTTTTTTTTTTTAGTTTACAATAAAGGTGATGGTCTTTTTCAGTTGAATATCCTACATGTTATGAAAGGGTTCTATAATAGTAATTCTTTCATTTCTCCCACACAAATTTCTGTCCTCTTCTGCAACTAAGCCCAGCAGCATAGCTGGCATGCTTTCCTCAATCCATGTGACAGACTGAAATTATTCTAAATTCTATCAATGAAGACTTTAAATTTTGTCTTCACCAAAAGATCCAAGACTAGATCCCCATACTGCTTCTAAACTGACCAGAGAGTCAATTAATATGTTTTCACAAAACTAAACATGAATTATCATGTCTTTAATATTTTTACCCTACAAGTCAAAGGAATTATAGATGACAGCTTACTCTAATACCAAAAATGTATTGTAATATTTCATGATTGTAATTTTGGCTACAATTCCTAGAGGAGGAGCTGGATTAAGTTCCAATATACTTTTTCTGAAGAAGTCAGTTTAAGATATTTCCATTTTAGGCTCTCAATTATTAGAACTTTAAAAATATCTTTCCCCTAGGATACAATAAAGAAATTCAAGGGAAATGTAGAGCATCTGTCTGAATCTAAGCACAAATATTGTTTTCATGAAATAAAAGGAAGAGCAGTTAAAGATGATGCCTGCAGCCTAAGAAGACCAAGAAAAGTTGAAAAGGTATGACAGCAGGATGTCGGTTATAAAGCTTCTGAGTGAAATCCTTTTGTGCAAGGGTCTCGCAAAGGGCATCCAGACAGGACTCTGCATGTGTGTGTTTTGATTTAAATTAGCCACTCAGTCAGTTCCACAATGCCATGATTCTTTTGTTTAGCTGATTAAGGCAGGTTTACCAACAGTTACCCAATGATGCCAATGGCTTCTGAAAGGTCAAATGCATCAACATACACCAAATGTCCCAGACTGAACAGAACCAATAACAACTCCCTCAATAAACTACTAGGTGTGACTTATTGTGCAGTAGAGTATCCCATTTTAATCAATTCGGTTTTTTTTCTTCTTTTTTCTCTTCCCCAGAAGCTGAAACACATTTCCATAGTTTAATGATATACATTACAAACTTCCTGCTTTATTCCACAGTGTATCTGGTTAAAACAATATAAATAGCCCAGCTTCAACAGCACATTTTGCATGGGGGTGTGGGGAAAAGGGAAAAAAGACACGGAGGTGGAACTATTCTAGTCCGGGGTCAAGTACAACCAATGCATCATCTGTGTTATTAACACAAACTCACAAAAGGAAAGCTATAGCTGTAATCATTGTCAAATAATAAATGCTGGGAAAAACGGCATGGATATAAAAGGACCTGCACCAGATGGAAAATTCCATCTGGGTTCAAAACCAGGGATTCCAGCCCTTTGTGAGCTTCTTGAAAATCCAGTGTTTTGTTGTTTTTCTCAAGCAGTAAGGGATTGAATACATTCTTGTAAAATATTAATCATGCGTGTCTTGGGGCACTGAGTTGAAAGGAAAAGGGAAGAGAAGATAAGCCAAGGACATGAGCCTATAAAATGAGCAGGATAGGCTCATGTCTGACGATGCTATAGCAACAAGAACTGCAGGCCCAGGACGCAAAGGAAGTTCCAGCACTCAACACACACCCCTCCCTCTCACTAATGCCCCTGACCTTTAATTGTGGAAAGGGAAACATTGTTGCAGAGTGCTTTAGAGCACAGCTTTGGGTATAAATTCCAGCTCAGTTACTTCCAATCTGTGGTTTCAGGCAAGTAACTAAAGTTCACTCTGTCCTCAATTTTATAACAGATAAAATTAAGGAAAGAATCCTCACATCGGTAAAAAATGGTTGAATACAGATCTGAGTCAGGCACTGTTTCAAGTATTGGGGATATACGTTGATATATACATATATATACATTTGACACATATGTTGTGTTGAAAAGGACACATAAGTCCACTGCCCTCAAAAAGCTTGCATTCTAGGTTGAAATAAAACACACAAAACAAATATACAACATAACTTGATATATATGGAAAAGGGACCTGAAGAAATGTATTGCCGTATGATACGATGACTTAATACTGTTGTCAGAGAAAAATCCCAAACTGAGAAGTAAAGAAAATTGAATAAAGATAAAACAAGGTGTGTAAAACAAAAGGAAAGTTTAGGATGTTCAAGGAACACGAAGGCTGGGATGGCAAGAGAACAATGAGCAGTGAGCAGTAGGTTTAGACACCTATT
Organism: Talpa europaea; assembly: GCF_964194135.1. Lineage (NCBI taxonomy): Eukaryota > Metazoa > Chordata > Mammalia > Eulipotyphla > Talpidae > Talpa > Talpa europaea. The sequence continues at coordinate 62,064,918 of NC_140071.1, read as the reverse complement.
AGATAATAACTTGAAGAAATCGAGTAGAAATGAAAGCATAATGATGCTTGGGGTGGAGGACAAAGTTGGAAATAGAAATTTGGGAGACACCTACTTAACAAAAATCACTGTAAAACAGTCAGCATATAATGCCTGCTCATTATGACCATGGATAACCAGTCTCTCATCCCCACTTCTCCAAGTAACTTAATTGATAGTTGTATTCTGGAGTAAAACAGAAGAGGAGTGGGGTTGGATGAGCTCAGGAAGAACAAAACAGCAGGAGCTTTCTGGAATTCTGTGTTAAGTAGGATTCTGACGTGAAATATGAACCTGAAATTATGTGTTTAATTATATGCAAAATATATAAATCATAATGATTTCCAAGGCTCTGGAATTGGCAGGTTTTAGTCACTAATAGTGTTATTTTTCATTAATTTTGGTACTTATTTCTCTTAATCATTCCATAAAACAGATACCATTACTACCCACATTTTGTCGATAAGAAATTTGAGGCTCAGAAAGAATAATGTACTTGCTCAAAGTGACCAGTCTTCAAATAGTTAAAACTGAGAATCAAATCTGAGTGTCTATTATTCCTGAGACCATGTTCCCAAGCACTTTGATATACACATGTAAATTTGCTAAATAAGCTCCTTATTTGTATTTCCCTAACTTCACTTCTAGGGTCTTTCAGCTGAGCATAGCACATCTGGCTCCAGTATGGAATGTCTTGTGCAATCATTACTGTAGTTCTGGCATTTTCTCTGGTTTCCAAATTCACACGTCACATTCTGAAGAAAGCATTCAGGCAGAATTCTTTTCCGTGTTGATGTTAGTAGAAAACATCCTACTTGTTAAAATGCCAAATCCTATTTGATTTAGTGATTAGGTAACCTTGTAAGCAAGTCGACTTAATTTTAGCAACTGTCAGAATTCCAAGTTATTTTAGCAATTACCTACCTATTTGCCATCTACCCTATTATTCGGTTGATAACTTATCACTTCGTGGCATTTAAAAATACACATACGGGCCTCCCCGGTGGTGCAGCGAGTTGAGTACTGTGCTGTGAAGCTGTCAGCAGCCTTTGCAGCACCTGTTTGATCCCGGCCAGCCAGGGAGAGACCCACATGACGCAGCAGACCTTGCCTGTCTCGCCCGCTGCTCCCCTGAGCAGTGTATTTCGGTCAGTCTCCCTGTTCTGTTCCCCACTCTGTTTCTGATGAATCCTCTCAGCCTCCCGTGCCTCTGGCCTGTACCCCAGCTCTTGTATAAAACTAAAATTAAAAAAAAATCTTTAAAAAAAGAAGTTTAAAAATACACATACTCTTTATCAAATTAAGTAACTGCCATGGCTGTTATTTTTGCCTCATCCACACAATAGCAGACTAACATACTTTGACAAAAGAAGAGGAATTTTTAGGATTTAATCCTAAGGAATAGGAATATTCATTCTAGGGCAGTTAGAAATACAAAAACTCTTGTATAGACTCAGACTAACCATAACATAGACACAAAACGTAAAATATATTTAACCCTGTAATACCACGTCTTTTTCCTTTCACCCCAATGCTTTCTTATCCACTTATTTTTTTGTGAGAAGGCTTCTTAACAGGAAGAAAGTATGCTATATAATACACTGATGTGATTCTAGCACACTAATCAGAATTTGAATTTTATTAGCGAGAGCCATAGGCAAGAGCAATAATTCCTATGAAAGTGCTTCGTTTTATTCATGATCCCATGCTGGGTTAAGAAAAAAAGCTAACTTCAAAGCATTATTGAAAGATGATTAACTCTGAAGCCTCAAATGAGAATCACAGGCTACTTTGATGTGGAAGAATGTTTAGGACCTACATTTAAAGAAAAGACATCTACCATGTAAGTTCAACCACTAAAGAAATCCAATAATAAATTTATTTTGCATCTTTAAAACCAGGTATTACCTAAGGAAACAAACAAAATTAGAACTCAGCCTCAGGAATTAAGTCTTAAATACAAAATACACAACCATACAATTACCATACAATTTAGTGGCAAATGCCAACTCTGATATGTTCAATACTGGAAATAGAATTTCTTATATTATAATTTTCTTCCAGTCACCTACTCCATAAGGTACTGTGGGCATTGATCAAGTTACCCACACATCTGTAAAAATTCAACTAAATTTAAATAAGAATGCTATTCAATGTATGAACTATGTGGCACATAATTGCAAAGACTCCAGGTGCATAAAAACTTATGCCAGTACTTAATTTGAAACTAACATTAACAGTGACCTACAATTGCTAATCTTAGAGCTCCTAAGCATTTATGTAGTGTATGTCATAGTTTATTCTCATATGAAAATTGTTTATTCTCATACAAAAATCTCATAATAAATTATTACTTAGTATGTATAATTCTTAAAGTTTGTACAAAATAGACCATTAGGTATATTGTATAAATTTCAAGAGAAAATGGAAATTACTAAATGAAGTGAATGGATTAAAATATGTGACTTTTCACTAAAAAGGCCCCCAAATATGGGAAAGGTAGAAGGCTGATAACTGTATTTTAAATGATTGTTGTAAATATATAAACATTAAAACTGATACTATTTATTGAAATACTTACTTTACAAGTCTGATTTATTTAAATAATATTAAATGCTGTGACATTACAATTTTCTCTTCTCTCTCCTAAATCTCTATCAATTACAACTTGGAAAAATATGTAAGGCAATTTCAAGAAGTTACTGTGCTTCATAATGCAAGATGAAAATGCAGTTTTTTTAAAAAAAAAATCTGTCTGACATTCAATTCTATACGCTGCTACAGCAGGTCAAAAGCTATTAGCCACCTGCAGAAAAAGCATAGTAAAAAATAAAATGTCCTTCAAAATTATTTTGCATATACTTTTCTCAATGTAAAATGAGTGAGGTTATATTCTAAATGTTTTAAAATGTAATACCTCAAAGAGAAATACATTCACCATGCCAGAAATTAATTGAAAAGTGAGATTTAGTAATAGCCACATAATTCAGAACATTCAAGTTGGATAAAGCAAGCAGCATATCTATTATGAGAGAAATGATCACATAAGAAAACCAATCAGCTCAACACTGTATGGCTTTTAACTCCAATAAAAGTAGCATATTCTATATGATTCCTGGAATACTTAGCACATTTTTTTTCTTACCATTCAATAGTCTGCGAGGGACTGAACCAACAGTCTGCTGTATCTTTAAGATATTTCTACAAGTCTATTCATACAGAAGCAGCAAAACAGCAGCTCCTGTGCTATTGCACATAAAGAATTCTAAACCTTGGCAGTGAAGTGCCTGGTTCTCTATCATTATTCTATTAATAGATTTTATTAACAATTATTAGATAACTAGTCACATGGTATTTTGTACAACCTGGTACTAAACTCAACACTTTGTTAGATTTAAAAAATTAATTTATGAATGATAAATTGCTATACTCATAAACACACAAAAAATTATATATAAACACAAACACCCCTTAAAAAGCAGTGCTTTGCCATAGATATCAACTTTGAACTAGGGTTGATTTATTTTGGTTCATTAATCTTTTTTAATTCAATGGATTTTTATAAGATTGGTATTTATCTTTACTGGAGAGGATTTTTATTAGGCATAGTTTTTAACAGTTTACACTACTTTACTCAATACACATCATCTGTGCACATATACATAACTACAGTATTTAAAAGAGTTCCATTGTATGGAAGAACCAAACTTTAACCAAACTTTAAATGATGTCAAATCTGGTAAGTTTCCAGAATATTTTTTTCAGTTTTACTGAGAAATAATTGATGTCCAACATTGTACACACTTAAGGCATAGCATGATGGTTTGATTTACATACATTGTGAAATTACCATAAGTTCAAATTAATTCTCATCTTTTCAGATAGATATGAAAATAAAAGGAAAAAATGTTCTCCTTGTGATAATTTTAAGGATTAACTCTCTGATACTTCCCTATATCACAAAGAAGTGTTCACTAGAGTCGTCACACTTACATTAGATTCCTAGTATTCATTGCTCTTATTACTGTCCGCCTTTCTCCAGTTGTCCCCTGCATTCCCTTTGGTTATCACAAGTCTAATCTCTATGATTTAGGTGTTTTATGGTTTGATTCCACATATGAAATCAGATAGCATTTTTTTTTGCCTTGCTTCAAAGATGAAAGCTGTAAGGAACTGAAAATACCAATCTCACTGTCCAAGTTCTGAAAATGACATGTGGTAGACAAATACATATTTTGAAACCATGTCAGATTCAGATTCAGCGGAGGGTCTTTCTTTTTTTTTTACCCCTGCATACCTTTTATTAAGTTTCACCGTTTTTAACAGTTTGAGATGTTTTCACTCTCATGCTACACACACACATGCACATAGATACACAAATTATTATCTGTACCATTTGTGAGTAATTTGTACTCCTCATGCCTCTTACCCCCCTTTTTTTCTGTGGGGTTGGAGAGGATCATACAATATTTTCAAAGGAGGGTCTTTAAGAGTCCTAGACTGTTCACCAATAAACCTGGTTCCTAATATCAATCAAGGGCAATTCTTGAAGACTAACTTCATGAAGGTTCATTCGGGTTCACAGACTGTTGGCTGGAGAGGGTTCTGACTCTGCTAGTGCAGCCCTCATTGCACTTGTTCGTAATAAATCTAAAATTGGGCCTCCCTGTTGGTGAAAAGGATTAAGTCTTAGCACGATGAAGCTATCCACAGCCACTGCAGCACAAGTTCGATCCCTGGCCAGGGAGCTAACCCACATGCCACAGCAGACTCTCTTGTCTCACCCGCTGCTCCCCTCAGCAGTGTATTTCAACAGATCTGCCTGTTCTGCTCCCCACTCTGTCTGGTGAATCCTCTCACCTCCTGCACTTCTGGCCCTAGTTCTTGGATACATAAATATAATAAATCTTAAAAAAAAAAAATCTAAAACTATTTGCCCAATGTAAACGCCCTGTGTCCCTTCATGTACCTTCATCAAAAGTCTATCATCAGATTACAGTTTTTGTTGCCTTTCAGTGTTTGGATTTTGCTTTATTATTTAGTAAAAAGACATTTATCCTTTAAACAAAATATTTCAAGTTCTAAATATTTAAGTGTAAATAACACAAAATAACTTTTGGCTTATAAAATGTGAATTCAAACAAAATGCCTCAGTCAAAATGGAGATTCTAAGATACTTCTGGAAAAATTCACTAAATCCTCTAATAATAAAGTTAGAAAAGATTCTCTTTTCCACACCCAAAATAAAGGAAGTTGAAACCCTGTTTTAATTGGATACTGATGCCATTTATTACATGAAAAAAGGCCAAATTGTGCATATTTTTGTGACTTCAGTCAAGAATCAAGGTCAATCACCAGATTGTCTCTCACACCAACCACACAGCATCAGCATGAATACAGATGTTCCTTATCCTTTCACTGTGATTTTTACAATTCAGTTTTCTCTCTCAGTAGCTAAGCTTTCTTCGCTTGTCAAAAGGGTAACCATTAAGAAAATCACTTAGCTAATAAAAAAGGAAATTAGCTAGCAAGTCTGATGGTAACAACATGAACAGCAATCTGTACACAAAATTAAGGCGGTAAATAGTTGCTCTGATAAGCAATTTTAAACTGTTAGTGGAACTCAGAAATTGAACATCACTAGTATTAGGGGTAAAACGGCAGTTTACAACTTTTCTTTTTGTTTCACTTGGTTCCCACGAAAATCTCAATAATTACTTTTGAGTTTTATCTAAGACTATACAAAGGAAGATAGCAGCAAGAAGAGGAAAACAAAAAAGTATCAGAGTAGTTCTTCTCCCTTTGCAGTTATGTTCCTCTGTCTACTTTTTTTCTGTCACCGTTTATTAGAGGAACCAGGTAGCACTTGTTTAATTTTGAGAAAAGCCACATAACCTAAGTAAATAACACAAAAGAAATAGAACTTGTGAATCTCATAAAGATGGCTCCAGATTATGTCACATAGAGATGTAGTTTTTAAAGCTGATACTCTTTTTTTTAAAGATTTATTTATTTATTTAAACAAGAATCGGGGTACAGGCCAGATACACGGGAGGGTGAGAGGATTCACCAAAGACAGAGCAGGGAACAGAACAGGTAGACTGATGAAATACACTGCTGAGGGGAGCAGCGGGCAAGACAGGAGAGGTCTGCTGCGCCGTGTGGGACCCTCGCCGGCCAGCCGGGATGGAACCAGCGCTGCAGAAGCTGTGGACAGCTTCAAAGCGCGACGCTCAACCACCTGAGCCACCAGGGGAGGCCTTAAAGCTGATACTCTTTATTTAATGTGTACACCAATAATTTTTGATGGGAAATAACATAACCAGCAATAATTATAGATGTCACCAAATTTCTTCTTTAATCAAAATATTTTGAGTTTCCTGAAGGCGAAGAAAAATGTAAACTTTTATAAAAATCTACATCAAAAATAATACTAATTAGGACCTCCCGGTAGGGCAGGGGATAAAGTCTTAGCACTATCAAGCTATCGCCAGCCACTGCAGCACAAGTTCGATCCTTGGCCAGGGAGCCAACCCACATAGCGCAGCAGACCTCTCCTGTCTTCTCCCCTCAGTGTTTTTCAGTAGCTCCTCCTGTTCTGCTCCCCACTCTGTCTCTGGTGAATCCTCTCACCTCACCGCATCTCTGGTCTCCACCCCAGTTATCATATGCATAAATAAATAAAATAAATCTTTAAAAAATAGTAGTATTGATTAGAAAGAATTCACTAAATTAATAATGGTAATCTCTGGTATTAAAGTAGGAAACAAAAATCTCCCACATATAATCACTTCTTACAAAATGCTCTGAGTATTTTTTTCAACCCTATATTTAATAATTCCTTCCTTCACTTAGTTGAAAATGCACTAAATCAGAAAGAATCTACATCTGTCCATTTATTCCAGGAAAGCAGGTTTCCACCTGCCAGATCACATCTCTGTCCAGCCTGGGGCCCTTTCTGGCCTGCACTGAAATGAACCTGTTACAGGGCAACCCCGATATAAAATAAAAAGGGTTGCCTGGCTCTGGGTCCTCACCCGCACGCTTAAAAGGGACTTATTAATACTCCACTACAGGCACACACAAAAGCTTAATAAAAGGTTTATTTACAAGGGAAAGGGAACTAAGGAAATGTACAACTCAGGGAGAAAATAGGGAAATAAAGTCTTTAATGCGTCCTACCCGGTCCTCCGACCTGGAAACCCAAAGGCACTCTCAGAGCTGGCCGAAGGCTTCCAGCTGGTGGAGAGCCAAAATGGGGGAATCCCCTCCAAAGCCCACGTGTCTGGCTTTATATCACACCCTGAGACCCAATCATCATAATCAGTGCTGCATTATGCTGATCTGGAATCTAGCAGAATTAGCCAGTAACGGTAATTCATGTTTATGTGATCATTTAAATTTGATTTCAAAAATAGAAAGTTAGAGTCTTCAGAGGTAACTGATCAAGAATAAATAAACCACTTCAAGTACATTATAAACTCAAAAGTACAAAGAAATGAATTTGATTTAAAATTCCCCCAATGAAGAGATCAGTGGGTATATAAATACATTCAATAAAATCTTTTAAGAAAAATAAATATGCATTTAATTTGTTAAACCAGAAATTTTCAGTCAAATATAAAACAATACATTAACATATTTCATACATTGCTGAATGCTAATGTTTTTATTCTAAATGTTAATTTACCCTAACTCTAATCTACTCAGTTTACAAATTAATTTTTATAATTTTGTATCTAAAACTAGGATAAGTGTTGCTATAATACTTAACACATTTAATATTATCAAAATTCTTTAGAATACTTTAAATGAGAAAGTGGTATCACTGATAATTGTGACTCAAAACCACAACTTACCATGCTTAATATATTTAATTATATAATATATATTTAGGTAATATACTTAAAATACTACATTAAACTAGCAACTATTTTAGGTAAAGATTTTTTCCAAAATAGATTTAAAAAAAATTAAATGTCTACCTCCAAGAAGTTTTTGATTAAAGCATTAAAAATGGAAAAACAGGGCCTCCCTGGTGGCACAAGGGGTTAAGCACAGCACTATGAAGTTATCTGCAGCCTCTGCAGCACAAGTTTGATCTCTGGCCAGGGAGCTACCCACATGGCGTAGCAGACCTCTCCTGTCTCGCCTGCTGCTCCCCTCAGCAGTGTATTTCAGTCAGTCTGCCTGTTGAGTTACCCACTGTCTCTGGTGAATCCTCTCACCCCCCACACCTCTGGCCTGTACTCCAGTTCTTGTTTGCATGAATAAATCAATCTTCAAAAAAATAATAAATAAATAAAAATGGAAAAACATGGACATTTAGGATGTATCTCAACTTATATAGGTATTTAAATATAAATGTATTTGTTTCTTCCAGACATTTTAAAAGCAAAGATTCAGGCCTCCCTGGTGGCTTCCACCTCAATAGAGTTCAAGCCCCAGCCTGGGAGCTAACCATGGCACAGCAGACCTCTCCTGTCTCACCTGCTGCTCCCCTTAGGAATGTATTTCAGTAGATCTGCCTGTTCTGTTCCCCATTTTGTCTTTGGTGAAACCTATCAACCCCTCCCCCCCGCCCCAATCTCTGGCCTACACCTAGTTCTTCTATGCAAAAATAAATAAAATCTTTAAAATAAAGCAAATATTCTTAGCTGCTCTACAAAAAAAAATACAAATTCACATAAGTATCTTAAATAATTTTTAGGAAGAAAGTAATATAGGACTAACATTTTTAGTGTAGCAAGAAAAGAATGTACTCTATTCTTATGAGGACCAAGAATCTTAACCAAATAGGATGCTAAAGCAGAAACATCTTAGAGAAAAAAAGTATTTTATATTATTTAACACTGAACATCACTTGGCTGCACTCTTACTTGCTATTCCACAACTTTTGTTTTATTCTTCCTAAGATAGCTAAGGAAAGTACATTTCCTGCTCACAATCTAATTGTAAGTCAGTGTGAGGCAATGATAAGCATCAAAGACTATGAAGGTGTATTCTGATTTGCAAGAAAAATAAACCAAGGTAATTATATGTTACAAATTCTTAATTTAACAAAATTATGGTTTATAGGGGTCCTTTAAATAGAAAGCACTCCAATATATTAAGAAGAGATTTCAAATAACAAAAACTAAATTTGCCATCAACCTTTCTTGTTAGTATACTGCCCCATTCCAACTCTTCATAATAACACCAGTCAGCAGCAAATGGGTGGCCATGTATCAATTGCTTTTGAAAACTTAAGAGCATGCACACCCAGTGCCCCCACTAATGCAAACAAAGAGATGGTAACAGTCAGTTGCTTGGTAAACAGGTAAAGAAAAGTTTGTGCAACTGTCAAGAGTTTTCTGTACAAATACATTCATTTCCTGGTACTTGGTAAACATTTGTTTTGAAAGCAATCCTATAGTCTTTTCACATGCCCTTTATCACTATTGAATTGAGAGTAATTTATGACAATAAAGATTTCATTTAATTTTGATGTTTTTCTCAATATTATGTTAGCATTATATCTGTCCCCTGCTAACCATTCTATCAGTAACATACAAAAACCCACAGATACACACACCATCGTTAACATTAATATATCTATAGTAAATTTACTAAATTCCATGCATGCTATATTTAAAAATAAATTATAACACCTAAACAACAAGTGGCTATAATCTTCATTCATGAAAAAAAGGGGGTCAGAATAGCCTGCTATAAGGGACACAATCCTACCCGATAGTCAATTTACTACCTTCTGTAATAGCATCAGTACAGTGTCACTCAGTGTTTGCACACTGCCTGATAAAAATGTCAAATGCTGTTGTCTTTCAGCAATATTTGGCATCATGGAGCAGAACCAAATGGCAATGTTCACTATGCTGCACTTTTCTTCAAAAAACTACCAGCATGTTCTACATGGCACTCTAGAGACATGCTATCTAAAGTCAACTTCTGATATATTATTAGTTTGAATTCTTTACAAATAATTTGACAGGACATGTTTTGTTACTTGGGGTTGAGGGAGGGACTTGACCATATCTAGCTTGTATTCAGAAACAAACTCCAAATAAAGTTAGGTAATGTATCTAAATGGTTTTTTCAGTCTGTTTTTAAATTTATTATACTTTTTTCCCTGGTAACACAGCAAAATGTTGACAAGAGAAAAACCCACTGAAGAAAAAATATATAAATAGTTGTACAAGAAACAATATAAAACCTGACTGAAACTGTTAGTGCATGGGCCTAACTGTTAGTGCATGGTGGTGCAGCGGTTGAGCGCTGGGCTGCGAAGCTGCCTGTTCCACGTGCGACAGACCTCTCCTGCAGCCCTGCTGCTCCCCTCAGCAGTGTATTTCATCAGTCTGCCTGCTCTGTTCCCCGCTCTGGCTCTGGAGAATTCTCTCACCCTCCCGTGCTTCTGACTGTACCCAGTGCTTGTATAAATAAATAAATAAATCTTAAAAAAAAAAAGAAAAGAAACTCTTAGTGCATAAGGAATCTTAGAAATGCAGAGGGAAACACATCAGATTAATCATGACATGTAAGAATACCTATGCTCAAGGATCATATAAAAGACTCAAGTCACTAATGCAAATTAAATTAAATGATTGCAATTCTTCACTTCTTAAGTTGGCAGTTTAAATAAAAACCTAAATGCAGGGTTGTTCATAGGTATTCTCATACAAATCACCATGTAAGTATAAATCACAGTCTTTCTGATGGACAAATTAACATGTATGAAGCATTTCTGAAAATGGCCAAACTTTTGTGCTTAATTTTACTTCTAGCAATTTATTTTAAGAAAATAGAGATAGGCAAAAGATAAATCATATAACAAAAAACAAGAGTGTTCTAAAATTTCAGAAATAGAGGATTGGTACAGGCATAAAATAAAAAGAAATGCCACTACTTAAAAAGCAGTTGTAAGAGAATATTTAGTGATATGGGAAAAAGTTCACTAATGCTCAGTGGAAAAAAAAAAAAGCAGGTTATAAAACAGAATGATAATTGCAATCCTAATTTTATGTCTCCCAATTTTGTCTCCATACATGTGTGTGCATACATGCATGGACAGAACAGTAGAATAGCTGATGTGCAAGCTGATTATATCGGTGCTTCTCTCTGAGTTGTAAAATAATGGATAATTTAAAAAATATTGTCATCTCTGTGCCATTGTTGCATTTGCCAGTGTTCTACAATGAACAAATATAATTCAAAACAGTAAAGGGAAATCATGATTATTCAGGGGGAAAAAAAAAACAAGCAACTTCTACAAGTAATACTGTTTCTCATACTAGATGAACAATGCTCAATCTTTTCAAAAAGCTAAAATTGACTTTGTCCACAGAATGAAGATTGCTGTCCCTTCTCCACCTGATATAAGCAGCCATAAGAAACAGCATTATGTCACTTAATATCACACTCTTTAGCTAGGTTTCCCTCCCCTTCGCTTAGATTTATTCCCAGGTTAAACTGCTTTCATAAAAACCAGAGGCTTAGATGAAGCTACTGTCAGAGCAAAATAATCACCAAGATGATCATGAAACCCACTGTGATCTTTGCACCTCTGTAAAATTGGTCCCAGAGGCAGTCTTTCAGGCAAAGTTCTGCCCATTTCTTGACATGATATTATTATTGTTTTTATATCAACAACAAAAATTCATGGCATATTTTATAACAATACCATAATCTGATATATTGTACATTACATTTTGATTGCCTGTATTTTAAAGGCTATATTTTCTATCAGTTCCCTGTTTTATAAGTAGGCTTAACAAGTTACAGTTAAAAATGTAAAAAATGATAAATGTTAAAATAGAAAAAATGAAAAAGAAAAAAGTTACAGTTAAGCTGATGATTTTACATATAAAGCTATTACTATAATTTTCTGAATAAACAAATATCAACCAACAAATATTTATTGAGCATCTTCCATATTCCAAGAATTACGTCAGCACTGAAAGAATATACTTTTAAACATTGGTAAATCATTCCCCAGATCTTAAATAAGATGACTGTATTTTCCCAAAATTTAGTCTAATGAATAACTACTGAATATGCATGAATGTGAATAATTAGCTAGCTAACCCTTATATTTGTCTTGTTAGTTCTCTAACTGAAAACATTTTAACATTTTAACTTCAAAATACCGTTTTAGTATGCTTTGCTTTTTTATCACAGTAAAATATACATAACATAAAATGTACCTTTAACCATTTTAGTGTATACAGTTCAGTTGCATTAAGTATGTTCACATTGTCATGCAATCATCACAACTACATATCTGCAGAAATTTCTCCACTTCCCAAACTGAAACTTTAAATCAATTAAAGAGTTATTCCCCATCTGCCTCCCCTCACCCATCTAGCTCTTGGCAACCACCATTCTATTTTCCTGTCTATAAATTTGACTGCTCTAGGTACCTTATGTAAATGGAATCACACAAAATTTGTCCTTTTTGTGTGGCTTATTTCACTTTGCATAGTGTCTTCAAAGTTCTTTCATGTTGCAGTATGAGTCAATATTTCATTCTTTTTAAATATTGAATAATATCCATTGTTTGTATATACCCCATTTTGTTTTTCCATTCATCTATAAATGAACGTTTGGGTTATTTCCACCTTTTAGCTATTGTGAATAATGCTGCTGTTAGTACTGATGTGCAAATATCTATTCAAGTCCCTGCTTACAAATATTTTGTGAATATATCCACAGGTAGAATTGTTAGGTAAGTTTTACTTTTAAAAATCCAACTTTCAAAAGTCACATTTTCCAGTTTTTAAAAATCAGGTCATTCGAAGTCACTGTAAGTCACTATAGGTTTTAAAAACCTAAGTTAAAAATGAAAATACAGGGGCCTCCCTGGTGGCGCAGCAGGTTGAGCACCGTGCTGTGAAGCTGTCCGAAGCCTCTGCAGCGCAGGTTCAATTCCCCACCAGCCAGGGAGAAGCCCACAAGGCCCAGCAGACCTCTCCAGTCTCACCCGCTGCTTCCCTCAGCAGTGTCTTCAGTCAGTCTGCCTGTTCTGGTCCCCGCTCTGTCTCTGGTGAATTCTCTCACCCTCCCGTGCCTCTGACCTGTACCCCAGTTCTTGTATAAATAAATAAATCTTAAAAAAAAAAAAAACTCTCCATACCTATGACTTAAATGTTATTCAACTTTTCTCCAGTCAAGTTAATGTTAATCCATAAATATTCTATTTTCCCACATCTTCTAACTTTTGGACTTGAATGTCAACCATCAGGGCATTTTTTTTAGATTTACTTATTTATGCATACAAGAACTGGGGTACAGGCCAGAGATGTGGGGGTGGGGGTGAGAGGATTCACCAGAGACAGAGTGGGGAATAGAACAGGCAGACTGACTGAAATACACTGCTGAGGGGAGCAACGGGCAATCAGGAGAGGTCTGCTTCGCCATGTGGGTTGCTCCCTGACCAGCCAGGGATCGAACTCGCGCTGCAGAGGCTGCGGATAGCTTCATAGTGCAGTGCTTGACCCCTTGCGCCACCAGGGAGGCCCCATCAGGGCATTTCATCTCCAAACTAATCTGTTCTTGTAACTGGTAATTTCCTTTCTAACCTAACACATTTTTACCTCTCACCTCCTAAGCGCACATACATATTTTAATAAGCCACCAAAAAGCTCACAATTTTGTTGTTAAACTAATAGTTACTTGTGAGAGGAAGAATTTCAGCAAGGTGGAATAAGAACAAAGCAATATATCTCAGATAAAACTATAATCTTCCCTGAAAACAATATTTAATATCGTGCCTGCATAGAAAAGCAGATGTAACTCAGTTGACCCATAATATAGATATTGCCATCTGTTACTCAGTAGTTTTTCAAAAGGATCCCACTATATATTTAGAAATTAATGTAAAGATTCTACTTATACTAATATGGGAGAAGCTTTTTAAATTTTTTTTTTTAATTTTTTTTTTTTTTTTATAGAGGCATGCTTTATTTATTTGTTTGCTGGTTTGTTTGTTTGTTTTTGTTTATACATGCACTGGGTACAGTCAGAAGCGCGGGAGGGTGAGAGAATTCACCAGAGCCAGAGCGGGGAGCAGAGCAGGCAGAAGGACCGAAGTACACTGCTGAGGGGAGCAGCGGGCGGCAGGAGAGGTCTGCGCGCCATGTGGGACCCTCCTCTGGTGGCCGGGGAGCAGCCGGGAATCGAACCGGCGCTGCAGAGGCTGCGGGCAGCTTCGCAACCCAGCGCTCAACCGCTGCGCCACCGGGGAGGCCCCAGAAGCTTTTTAAATTATGTAAATATAAGTAAAGCATTTCATGGCTGTTGTAAGCTGAAATACATTCTCACTATAACAAAATCACCATTTTTAAATCCTTACTGTGAATTACTGACCACTTGACAAGAGAAAATGAAGTTTCTATCAAAAAGGAAGAGTTATTATGCCTTGCATACAATCAATAATTTTGAGTCACCAGTGATATGATGAAGTTATTAAAGTCTTTCTGACAAAGTAAAGCTCGTGATAACTCACTGACACCTCCAACAGATCCTGTGAGTTACGGAGTACATGAAGGGCAATTGCCTTTGAAGTAAAGTATGTGGGCAGTTTCTTTTCATAAATTTTTATTTTTAGTATATGAATTGTCACACTTTGTCAAAAAAACATTTTAAAACAGACTGAATTATATTATCAAATTATGAAAAATTTTAGCTGTTCATTTCTCATCCAAGACATCAAACATATGATTTCTGTTACTGGGATCCAGTAATTGGTACTGAAGTCAGTGCTGCATTAAGTGCAAATTAACTGAAACAGAACTTTTCCTAAGTAGTTTTACAGCAAAGAAGAGCAAAAGATTTTTTACAGCTATGACGCTGTTTTAGATCTTAATCAGAAGCTAATGTGTCTGGTTTTGCCAAATCTGTCAACAATGACAGTAGCCACCATAAGACATAGGTATCATTTAATAAATCCCAGTCTATTTACTTACTATTGCTATATATGCTAAATCATGACTTAGAGAATGCCAATTCCTTAGATAGGGGAGCTATAATAAATAATGGAAATATCCACCATTTTCTGAGTGGGAAAAAGAAGTCCCTATATCAATATCACTGGTAATAAATAAAAAAAGAGACGGACAGAGAGTGAGCTCTGGGAATACAGAACTTAATTGATTCTACTACCCGGAACTTAAAAACCTAATATTGACCTTGGAAATATTTCTTAACTCTGCTATGCTGTTTTTATCATTAACTATTATGTTTGAAAGGTTTGCATCCACTTCTCAATAAATACAGATGTTTCTCTTCCAAGTCTCTTTATGAAATAAGAGTTGGATTTTTCCCCTTCTCTTTTATAGCTGTCAGTTACATACATACAGTGTATGTGTCTACTTCAAACTCATTTTGCAATAAAGGATTTCAAAATCTTCTCTCCTTTCTCTGGGGGAATAACAAAGAGTGAAACAAACAAGGAAGATGACTATATAATCCTTTCATTTCAGATCTGCTTCCGTCCTGCTATGAACTTTGTGTTGGAATTCTGCTTTACTGTGCTTCAGTTCCCAACAAGAAAAAAGCTCTTATATCCTATAAAAAGCAAGTTCACCTTTGGTATAAAGGTTGTAGAAGTATGAAGAATGATTTAATATTTGAAGAAAATATAACATATTCCACAAGTGTTCAAGTTTGAAATTCTCCAAATTTTAACTCCTATCAATTTCACAGCAATCTGTCCTTCACCAGTTCATTGTAGACTGTAGGAGGTATTAGACAAGCACTTGAACTTGAGCAGAGGACTGCCTAGTTTCAAGATCCCAGATAAATCACTTACTAACACTGCATCCTTGGGCAAGTTTTGTAAGCTTTTCATATCTTATCTACATATAGGGCATGCTAATAACACTATTTACTTTATTAAAGGTACAGTTGTTAGAACAATGTCTTGTCCACAAAAGCACACTGGAAGTATTACTACATTATATTAAATATATCTCCATATTTAATCTATGAATTGAGTCCCTGTATATAATAGCTACCCTTCTCATTTGTTTTTCCTGATATGAATAATGGAGATAAGGTTTTTTTTTTAAAGTGTTATTTTTGTCTTTATTTCTGATAAATAATCAGAACATGAAGAAGCTAAAACCATTTACAAATACAATCTGGTAGAGAGGCATTGGAATATATACTGTAATATACAAAGTATGGTACAGACATGGACAAAAGTCCTGGTTCACAGTTAAGCTGAGACTGCATTTTAACAATTAGGTTTTAACTCATTTGTGAAATGAGAAAGAACCACTGATTTTCTAATTACTGAAAAAATAATATTCTGGTTTTGTAAACTTTAACATTAATATCAAACTTTTTCAGAAAGAAATTTGGTAAACTCCTACTCATCAAAGGGTTCTCTGGGGCAGTCTTTCTTGAAATTCTAATTCTCTATACTCTCATACTAAAAATTTATCAACCTATACTGTATAAACCTCACACTCCTGCAAAGCCAGCAATAAAATAATTTCATTGTCAAATGATCAGATAAATAAGAATGAATAATTAGTAAAACTTCTTCTATGACTAGTTAAACTTAGCAGAGAAATTAATAATACCGACTAGTACAGCAAACAATGTGTTTATATATATTAATGACTATTATTCTAATGACATGTTTTTGGAACTTGTAGAGACCTGAGCAGTGCTTCCCAATCTGTGCAATTATCTCCCAAAAGCCATCTGACAATGTCTGGAGTCATTTTTGGTCAGTCCAATTTGGGGAGTGCACTGGTCTTAATGGATACAAGTCAAGGTTGCTGCTGAATATCCTTCAATTAATAGGACAACTTGCCCCTTCACCCCCACAATAAAGAATTTCCTGACCTGAAATGTTAAAAGTGCTAAACAGGTGAAACCCTACCCCAGAACACTAGTTTTCAATGTAGTAGTAGTGCCTCCTAGAGGATGATCTTGAATATGGTCATAGGGGTTGTTGTGGGGAGAGGGTTACTGACATTAGTAGCCAGGGGTACAAAGATGCATCATGTGGTACCACACTCTATCAACAGATGTGCTCCTGACTATGACTGATTAAGTGTAGAACTTAATGCCACTTACATAAAAACACAAAGAAATTTTTACATGGTTTAAAAACCTCTATATTTAGAAATGAAACAACTATGTAAATCAAGAGAAGAAAGGGCTCTGTTTGATTTGAAACTTTGCCAAGAGTTATTATTCTCGAAAAATAACATTACCAACAACAATTCCATTTGTAGTATATGAGCAGACAATACAATAAAGATACATCAAAGTGTGTTTGATAGAATAACATATACTGTTATTCTATGCATAGGCATAAGCTTCTAAATACTGCATAACTTCCCGTGCAATTTTAATGAAGCACTGAAATACATATTATTTTATTATAAATGACTTGAGTTGAATTGCTCTTTTATGTTATTGTTAGGGATCATGTAATTTTTTAAATTATGCATGTAGGCAGGTTATTTTTTTATATGTGTTTCATTTCATAATAATGTAATGGGCCTCACTTTATATACTATAAAAAAGAGGTATTGGAACCAATAAAGTTGAGAATCTTTGCTTTGCAGATTTACTATATGAAAGTCAAGCCGAAAGCTGAGAGAGGAGCCAGGGTCTTCTGAAGGCAAGTCCAGAAGGTTTCCTCAATGGCTCATTCCTTCTTTTCTGATCTTAAATTCATGCTATCAATAAATCTCTGAACTGGGAATGCCTCATTCAAATTCACACAAAATATTCCATTTAAATACTTTACCTTTAGAGCACCACATATAAAACATTACCATAGGAACCATGACAAGGATAAACAGAAAACTCAGGGCCAACCCATTGTAAACTTAGCTTCATTAATTTGGTTTTTGTCTATGTAATCTTTCATGTAAAAACAAAGTGAATCAAAATGAGAATGACTCATCCCAGAGGTTCCTACTTTGGCAAGATTAAATCACCATAGGTCTAGCATTTCCTTTGTAATAAAATGCCAAAGACCAGGCTTTGGAAGGAAACACTAACAATAATCTACTTGAGTAGTCCCATAACTCATTTTATCCGTTCATATGGGGTCCAGTTTTCATATCTCTCTAAATGCCAGGGAGACCAAATGCCTGTTTTGATTACTCTAACTCCTTAGTATGATTTTTGGTAATATTACAATCTCTTTCCTGAAACCTTAATTTTCCCTTTTGTTTACTTGTGAGGCAAGCATTAATTGACTGCTTCTTATTTAAAACACAGTACAGAATGCTCCTGGGAATTTTAATGTAGAAAACAAACTGTCTGCTTTTGATAATGTTACCACCTAAAAGAGAAGACAGGACAAATATATACAAATAAACATAAGTACAGGGCAAAATCAAGGCTCCTGGAGAGGGGCAAGATGCAAGAATTAAGGAAATACAGATCAAATCAAATTTTGAGAAAATTATGTGGAGAGTTAAGAAGTAGTAAGGCAACTAATCCTTCCAAGTCTCCTTTTTTTAATTATCTGGGATGCAGGCTTTCTCCTTTGAACTTTCTTTTATCTAGTAGGAAGTTTAAGACCTAAGGGTTGCCTACTGGAAATCTATTCTGCCTCTCCCTAGGTGACAAGATGCCATTCTGAGTGTTGGGTCACAGTTTACACAATTCAGCCTGCAAAAGAAAGGACTGCAGGTCTCTGAGGGCAGATAAAAATTTGAGAGATGGTCTTTCATTTATAGCCCCAAGGAAGAAAAAAACAGAATCATACCATATTAATCTAATCTAGCAGAACAACTATTCTGTCTTTTCTTTTCATCTGTAAACATGGTGAAAATAACTTCAAATACTTCTATCATATAGAAAAACTCAAAAGGGGGTTAAACCAACATGCTCCCTATTACTGAAGGGAAATGACCTTCAGATAGAAACTTGCCTGGGAATGAACAGTGATAGTCTCAGTTTCTCACATATTCAAATATAAATCACATATCCCTTAGCTGTAAAGTTGTTTCCTTAATGTGCCTTTACCTATAGGTCCCATTTGGGAAGAAAAGCCTTCATTTGGCTAATTTTTTTAAAGATTTATTTTATTTATACAAGAGCTGGAGTGCAGGCCAGAGGCACGGGATGGTGAGAGGATTCACCAGAGACAGAGTGGGGAACAGAACAGGTAAATCTACTGAAATACACTGCTGAGGAGAGCAGCGGGCAAGACAGGAGAGGTCTGCTGCACCATGTGGGTATCTCCCTGGCCAACCGGGAATCCAACCCACGCTGCAAAGGCTGTGGACAGCTTCACAGCGCTGAGCTCAACCCTCTACATCACCAGGGAGACCCCATTTGGCTAATTTTAAAGTTCTTTAGAATCTGATTTTTATCTTCCTTATTCATACAATTCAGAAATTCCCAAATAACTACCTGATTTTTCCAATAAGAGTTAAAATTCATTTAACTAATATTTATAGACTGCTTGGATTGTTTCAGGCACTGTTCTAAAATCCCAACCCAATTAAATTTTGATTTCTTGTGAGGAAAAACAATAAAGGTAAATGACATGTTGTACAAAACAAGTGCATTGGGGGAAAAAAAGAAAGAACAGAGCAAAAGCAGCAAGAATTAGAGGTGAAGGTTTACAGTGTTTAATAAAGAAGTCAAGAGAGGCCTCAATGAGAAAGTGACTTAAATAACCTTCATTTCATACAAAATCCCCTTTCTAGATTATGTGAATACATATTTTCTTTTTACCTTTTCCATTTTTATATTATTGCTACATGGTGACTTTGACAAATATCCATTTTAACTAAGATGAAGGTCCTTATAACTTTTCTCCATACCTAGAAAAACAAACTAGAAGGACGATGGGGCAAAAAGGAAAAAGTGCTCATTCACAAAAAAAAAAAAAAAAAAAAAGAAAAAAAATTCTAAAACTAAATCTATAGGACAAACCCTAATAAGTGTAGGGGATAAAAACATTTTTTTTTTCTGAAAGCTATGACATCATTTAACCAACAATAGGAAATACATATTGTTACCCAGTACGAGAAGACTAAATACTATAGATCTAAAAGGGGGAGGTTTCATGTCTCCTGCCCCACCTAATGAAGGGTGGAGCTTAGCAGTGAGGGGAAGCTACAGAAGACTTGGGAGAGAAACTTGAAGGAAACAGGTAGAGCAGGGACATATGAAGAAGCCACACTTGCTTCTTGGACTTGGATATGCACCAGGAAACTGGGGAACATGGAAGGAGACATAGAAGTCTCCTGCAAGAGATGTGAGAGAGCCATGGAGAGGCTGACAATGGTAATCTTTACCTTGACTTGTACTTTGACTTTCCTTCCTTCCTTTCAGTCTTTCCTGGCAAGTTTTTAGGCCCCAGTGGCAACAGCTAACTTTGGATGTTTCAGTGGTAACTATATCCTTTCTCTTCTCTCTTCACACAGTAATTCTTTTTCTTTCTTTTCTCTCTTTCCTTTCTTTCTTTCTTTAAGTTTTTGTAGAACTGGGGTGTAGGCCAGTGATGTAAGGGGTGAGAAGATTCACTAGAGACAGAGTGGGGAGCAGAACAGGTGGGTTTACTGAAATACACTGCTGAGGGGACCAGTGGGTGAGACAGAAGAGCTCTCCTGGCGCCATATGTGGGTTAACTCTCATGTTGGGGAAAGAACTCAGGCCACAGCAGTGATAGTGCTGAGACTTAAACCCAAGGCCCCCAGGAAGGCCCCCCATGCACAGTAATTCTATTAAAGTTCTTTTCTATTGAAGGTATTATGCACTAAGTATATGATTTGTTTTTATGCAGTAGATGGCAAAACCCACTTAGAGTATGAAAGTTTGGGGGTCTGGGGTGCCCCAACAGATTTGGCAACCCAGATGAGCCCCAAGCCATCTGTGTTTAGTCAGCCTTATGGTACTGATTAACCCATGTTAACCAGCCCACAGCACTGTTACCATAAGCGCAAACGTGGTTTGTGTTTCTCTAGTGTGTTTGTTTCAGATATGTGTAGATTTGTTCCTGACCCCTAGATTAGAAAAACTAGATTTGACCTTGTGGAAACTGTGTGTGTGTGTGTGTGTGTGCGCGCACGCACAATTTGTTTCTAGTCATTGGTTCAGAGGTTAGATTTTTTTG
The DNA here is from genome assembly GCF_964194135.1 of Talpa europaea. Taxonomy (NCBI): domain Eukaryota; kingdom Metazoa; phylum Chordata; class Mammalia; order Eulipotyphla; family Talpidae; genus Talpa; species Talpa europaea. Next base: position 62,043,797 of record NC_140071.1, on the reverse strand, counting down.
AAAGTTATTGTGTGGTAATAAGATGCTTCACTCAAAAGATTACAGTAAGTGGAAAGCACATGGCCTAGATGGATTCTGCACTTCCTTGTAAAGTCTATGTTTCCAAGAGAGTTTGGGAGGCTGTTCTAGAAATCAGAGGTTTTTGATTTTTTTTTTTTTCATTTTTCTCTACTGTTTTTGTGCCATCCTTGTTTAACTTAAGTTCAGTGACTTTGGGCTTTTATTTGTGACTGCTCCCTGATCTCCATCTATCTGCCTCAGGAGATTTTGCAAGCCAACAATGGAGCAGTGATGGTTGGAATTAGCAAATTTATGCCAGAGGGCTAAGGTGGAGGAAACCTTTCAACTGAGGGATAACTGGTAATTGCTGGTAGCCTTAATGAACTGTTGGAGTGACTGGGGTTTTGCAAGGTCTGGAGGAGAAAAATGAGAGCACTTTCATCTGAAGTAAGTTTGAAGGGACTTGATACTACAAGTTTTTGTATGCATCATTTGTTTTGGGCATATATGCCATCTGAATTCATGGATTTGTTTGATTGCTGGTAGAAGACAAGATTCTAATACTTTATTTCTTACTGAGGAAAGTCTGTTTTGGAAAATGGTCTATTTATAACTAAAGTCCTTTTGGGGCACCAGAAGTACCTAGGCCTAGAACCTCCAAGTTGGTGGGCAATCACTCATGACATGTTTTTGCATGAAGGCAACTGTGCCAGGTTTTGGTATCTGTGTTGTTGTCCCCCCATAGTGTGGGGGACTCAATTTGTACTTTGCTTTTGATTTTGCTTTCTGGAGTCGGTTCCAGGGACCCCAGGATTGCATTCTTGGGGGCTAAGAGAAAAAAAGAAGACTCTTTTGATTGAAACTTAACTGTTGGTATCTTGATTTTGCTCTTTCAGCTTCTGCCCAGGAACGCCAGGATTGCATGCTTGCAGGCTAACAGAAGTAAGGAGATGACTCCTTTAGATTGAAACTTAATTTGATTTTGCTTTTTCAGCTTCTGTACAGAATACCCCAGGGACTGACTTCTACTGTGAGGCTTGAATATTGAAAACCCTAAAGCAAAAAAAAAAAAAAAAAAAAAAGCCATGACCCTCTTTTGTAATGACTCTAACTGAACTTTCTTTGTTTTCTATTGTGATAGGAACTTTGTTGCTGCTTTGCAGTGGGAACGCTATAAGGGACACAACTGCAGAGCAGGTTTGCAAGGCAAGACTCTGCTACTTGAGCAGAAGTTCTTGTGCCTTTTATTGAAAGCATACAGGCTAGTAAAAGTTGATCATGCAACAATGGCATAAGGAATAAGGTCCAGGGGGGAAAAGGGGGGCCGAAGGTTTATGAGGAACAGAGAAGGGGACGGTGTGACCATATGCCAAGAGACATTTGTGTCAGCTAAGGCAGAGTTATCCTGAGACTTCCATGGAGATTGTAATCAGGTCAACGGTGGCCTAGGCATCCACAGGCCTGCCTTGTAATACAGGCTATTCTCCATAGGTAGTCAAGGAATGCTCTGCTGTAATTTGCAGATAGCAAATAGGTCACAGTTGCCCATGAAAAGTCAGTTTTCAAAGTCTTAGTTATGTGGGATGATAACTGGAACTGTAACAGGGTGGTCCCCAGGAAAGGGGGCGGTTCCAGGTTTCCTGCCCCACCCAAAGGAGGGTAGAGCTGAGCAAGGAGAAGAAGCTGCAGAGGAGACTGCGAAAGGAAGGAAGCAGGATGGAGAGCCAGAAGGAGACCAGGAGGAGACATGGAGCAGAGACACGTGAAGAAAACTGCGCTTGCCTTTTGGTCATGGACTAGGTGACACAGATGTGGGTGAGAGACCCGTGGGGAGATGACAATGGTGGCTTTGTCTTGATTTTGATTTTGCTCTTTTCCTTCCAGACTTGTCTGGTTGTTTCTGATCCTTTTTCTGTGGGTCCCCACTGGAAGATGCTTTCAACGTGGGGCAGGCTTTGGGGCCTTGTTCTGGGCCAATCCCGCTGGGGTGGACTTTTACCCACGAGGGGACGGGTAACTTTGGGTGCATGATTTAGAAACTAGATTCTTTGCCTTTCCTGTATTGTTTCCTAATTGTATTAAAGTTCCTTCCCATTAAAGTCTCATATGTTTTGTGTTGACGCGGCGGATGGCAGAACCTATTTAGAGCAGGCAGGTTTGCGGGGTCTGGGCTTCCCCTCTCTACCCTGTAACAGAACCAAGTGATGACTTTGGCTGGCAACACGCCACAGATTTTGGTTAGACTTCTTTTCCATGAAAAGAACTTGATGTCGATTTTTTCTGAGCCTATCAATAAAACTAAAGCTGTATATGATACTCTAGTAAAAATGAAAACTAGGGGAACTATGTCTATATGCTGCATATATTCCCCTTTGTATCAGATTGCCCTGGCCTCCAGAGGATATGAAATTGGTACACATGGCACCTATAAAATTTTGAACTCAAAAATATAATGAAAACTTGTAAAAGTACTTCCAGGAACATGATCTGAGATCATTTTTGGTTAATGGGAACTAATTTGGAATTTAATGGGTTGTTTTGAAACATGCATGCAATTCAATGTTCTCTTTTAGTGATACTTCTGGCAAAGCTTCCCAGAAATCTACAATAAGTTGAAGGAAAATTTGGTAGTCTATTTGATTAATCAGAGAAAATATTATTGAACCTTAGTAGAATTCCTGAGACATGCCATAAAGTTTCTCCCTTTAATCATAGAAAAAAGTGATATTTGGTATTAACCTGGTAAATAGATCTGGAAGGAAAGTGCTGTCTCTTATAAGAAATATTTAACTTTGGGGTCTCCACGGTGGCATAGTAGGTTGAGCACAGCACTGTGAAGCTATCCGCAGCCTCTGCAGAGCAGGTTCGATTCCCGGCCGGCCAGGGAGATTTACACATGGCGTGGCAGACCTCTACTGTCTCCTCCACTGCTCCCCTCAACAGTGGATTTCAGTCATCTGCCTGTTCTGTTCCCCACTCTGTCTCTGGTGAATCCTCTCACCATCCCAAGCCTCTGGCCTGTACCCCAGCTCTTGTATAAAAATAAATAAACCTTAAAAAAAAAAGAAATATTTAACTTTGGTATATACATGAATACTAACACTGGTGGTCTAAAATTTATATGAAACATTTATATGCCTGATATTTAAATTGCCAGCTTTGATTATTGTTGTCCTGAAATGTTACTGATTATTTCATTGGTTTGACATTTGTATAAATTGTTTCTGGAGAAATGAACTGGAGAAAGACCTCAACTCATGAACTCATGCTAACTGACGGAACTTGAGAATCTTAATTTCTACATAGGACTGAATGCACTATTGGAGATGAACATAATTTTTGATAAGTTTTGTTTGAAATAGTAATGGGACTTTTTGTTTGCATTGCTTTGTTTTGACTCAAGAAAAATTTTCTTATTTTGGCTGACCAGGAACTGCAGCAATGTTACATTTTTGTAAGCAAAACTAACTTGTGGGCCTTCCTGGTGGAGCAAGTGGTTAAGTCTCAGCGCTGTGAAGCTATCCGCAGCCACTGCAGCATGAGTGTGATCCCCGGCCAGAGCACTAACCCAACATGGCGCAGCAGTCCTCTTCTGTCTCATCCACTTTTCCTCTATTAAGCAGTGTGTTTCAGTAGATCTGCCTGTTCTGCTCCCCACTCTGTCTCTGGTGAATCCTTCACCTCCCTGAATCTCTGGCGTACACCCCAGCTCTTGTGTGCATAAATAAATAAATCTTTTTAAAAAAATAAAACTCACTCATGTTTGTATTTTCTCTCTTCGATGCCATTAAAGAATGAAAAAAATGGTAATAATTTTATTACTCATGGCAATTGGTCTATTTTTGTATAATTTCAAAGGGGAAGTTTGTCTCCTTAAACTAGAACATTGGAAACATGTTTTATTACATGACTCTGATTGAAATTCATTCAGGAGTTGAATTTTAACTGAGCCAAGAAGAAAAGAACCTGCCACTTTGCTTGCAGATTTCCAGAAACTTCCAAAAAAGGTGGGGGTATTGTCTCTTTGACAGGAATGGAAAGCATCAAAGAGAAAGCACTGGGAACCTTAAGAAGAAGAAACCCCAGGTGAATCTGGTAAGAATGTGGCCTTGATCCTGAAGCCTGCACAGACCAATGTTGAGAGCTCACTCTAATCTCATGGAGTATTCCCACAAAGCCAACTAAATTGTTAATTGGTTATTCCTCCCTGTGAGTTTATGCAAAAGTAGGTAAAATATATTGGAAATAGATTTAGTTTGCAAAATATTTTCCTCTACTACTGAAGAGAATTGGGGTCAAGTTGGAGAAAAATTGATTTTAAACAAGGAACCAGTTTTAAGATTTTTTTTTTTTTGGCTGGGATTTTCTAATATTCTCTTTGCTATTTTGTTTGACTTAAGGGGTTAAAGATAGCATTATCAAGCTATCACCAGCCATTGCAACACCATCCCCTGCCAGCCACAGGAGCAGCCCACAGATGTATCCTGTCTTAGCCTGCTGCTCCCCTCAGCAGTGTGTTTCAGTCAATCTGCTTGTTCTGCTCCCCACTCTGTCTCTGGTGAATCCTCTCACCCCTGCACCTCTGGCTTACACCCCAGTTCTTGTATGCATAAATAAATAAATCTTAAAAAAAAAAAAAAAAGCTTCCAGATTGCTTTTCCTTTTGGTTAGAACTGATCAACTATTTTACAGAAATGGAGGACTTTGCCACCCTGGACTTCCACAGACAATGCCTGGTAACTGCTGTTTCTCTCAGACACATGGGATCCCTCAATAAGTCTCTTAAGGCTGCATCAGCAGATCCTCACTACCACAATAATGGGGGTGGGGGGATGAAAGAGGGAAATTGTCACAGTGTATCCTAAAAAGGGGAAGTTTCATATCCCTTGCCCATGTTAGGATAGAAGCTGATAAAACCAACATAGCAGAGCACAATCAAAGGACTTTGAATGGTTGTTTACAATACAAAAACGCAAGTTACCTTCAGAGAGGACATTTAAAACATAGCGGAATTGAAGCCTGATACAAAAAGTTGAAAAATATATACAGGAATTTAGAGCCCAGAAGGAAAGGGGACCTCAGTAAGAATCAGTGAAATCCCAGCTATTTTACACAACTAATTTTGAGACAAATCATAGTTAGCGCAAAAGATGATATTTGTCCCAAAATTAGTTGAAAACTTTAATGTGATTCCATTAAAAATCTCAAGGTACAGTACAGCTGAATAGAACAATGCTAATGTAATTGTACTTTGGTTCTTTCTTAGATATGGACACAAATCAGAAGCCATCAGTTTTCTCAGAATACACATAGCTGTATAGTATTTTAGATATACTAAATCAATATTTGCATACATTATGTATATTTTGCCAAAACTTCCTATATAATTCTGAAATACTACACTGGTTAAGAATCAACAATCAAGAATAACAAGTGAGGAGAAATCTAATTGAAAGAAATAGGATAATTCGAAAGCACAACATACTAGTCAATACAATCTATTTTCAAACTATAAAAATGAGATCTACATTGTACATTAAGAATAGACAAATAGAAAGAAAGATAAGAAACAGATTGCTCTGTAAATTATTTTAAGAAAAAGTGGGGAGGGAATCAAATTTCAGTTATACATCACACTATACACACACAATCAAATGGACAAAAATCTAAAGAAACTTTCTTTTGGCAAGAACCACCACCTTCTAATAAATCACCAAAATGACACTACAAAGGGAAAGAGGAGAGGCACATACCACGTGTTCTCAAGGTGTTTTAAAAACAGATTTGTGGGCCTCCCTGGCAGCACAAAGGGTTAAGATGCAGTACTATGAAACTATCCACAGCCACTGCAGCACGAGTTCGATTCCCAGCCAAAGAGGTGACCCACATGACACAGCAGACCTCCCTTGACTGCCCGCTATTCCCCTCAGCAGTGTACTTCAGTAGATCTGCCTGTTCTGCTCCCACACTCTGTCTCTGGTGAATCCTCTCAACCCCCACACCTCTGGCCTTGTTCTTGTATGTATAAACAAATAAATCTTTAAAAAAAAAAAAAAAGAAACAAAACAGAGTTGTTCCTTTGGCCACATTCATGTCAGTCCCCAAAAGTTGATACTATAGACATCAAAGGGATGACACTGTTCAAAAAGGAATGCCCCACAAATGTTAACATGTCAAAACTAGAAGAGTCTATAATGTTATCAGGCATGCAACTGGTTGTAAATAAAGGGAAATCCCTGCCAAGAGAATTAGTGTTCATACTGAGCATGATAAGCACTTTAAGAGTTGAGATATGGGGCCTCCCTGGTGGCACAGGGGTTAAAGACACAGTGCTATCAAGCTATCTCCAGCCATTGCAGCAAGAGTTCGATCCTTGGCCAGCCAGCGAGTGCACCCACGTGGCACAGCAGACCTCTCCTGTCTCACCCCCCTCTCCCCTCAGCAGTGTATTTTAGTGGATCTGCCTGTTCTGCTCCCCACTGTCTAGTGACTCTTCTCACCCTCTGCACCTCGGATCTACACCACAGTTCTTGTATGCGTAAATAAATAAATCTTTTTTAAAAAAAGAGATTGTTGAGATAGCTTCCTGAAACCTGTGAAAAAGAAGGAAGCCAAGGAAAAAGGCATTTGGGTTCAACTGAAGCAGCGGCCTGCTCCACCCAGAGATGCACTTTTTGTGGGAACCAATGGGAAGGAGCCTGAGCTGAAACCCACTGCAGATGAATTCATGGCATGGCAGGAGAGAAAAAAGATAAAAGACCTCTGAACTATAAAAATGTTTCTCTTAATTGAGTATAACTGTAGCATCCCCTCCTCCAAAAAATATTTTAAGCAAACTTTTGTGTCCTAAATACATACACAAATTTTAAAATATAGGAGGGGGAACACAATCACAACAGTAAAAAAAGGTCAAAATAAGAAATTTAAGTCATTTTTAGCAGATCACCTGAAAAGTAGAAAAAAGGATAACAGCATGGGCCCACAAATTGGATTAAAATACAAATGGTGAGTAAGCAGGTAAGAGGTTACTGAGGATCAAACAATAGTTCTATATTGAAAGGCTTATCCCAAGAACATTTTTTTCAGGTTAAATTCCACTCAGCTAAATTATCTAGAATTAGATAAAAGTGGCATTTTAAGTAAGTGGGGAAGAAATAATTATTCAATTAATGATGCTGAGCTAATTTTATAAAATCTATGTAAAAACATACATTTATATAATAGACATACTTGTATCAGGACATACATAAATAATTCTATAATTAAATAATTATGGTATAAAATTATAAAATAGCTAGAAATATAAGGTGAATACTATTTGAACTTTGAGACTATGTTATAAAAATGAAAACAATGATAAAATATATTGAATTCATCTTTAATAATTGAAATACATAAAAGCAAAAGATGGTAATATTAAAGAAAGGTCACCATATACAAAGCCAGAAGGCAAACAGAAAAAAAAAGTGACTTGCAAAATATCTGACAAGGAGTTGATAATCATAAAATACAAATATGTATTATGTAAATATATAAAGAACAAATAATAGATGTGACTGTATAAGTCACAAAATAATAAAAATTTAAATAACCAATAAGCACATGAAAAAAATATACCACCTCAATAGTAATCAAATGAATAGCAGGAGCTAAAGCTACAGATTACTCACTTCATGTGCTATATCCAGTCTCTTATTTCACCTACCACAACTGTTTGAAATAACAAGGAAAAAATTACCCTATTTTCCAGATAAGAAAACCAAGTCACATAGCAAGGTCAGGCGGTCTCACTTGGAGGCTGCTCTCTCAACACCACACTTCACTGCATTCAAAAATACCAGGGCCAGGGGCTACCTGTTCCTCTAGCAGATGTCAGGGAGGGAAGGCTTAACTAAGTAGGCTCTCAAGGGTATTGCCCTGCCTGCCTTTTATGCTCAAAGACAAAGAGTGAATTGTTAATACATTTTTTAATTGTTGGAAGAAAATTAAAACTAGAATACTATTTTGTGACATCTGAAAGTTATATATAGTTGAAATTTCAAAAATGTCCATAAATAAAATTTTACTTATTTCACTTATTTACTTATTGGTTGTTTTACTATGGTTGCTTCCAAGCTGTAACTATGGGGTCTGTATGTGGTCAGCAAATTCTAAAATATTTACCCCATTTGGTCCTTTAGGAAAATGTGTGCAGAGTCCAGATCTGGTATGTGATAAACTGAACTATCAATGTAAACTGCAGTCAGATATAATACAAAGCAAAAAAAATAACATCTTCATAGTAGTTGAGGATTTTTATATAAAAATATTACAGCAGCATGAACCAGCAAGTCAAAAACCCTAAACTGAGAGCGAGGCCAAGGGTGAGGCCTACACTTAAATATTGACTCCACGGGGGAAAAACAGCCTTTCCAGTTTGTCAAGTTATACCCCATAAAAACTGATATTCCTGAAATCTATTCTGAAATGTCAAATATCACATTGAAATTATAACTATTAAGTTATCTAACATTTATTTAAGAAGACTTTTTAGACTAAACAACATGAAATCAAAGGTATTCAAAGGCTTTATATACATTAATATCATTAATTCAACAGGTAGGTACAGATTAAACAAAATTCATCTTAAGTATGGATGAACCCAAAATTGACAGATTATTCTCTGCAAAATAACATACCTGTCACATAAATTAACGTAATAACTTGAATTTTGCTGGTTTTACAGTTTTGTTGGTATTTAATTGGGAACTTGTTTTATTTTATAACTGTATAAGTGATATAACTAAGTCATTTATTTCATGTTTGTATATACTTATGTAATATTATGACAAAAGACAATTAAGTCAAACTGGAAGTAAGGATGCTTTCCTGTAAATGTTACAAGTTTGAGAATGCGGGCTGTATGTCATGAATTGCATAAGCATCCTAATACACATAATTTTGAGGGAAAAAAAGTAAAGTGTAATCTCCTTCTACTCTATAACTTACAAAATTGGTATGAGGGCCAATGGCAGAGAGCACTCATCAGAATGAGAAGAGCCAAATAGACCACTTCCACATGCCTTCCACATTACAAACAAAACACTTCACCTTTTTGAGCCTCAATTTTCTCTTCTGTAAAATAAAGACAATGGTTTGCTTTGTAGGGTTACAGAAAGCATCGGAAGTACGGCAGATTAGATAGATAGCATACAATAATAATACCAATTATTTACTATGCAGCTTACTAAGCATGTGTCAGGCATTTTATATGCATTTTATATGCATACATCATTTAGTATGTATCACCTCAGGGAGTAACTACAATATGTGAGACAGATACCAGTATCTCCTTGTTTTTAAGATGAAAAAAATGAGGTACTAAAAATTCCATCATTTGCCCAAGGTCATGTAAGAGAGGGCAGGTGACTCCAGCAGAAGAGGACACAGAATGAGGGTCCAGCGGGTTTCCCAGGCACTGTTTCGTGCCTTCAGCTCGACAGCCTACACCCACATGGCATCCACATGGCACCCACTTGGCGAACAGAGTGGCGGAGAAACAGAAACTCTCTCAGGTGGACAATGACCTTGAAGTGCACTTGAAGGGTGGGGGAGGCGACAAAGTCCAGTACTGACTGACTATGGTGCTGGTTGGGGGTGGGGTACCACTTACTGCCTGTAATACCTTGGCTGGGCCTCTGTCCCCCACAAGAAATGAGCCCAAGAAACCTGCAGGACCTGAGGGACTTGGACTTGAACAAGCATCAATAAATGTGCAGGCCTCTTAGGGAGCCCAGCCTACCTCTGAAAATAAAAAAAAAAAAAAAAAAAAAGAAAAGAAAAAGAAAGAAAGAAAGAAAGAAAAAAAGAGAAAGAAAGAAAGAAGAGTCAACAGTCAACATTTAACCCCAAAACCTAAATGTTAGGAAGCTGGTTTTCTTCTGCTGTAAACAAGACCCTCTTAATAAATGGGAAGATTGTTATGTTACTGATGGCCATAGTTTATGGGAATGAGACCACAAACATTTCTTATTTCAAGCCCAGCCACAGACCTTGTGGACCACCAATTTTTGAAGGCAACTCCTATACTCACTCAGGTCACAAACTTTTCAGAATGCTATTTTCCAATTGGCAAGATCTGGAGCACAGGGCAACTTTATTTTGAAAGGTTTCAAAATTCTAGTGGACAACAGTATAAATATCAATTTCCTCTTCTCCCTGGGATACCAAAGAGTCCCTCCCCCAGTATTTCCTCTCTTTGTTCCTGTCGCTGAAAACTTTAGGCTAAGTCATTTGGCTGAGCACATAGTGTCTATGGGAAAAAGCCAGAACACTTTCACCACTAAGTTTGCTGTACAGATAAAAAATTGCTGGTTAACATTAAAAAGTTGATGAGCATAAACCCCCAGAGGGGTTATGATTTTATCTTTATTTTTTTAAAGATTTATTTATTTATGCATATAAGAACTGGGGTACACAGGCCAGAGGTGCTGGGGGTGAGAGGATTCACCAGAGGCAGAGTGGAGAGCAGAACAGGCAGACTGAGTGAAAGACACTGCTGAAGGGAGCAGTGGGCAAGGCAGGAGAGGTCTGCTGCGCCATGTGGGTAGCTCCCTGGTCAGGGATCAAACTCATGCTGCAGAGGCTGCTGATAGCTTCATAATGCTACTTTAAGTGCTGCTTAACCCTTTGCGCCACCAGGGAGGCCCAGGGGTTATGATTTTTTTAAATAAGGCTTTCGTCCCCCTCTTCTGTTTCCCCTGCTTACTATATAGCACTAATGACAAATATCTTCAATTTCATTACCTGGCAAAGAGGCTTGTTTTCAATTTCACAAGGTAACCTAAATAATTATAATAACAAAATTTTAATTTTTAGAAATGGAAAAAAGGTTATTTGGTGACATGGTTCCCACCATTCCTCAATATACATTTGCATTGAGGAAATCCAATATACATTGCATTGAAAAAGATTTTAAATTGCCATGGGGCCTAAATTTTTGGAAAGAAATGAAGATGGCAACTAGGAACTTATAACTCCCAAAAAAGCTTAACCAGAATCCTGTGGTTTTGTTTCCCTGAACAGTTGCAACCTTCAAATGATTCCACTGCATAAAATACTTTACTATCAGATTTAAAATATTAGATTTAAAACAAATATAAACCAGTAAGAGTATTATTGCCTTGAAAAAAACAGAGACACTGGGCCTCCCCGGTGGCACAGCGGTTGAGCGCTGGGTTGCAAAGCTGCCCGCAGCCTCTGCAGCACCGGTTCGATCCCTAGCTGCTCCCCGGCCACCGGGGGAGGGTCCCACATGGCACGCAGACCTCTCCTGCCGCCTGCTGCTCCCCTCAGCAGTGTACTTCGGTCCTTCTGCCTGCTCTGCTTCCCGCTCTGGCTCTGGTGAATTCTCTCACCCTCCCGCGCTTCTGACTGTACCCAATGCTTGTATAAATAAATAAATAAATCTTAAAAAAAAAAAAAAAGAAAAAAACAGAGACACTATTAGAGCCATTTTTCAGAGACTATGCAGAATGCTTGGAGAAATGATTTAACTACTATTAAACTATAGTAGTTTATAGATATGAATCAGAGTAGACAATGTTAATACTGATGGTGTTGCCATCACAGTCATAGTAGCAGTCCTGGTAGACGGCATGTTTGCTACGTGACCGACTCCACTCCAGCGCATTACATGAGCATCTCAAGTATTTCAGAGGCCTCCAAGCCAAAATGTAGATTCAAATCCTGGCCCTGCCACTTAATAGCACTTAATTGGGCAAATTACTTTAACCTTCATGTGCTAATTTTCCTTATTTGTAAATGGAAATAACAGTAACAGAACCTACCTCCCTGGGTTGTTGTGAGAATTAAATGTGTTAACAGTAATGTAACATGCTTACAACTGTGTCTGAAACATCCTAATTACCAGAAGAAATAATGTTAGTGACTATCTGATTACTTGATTTCAGAGATGAGGAACTGAGGCACAGACAGGAAAAATCACTTGTCTAAAGTGACACAGCTGGTAAATGTCAGACTTGCAGTTTAAACCAAAGGCAGTCAGACTCTCATGTCCATACCCTTAACCGACTCAAAAAAGTTGTTGTAGTTTTCATGTATATACATTTTTTCATGTTTATATGTGAGGAAAAATGTAAGGAAATTGTCAAATAAGACAACCAGTATCAATTAGGTTATGGCTGCCCTGGACCTGATGGTTAAGCAGTCCAGAGTCAAATTCCTCTACTTCATGCTGAGATTACATAAAACACCAGATGGTCCAGGTGTGGAATGAAATTCATGTCTTAGGGAGAAAAGACATACATATAAATATTTTAACTTGGAACAATGGAAGACTATAAAAACAAATGCAGCCAAAGGACATTAAAAAATGGCCAGAAATAAGGTCTCTCCTGACTGGAGGAGCAAATACACTATTTTAAAATGTCCTGCCCTCCTCCCTGGTGGCTCAGGGATTAAAAGTCAGCACTATCAAACTGTCGCCAGCCACTGTGGCATGAGTTCCATCCCTGGCCAGGGAGCTGACCCACATGGCATAGCAGACCTCTCCTACCCCGCCCACTGCTCTCCTCAGCAATGTATTTTAATAGATCTGCCTGTTTTGCTCCCCACTCTGTCTTTGGTGAATCCTCTTACACCCTGCACCTCTGACCTACACCCCAGTTCTTGTAAATCTATATTAAAAAAAAAAAATGTTCTGTCCTACAGTCCCAGACCTCCTCTGTGTCTCTCTCCTCAGTCCATGAAGTTTTCTATCCAAAGTGTTCTCTCTTAAACACAATTTTTTTTAAGCTTATCACCTCAGTCACTATTTTGATCTGCTGGTATTTATGTTTAGAAGGGAAATATTTGTCAAAACTTTATTGATGACAAGGAAGAAAAACAATTGCTGATGATCACTGAGGTAGCAATAAATTGAATATCCTGTCCATTATTTTGTCCCTTTCATATAACTCTTTTAATAGTTTCAGAAAAAAAAATATTCTGTTAGGTTTTGGAAGGTTAAGATTATTATTTTTTTTTCTCCAGGTAACATCCACTTGGTTGGATACCAAATGGAAAATTATTTCTCTAATAACAGTGAAATCTGAAATTCATTGTTATTTTTTTTTAACAAAAAACTGTAAGGAGAGTAAACCACCTATGGCAATTCTTCTTTAGTGAAAATCTTGATGCAGCAATAATGAAACAAATTAACAAAAGTATTACAATTAAAAACCTTCTCCACCACACAGCTATTGGAATATAGGAGCTATGCTAAGACGGAACTTCTGTTGTACCAAGAAGTATCCACTTTTGTAGGTAAAGGTCAAGTATTCAATTTCTATTGTAAATCTGAATAGCTTCTTACATTAGACTTCTCAAATGTGATCTATGTGACACACTATTAGAAAACAAAAAATGGTTAAACTTTTAACCTGGTCAGTCAGGTACACAGAAAAATTCCACAGTGCCAGCTTCAAGTACCTTCCTCAGCGACCTAAAGCAAAGGCTGTCCTATGCCAGAATAAGAGGTCATAGGAGGGTAACACTAGGTGCTCTCTAGGTAAAATGGAATGAATTAACGCCAAATCTGGATAAAACTCCACAAGAGCTGCATTTAGGTATCCCCAAAGGTCAACAGGTCAAAATATATCAAACTCTTACATGCGCTATCAAAATAAAACATAACAAAATAAAGACAAACAAAAAAGCAACTCATAAAGAAAAAATAATATGTTAATGAGTTTTTAAATCTAAAAGTGAGTTTTTTCCAACTAAATTTGGGGCATACAGTAAGATAAAAACCATACACCTTTTTGGGTTTTTAGCAGAGAAGGATCAGTCAGTGTAAGAGCACCACGTCTGAGCTTCCAGAAGGTCAAAGGAAAGCATGCTATGTCAAACAACAAATTGAAATAATATGATTATCCATGCAACAAAATCCACATAAAGATTATATTCAGTACAGTAACTGAATGTACTGCTAAAATTTGAAAGGAGAGTTACTGGGTTCTTTTGCTCTTTTGTTAGCTGGCCATCTCTGCCCTAATGTTTAGCTGTTTGAAATAAAAAGCATTTGCAGAAATCTAAATGAAGTATGTGTGAATGTTCAGATTTTTCACTTTGACTAAATATTTCATTTATTCGGCACTATATCATACAGGAAACTAGCTCCTACATACCTACTTCATCTCCTCTATGAGTCATTCCATAATACAGAAACATGGTTGTGAATATCAATGTGTTTGTTATTATAAATCATGTTGATAGGGGTTGAACTGTGTCCTCCAAAAGATGTTCAAGTTTAACTTTTAGTACCTGTGAATATGACCTTATTTAGAAAGAGTCTTTGCAGATGATCAAAATAAGATTTGATCATTAGGGTGGACTGTCTGACTGTGTCTGTCCTTGTAAAAAGGGGAAACTTGAGCAGAAAGGCTGTGTGGAGACATAGAATGCCATCTACAAGTCAATGAATGCCTAGGACTGCCAGAAGCTAAGAGAGAGGACTGGAACAGAATCTCCTTACAGCCCTTAAGGGGAACCAACCAACCATGCCAATACATTATTCTTGGAGCCTCCAGAACTATGAGACAATAAATTTCTGTGAAGTCACCCACCCAGTTTATGGTATTAAGTTGCAGCAGGGCAAGGAAACATACATATGTTGTGGGTTGAGTTGCCTAAGCTTGCATAGTGTAGCTGGAAGCTCAAGAAGCCTCACAGAATTCCTCCAGCACACATCTAACTCCATGCTGTGCAACTGTTGAAAGACACCCACAGTTTAGTTGATATAAAATATGCCCATCTAAAATACTGCAAGTGTCTTATATTTTTTAAAAAGATTTATTTATTTTTATACAAGAGCTGGGGTATTGGACAGAGGCACGGGAGGGTGAAAGGATTCACCAGAGACAGAGCAGGGAGCAGAACAGCCAGGCGACCAAAATAGACTGCTGAGGGGAGCAGCGTGCGTGACAGGAGAGATCTGCCACGCCATGTGGGAATCTCGCTGGCCGGCCTGGAATAGAACCCGCGCTGCAGAGGCTGCGAACAGCATCACAGCGCTGTGCTCAACCTGCTGTGCCACTGGGGAGGCCCAAGTGTCTTATATTTTTTAAAAACACATTTTTCAAGTTTCACTTCATTTATTCTTCAAAACCACACTTTAAAGACATTGGGGAGGCTTATTATCTTTAGCTGAGCTCTATGAGTTGAATGTTTCAGCCAGTGTCACATAAACACATAGGAAAGCTAGTATTAGTGCCAAAAAAGAAAGAATACAATCATAAATACTTTCACTTGGAACAGTGGTGGGCCTTTAACATAGTGTCTTTTCAAATGACTCAAGGGAGAAAGATAAAAATAACATTAAACAGGCTGAATAGGCTGAGGGACTCAATAACCCAGGCAAAATGTAATAAATCAGAAGAAACTGGTAGAAAAGTAATTCATAACTTGTGAATCAGGCTTTGAAGGAAGAGATGGAAATATTCAAGTAGAGAAAAAAACAGGTGCCATGATGGACAAATATAACACCAAGGAGAAAAACAACAAATTACAGGGAACGCCTGAACAAACACTGGAGGGAGGCCTTCAGTACGTGGAGAAGTCTGGAGAGGGTTGGAATGGGAAATGGCATTAAAATCATGGAGGGAAACTTTCAATTCAAACAATCAAAGAGTCACAATTGATAGAATAGACAATGGTCAGTTCTTTAGCAGGATGTGATGCAATCAAGGAAGTTGTTCCAGTAATGAAATTAAAAACATTCTAGTGGCGGGGGCTTCCTGGCGGTGCATGGATTAAGCATAGCACTCTGAAGCAGTCTGCAGTCTCTGCAGTAGGAGTTCGATCCCTGGCCAGGGAGCAACCCACGTGGTGCAGCAGACCTCTCCTGACTCGCCTGCTGCTCCCCTCAGCAGTGTATTTTGGTTAATCTGCCTATTCTGTTCCCCACTCTGTCTCTGGTGGATCCTCTCACCCTGCCGCACCTCTGGCCCATACCCCAGCTCTTGCATGAAAATAAATCTTTTAAAATAAAATTCCAGTAGCAAAGCAACCTGAGTTGAAGTGGACACAGTGTGTGGCTATGAAAAACTGACCATGATTAAAAAGAATATAATGAATCTACTAAAGATAATATATAATGAACCTATCAGCTTCTGGAAATACATCCTAGACACCTTCCTTTCTCTCCTCCTTCCTACATTTCTAGATACACTGGTTCTTTGCTATTCTTTGGGGGAAGAAGGGTTGTTGTTCCAGTCCCAAGACTTTATTCTTGTTCCCTCTTCCCAACTTCATCTGGGTCTTTATTAAATGCATTTTTTTCCGAAAGCTCCTTCTTTCACTGAATCAACAACATAGGAATGTTCTGCCCTTGTGGTCAACAGAGAGGAGCCTGTCATAGCACTGAGACTTAATCCCTAGGCCACTAGGGAGGCCCCCCAAAAAAATCTTTCTTGACTAGCCTTTAAGAAGGGCATCCCCTTATACTGCTTCATTTTTCTTGATTATACTTATTATCAGAAATTTTATATATATATGTATATATATATATAAAATCAGTTGTTAGTCCCATTAAAATATTAGCTCCCTGAGTAAAGGATCCTCTGTGCCTTGGTCACAGTTGTATTCCCAGAACCTGGCACAAAGCTTGACATAAAGTAGGGATTCGGTGAATAACATAAATTCCCACTTTATTCCCAGGCATAATCGATGCTTTCCCAAAACATTTTTAGCCATTTTCGCTGTCACTTCCCAGTATATATACACAGCCTAGTTTATCCTATCATTTCTACTTAGATTAATGCAGCAGATACCCAGTTTCTTCCCCCTTGTACCCTCAGGCCCTCTCCAGTTCATTCCTCCTCATAGGACCTTATCAAAATACAAATATGGTGGAATCACCACGTAACCCTACTTACACTCAACTCCATAGCCGTTAAGATGAAAATCAGTCTTAATGTAGCTAGTAAGACTCCAGGTGGACTGGGCCCTGCCCAGGTGTCAGCCCTATTTCACCCACTCTGCCCTTAATTCTCCTGCTACTTGATTTTATTCTCTTACCTTCTGCTCAAACTTCTGCCATTTAAATGGCTTTTTTTCCTACCCTCTCTCAAATTCTCCTATTGATGCTTCAGGTATCAATCAAGTGTTACTTCCTCAGGTTCCTATTATTCAAGCCTACAAAGCCATATGGATCTAGTCAGAGCATTCACCTCTGTTTGTAATTATTTAAATGTGTTTTTTATTGATCTATTGGTTTATTTTTAATGATTGTCTTTAACTTGAACTCTTCACTCCAAGATAGCACAGGACAGTAATTTTTTGCCCACTATCAAATCTCTAGGGTTAAAAACAGTGCTTGGCACATGGCTGGCACTGAATAAATATTTGGTGAAAATGTGAGAGAAGGCACCATTTTAGGAATGAAACAGCTAGAAGGCAGTGTCAAATATACAGCTACAAAAACTTTCTACAAATACTGAAATAAAGCTAAAATCAAAGATAGTAGTGAAAAATCTATAGTATGATGAGGAGCTGTTCTTAGAACAGAAGTGGGGAAGCTAAAAGCAATACACACTTTAAAACAACACTGATTATAGTCTGAAAATAATGGGACCAAGAGACTGTTTTGTTAAGGAACTAGACAAGAACCAGTTCGAACAATTTGCTAAAACTACATAGTTATGACTTAGGTAATGACAGTAACTAGGTGAAAGGTCACATTTACATATCCTATTAACAACTCCTTGACTCATCAGTCTCTCTGGAAACATTTATCTATGCAAAGAAACTTTCCTTCTCCTTGGCATTTTCCTTTATAAAAATTCTCCAAAAAGTCCTTCGTTCTCTGGAAAATGTTTTAAAGACATTTCACCGTGGTCGATTAGGCATACAGTAATAGCTAAGTGAGGCAATGGCCATGGAGGAATGGCATATAATAGAAAGAATCCACTTTGTTCCTGATTAAAGTTACTCAAGTGCGACTCCAGGAAATGTACATACTAAAATGTTCTACAAACCACAGGGAATCATGGGTTAAAGGACAAAGCCTAATTTTAACCTTCATTGCTACTGTTTTAATCACCTAACATTCTCTGGGGTGAAAAACTTATTAGTTTATTTTTATTTCCTTCAGTTTTCTTTTAAAATAAGATGTAACATTGATGTGCATGAAAAACAATCTAATAACATTTCCTTTCATTTGAACCCATCAGTGACTCAAGCAATAAACAGCAAGTCTCCTAGGTTTGTCTCTGAGGAGACACACCACCAGGTTTAACTGCACACTCCAGTGTAACTAGAGTCAGTTTTCCAAAGATGATTTACCGCACCCTGTTTGAGAAAAGACAGCACTGAACTGGCAAAAAATTCTGATCTTCAGAAATACAACAGAAAACGATTCTTTCCAATTTCATGCTGTTTATATAAAAAGAATGGAAATACAAGAAAATGCAAGCCTGAAGCACGGACAAGAACTGTGGCAAACCAAAACAGAAAGAAAAAAAGTGAAATCACACTGAAAAACAGACTTTACCAAATTTAGAAGGGCAGGGGAGGGGAATATGTAGAGATGAAAATCAATCTTTTCTACCCTTACAGAAACATTTTTAAATCCACATTAAAAAAAAATACCACAAAGTAGCAAAGTTATAAACATGTAAATGTTTACATTTAACAAAGTAAAACATTAAATGTAATGCAGTATCACTAACGGAGGCATTTATGTAGGAGTCTCTATATTAGTACAAGACCTAATGGCATATAACCCAGTATTGACTGAAATTTCAGGTGTATTTGTGAAAATAAGTGTTTTTTGATGTAATTAGTAGTGCAAACAAATATATGTATAATACACAAATTTTCTGTAAACACAAGAACTTAAATTCAATTTTTAAAATATTCTAATTCAAATTTTTAAAAATTCAAATAAGCCCCCATATAAAAGTAGCTGCCTGGACTAGAAGCCACAGAGTGCAGTGAACCAAACACTGAGCAGGGGGCGCTGCAGGGAACTGGGGCAGAGCTGAGTGGCCAGATGAAACTATGCAATGCAGAAGGCAGGTGGGCTCTTGGGTTCCTGCTCCCCCGCTTTGACTCAGACCCAGGAACTTGGGAGGACTGGAGGAAGGCACATAGAGGAGAGACATGCAGGAGAGCTGGAAGAGACACATGGGTGAGAGATACGTGCAAGGCTGTCCTTGGCAGAGACAACGGCAGCAGTTATCTTGATTTGTACTTTAATTTTGCTCCTTTTGTCTCAGAGCTGCCTTTCCCCTTTCTTGCTATTTTTCCACCAGAAGGTACCTTAGACTTGTGGCTAATTTTGGGGCCTCAGAGGCCCACTTCAAGTCAGTCCTATTTGTCAGGGTATTTACCCAAGACGGGATGGGGAATTTTATTGGGAAACATTTATATTAGGAATATCTTTTCTTCTCCTCCCTCTCTATGCACACCAATTCTATTTAATATCTTTCATACCAAGAGTCTGCTTCTTTTTTCTTTGTGCACATGGATTTCTGGATCCCATTCAGAATGTGCACCCCTTAGTTACAGGTCCTGGGTGACTCATTGGTCCTGAGCTAACAGTAGTATGGTTTTTCCATAAAGATCTCAAATTTTTAACATTTCCACTGCTATCTTTTTATTTGTTTGTTTGTTTATGTTTTAATTAAATAACTAGCAGTCTTTGTGTTTTGTGGCTGCACCTGCTGTGGGCTAGGTCTACAGAATGACAGAATGAAGGTTGTGCTTTCACTCCCCGGTATTTGTGGCCCATACCTTCTTCAAAATGAGCTTTCCCTATTTGATAGGGAAGCAGATCTGTTGCCTTAATTATTTCTTGCATTTCCATTTTCCCCACCCCTGTTGTCTCATCTAAAGTTGTATTTTAAAGAACTCCTTTCTTGGACCTGTCTCTTAAACTCCCTAAACAAGATCCAAGAGAACCTTGCCCCTGTCCTCCATCCTTCATATGCACAGCTGGCTTGCAGCAGGCATTGCCTGGGTGCTGGTGGGCTGGCTGTGTTCCAGAACCTTGCTGCTAATGTGCCAGTCTTGTCCTTTCATGTTAAGCACAGCTGAAGACAGTGTTCAGAAGTTTGAGTTCCTTTGGGCAATGAGCCTAATCTTAGAGTCACACAGGATTGTGAGGAATGCCATATATGTGTAAAATCTCTGCTGTCACATGGCCCCAGTTTGCCCAGTCTCTACATTGACATTATAGGTAATTTTCTACCTTTTTGTCCCAACAAGCCTGAACTAAATATTGTATCAACTACCCAAACTGAGATGTTTCCTTTGTGTAAAGAATTCCTATGAACCTAAAGCAAAAACAAGCATTATTTTTATGCTGTCAAAATAGACAATCTCTACCAATTCTACTCACCCCAAAACACAAGAAAATCTGAAGCTTGAAACCAACAATGTCCAGAACTGTCTGTAGCCATAGAAATATTGAATATTTATTCTGCCCACTGTAGTAGCCACTAGCAACATATGCCTATCAAGTACTGGAAATGTGACTATTTCACTAAATTTATTAATTTATTTTTATTTGAATTAACCTATACTTAAATTTAAATGAACAAAGTAGTTGTGGTATTAAAGAATTGTGAAGGATCTGAGATTTTCCCGACCTAAAAGTGAACAAATAAGCATGTCAGTTTCATACATGCTGGGAGAAGAGCTTCTGACGTCAGAGACAAAGGACTAAGTTACTCATAGAAGTAGCGGTAGCAGGAATATCCATAGCAGGAATAATAGTAGCAAGAGTAGCAGTGTGCCCATTTCCTGAAACCCAATGCCCACAGTATGATGCAAAGAGAACAGGTAATACCTGTAACCTCAATGACTTGCATTACAGAAGGGGAACCCTGAGATCAGGGACTGGATCTTTTATACTAGACAATAAGCCTACCTGTCCTTTGCTCCACAAGGGAGTAATTACCTCTATCTTCTAAGGCTCCTTGTTATACAAATGCCATTTAAAAGGCTGTCTGAGGGGGGCGGGGGCGGGAGGGGAGGGATTGGGGTCAGAATGGGGGGCTGCAATTGTATGGGGAATATAACAATAAAATTTATAAAAAAAAAAAAAATAAAAGGCTGTCTGGAATAGAAACAGTCATTGCCTCTGCTCCCTGGAGAGACAGAACCTGAGTGATTAATGGAGACTTATCTCCCAACAGTGGAAGCATCCTACACACCTCTGGAATCCACCCGTCTTTCTTCTTCTGGTTGTATAGTTTCTGGTAATGTTTATCTATTGCTATGAAGACTATTGCAATAGCTTCCTAATTGATGATCCAGTTTCCACTAAAGCCTCTTACCAAGCATTCTCCATACAATAGCCAGAAGATACCTTGTAAACACAAATCTCATTTGCATCCCTCATGTTTCAGTCTCTGATGTCACCCATTGCTTTTAGGATTAAAGCCAACCTGGGATGGAATTCTACCCAGGTCCACAGGCCCTGAATGATGTGGCCGAGTCCCTGCCTGGGGCACTTCCCTTCATCTTTTTCTAAGATGCATTCCTTCGACCACACTGAACTTATTTCCTTAAATGCTGAGTTCGTTAAGTGGCCCATGGGTTGAATTCCAACTACAAGCGTGTCTGGTTTGGACCATACTATAGTTTAAAAAACATTTGAGTCATTTCACATTTGGAGAGATTCCATACCTATAAAATAAGAACTTCAAGCTTCTATTAAAAGAATCATGGCATCTGGTAATACTTGACCTGCATCCCAACCTACCAACACTTGGCTGGAGCTGAGTATCTACTGCTCCCTTTAGGTATAGCTGTGTTCTCCAGACAGCCACACTGTTCACTCCTGCTCTCGTATTATCTACCTGACATCCACTCTAATGTATTATTCTCTAACCCCTTGGAACCTTCTTTAATTCTTCAACTTCGTCAGGTGCTATTGCTCATTCCTTCATGGGAAGTTTTCCCTGCCCACCATCAAGCTCAAGTAGGATGCAGTGATGCACTCTGTGTCACCCATCCACACCCAGGCCCCTCACCATTCTGTGCTGTTTGTCTTCTGTAGTTATCTGCATTATCCCATCATGGCAGAAGTCACAAATATCAAAAAATTTCTATTTCCTTCCCCTCCCAGACATTTAGGTCATAAAAAGCGTAACCATGACTGTCTTGTGCCTCATTATATGCCTGTGCCTAGAAAAAGGCCCAACACAAATTCAAATATTTGTTAACTTAAATAAATGAAAGTCAGCTGAGGAAAAGCAAATTCAAAGTATTTAGAGGGATATTTGTTTATGTATTCATGTATTTTTTAATTTGAACTTTTGAAATGGCTTCCTCCAACCCCAAGAAAATGAAATAATTATTTGAGTAGTATGTTTGTACTAAATAACAAGCCATGTGAAAATTACTAAACATGGATTAGTGCATTTAATCCTTACTATAATCCTTTTTAGCTAGGGACCACCATTATTCCCACCATGAACATGAGAAATTAGGGATGTTCATTGTTAAGTAACTTACCCAAATCAGTAAGTAAATGCCTAGACAGGACTCAAATCCAGGCTTATCAGAACCCAAAGTCAAAATTCCTAATCATATACAATTTATCACTGTAAGTTTTAATGGATCCCGAATGATATAGGAATAGGAGAAACCATATATCTAACTATGAGGCAACAGGAATTATAAGCTCTACTTCTGCCACTAATTATTCAACCTGAGGTAGGATGAGGCCTTATTATCTTCTTCAGTACAATAAATTGTAGGTGATAAGACAAACCTAATCCCAGTAGACTTGACACCACCACCAACTTTCTTTCTTTTTTAAAGATTTATTTATTTATGCATACAAGAGCTGGGGTACAGGCCAGAGATGCGGGGGTGAAAGGATTCACCAGAGACAGAGTGGAGAATAGAACAGGCAGATCCACTAAAATACACTGCTGAGGGGAGCAGCCGACAACTCAGGAGAGGTCTGTTGTGCCATGTGGGTTGCTCACTGGCCAGCCCGGATCCAACTCCTGCTGCAGAGGTTTTGGATTGCTTCATAGTACGGTTCTTAACCCCTTGCGCCACCAGGGAGGCCCCACCACCAACTGTAATCTGGGCCCTTCTTTTAAGCTACTTGTATGTGGTTTAACAATTTGCTTTTACTGAATAAAGGTGTTAAAGAAGTAAAGAAAGTTCTTATACACACAAGAAGCTTTCTGGCTTAGTAGTCATGACCATTATGCCAAATCACACAGTTTCCAGGGCAGTGACAAGATCTTTAATCTCATTTCACAAATAAAGAAACAGAGATACTGAGCCAAAAGGGCCAACTGTCAAGTTAACTTCACATCCCTCGGGTTGTCCCTCAGCCTGCCTGGCCTCAGAGTGTGAGTTGAATCAAAGTTCCAAAACAGTGCTGGCTAGGAAAGCTCAGCAGATGGAAGAATTTTTCCTAGGAGCAGGAAGAGAACAAGGGATGTCACTGAATCACACTAAATACCACTCAATGTGGAAGGAAAGAACTCTGGTCATCTTTTTGTGATAGAATTCTGTCCACCATTTCACTCGAGTCAATTCTTTTAAACATTGGGACCTCCTGGTGGTGCAAGGGGTTAAAACACAGCATTGTGAAGCTGTCCACAGCCACTGCAGTGGGAGTTTGATCGCAGGCCAGGGAAGTGACCCACATGGGGCAGCAGACCTCTTCTGTCTCACCCACTGCTCCCCTCAGCAGTATCTTTCAGTGGATCCACTTGTTCTGCTCCCTACTCTGTCTCTGGTGAATCCTCTCACCCCCCCCCACACACCTCTGGCAGGTACCCCAGTTCTTGTATGCATAATAAATAAATCTTTTTTAAAAAATTTAAATAGTTAAAAAAAACTCTCACTAACAATATTGTAACTTTTAAAGTCAAATTTCCAGTCAATTCAGGGCCCACTTGATCTTTAAAGTGTTCAAGTTTCTACTTATTAAAAGTATTATTTTCAACCCCCTTATTTTTTCCAAGACATTATAATTTCCTTTCTCAAGAAGTTGTGGGGGAAAAAATTGTGTAGAAGTACCATAAATTAGCTTTCTGACTAAATTAGAAATAAAATTTCTATAGCTTTTAACATTTGATTACCACATCATACAGGTTGGCATACTTTTCTGAGCTTTCATTCTAAAAATACAGAATTTATTTTATTCCCAAGAATGTCTCTCACTTGACGGAGCAGAAATTTTTGAAATTTTCTTTCAGAAAACATTGGTTTAGCAAAAGATGTTATTTGTTCCAATCTATTCAGTAGATTCACCAAAAATGACCTTAATGGGCCTTCGATAAGATATTTTTGATGGCATTCTACTTGCCATAAGTAGTGATTAAAATATACTTGATGATCATGTAAAAATATGAAATAAAAAAAAACTTTAATTTGGGATCCCCCTTAAGACAAGGAACTTATTCTACATTCTATATTTTCTATATTTTGAAGCACAGAGCACTCTGCATTGCACAATACAGAAACTCATGACATGTCTATTAAGTCAGGTATTCATGAATAATAGGACTTAGCTATTTAATATCAAATCTAAAGTGACTTTATCGGCCATTTACCTGTTTTCATAAAGTAATTGAATCTTATTAACCACTGAAAATTTACAAACGATAAGGCACATGTCCTTTGAGCTAAGTAGCTGAACTCATTTTACTGAAATGAAAGCCTATTTCTTGAATTATTAAAATTAACAGCAGGACCTCCCCAGTGGCACAGCGGTTGAGCGCTGGGTTGCGAAGCTGCTCGCAGCCTCTGCAGCGCAGGTTCGATCCCCAGCCACAGGCGAGGGTCCCACATGGCACAGCAGACCTCTCCTGCCGCCTGCTGCTCCCCTCAGCTGTGTACTTCTCGGTCTGCCTGTTCTGTTCCCGCTCTGGCTCTGGTGAATTCTCTCACCCTCCCGCGCTTCTGACTGTACCCAGTGCTTGTATAAATAAATAAATAAATAAATATTAAAAAAATAAAAATAAAATTAGCAGCAAATCGAAATCTGCACTTTAGCCGGAAGAGAAACCGAAAAAGATTGGCAAACATCTGCAAATAAAGTTCTTATATCCCAAAAGGGACCAATCTTTTGTTATTTGAATTTCTATGACCATAGAAAGATGTGAGTCAAATTCACAGCTTTGCACTTCAGTGGGAAAGAAATGATTTCCACTGCGAACATTAATGATCACATCCAGCAACTTGAGTCTTTCACCCCAACAAAGCCACAGGTCAAATCACCTGGAGAGACATAACTACAAGTCAGTTAAGGACCTGAACTCAGATGATGAGAACACAGGACCTGCCACGAGGCAGTTTCACGAGACCAGAAACCAGGGCTCAAAAGCCAGCAACACGCCGAAGCCCATCCGTGGTCGTCAGAAGCACCCCGGGCGCTGGGCAGAGCCTCGCGCAGGTCGCCGACGGGACGCCGAGGACCCGAGTGTCTCAAGGCCACGCAAACGCGAAGGTGACTGACACCAGCTCGAGTCCCGATGTAACTCCATCGCTGAATACTTTCAACCCGCCCCTGGGCTCACCCTTCGCCGGCGTGTCACACTCCGAGGCCGGCCAAACCGCAGGGAGGGGAGCCGAGCCCCGCAAGGACGGGCACGGGCACCCCCACCTCTTCCCGGCGCTCCCCGCTACTCAAGCGCCCCTGGGCGCCACTCCAGCGCGGCCCCTCCCCACAGCCCGGCCACCCCGACCTCGCCCCAGAACGAGTCCGAGGGACGGGCCTGGTAACGGGGGAGTCTCGCTCCCCGTTATGGAGCGTCCTGCAAGTTGGAGACGGCCGCGGCGAGGAATACGCGAACACTTCGTCGCAAGGAGAAGTGCAAGGTGAGGAGGACCGGAGGGAAGGGTGACCCCTCACAAACTGCCAAGGCCTTGGCGCTGGTGGGGACGGGGGTCCCTGGGACGTGTGGGGCGTGAGAAGCCGGTTCGGTCCCCGAGACCCTCCCTGGCCGCGGCGCCGGATCCCGCAACGCGAGCAGCCCGGGAGGAAAATCGCACCGCCCGGGGCGCCGGGGGAGCCCGGGGTGCGGGGTCCCGGTGCCTGCCCGGCAGCTGCCCAACTTCCCG
This sequence comes from Talpa europaea, assembly GCF_964194135.1. Lineage (NCBI taxonomy): Eukaryota > Metazoa > Chordata > Mammalia > Eulipotyphla > Talpidae > Talpa > Talpa europaea. The sequence goes on along the minus strand of NC_140071.1, from coordinate 62,017,712 downwards.
GCCCCTCCCGCGCCCCCGCCCTCGCCCTCGCCCTGCGCGCCCCGCGGCGCGGCACCAACCTGCGCGGCCGGGCACGGTCCGGGACGGAAGCCGGGGCCGGCGGCGGCGCGGCTGCGGGCGCGGCGGGCGGAGTTAGTTGTGGGGAGGCTCCGGCTCCCGGGGCGGGGACAGGCTGAGCACGCGGCGGCGGCGGGGGCTCCCCCTTCCCGGGCGCTCGCGGCCCTGCCCAGTCCGCGGCTCGCCCGGGACTCCGGGGACAGCGCCAGCCCCTCCCGCGGGGCGGCCCCGCCGCGCCCCGCTGCCCGCACCCGCCCCGCACTCGCCGCCTCCGCCCCGTCCCTGCCCACCGGGTGCGGGGGCCGCGGGGGATGGGATCTCGGTCCCCACGGAGTCACCTCCTGGCGGCGCGCGGCTTCCCGGCGCGTCCCTGCGGGGATCGCTGGTCGTGGGTGCTGTGGACGCACGTGCGGCCAAGAGGAGGCCGCGAGCTGCAACTCTCCTCCGTGAGAGTCGGGAAAGGGGCTGAACGCCAGGGTGAAAGTCTTCCTTTGCCCCGCCCCAGTCCGTGTCCCTAAAAGCAGCCCTGAGAGGTGACCGCGCCAGCTGCCCAGAGAAAGGCCAAAGAAAATGTCCGACTCTCCCTCCACCCGGCGCGGGGCTGGGAGGACATTTCCCTGGAGAACTAAAGACCCCTCCCCCTGCCCCTGCCGCTGGTTGCGGGGTCCTGCAAAGAGTGTGTGGGACCAGCAGCTGGACACCGGGGTTGAAACTGTGAAAAACGTGCAATTTACACACACACATACACACCGGCTGGGTCACTGGATTCAGGCCACCTTACTGGGGTCTGCGTAGTGCTTCCCTGCCCACACCCCAAACCTGGCAGGAACCCCCTTCCCTAGTCTGGCGTCCCACTTCTGTCTGCACATCCCTCAGCACATAGTCCTGATCATTTCACCCCTGAACTTGGTCTTTCTTGGCAGCAACTCATACTGAGTCCTAACTTAGGGAAGAGAGAGGGTGGGGGACAAGGGAGGACGCTAATGAAAACGTTGAAGGAAAAGCTGGTGGACTGAAGGCTGGGTTGGAAAGGGCTCATGTAACTGGCAGGTGGGAGAGAGACCTCAGTGAAAGAGGCCAAGCACTGCAGCCATGGGGGGCATTCCTAGAAAGAAAATCCCATTCTGGTTTCCATAGGGAAGCCAATGCTAGGCATGTCCCAAAAGACCCCGAACAGAATAGTCCTGGGGCATTGGAAAGTCCAGGATACACTTCAGAACTTGCCTTCACCCACTCCACATCCCAGTCTAAATTCCAAGGACAGCTGGGTGCCCCCCCCCCACACACACACACACCACCACCACCAACACCACTAAGCTCTTGGTCAAAGATGAGAAAGTCATCCTGGAAAGAAATGGTCACTGACAAGAGACTAGAAGACAACTGGGTCACTTCGCTGCTCAGCAACTGCCCTTCAGCTTTAGGGATCCCTTAAGCTATTTATCCCTCCATCCTGGCCTGGATTATTAATAACACAAACATCTGGGATCCTCCCTTAAATAAAAAGTCACTTTGGGTGAAAGGAAAAGGAAATGGGGGAGGGCTAGGAGTCCTAAGGACATGGTGGTGATTTTTAAGTTCAATTTGGTACATTTTTTATGTCAAGATAATTTTCCTGTTCACTGAGTGACAACGTTTTTATCTTAAAATTTGAACCAGTGGCTGAGACAACACTTGCAATGTTACCTGAAGGCAGCCTTCTCTCAAGACCTCAAGATCCTGGAGGGCACAGCCATCGCTTCAGCGGTGCAAACCAGGAGCCAGTGTGCCTGAGGAAGCCACAGCCAAAGAAAACTAGAGGCCAGACTTTACAATCTCAGGGCAGCCTCCCAGTCTGTTGCAGAGTAGCCACTAAGCACACAAGCTTAGCACAGGCTTAGGAAGTGGAGTCAACTACCTCCACTTCCCTGGTGAAGGTGAAAAGGCTCCTTTCTCCTGACTGCAGGTTTCCACCTCACCTAAGCTTGGCTTTGCAGTCTGGAGGTATCATTACAAAACTGGCCTTAGTGTCCTGGTTTTACTGTGGTAAAGGCTACCTCCCATTTAATTATAAAAATCTCCTGTCTTTTCCCTTATTTCCTCTAGTGTACAAAAGGCTAAGCCATTGAAAGTTCAAGAGGCAAGAGACATGCATGAGTAAAAGGTTTCTCCTTTTCCCATTAAAGAAAAGGTCCTATCTCTTGAATAGAACATTATTAAACTTTCATCTTTTCAATATATGGAAATCTTTCTGTATCTATTGTATCTATTAGATACTTTAATTTTATATTAATAGTGCAATCTTATTGCACAAAGTATCCAATCAACTAATGGGGACAAAAGGTCCAGTTTTTTCCTGGGAAAAATTCCTGTAGCTAAAAGAAGGGGAAGGTTCATTTATAGGCAGCAGAATTGGTTTCAGGCAGAGCTGCAAAATCAGTAGAGACAGACAAGCCTCCTCTATTTTCAATTTGCCGTCAGCCTTTTCTACTGAATGTTGCCGGTTCACCAAACCAAACTACCTTACAAAAGTGCTAGGGACTTAAGATGCTATTGCCCTCTCGTGTTTGTCCTGGAAAAAAGTGGCATTTTGTGCAGAAATGTCTATGGAGAATCTTCCCTGTCCTGTTATCTTTACACAGATCTTATTATGGATTGGAGAGACAGATCTTATCCTGGACGACTTGGAGAATGTGCAGGCCTACAGACATATCTGGAAGGACATGAAAGTGCATTCTTTGTCATTCCACAGCACTTCAAACATTATGTAAGAGCACTCATCCTTGATGGAGAACAGAAGGTAGCATTCATATAGAAGAATAAACTTCAAATTGGTCATATAAAACAGTCAGATTTGCTTCTACATATTTAGAACGACAAGAGAAAATATTAATTTCAATTTACAAGTAGTCAAAAAGCACCTTGTGAGCCACATAATGAATAGTCCCCTATTAAACTAACATATGTGTTTTCCTTCCTAAATAAATTTTCCTCTTAAATATAGACATCTGTCATGGAGTCAATTATCTTGCACAGCGTGTGCTATAAAAGCACACACAAAAAAGAAATAATAAACTACATTGCTTATTTGAAAGTGATCAGGAATATGCAGCTCCATGCTGGCATGTCTTTAATTTCATGGTATTAAGAAAAAACTATAGGAGTATGAAATAACAAACCTTTTCCTACTGGAGTACTAATTCAATTACCTATCATGATATATATAGGAGGAAAAATGTCCCCATTAACTGGCAGAAACACTAAGGGGCTATTTTCTTGTCTTCCTTTACTAATCCCTTTAGAAAGAATGTGAACATGAAGTTTCCCCTGACAACAAAGGAACCGCCACACTCTGATGAGCTCCAGGGGTGTATCTAAGAACAAGGCTAGAAATGGCATTCTAAACACATAAATTATCATTTAAATGAAGCTTGACTCATAAATTTTATGTATCAAACAGACCTCAAGATTTGAAACGTGCAATAAGAGGTAGTTAGGCCCAGTCAAACTTCCTTGATGTAATGCAAATGTGAAAGCTCTTTCTATTTGCAGGCAAATTCCCATTCTCCCCTTTCACTGCATGGGGTACACATAAATAAAATACCAAAATATTTTGCAGAAAACTCTGCTAGTTAAGTACATACAGCTTTCTAGACTACCTCATATTACTTTTTCTTATGACACTTTAAAATAGACTTCAAAAAAAATTCTTAAGGAGAGTATTTTAATAGTTTCCCAGAGAGTAGGATGTATTATCATTACAGTACAAAGGGCATCATTCATTTTTAATTCTTAACTCCACAGGTGTTCCCTGCCCAGACTGTGGTTGACACTTAGAGGGCCTAATTATGATTCATGTATCCCACAGTCCCCAGGAATTGGTTCTAATTTTGCACAATCCCTTTATTCAGGAGAGAAAATACATTTCAGTCCTCATAGTTAGACACAGTGATTCTCAATATTTTCTATGCATTAGAATCATCTGGAGAGTTTTAAAAATTCTGATGCTTCAACCCAGCCCCAGACCAAAAGAAGCAAGACTCTCTAGGGACAGTGCTTAAAGATAGATTTTCATTTAATTCCTCAGAAGGTGTTTTTTTTTTTTTTTTAAAGATTTATTTATTTATACAAGCACTGGGTACAGTCAGAAGCGCGAGAGGGTGAGAGGATTCACCAGAGCCAGAGCGGGGAGCAGAGCAGGCAGAAGGACCGAAGTACACTGCTGAGGGGAGCAGCGGGCGGCAGGAGAGGTCTGCGCGCCATGCGGGACCCTCCTCTGGTGGCCGGGGAGCAGCCGGGGATCGAACCGGTGCTGCAGAGGCTGAGGGCAGCTTCGCAACCCAGCGCTCAACCGCTGCGCCACCGGGGAGGCCCTCAGAAGGTGTTTTTATGTGCAGTCAGGGAAATCACTGAGATTATAAACACCTAGCATATGAAAATAAAACTAATATTTTTAATACATTATTTAATATGAATTGATCTACCTTATAGGTACAGTTTTTAATTTATTTTTTCAATCAAGAAAGTTGCTCATTTTGTATAACAAGTTAATTTTCTGAATTTAGGTGAACCTTTCCATATTATGTTCTATTATGCTTTGCCTGTATACCTAGGCTTCCGGTTACGTTTGCAAGGTTGGCTTACAATGAAAATCCATGCCCTACACTCATTTGGATTTGTTACTGAAAGCAAAGCCATAGATCACTGCGGAAAAACAGACTTGGGGGAAATTGAATCTTATAAGTCAAATTCCTGCAAGTAATCCCCTTGAGCTATTAAACCATTATCCAATTTAGCAGTTAAAAAATATATGCTATAATTAATTCTTTCTATGAAGTCCAAGGTTTAGAAGTAAAATAATTACAAGGACAACCAAGGTCATCAATTTTATGCAGTTTCAGCACTAATGAAGAACCAAATATTTGATTCTGAGAAAGGAGTGTTAAAATGCTGCCAGTGATTTCACATAAGTAGTTAATACTTTGAAATGCTTGTAGAATGAAATTAATCTAACCCCAAGAGAAAACATGATAGGTTAAATATAATATGATGTAAACCATGAAAACATTCCTTATACATGATTTAATGTGATAGAGTAAGTAGAGTAAGGTACAATTAGGGGAGTATAGGAAGAACATTAGTTGATAAGAAATGGATATATTGAAATTGATGTATTGTTGAATAGTCTAACAGTATTTGACAAGACCACATAGATTACAAGGTAAAGTTCATGTAAATATTGCTTTTCTGAACTGCTTTATTTGTAGAGGTTACTAGCAGTGTAAGAGGTTGGTGTGGCAGAGATATCAGCTAAAAGAGCCGGTAAATTACCAAACATTTCTGGAAATCATGGTGTCCATTTTTGCTCCACAAGAATTTCAGTTAATTTCTCATCAGATAGACTAATTCAATTTCTTAATAAAAGGGGGGGTCTTGCATATTTTTCAAGTGAAAAATACATAAAAATTTATTAGCGCATGTAAATAAAATTAAGACTACTAGATTCTTTGAAAATATTTGAATGTATGATCTTAATTTTGTTCCATTAAAAAAAAGATGTATTATACTGTTCTGGATTTTCCAAAATGAGCATGTAATACTTTTATTGGAAACATGACCAATGCTATTTTCAAAAGGCATAATCTACATCCTTTGTCATAGCATTTAGTTTCTTTTCAGTGACTTGAAAAAATGAAATTAAGTATATTTGTTACACAAATAGTTTTCTTTCTCATCATATTTGTATTTTCATTTCATTTTGCAGCTGTAGATTTGCATATATATTTTAGGTTCTTGGTAGGATGGCACTGGAGATTAGGTTTCAACAAGAAAAATCCCCAGATGTATAAAGAATGACAGAGATTTCCAGTTTTGCTTAGCAGCAAAAGAAACCACATAAAGGTGTTGGAAATGTTTGTTTTTTTATCGTGAATTGAAAAATGCTTTTCAAAGTAGCATATAGAAAGTTAGAATACCTGATTCTCATTATTGTGTATTTATTGCTAATGAGTTGTGTGACAGGCAAATAACTCCACCTCTCTGGGTTTCATTTTTTCCAGTACACAGTGAGAAGCTGGCCTAGAAAGGACTGTGAGTTTCCTTCAAAAATAATGTGAGATTGCTATATGGGGGAAAGTGCAAAAATTAATGCAAGTAAAGGTTTTGAAATTAGACCTCCATGTTTTTGAAATATTGGTGGATACAATAAACAACTATTTTCTTTCTCTCTTTTTTTAGATTAATTTTATTTATGTATGCAAGAACTGGGGTCTATACCAGAGGAGGGGGGTGAAAAATTCACCAGAGACAGAATGGGGAGAAGAACAGGCAGATCTACTGATATACACTGCTGAGGTGAGCAGCAGGCTAGGCAAGAGGTCTGCTGAGCCATAGGGGGCAGCAACCAGGCCTGGAATTGAACTCATGCCCCCAAGGCTGGTGATAGCTTGATAGCACTGAGACTTTACCCCCTTTAGGCTCAAGAAACAACTCTTTTTAATGCCAGCATTTCCTTGCTGCTTAAGATGCCAAACTGCTTTAGCCCTTTGTAAGAGGGTGTTGTTCAGGGAGCATGCACCAGTGGGCATTTTTACTCTTCTGAGATAAAATCAGAACCTCCTTAAGAAAGGATCCAGAGGTACGGAATGCCTGAACATTTCAAGCCTACTGAACAAAGCCTGCTCTGGTCTGTGGCAGCCAGATTTTGCTCGACAGTAGAGCAATGAGAGAGAAATGGTCCAGAGGAGTCCATTATGTAGGGGTGCAGGCAATGGTCTCTGTGAACAGTAGTGATGAATATCCAAGTTTGTTTCCCTGCCTGCATTGTAGTCACTTTCTCATGGCCATGTCTTCGCTGAGCTTTGGAGAATGAACTAAACAGTGAGGGTCAGTGCTTGGGAAGGGCTGTGAGAGATGATTGCAACAACTGCAGCAGAGGGAAATGATGGTGGTGTGACTTACAGAGCAACCCCTGGTAGCAGCACCAAGAGAGAGAGAGGCAAGGAGGAATTCTAGTAATGATCCTTGAATTGCCTCAGAGGAAAAGATAAAAGGCGGGCCTTCCTGTCAATCAAACTGGGTGGAGGATTGAATTACTATTTGAATGTGAAAGAGAAACCACCTCTTGTGGGATTACTAAAAAGCATTCATTCCGATTATAGAAGATCTCCTATTTATTGAGTGTTTATTATGTGTCAGGCACTCTGCTATGCTTCTCAATTATATCCGCCCACCCCCCAGAAAATTGAGCAAATATACTGAATCCAATGATAGTTTTCTTTCCTACATCCCTTCTTACCATGACTGCTCTATCCATCAGTGCTCCATAGCTACACATTAATAAGAATGTGCCTTTTGTTTTGTTTTGTATTTTACCCCCCCCCAAAAAAAAATCCATTGTAATAGATAGAATAACTGCCTCTAAAAATGTTCATCCCCAGGGCCTCTCCGGTGGCGCAGTGGTTGAGCGCTGGGCTGCGAAGCTGCCCGCAGCCTCTGCAGCACCAGTTCGATCCCTAGCAGCCAGTGAGGGTCCCACATGGTGCACAGACCTCTCCTGCCAAGCCCGCTCCTCCCCTCAGCAGTGTATTTTGTCAGTCTGCCTGTTCTGTTCCCTGCTGTGGCTCTGGTGAACTCTCTCACCTTCCCATGCTTCTGACTGTACCCAGTGCTTGTACAAAAAAACAAACAAATCTTTTTTTAAAAAAGTCCATCCCCCAATCGCTAGAGCCATGTTACTTAACATGTCAAAAGGACCTTGTTATGGGGGGTTGGTTTCTGAATTATCCAGGTGCATCCAGTCTAATAACATGAGTCCTTGAAAGACTGGGAGAAAGGCAGGAAGCTGGCCAGAAAGATTTAATGATGAAGAGGCAGAAGAGACATGGCATATGAAGTATTCAACTGCCTTTTCTCACTTTGAAGACAAGGGTCTAGGGCAAAAGACAGCAAGAAATGAGATCTTCAGTCTGCATCCCCAAGAAACTGGTTTTCCAACTGCCTAAATGAGCAAAGCTATGTATGCATTTCTGGACTCTCCAGGAAAAAAATGCAGCTCTGTCAACAATTTGGTTTTGGCCTGGTGAGACTCACTTTTGGTTTATGTCCTTCAGAGCTATCAGATTTTTAGAAAAATTATGTTCTAAGCTGCTAAATTTGTTCTCACAGCAATGAAAAAGTAATACATGCACAAATCCAGGATGAAATCTAGGGACTTTACCTTTTCATCTTTAGATCCAAGTGCTGCTTATGGGATTAATATTTAGTCTGAATAAATATTGGATAAAGAATGATGAAAAGGGAGGAAATTTGAGAGGGGGGTCATATCATAAATTTTTATTTTCTATAAATATTTTGGGGAAAGTAAAAGAGATATTCCATAACTAGTCAACAAATCAGTATGGAATCCGTATGGAAATTGTGGAACAGAAGAAAAGTGTAATGGAAGGACAACATGTTACAGTATGGAGAGCCTTACTGTATTATAATGTTCTAGCAGGCTCAGCAGTTCATGACTTCTATCTTATCTACCAAGCCACCCTTTGTCAAAATTCCTAGACTATGGACTTTTAGAATTGTTATTCCTTCATTTTAAATTCAAATTTACCTTTGAACAATGCAAGTACTGGGGGTGCCAACCTGACTATCTCTGCATAACTTTTGACTCTTACTTCTAATAGTGGGCTGTAGACAAGATGACTTTAGTGATAATATAAACAATCAATTAATACATATTTTGGATGTTATATGTATTAAACCTGTATTAGAATAAAATAAGCTACAGAAAAGAAAATGTTATTAAGAAAATCATAAGTGGACATCACAAATGCCTTCCTTCTTGTCATCTTCATTCTAACAAGCTAAAGAGAAAAAATTAAAAATAATCTGCATATAAATTCAAACCTGTGCTGTTCAAGGGTCAACTGTTATAGTTTTAAAGCATTTTTGATTTGCATAGTTTATCCTGTGCACTTGCAATCGAGTAAAAATTAACTCATGATCTAATCTTACCCAAATGACTGAACCATGAATCACATTTCCTTATATGCCCATTATTATTACCCTAGATCAAGTTTGTTTTCAACTTTTTAACTTCTATATAGATCACAAGTACCAAAAGGTATATAAAATTAATAACAAAATAAACTCAAATATTCACACCTTGGTTAAGAAATATAACATTGACAGAATCTCAGAAAAACTTATGGCAAAGGCTTATCCTCCAGCATACATGCCTTTTTCCCCAGAAGTAAATAATAGCTACTTTATTATCATTCCTTTACCATTTGTATACGTTTTTCACATTCGTATGTTTTCCTGAACAAAATATCGTTATTTCATGGTCTTTTAAATTTTACAAAAATAAAACAATCATACTATCAAAACAATTTACAAAAAAAGTTTTTAAATATATACACACAAATAAATTTACATATATATTGTTAATTGTTGCCATAACAACTAGAAAATATATATATTCTTTTGTGAATTGTTTTTTCCTCCAGTCAACATTATGTTTTCTGGTTCTTACATTGTTGATGGGGCTGCAGTTCACTCATTTTCATTGCTCTGTATGTATATATTTATTCTACTCTTAATGAAGATTTGAGAGGTTTCCAAGATATTACTAATACAAATACTACTATAGCAAACATTTGTATGCATGTTTTTCTGGTGTCCATGTGAAGAATTTCTTTAGGGTCTAGAGCAAGGAGCAGAATTGTGGGGTATAGTGCCAGTGCAGCTTTGCCAGATAATGTCAATCATTTTCCTCAGTGGTTGCACTAATTTTAGCTTCATTATTTACACTCTACTTATCACTCTTCCAATTAAAAATACTCTTAACTGGTGTTTCTGCCTCCAGGTTTTCTCCAAATTAGTCTATCTTGTTCACTATCATTTATTTGGTTTTCTTAAAATGCTGCTTTGAACATGTTTTCCTCAAATCCTAAATATTCATTTACTCTATATACTATATACAAACTACCATAGCAGCCTTAATGTCTACATCAACATATACAAACTCTTTTTACACTTTTTCAAGGGTTTTCGTTTTCATCATTTTCAATGACGCCTTTCTGCTAAATAGACTATCTATATAGTTTTTTTTCCTTAAATATATTTGTTTTTGCCTTTGAGCTTTTGCTCCTAATTTGTTCTTACCCAGAATTTATCCCTTTCCTTTCTGATTCCTAAACACTACCTATTTTTCAAAGTCCAGTGATATTCACCTTTTTATGTACCTTTCTTTTTTTTTTTTTTAAAGATTTATTTATTTATTTATACAAGCACTGGGTACAGTCAGAAGCGCGGGAGGGTGAGAGAATTCACCAGAGCCAGAGCGGGGAACAGAACAGGCAGACGGACAAGATACACTGCTGAGGGGAGCAGGGGGCGGCACAAGAGGTCTGTGTGCCATGTGGGACCCTCGCCAGCGGCCAGGGGTCTATGTACCTTTCTTGCACATTTTCATCTGCACTTCCTAAAGTTTCCTAGCATGAAGAGTATGTTATTCAGTCATTAATAAAAACCAATTTTGGGGTTCGTATTATAGCAAGTCATGATGTATGCAAGGGGGAAAGGCCAGTGTCCTGACTTGATAATTTATCATGGGTGTTTGAGAGGAAATCATTCTGTAGTTGTCACCTGATCACCACTTTAGACATGATCATCATCACTGTTCCTTCAATGGATGATTCTCTGGGTCTGTGACTTGTCATGAGAGACCTCACATGAGAAACCTCCACATTTTGACCCCAGTCTTCCTTTTCTCCTTTATCGCTCACCTGGTGGCTGAAGGACTCTTTGCTCTAGTTGATCTTCCATCTTCCAAACTCACTGTTACTGCATGTTTGCAAGTCTCAGCTTGGGTGCCTCCCTTTATGTAAGGACCTCAGCTCTCTATCCTGTGAACTCAGTGCTCCCTGTCATTCAAGAACTGTTTAGGAAGTCATTCCAGGTCATTTTAGCATTCTATGATCCTCTTCTCTCACAGAATTTTTGGTGCTGAACATATATTGCCTTATACAGTTAGTTATCTTTTGATGTACAAACCTCAAAATCAGGAACCATTACTTAAATTCATCTGAGCTCAGTGCCTTGAATAGTGGTGTTATTCAAAGACTAGCTCTTGATTGACAGATGATGGATACTGATGAAATAGCTCTGATTCTCATTTCTATTTTAGTTTTATAGATGGCAGATATATTTTACATTGAAAGAAGATTATATTTCCTATGCTGGGTTTACCCACATCAGCAAGATTCATGCTTGAATTCTTAACTGGAATATTGTTTTGTGATGGTTATTTCAGTTTTTTTTTGTTTGTTTGTTTGTTTGTTTTTGCTTTCCAGTTCACTAGTATTAAATTCAGAATGAAAATCAGGATTTGGGGCACAGACAATTCATGCATGTTGCCAGTGTTCTATGTATGCCTATAGTAGAATAACTTGGTGTCCGTGATATTTCAATATGATATAGATTTCCGAGTTTTGACCTAGTCTTTAAGCTCTTTGAACATTTTCTATAGTTTTCTTTGTGTTAGCCTAAGAAAGACCTATTTCTAATGCAAGATAGTTTGACCAGGGATTACTGGGAAATTGTATCTTCATTTTCAAATCTTAGTATTTTTTGATGCATAAATTTTCCTTTAAGCCCAGCCTCATTTAAATGCTAATGTCTGTTTTTATGCGGCCAGTTTCTTGTTCTCCTCTGTATATCCTCAGAGCTGATCTGAGTGTGAGGATTCCATTCACTTCAAAGGAAATTTCATGCTTGGATCCTCTCCACAGGGGTGCACAGACTAAGACAAGAAATGATCCCTATAGCTTCTTTCCTGTGCATTTGTGAAGAAAAAAAAAATAAAAAGAACGATTTCTGATTTTTTTTTTAATTTCTGATCTTCTGTTAAATAAAATGCATTTAATATTTTAAGTAATTGAATCAGTACTGTATGCTGGAGCACTTATACACTATTGCTATTTTACAGTGTAAAGAGCCTTTCAAACACTGGGACATTATGTCAGTATGGTAGCATATTCTAGTATACCTATTACTTTCAAACAAACAGTATGGTGTGTTATGACTCTCAAGTGTATGTGTTGGGAATGGTGTCATGCTGTGGGAGATAATGGGCTACATGATAGATAGATATACTTTACTTGCAATAATATTTTAAAGGGAGGACAAACTAGATTACTTTAATGTGGTTATATTTAGTAGTTAGCTATTAAATGCCCAATGGATGTGTTTTCAGTAGTTTGAAAATTGCATCTAATTCTTTCTTCATCTGCTATCTTGGAACTTAGCCTTCTTGTTTTCAGTTTTTATTGGGAATCTTAGAAAATTCATGATTTAAAGCTTATCAATTTGGACACAGGAAATGATTACCTAAATTGCTAATACTTTTTATTCTCAAAAAGGGGTATCTTCCCTTACTTCATTATTCATAATTAAGAACTTTTTTCTTTCTATATTAAATGACTTAAGAAGATTGCTTAGGTATAGTCACACTTAATTTGCATGTGAAAAAATAGTAATAAACATAACTATCAGTTGATTTTAACTTAAAATTTGTAAGTTATTGGACATTGGACACTCACAACATTTCTTTGAAGTGGAATTAATTTTATGATCTCCCTTTTATATATGAAGAAACTTAAGGTTAGATAAATCAAAGACTCACCCAGGGATTTACAGACCTAGAAAGGAATAGAACTGACATTTCAGTCCTGATTTTGTTCCTTCTGACCCCAAACTCATTTCCCAATACAATACCAGCTGCAAATGGTAGATGGGTTATTTGAAGACTGTTGGCTAGAGAATAAAATCTGATGCACCAAGTACTGTCTACTGGCATTTAATGTATAACTAACACATAGAGACTCATAATATATTAGGTGTTTACATAGTAATGTCATAGGGAAGCTGTCATAGGCATTTTTTCTTTCTCCCAATATATTTAGGTTAAACAGCTTCTTATATAGGAAGCATAAAGCCTCTATTTTTATAATGAATTTATCATCTTATTCATCTTCATAATGAAAGGGTTACTACCATCTACCTTTAGACTTGCATGGGAGTTTGATATAATCTTATGAATATCTCTGTTTTATAACTATGTTATGTCTACTCCTTTCATTGCATCTGACTTTCTGTAATAAAATTCACACTGGTCTTATTTTTCTTTCTTCAGGGGTTAGGAGCTGAGAGTGAATTCATTATTTGCCTTTGCATATTTCTGTAGTGATAGTGAATTTTCAAGTGTTCACAAGGCTAATTAATTTTCTCCATTCATTCTTACCCAACAAATATTTATTCAACATCTACTGTGTACTAGTTAGTGTTCTAATAGCCAGGAAAAAAAAAAAAAACTAGTTGAGCTAAAGTAGCAAAAATTTGTTCTAATAGAGCAGGGGCTGTCAAAGCATGGTACTTAGAAACCCGAGATCTTTCATATCCTTTCAGGGGGTCTATGAAGTCAAAACTGCTTTAATGAATCAATGTTTTTGTGTCTTTTGGGTAGATCCCTAGGAGTGGAATTGCTGAGTCATATGGTAGCTCCATTTTTAGTAGACTGAGGTACCTCCAGACATTTTTCCATAGTGGTTGGATCAGTTTGCACTCCCGCCAGCAATGTAGGTGAATTCCTTTTCACCACATTCTCCAACATTTGTTGTTGTTAGTTTGTTTAATATGTGCCATTCTTACTGGTGTAAGGTGGTATCTCAATGTGGTTTTGATTTGCATTTCCCTGGTTATAAGGGATATTGAACATTTTATCATATGCCTGTTGGCCATTTGCATTTCCTTTTTGGAGAAATGTCTTTTATGTTCTTCTGCCCATTTCTTGACTGGATTGTTTACTTTGTTTTTTGTTAAGTCATGTGAGTTCTTTATATATCTTTGTCATTAGTCCCTTATCAGTTGTATGGAGTGCAAAATTTTTTTTTTCCAATCAGTGGGTTGTCTCTCTGTTTTGGTTAATGTCTCTTTTGCTATACAGAAGCTTTTCATTTTGATGCAGTTCCAAGAGTTTATCTTTTCCTTGACTTTCTTTGTTTTGGGTGATGAGTCTTTAAAGATGTTACTGAGATGTATGCTTTGTAGTGTTTTACCTATATTTTCTTCTATATATTTTATGGTTTCAGGTCTTATGTCCAGGTCTTTTATCCATTTTGAATTGATTTTTGTTTTGTGCATGGTGAGAGGTAGTGGTCTAGTTTCATTTTTTTTTTTTACATGTGGTGGTCCAGTTTTCCCAGCACCATTTATTGAACAAACTGTCCATGTTCCATTGCATATTCTTTGCTTCTTTGTCAAAGATTAGTTGTCCATATAAGTGTGGCTTTATTTCTGGGCTCTCTATTCGGTTCCATTGGTCTATGTGTCTGATTTTGTTCCAAAATCAAACTGTTTTAATTATTATGGCTTTATAGTATAGCTTGAAATTTGGAAGTCTGATACCTCCTTTCTCTTTTGTTTTCATCAGTAGGGCTTTGGCTATTTGTGGTTCCATATGAATTTCTTCAGTATTTGTTCTATTTCTTTGAATATTGTTATTGTAGCACTATTTACAATAGGTAAAACCTGGAAACAACCCAAGTGCCCAAAAATAGATGACTGGATCAAGAAGATGTGGTATATAGAATTTTGGGCAGAAATATATTTTGGTATATATATTTTGGGTATATATAAACAATGGAATATTATTCAACAATCAAAAAACATAAACTCATGCCATTCAAAGCAACGTGGATGGAGCTAGAAGGAATTATGCTCCATGAAATAAGCCACAAGGAAAAAGAAAAATATTGGTTGGTTTCACTTATAGCAAGAATATAGGGGACCCAAATAAGATATCAGTATAAAAAAATAATAACAGTATAAAACACAACAAAGCAAAAACGGACAATTATAAATCAGAGGAGGAGAGAGAGGGATCAGAGGGAGGGAGGGAGGAGCACAGAGGACTGAGGTGATGGTACATGGGTGCACTGCTGAAGGAAACTCTATGGGGACTACACCTGAGGAGGTGGGGGGAAGCAAATATTGTTTAAAAATGAACAATGATGTGGGCCTTCTCTAGTGGCGCAGGCGGTTGAGCACAGCGCCGTGAAGCTGCCCACAGCCTTGGCAGCACCAGTTCCATCCAGGCCAGCCGGCGAGAGTCCCACATGGTGCGACAGACCTCTCCTGTTGCACCTGATGCTCCCCTCAGCAGTGTATTTCGTCAGTCTGCCTGTTCTGTTCTCTGCTCTGTCTCTGGTGAATCCTCTCACCCTCCCTTGAATCTGTCTTGTACCCCAGTTCTTGTATAAATAAATACATAAATCTTAAAAAAAAATGATGTAAAAAAATAAAAACAAATTAAAAAATAAAAAAAAAACTGCTTTAATGATAATACCAAGATATTACTTACCCTCTTACCCTCACTATGCATTACCATTTGCAAGAATGGTGTAAAGGAGATGATGAGTAAAATTATTGGTGTTTTAACATGAATCAAGTCAGAGGCAACAAATTGTGTTAGTTGTCTTTTCTTTTTTTTTTTTTCTTTTCTTTTTTTTTTTAATAGAGGCATGTCTTCCTTCCTTCCTTCCTTCCTGCCTGCCTGCCTGCCTGCCTGCCTGCCTGCCTACCTGCCTGCCTGCCTGCACTGGGTACAGTCAGAAGCGCGGGAGGGTGAGAGAATTCACCAGAGCCAGAGCAGGGAGCAGAACAGGCAGAAGGACCGAAGTACACTGCTGAGGGGAGCAGCGGGCGGCAGGAGAGGTCTGCGCGCCCTGTGGGACCCTCCTCCGGTGGCCGGGAAGCAGCCGGGGATCGAACCGGCACCACAGAGGCCGCGGGCAGCTTCGCAACCCAGCGCTCAACAGCTGCGCCACCGGGGAGGCCCTTAGTTGTCTTTTCATAGCCATACACTTGCATTTAAAAACTTTGATGCTGTTTTCACTTAAGAATGTCATATATGTAGCAATAAAAATAACTTTACTACAATATACACTTGAACACCCAATTTTTTCATTTTTTTTGTGACAAAATACAAAGTACTCATGAATCATTTCTGCATACTGTAGTTCTATTGTCCTGAGGGGGAAAAAAAAAAACAAAAACATTTGTGCAATGTTTGAGTTGTGAGCTGAAACAGGTATTTTTCCATGAACATTTTTACTTGAAAAACAAAACTGGCAGAGAAAAGATAGTTATTTAGACTTAGGTATTTGACAGATATTTTCTGGAAAGTAAACAGCATGCTCCTGTGATTTCAAAGGAAAATAACAGTAATTCTGTTATGCCAATGATAAATACTAAAATTTGAAGCAACATTATAATTTTATAAAACATGTACTTGCCAATGCTTAAAGACTTTTTTAAAGGTCAGTGGTGCTATTAAAAAATGCAATTTTTTGACATTGTAGAATGAAATATGCCAAATGTTTGGGAGATCTGCATAACAAAGTGAACCAATATTTTTCAAATGACCACCTGTGATTAACTGTATTAATAAAATGCTTCAAAACTGAAAATAATCAATGTTTCAATTTAATAGTTGTCCAAGTACTGATGCAATAGAATTCCCACCTAGTTTTTAGTTTATACTTAGAAAAAATTTAAGCAATTGTTGGACTGCCCATAAAATTATTCCTATTTCCAAAAGTTTCTGTTCTTTATTTACATTAAGGAATCACTACACTGAACTCTCAGTGGTTGTTCTTTCAGGTCCTTTATTCCAGATGTTCTCAAAATGAAACTAGAGATGGCTTAGAGATGCTGTTACCTTATAGGGCTGTGCCACATAAAGTATTAAAGGTCCTAAAACCAGTGATGTTAAACTATAATGAGATATTTATTTACCTTTATCAATCTCACTCACAATTATACATCAGAATTTCCTAGAATCTATATGACATATGACTGCACAAGAGATTAACCGTAGAAGCAGATGAATGAAGGCAGAATTTGCATTAAATTTTGACTTTAAAGTCAGGCATTAAAGAGATTTGGCAAAATGTAAAATTATGGCTCTTTTCACTAAATTTCTTTCTTGGTAGGAATTACATGGTATTCTTCAAGATACATTATTAGTGTTATAATGTGTTTATGCTTAACACTTTTAAAAATAAATTGATAAATATATTTAAAACTTGTTTTATTTTTGATACAATATTTATCAGTAGATACATCATAAACAAAGGTTTTTAGGGTCCTCAATTTCAAGAGTGTGACTGGATACAGAGACCAAAATTTTAGAACTGCTGTTCTAACCTATCTTTTCTTATTTTATATTCTAACTAAAACTACACTTATATTTGTAAGACATGAAATACTGTCATGTCTCACACTATATTGAACAGCTGGGGATTTATAGGTAACTGAGAGAAATCTAAGAAGAAAAGAAGGTTGTCAAGGTAATACACTCAAGAGAGAGCTAGAGGAGACTCTTGTTTAAGAGGATATAGATGAGCAAACAAACATACATAATGGAATAGGTAGGTATATGGTTGAAACCTATGAAATTTCTGGAAGAATAAGCTCTGAATTTTTGCATGAATGGAACAAAATAATACCAAAAGCAGCAGGGGAGAAGGAAACAAGAGTATGTAGTGAGGGATATTTCCCCTTCATTTGTAAACCATGCTTTCCATACCATGACAAGAGCTGCTGAATGATGTCTGGTGTAGGGACTCTGGGCAGATTGCCTGGGGTCTCACAACCCTTTAAGCAGGATGGCAAATTTTAAAGATATGCACAAGTGCACACACACACATATACACACACAATGAAGGGTGCTCAGATCTCTGTCAGATACATACAAATCATTTCCCATAAATTACAAGAAAAAAAAATTACACTTTCTAGATAATCTTTATTTCAATATTTCATGAAAAGTGCAATGCCTGGTTCTTTTTTTTTCCCTTTGCATTTGTGTTACTACAGTGAGATAAACCATATATTAGGTATAAGTAAAAAAAAAAAATTGGGGGGGCTTCCCTGGTGGCACAAGGGGCTAAGTCGCAGCACTATGAAGCTATCTATAGATAGTACAGCAGGAGTTCGATCCCCCGCGCAGCAGACCTATCCTGTCTCACCTGCTGTTCCCTTCAGCAGTGTTTTTCAGTAGATCCTTCTGTTCTGCTCCCCACTCTGTCTCTGGTGAATCCTCTCACCCACCACTCCCATACCTCTGGCCTACACCATGGCACTTGTATGCATAAATAAATAAATCTTTAAAAAAAAACCCAACTCACAGTCTTTGTTTAAACTACTTGGGGTGTATAGGTCGAAACAATAAACTCAAGAAACACATTTTTAATGGAAATTGTCTCATGTGGGGATGATGAGACATATGATACATGCATTTTAAAATCTAATATTAGCTTAAAATATTTTTTTATTTCATGAAAGCAGTTAGCAATACCATCACTCCATGCCTTAATTTTTGGTCCTTCAGCTCTGCTTAGTTCTCAGAAAATTATAGACACTGTTCATTTTTTTGAGAGTTGGAATGTTGTGTGTGTGTATAATTAATAAACTACATATAACTCAAATACCTCTAAAAGAAATTCTGATATAGAGAGTTCTCAAGATGACAATAGAAGAGGTTCCTTGCTTTACTATTGAGAGGAACAGATAACAGTTAACCAGAGTGGCAGTATGCCCAGAGAGTCGCATGACATGGGGCAAAACTGGAATACCCTTTGAATAGCGGAGGCCAACACAGGTGAATAGTGGAGACAAGGAAGAGAAACATGCTTCACTGAGCAAGAGGTGGGTGGAGAGATATACCTGGAGATTATAGCCCCCAGTCAGCTCAGCCAGGGTGTCTAGGAGTGGAGAGTGAAAACTGTGTGAAGACAAAATCCTTGATTAAGGAGAAATATGTGCAGAGCTAGGTCCCAGGTAAAGAGAGGAAACAGTACTCTAGACATCACTTACCTTCTCCATACCTCAGAATTGGAGATAACCTCATGAAATGCACTGACTTTGCACAGATTGCAGAGTCTCAGACCAGGAACTTAGGAGAGGAGGAATATCCACAGTGCCACAAGTATAGGTCAGTCCTCCCCTCCTCACCAGCTGCTGGACTGCTCCAGAACCCTCCCCCAGCCCACTGCCTCAGGAACTGCCAAATAGATCTCAGCACATATGAAAGGCAACAAACAACAAGAATTAAAATCTGAACTTAAATTGCAATATCACTTGTGGGAAAAGTAAAAACAGTTTAACACTCTAATTTAATATTCCAGATTTTTTTTTTTTTTATGGAAGTCAAGAGGCTGAGAGAGGCAGATTTCTCCCTACATTGAGCACAAGACTCTCACTATGCTGGGAATAGACTTATCTCTGGAATTTGGTTTGTTTTTTAATAAAGTTGTGTTTTGTTTTGCTTTGTTTTGTATTTTTTTAATTTTTTTTAAATAATAAATTTTATTTTTATATTCCCCATACAATTGCAACCCCCCCATTCTGACCCCAATCCCTCCCCTCCCGCCCCTCCACCCTCCAAAAAGTGTCTCTGTTTCATAGTTTTTTGTTGATTTTGATTTTCACTTTCTTATAGTTATTCATTTTCCTGGTCCCTTATTTAAGTTTTCTAGATTCCTGCTATGAGTGAGACCATCCGGTATTTTTCTTTTTCTTTTTGGCTTATTTTGCTGAGCATGATCACAAAAATCTGCAAAGAGCTGATGAGACTCAACAACAACAAAGAAAATAATCCAGTACAAAAATGGGCAGAAGAGCTAAAACGAAACTTCTCTGAAGAGGAAATGCAAATGGCCAACAGGCATATGAAAAAATGTTCAACATCACTTGTAATCAGGGAAATGCAAATCAAAACTACCATGAGATACCATCTTACACCAGTGAGAATGGCACATATTAAAAAAACTAGCAACAACAAATGTTGGCGAGGGTGTGGAGAAAAAGGAACTCTTCTGCACTGTTGGTGGGAGTGCAAAATATTCCAGATATTTTTTAAAAGAGGGAAATTTGAAGTAACAAAATGGGTAGATAAAAAAGAATATAACACATGGCAAGTGGTAAGACCTCAAGGGAATTTGCCATCACAAGGCAAATTGTTCTCTGTAGAGAACAACTCTACAGAATCCAACCCCAAAGACTTGGATGATTTTCTGCTTCTATCAGTTAGAAAGTTCAAAATTGTTATAATATAGAAAATTAAAAGATAAAAGAAAACACAAGAAAGCAAGTCAAGGTGATACAAAAGAAATCAGAAAGTTTAATCAAACAGATACCACAAAATTCAAAGAAGCAAATTAATGACATAGGAAATAAAATTAATGAAGAGAAAATAAAAATTTAAGTATGAGACTATCAGAGATAAAGACATAAGGAGTTCAATAGATGAGAATTTTCTAGTGAAATCTATAGCAAAATAGATAAAATAGAGTATTAAATCAGTGACCTTGAAGTTAATGATACAAAGGCACCAGGTGGAAAAAGAGAGAGAAATAAGATGAAATAAAAATGGAGTAACACAACTTCATAGGAAAGGCAACATAGGATAGTGAGTGTCCAGAAGGGGAAGAGGGAAAGAGGAAGAGAAGGAAAGAAAACAGAAAACTTATTCAAAGAAATAATGGAGGAAACTTCCTACACCTATGGAAAGAATGTAAATACAGAAGACAATGGAGTTAAAAAAACATCTAGTGTCCTCAAAAGATCTACCTGAGACCTAAACCAATACAGACAGTAATGAAACTACCAAGAGTTCTATAAAAAGTAAGAATATTGAGGGGGCTCCCTGGTGACACAAGGATTTAAGTCTCAGTGCTATCAAATTATCTAAGGCATGAGTTTGATCTCCAGCCAGGGAGCTAATCCACATGACACAGCAGACCTCTCCTGTCTCACCCACTTCTCCCCTCAGCAGTGTATTTCAGTAGATCCACCTGTTCTGCTCCCCACTCCGTCTCTGGTGAGTCCTCTCACACCCCACACCTCTGTCTACAACCCAGTTCTTACATGTATAAATAAAAAAAGTCTTTAAAAAAAAGAATATTGAAGTGGATATGGTTAAAACAAACAAACAAACAAAAATACCACAAGCTAGTAAATTATAAAGGTACCCGCAACAGATTAACATTAGATTTTTCAACAAAAACTTCAAGCAAGGAAACAATGGAATGACATATTTAAAATACTCAAAGAAAAAAAATCGCCTACCACGAATACTATAACGTTCATGACTCCTTCAGGTATGAGGTGGAAATAAAGGCCTTCCCAGGCAAACAAGTGTTGAAGGAGTTTGCTAATATTAGACCTTCCCACGGAAATGTTGAAAATAGCTCTCCATTTAAATGAAAAAGAAGTTACAAAAATTTGAAAAAGAAAATAGATAGAACCAGAAGATGAAAGACAAATAGCAGTAGCAAGGCCCCACATGTTAATGATCACCCTACATGTAAATGGACTGAAAACGCAAGTCAAAAAAGACTTGTTGGATTGAAAAATAACTCCAACTTTCTGTTGTCTCCACGAGATCTATCTCAGCTCCCAAAGTAAATATAAGTGTAATGCAAAATGTTAAAAAACAATCCCACAAACAAATAGTGCCCTAAAAAAAGCCTTATTTATACAGCTAAAAGAAACTTCTATCCAAAAATATAACAGGAAACAGCAATGGACATTATGTAATGATTAACAGGTCAATTCATCAGGAGGACATAACGCATCTCTCTCTCTCTCTCTCTCTCTCTCTCTCTCTCTATCTATCTATCTGTTTATCTCTCCATCCATCCATGACATTGACAGCAACATAATAATAGTAGGGGACATCAACACCCCACTTACATCAATGGACAAATCTACCAGAGAGAAAATCAATAACTGCTTTAAACAAGGAATTAGAACAGATGGGCTTCATAGACACATTCATAGCACTGCAATCCCAAACAGCTGAGTATTCATTCTTTTCAAGTGCACATGGGATATTCCTGAGGAATCACCACATGTTGGAACATAAAAATATGTCAGTTAGTTCATGAAGTTTGAAATAATATCAAGTACCTTCTCTGATAACAGTGGTATCAAAGTAGATAGAAACCAACTACAAAAACAAAGTGTGAAGAGTTCATTTATGTGGAGACAAAGCAGTATTCTACTGAATTGATTTTTGGGTTAAAGAGGAAATGAAATGTACGTGGAAAAAAAGCATATCATCCCTTATCATCAGAAAAATGAAAATGAAAATCACAATGAGATACCCTGTGAGGATGACCCATATAAAAAATACCAGAAATAACTAATGTTTGGAGTTTATGGAGGGAAAGAAACACTTTTATATTATTGGATGGAATATAGACTAGTAGTGCCTATGGAAAACAGTATCAAGTTTTCTCAAAATTTTAAAAATAGTGGTATCATATGAGTCATCAATCTTACTCTTAGTTATTTACCTGAAAAATAAAAACACTTATTGAAAGGAATATCTGAACTCCTATAATCATTGTGTTCACTGCAGCACTATTTACAATAACCAAGTTATGGAAACAACCTAAGGGCCTGATGATGGGGGATTGGATTAAGAGGTGGTAGACATACACAATGGAGTACTGAGGGGATAATGTTAAGCAAAATAAGTCAGAAAGTGAAAGACAAATTTGGGATGATTTCACTTAAATGTGGAACATAAACACACAAAACAAATGACCAGACAAAACTAAACCAAGTAAACCCTAGAAATCTGCAGAATTGAAGCTATCGGAGAGACAAGGGGAGCAAAAGTGTAAAGAGGCCCAATGGATTCTGGCAGAGGATTATGGTGCCTTGGTGGGGGCTAACATGCACCTGAAGACTTGTGAAACTGGACTGAGTCACATACAGTATTGTAAAACAATATTGCCCTAATACAAAATAAAGTAAAAAGCTTATAAAATTCTTATCCCTTAGGTATGTTACCAGTAAACTTGATCACCTTTATTATGTTTTATAAATTTCACACATACATTTGTTTTAAACATGTAAATACTACCCTTATAACTAAAGAAAGCTATGACAGCATATCTGAAGTCAGGGCACTTGCAAAACCTGTCATTTTTCTCTGTCCTTAATTCAGAATATTTTCTAGTTTGGTATTTTTGAAAGAATGTTCCAATGTGTCTATTTTCTTCTCTTACTCATCAGAGCTACACAAACACAGAAATCTCAACAGAAGATCCTGCTGGCAATAAGAAAGCAAATAAATCTTCCAAGTTCTTTTTTAAGGATGAAAATTATCCCCCAAATGCTGCAGTGTTTAGATCTCTTCATGATATTTTCTCTGGAAATTGCTCACCCTTGTCTTCTGTCCTCCCTTCAACCCACTCCCAAACCTAATAACGCCTCCTAAGTTTCATTGATTCTAGTAGAAAGAGAATCCTGTTGAGAGTCAGACTCTTCATGAGGGCACAGTTGCCTTTAATTGATGTGCTGAGCAACTAATATTAAGGAGGAACAAATTGATTTTTAAAAGTCAATAAAACACAAATCATATGAATTCAAAAAGGATTTCTACATTCTATTTCATTTTTTCATATGCACAAATAAGGCACTACAGCCAAAGTTGAGTAGTGGTAGAGTGAGCTAAGGATTCAATACTCTTCAGTTCTTGTATCTACCATAAACAATCAAACCAATTATTTTCTGTACAGCAGTTAATATGGTAGTTTTCACAATTCAAGTTGTGCTTTAAAATGCACTTAAAGGAAAATGAAGGTAATTACATGGAAACAATTTGGAAAATGAGGAGATATTTGGAAAACATTTGATATTGTATTATAATTGTCCATCCAATAGAATGCTATATTAGTCAATATGGTGAGGCATTCATCAAAAGTGTCACATAGAAATGATTCAATTCAAAAGACATATCTCTAAGAGTCTGAAAAGTGAAATGCTATGGAGAGCACTACTGCTCACTGATAAGCTTTAATGTTATGGCCACATGTTATGGTAATAATATACCGCTCAATCAAAGACTTGTTAATATAATTTAATTGTGCATGACTGTGTGTGTGTATAATAAAAATGTAAGTGGCTCATATGGCCTCTATATTATTAATCATTAATCATTTTTGTTTTAACTAAAGGTCAATAAAATCTTATGCTGTTGATATTCCAAATCAACCAAACCTGTCTTTTTTTTCAAGATTTATTTTGATATATTTATGCATATAAGAAATGGGGTGTAGGTCAGAGGTGTGGGGGGTGAGAGGATTCACCAGAGACAGAATGGGGAGCAGAACAGGCAGATCCACTGAAATATACTGCTGAAGGAGCAGCGGGCGAGACAGGAGAAGTCTGCTGCACCATGTGGGTTAGCTCCCTGGCCAGGGATCGAACTCATGCTGTGTGGATGCCCATACCTTGATAATGCTGAGACTTTAACCCCTGTGCCAGCAGGAAGGCCTCCAAACATATCCTTTTTCTTATAAATTATATTAGTTTACATCTCAGATATACTTTGTTTTTAAAATCCAAGTCTTTCATCCTTTTGGAATATATTCAATAGGTAAAACCTATCTTGTTCTAAATAGAAGAACCAATTCAATTCCAACACTAACCAACATTTATGGGGTGCTTATAAGAGAAATGGGCTGCTATAGGATCGTGTTAGGGACAAGAGCACTGACATTAGATGCTTACACATAAAACTTGACCCCGTTCTTACAATTTGTGTTAAGTTAGAGAAGTTATTGTTCCTTTATTTGCTCATTTGTTTAATGGAGCTAATAAGAGAACCTACTTCTTAAGCTTGTGGTAAAAAGAAAATGAGATAAAGCATTAAAAGTGCTTAGCAGATATGTGTCCAGTAGGCCATTGAATGAATGTTTGTGTCCCTCCCAAAATTCATGTGTTGAAAACTAGTACCCAATGTGTTGGTATTTGTAAGTGAGGCCTTAAAGGTGACTAGCGCATAATGGCACTAATGGAATCATTGTCTTTATAAAAGTGACTTCAGAGAGTTCCCTTGCTCCTTCCCCTGTGTGAGCACAAAGTGCGAAGTTAGTCAGTCGTCTAATAATCAGGTAGTAGTCCTTGACATTCCCTTGGTCTTGGACTTCCCAGTCTCTAGATCTGCGAGAAATAAATATTCTATTGTTTATAAGCCACACAGTCGGTGGTATTTTTTAAGATTTATTTTTATTTATTTACGCATTCAAGAACTGGGATTTAGGCCAGAGGTGGGGGGTGGGGCGAAAGGATTCTACAGAGACAGAGTGGGGAGCAGAACAGGCAGATCCACTAAAATACACTGCTGAGGGGAGCAGTGGGCAAGACAGGAGAGGTCTGCGGTGCCATGTGGGTTAGCTCCCTGGCCAGGGATCAAACTCATGCCGCATTGGCTAACAACAGATTGATAGCCGACTTTAACTCCTGCGTCACTAGTGAGGCCCAGTCGTGGTATTTTTGTTAAAGTAGCTTAAAGGGACGAAGCCAAGCTTGCCCAAATAAGTTTTATATAATTGTTGACGTTATTATGATTATGATTATTATTATTATGAGAGAACTTTTACTATTCCAGAATTCAATCTAGTGAGATGGGAAGCTAAATACACAGCTAATCAATATATCATATAAACCAAGAGTCACTTACATTGTAAAAACAAATAAATTTAAAAAGGGAGCCCCTGGGAAGGTAAAGTTGAAAATAATGTAAGGAATGGGTAGATGATTGACAGATGAAAGGCAACGAAAATATATTCCAGGAAGCAAAGGAGACTATATGATCAAGATGAAGAAGGTAGAACTTGGGTATTAAATTTCACATGGTCTTCCTGCCCGTGGATGCCTAGAGTAAACATCATAAAAGTCGCCCCTTCTCCTGCCATTAAGTCTAAGTCGGGGTCTTCCGAGAAGCTGGAACAGCTACAAAAGCTCTTCGTTGGAGGTGTAAGCTTGGAAACAACTGATGAGTATCTGAGAAAACATTCTGAGCAATGGGTTTGCTCACAGACTGTGTGGTAATGAGAGATCCAAGCACCAAGTGATCCAGAGTCTTTGGAGTTGCCACTATCGTGTTGGTGGGAGAGATGAATGCAAGACCACACGATTTGGATGCAAGAATTGCAGAACCAGAGGGCTGTGTTGAGAGAAGATTCTCAAAGAACCAGTGTCCAGTTAACTGTGAAAAAGATTTTTGTTGTTGGCATTAGGAAGACATTAAGAACATCACCTAAGAAATTATTTTCAGTATTATTGAAACAATTGCAATCATGACTGATGAAGGCATTGGCAAGAAGAGGGACTTTACTTTTCCAACCTTTGCTAACTATGATTCTATAGACAAGATTGTCATTCAGAAAACCACACTGTGAATGGCCACAACTGTGAAGTAAGGAAAGCCCTGTTTATGCAAGAGATAGCCAGTGTTTCATTCAACCAAAGAGGATGAATTCATTCTGGAAACTTTGGTGGTGGTTTTGGAGGTGGTCCCACAGGAATGACAACTTGGGTGTTGGTGGTTTCTTCAGTGGTCAAGGTGGTTTTAGTGGCAGCCACATTGGTGGTGGATATGGTGGCAATGGGGATGACTATGATGGATTTGATAATGATGGAATGATTTTGGCAATTTCAACAATCAGTCTTCAAATTTTGGACTCATGGAAGGAGGAAAATTTGGAGGGAGAAGCTCTGGCCCTTATGGTGGCAGAGGCCAGTACTTTGCCAATCTACAAAATCAAGGTGGCTGTGGTGGTTCTAGCAGCAGTAACAGTAGTAGCTGTGGCTGTGGTAGAAGGTTTTAATTAACTGCCAAAAAACAAAGCTCAGAAGGAGATGAGAGACAGCGCAGTGACAGGGAAGCTATAGGTTACCACAGATTTGTGACCTCAGCCTAGAAGAAGGATGACAAAGAAGACATATTTTAGATAATTCATGTGTATCAGCAAAATACTCGAGGACTGTATTTGTGACTAATTGTATAACAGATTATTTTAGTTTCTGTCCTGTGGAAAGTGAAAAGCATTCCAACAAAGTGTTTTAATGAAGATTTTTTTGCACTCATGCTGTTGATAGCTAAATGTATTAGTCTGATCATGACATTGAATAAGTGTGTCTTTTTTTAAAAAAATGTGCTGTGTGAAGTTTGTTTACTCTGAAGCCATCTTGGTAAACTATCCCAACAGAGTGATGTTAGAATTTCTTCAGGGTGATGTCAAGTGCCATTTGAAATTTATTTATAACCTGCCTGGGTGGTGAAGCCATTGTTTTCAGGAGTGTTGGTGTGGTTGAAATGACAGTGACTGTGTTGTATCTTGGAGTTGACCATTAAGAGGGTCACCCAAACAGAGTCATGAAGTATTTGTTTATTATTCAGGTGATTATTGCTATATATGATATAATTGATATGATTATTAGTTCATGCTCTAAAATATATCTAAATTGAATTATAGTACCAGAAAAAATCACAGATGAGAATAAGTTAGCATATCATCCATTTATTAGCAAATCAATAAATGATTTAATGATTTGTGAATGCAGCCAAGTTGAATAATAAGTTCACATGACTATAACACATAGTTTGTCATGGTAGAATAGATAATCCCAGTGTCAGCCCTGGGTAGGAAAGAAAAGAGACACAAAAAGGAAAAGAATGATAAAAGTGAAAATAAGAAAAGAATACACTGAAGTTGATTCCCAAGGACACAGAAGAGGAAACGCTCATTTATCTTTGGATTCCACGGTCTTGACCTCCTCCTCAGGAGAGCATCTATCCAGATTTGTGTTCTTGAATGATGTTGCTTTCTGGGTAGGTGGTCTAGGAAGCAAAGGAGATGGGACTCTGCACTGGGTCATGAACTGCAAATGAGTCTTTTAACTTACAATTCAAATCCTCCAATTACACATACCAATTTGGAATTTTTTTCTCTTTTTTTATGATCCTAGCCTTCAGTAAAGTCAGGTTTAAATATTTCAATCTTGTTTCTTCTTGTTATTGGGTGCTAAGGGCTTCATCTACTTGTGTGCATGGTAAATGTTACAAGTGTTTCTTCCTATGTACTGGAAGAATTAGTCTTGGAATATAATGAATGACATTATTATCTTAAATTCACAGAGCTCTTAAAACAGAATAGGTTTCTAAGAAAATTTAAAATGATGGGTGGATACCAGAAAGGAATTTATTTCAGATAATTCTGTTATTCTTTGTAATTTAGGTAGATGGAAAAATTATTAAATGAAAATAAGGATGATAGGTGTGGATTAGGTGCCTTGAGATATATTTTCAAACAGTTGTTGTGCAGGTGTAATAGTGAATCAATTAGAGTTAAATAAAAGAATTGTTGAGTAGCGTTTTAGAACCCAACTAAGAAATCTAATCCACTGCAATGAGGAAGGGAGGAAAAGAAGGATGGAGGAAGGGATGGAGAGAGGGACAGAAAGAGAGAGAGATAGAGAGAGAGATTATATTATTAATATAGAAAGTAAAGATATAAGGGAAAATTTTTCTGGGGAGACTCAGTTTAAGGCCTAAAATGAGGAAAATGTTATCAATGGTAATCAATATAGAAGATGATATAGAAGAGGTATAATAATATGGTATGATTTCCAATGAAGTCAAACAGAATAGTTCACACATTGGCTGTATATCTAAGGGAATTTTTAAAATAAGATAATCTAAAATAAACCAGTAAAGTTCAGGAACAAACAATTAAGTTACTTAATGGTCTGTGATCTTGTTTAATTGGCTAATTTCTGAAGATACTCTACTGTAAGTTATAGGCAATTTTATGAGGATAATAGATACAATAAAACAACTAGCAGGCATATGAAAGTAATTAAGTACAAATAACCAATTGAGATACAAGTGTGATAATTAAAATCAGCCTTCAAATTTGAGGTGGGATAAAAGTTTTATACCTTATTGTTTCTATTACTTGTGCTTTATTTTTCCTAAATTTTCAGAAGTCATGCTGTGAAATGTGTGCATAACTAGGAAAAAATGAAGATAATCAGAAAACAATAGTCTGCCTTACTGTTTCTACCCGATTTTACTTGTAAACCATGTGGCGGAGCTAGCGACCACATGTAAATTGCAGTGCTAACCTCATGAACAGGTTGTGGAAGCAAGCATGGCTTCATGTTTTGGAGATTCAGAGATATCTTATATCACATCCTAGAACTTAACCTCTGCCATTCACTGTAGTGACTGAAGGCACTAAAAATTTTAAGAGAAACCTCTTAAAATAAAACCATCTCTGTGAAAAACAACCTGCTTATGAGGAAGAACTATGTCTATCTTCTAACTCTGATATAGAATAAATCCCTTGGTAGAAACAGAGCCAGAGGAAGGCCAGGCAATGGCTACTGGAAAAGAGAGTAGAAGAGAATCACAGACTAATTTCTACTTCACATTTTTTTTCTAGACTTGGGAGCATTAGCAAGCATGTTCTTAACAGGTATTGGTAAATTCTTTTTAAAAAATATTTATTTATTTATGCATACAAGAACTGGGCACAGGCCAGAGGTGTGTGTGTGGGGTGGGGAGTAAGATGATTTACTAGGGACAGAGTAGGGACCAGAACAGGTGCATCTATTGAAGTACACTGCTGAGAGGAGCAGCAGGCAAGTCAGTAGAGTGGGTAGCTTCCTGACTGGGGATCCAACTTGTTCTGCAGAGGCTGTTGATAACTTTATAGTGCTGTGCTTAAGCCCCTTGCACCACCAGGGGTGACCGTATTGCTAAATTCTTCTTGTGATTTCTTTTATCAACTTAAAAGTCATTCTTTCTAAAAAATACATTACTAATGATGAAAAAGAACCACAGCTTTTCATTAAAGTTTTTTACTTGGTGTATTTGAAAACCATTACCATAACTGAAAATTAGGACTAATACATAGTTGCAATTTAACCCAATTGCACAGTACTAGCCATGCAGAAACATACTTTTGGTGCCATATGACTTAAAGCTGATATTTTTTGTAGAATGTTATCATCTATTTAAAAGTTATCTAATATGCATCATTTTTCCTTCCAATATTTTAAAATATAGAAAAATTGCAAGAAAAATGTATAGTAAATATCCACATATAACTACTTCCTTGATTCTAAAATTAGCATTTTATTTTACTTTATTATATATATAGTCACCTATACATTCATTTTATATATATGTACTCACCGATACATTCTTCTATATATCTATTATTTCATTCTGTTTTTTCTTTTTGAGCTCTGGATTTTTTTTTAAATTAAAACAACAAGAATAGAATTACTGTTTTTGTAATTCTTTTGGCAAGAATAAGAAGTAGAAACATATTCTGTATTTTTCAGAAATATATTTATTATAGAGGATTGTATTATTCCTCATTGTTGTAAAAAATTATCAAACTTACAGACTTGACACAGATTTATCTAACTTACAGCTATAGAGATCATAAATTTGAAATGGAGCTACAGGCCACAATGAAGATGTCAGTAGAGATATAGTCTTTTTGAAGACCTTAGGGGAAATACTCTTTCTTGCTTTTCCAATTTCTAAAGCATGCCTTTACTCCTTGACTCATGGCCCCTACTTCCATTTTCAAAGAACTTCCTTCCATCCTTTTCTTCCATATCTGTTTCCTCTAGCACTGATCCTCCTGTCTCTGCTATTAGAACCCTTGTGATTACATTGGGCTCACCAGATAATCCAGGATTATCTCCCAATCTCAAGGTCCTTAACATAATAACATATGGAAAATCCCTTTCACTATGTCAGGTAACGTAGTCACAGACTTTGGTATCAAAAATTATTGTTCATAGGATATTGTTGTCGTTACTGTGTATTTTGTTATTAATGCCCATTAGTATCTGGAAAAATCATATGCAGAGTTCAATTCTCTATGTTTGACCCATTCCATGAACTAAGTAAGGATCAGTTATGGATAGTTCTTACCACGTGAAGCAAAAAAATCAACAATCTACCATTCTTCATAATCACAAAGGTGTACTGCTACTTTATGTACCAAGAAAAATGAAAACACTGACAAACTGTTTCACTACTTAATGTAACATGCTTTCTGATTTGATACTTCTTAAAATGAGATACTGTGTCTTAAATGAAATATCGTAGCTTCAGTGGACTAAGTGGCACAGAAATGGCCCAAGAAGTATCTTTTTCCCTTTTCCATTAGCAGTATGACTATTATAAAGTTTCTATTTCAAGAAACACTTGTTCTGTAAAAATATAGCATTGAAAGAAATAACCCAAGTGATTTAGTTTATGCAATAATTAAGTGTATTCACCTTACCAGTCTCAATTATATTTAGCTATCTCTTCTGTTCCAGTAATCTGGATACTAAAAGTAAAAATACTGGCCTGGTTAAGGCCATGTCTTTTGAAGCTGGAACTACTATTGATATTTTTTTCTCCCAGTGATAACATGACTGTGCAATCATCTAGAGCCCACATTAGGTAACTAAAGGGCATCAAAGTAATTAAATCTACATTACTTAACTGGAGCTTCCAGATCTCTGAATTGACAGTTACTTCATAGCCAGAATGGATAGGAGAGGGAAACACAATTTTCTTTAAATAAAAAACGCAAATAGGCTGCATCTTGACGGTCCTTATCTGCATTTCACCTTTATTGTCTCAGGAGCAATTCTCCCAGCACACAGAACAAGCCCTGTGTTTTCATTATTTTCTGCCAACAACCTCTCTTTCCTGAGAGAAACATCTAAAGTTAATAAGGAGATAAAAACCTATTTTCTTCTGGCTGTTTTTTCCCAAATATTTCAATATTCAGTTAATAAAGCAAAAATCACCTTAAAGGAACACTGTCATATTTACTATGATTCTCCTGTCCCCATAATATTTCTCAACTTGGATTGTGCAAAGAAACCTTATTTATTTCTCAGTTAGACTATGAAACAGAGGTAATGCTTCTGAATTCCAGAAAAATGTAAAACAAAAATAAGATTCTTAATTCTCAGGACTCTGCTTGATGTCAGTTTCCCCCACATTCAAGCATATGTTTCTGAACGTATTTCTCAGCAGCAAGTGCAGATTAAGCCTTATATTTTCCTGTCTATTGAAGTGAGTAGCTTGACATTAGAGATGTTGGCCTCATGTAAGGAATATCTGAAAAGCAACTTTGCTTCCCAGTCCAACCAAGACAAAAGAGAATCGGGTTTAAACTAGAGAGAGCTATAGATTTAATATGATCTCAAATTCTGGATTTTACATATTTAAGAAAACAGATCAAAATTGGTGCTGTGTTTCAGTTTGTCCATATGAAGGACAAATTTTCATTTACTTACATTCAATTATTTTAGGTTTTACATATACAGAACGAAACAAATGTATAACTCTATGTTAAGGCTGTTACCTCCAATTCCAGCCACCAGACATACTGAGACAGGTTTTATTTACTTATTTTGCACTTTCTGGAGAAAAATGTCTGCTTCAGAAATTTCACTTGCTAAGAGCTGTATGCAGTGGAGTTGAAAGCACTTATTATTCTTTGGGACTGATATACAAATAACTTCTATGAAAAATGATACTATTTTTCTCCCTCAGAATTTATTTGCTCTGTGGAACTTTCTTGTTTCAAAAGAATATACTCTAATTAATAGAAAAATATATTATAAAAACCTGAATTTCTGTGTCCAAGAAGTTCAGAATTTGAGCAACAGGGATGTAAACAGCTGAGGTGCTTCTTGTATTCAGGGTTATGTGTGAGGGAGCCTTTGTCCTTCCTGTTTTGATGATAGAGAGTCTTACATTGCTAAGAGTGTGATACAAGTAATTTGAGATTTGTATGTTAAACATCTCTTTTTGGAAATGTAGGGCAACATTTTCTAACTTTGTATTTTAACCAGCATTTACTGAACTTGTGAAACTTATATATTCTTAGAGCTCATTTGCTAACCTTGATGCCTTCCTGCAATAAATATGAACAAAATTCACATGTGAGTCACATTCTCTAGGTGTATACATCTTATGGGCTGCCCTGTAGCCAACAGAGGATGAAAGTATAGCACCTCCAAGTAAAGACCACTTGAAACCAGCAGAAGGCTACCACAGGAGTCAGAGGTGAGCTGGGAAGTTCGCCCAAGCCAGGCCCCTTCTGACCAGCAGTCTGAGCCCAAAGGGGGAGTGGGCACCCAGGGCCAGGGCAGACTAGGTACATGGAAGAGTGTGCCTGTATCTGAATCATCATTTTAGAATAGGGACCTTTCTTCAGTAAAGACTGCTTGAAACCGGCAGAAGGCTCCCGGAGGAGCCAGAGGTGAGCTGGGAAGTTCGCCCAGGCCAGGCCCCTTTTGACCAGCAGTCCAAGCCCAGAGAGGGAGCGGGCACCCATGGCTGGGGCAGATCAGGTGTGTGGGAGAGTGTGCCTGTCTCTGAATTGTCATTTTAGAACAGGGAATTTTCTTCACTAAAGACTGCTTGAATATGGCAGAAGGCTCCCCGTAAAGCCAGAGGGAGAAGGTTCCTTGCACAGTCAGAGGTGAGCTGAAGGCCCCCACAAGCCCAGTCCCACCTGACAGGAAGTCGGAGCCCAGAGGAGGATCCAGAGATTTGGAACCCAGAGTGCAATCCAGCTGCCCCACCTCCAGGGAAGTCTGTGGGACTTCAAGATGCACATTTGTAACTCAACACAGAAGGAGGAGAGATTCTGTGACAGTGACCAAGAGGAGAAATCACAACAGACAGAGCAGAAATCAAAAGAATAATTAATAACTACTATGAACATTTATATGGAAACAAGTTCAACAATCTAGAAGGAGATGGACAAACTCCTACAACTCTACAATCACCCAAAGCTAGATAAAGAAGAAATAGAACACCTAAACAGACCAATTACAATTAGCGAAATTGAAATGGTAATAAAAAACCTCCCCAAAAACAAAAGCCCAGGACCTGATGGATTTACAAATGAATTCTACCAAACATTCAGAGACGAATTGGTGCCTATCCTTCACAAAATCTTCCAAAAAATTGAGAAGGAAGGTATAATACCTAACACGTTCTATGAAGCCAACATTACACTAATACCAAAACAGAACAAGGACAACACAAAAAAAGAAAACTATAGGCCAATCTCCCTAATGAACACTGATGCAAAAATCCTCAATAAAATTTTAGCTATCAGAATCCAACAGTGTATCAATAAGGTAATTCACCACAACCAAGTAGGATTCATTATAGGGACACAAGGATGGTTCAACATCCGAAGATCAATCAACGTTATCCAACACATCAACAAAAAGAAATATAAAAACCATATGATAATATGAATAGATGCCGAGAAAGCTTTTGACAAAGTGCAACACCCATTCATGATAAAAGCCCTTGAAATTCTTGGGATACAAGGAACATACCTCAACATCATAAAGGCCATATACGACAAGCCAATGGCCAGTATCATTCTCAATGGTGAAAAGCTGAAAGCATTTCCATTAAGATCTGGAACAAGACAAGGATGTCCACTCTCACCACTGCTTTTCAATATAATACTGGAAGTCCTAGCCAGAGCAATAAGACAAGAGAAAGACATACAAGGAATCCAAATAGGAAAAGAAGAAGTCAAACTATCACTATTTGCAGATGATATGATAATATACATAGAGAATCCCAAAAGCTCCACAGAAAAACTAATTAAACTAATCAATCAGCTCAGTAAAGTGGCAGGATACAAAATCAACATGCAAAAGTCAGTAGCCTTCATATACACAAACAATAAATCTGAAGAAGAAGAAATTTAAGAGATCCCTTTTATTATTGAAACAAAAAAAAAATCAAATACTTGGGAATAATCTAACAGAAGAGATAAAGGACCTATACAAAGAAACCTATAAAACACTGTTAAAAGAAATAGAAGAACACATGAGAAATGGAAAGACATCCCCTGATCATGGATTGGAAGAATAAACATTATTAAAATGGCCATCCTACCAAAAGCAATGTACAGATTCAATGCTATTCCAATAAAAATTTCAATGTCATTCTTCAAAGAAATAGAAAAATTATTGATGAAATTCATATGGAACCACCAAAAACCCCAAATAGCCAAAGCTCTCCTGAAAAAAAAAAAAAAAGAAGAGAATGGAGGCATCACACTCCCAGATTTCAGGCTATACTACAAAGCCATAATCATCAAAACTGCATGGTATTGGAACCAGAACAGACACACAGACCAATGGAATCGAATAGAAAATCCAGAAATAAACCCACAGATTTATGGTCAACTAATCTTTGACAAAGGAGCAAAGAATATGCACTGGAGCAAAGAAAGTTTGTTCAATAAATGGTACTGGGAAAACTGGGTCGCTACATGCAAAAGAATGAAGCTTGACTACTACCTAACACCATGCACAAAAACCAACTCAAAATGGATTAAAGAACTAGACATAAGACCTGAATCCATAAAATACATAGCAGGAAATATAGGCAAAAAACTACTTGACATGCACCTCAAAGACATCTTCACAGACACATGACCCAAAGCAGTGATAGTGAAGGCAAAGATAAACAGCTGGGACTACATCAAATTAAAGAGCTTCTGCACAGCAAAAGAGACAATAACAAAAACAAAGAGAAACCCCACTGACTGGGAGAACATTTTTGCACACAACACTAATGATAAAGGACTGATCACAAAAATCTACAAAGAGCTGATGAGACTCAACAACAACAAAGAAAATAATCCAGTCCAAAAATGGGCAGAAGAGCTAAAAAGAAACTTCTCTGAAGAGGAAATGCAAATGGCCAACAGACATATGAAAAAATGTTCAACATCACTTGTAATCAGGGAAATGCAAATCAAAACTGCCATGAGATACCATCTCACACCAGTGAGAATGGCACATATTAAAAAAACTAGCAACAAAAAATGTTGGCGAGGTTGTGGAGAAAAAGGAACTCTCCTGCACTTTTGGTGGGAGTGCAAACTGGTCCAACCACTATGGAGAGCTGTGTGGAGATTTCTTGACCTACTAAACATAGAGCTTCCATATGATCCAGCAATTCCACTCCTAGGGATTTACCCAAAGGACACAGAAACATCGATTCCAAAGAGCACCTGCACCCCTATGTTTATAGCAGCACTATTTACAATAGCTAAGCTTTGGAAACAACCCAAATGCCCAAAAATAGATGACTGGATCAAGAAGATGTGGTTCATATACACCAGGGAATATTACTCAGCATTCAAAAAAGATAAACACATGCAATTTGCAGCAACATGGATAGAGTTGGAAGGGGTCATGCTCAGCGAAATAAGCAGAAAGAAAAAGAAAAATACCGGATGGTCTCACTCATAGCAGGAATCTAGAAAAATTAAATAAGGGACCAGGAAAGAGAATAACTATACGAAAGAAAATATCAAAATCAACAAACAGCTATGAATCAGAGACACTCTATGGGGGGTGAGGGCGGGAAAAGGAGGGATTGGGGTCAAAATAAGGGGGTTGCAGTTGTATGGGGAATATAAAAATAAAACTTAATAAATAAATAAAATAAATAAAAAGAAAAAAAATAAATAAAAGTGAAAAAAAAAGAAAGAAAGTACAGCACCTCCAAATTCCTGACAAGCAATTGTAATTTCCCCACTTTCTTGTCTAGTCATGAAAACACACTGGACAGTATGTGCATGAGAGTGTTGGGGAAATATTGGGTTTACTATAATTTATTTTAAAAACTGATTCCAGGGCCTCCCCTGGCGGCGCAGGTGGTTGAGTGCCCCGCTGTGATGCTGTCCGCAGCCTCTACAGCACCGGTTCAATCCCAGCCTGCCGGCGAGGGTCCCACATGGTGGCAGCAGACCTCTCATGTCTCACCCGCTGCTCCCCTCAACAGTGTATTTTGCCAGTCTGCCTGTTCTGTCCCTCGCTCTGTCTCTGGTGAATCCTCTGACCCTCCCGCACATCTAGCCTGTACCCTGGTTCTTGTATAAAAATAAATAAATATATCTAAAAAAATTCCAAAACTTTGATATTTTATTATACAGAATAATTAAATTCTGATAAAGACTAATGTTTCAGAGCATTATGGCTGAGAAGAGTGTTCATGCAGCATTAATTGGTTGATCATGAAGAAGGTTAGGAGTTCAAGCCATAGGTTTTATTTTTCTTTAATGCTCTTAAATTTTAAATAGTTAACATAAGTATATTATATTTTTTTAAGATTTATTTTATTTATACAAGAGCCAGGGTACAGGCCAGATGTGCGGGAGGGTGAGAGGATTCACCATAGACAGAGCGGGGAACAGAACAGGCAGACTGATGAAATACACTGCTGAGGGGAGCAGCAGGCGAGACAGGAGAGGTCTGCTCACCATGTGGGTTGCTCTGAGGCCAGCGCGGATTAAACCAGTACTGCAGAGACTGCAGATAGCTTCACAGTGCTGCACTCAACAGCCTGCACCACCAAGGAGGCCCCAACATCAGTATATTATTAAAAATCAGATGATACAAGAAATTAAATGCTAATAAATTTTATTCTCATCAACTGTTTATCCTTTCTTGCCCTATTTGGTAAGCATTTGTTTTTTGTTTCTTATCTTTATTCATGCAAATATAGGCATACACATACACAGACATATGCGTATATATGCACAAATATACATATATGTGTATGTCTATGTATGTGTAGATGTGTGTGTGTGTATAAACACACTGTCACCCTTTAACAAATGAGGGCTACTATGTTTATTGTTCTGCATCACATTTAAAAAAATTTGGCTGTCTATCCAGCATTCTATGATAATTTATTTCTGTGATAATTTATCACTACACACACACACACACACACACACACACATATATCTGTGTGTATACATATAAATGTATATTATTTTGATAGCTGCATATTCTATACCACAACTATTTAATCATTGTGATATTGATTAATTAGCTATTACAAACAATTTTGCAATAAATAAGATTGTATATATGTCACTTTTTATGTGAATGATATAAATATCTTCCTAGTAAACAACAAGAAGTATTCCTAATGATGTGGGGTTTTGGAATCCATGTGGTTCAGAATCTGAAAAGTAAAAGGAATCCTGGCATCACATGCCCTTCTTTAATTCATATAGAATAACAACCAGGAACTTCCATTCCTTTTTTAGGAATGGAAGGCTTTTAATTCTTTTTACAATAGTAATGGGATTGTTTTCTTGATTTCTTTCTCTCCTGCTTGATGTTTTTGTATATGGACACAATGAATTTTTGTAAATTGATTTTGTAGCTTGACACTTTACTTATATGAATTTATTGCTTCCAATAGTCTTTTTTAGTAGAGTTTTTAAGGTATTCTATGTATAGTATCATGTCATCTGCAAACAATGAT
The DNA here is from genome assembly GCF_964194135.1 of Talpa europaea. Lineage (NCBI taxonomy): Eukaryota > Metazoa > Chordata > Mammalia > Eulipotyphla > Talpidae > Talpa > Talpa europaea. The sequence goes on along the minus strand of NC_140071.1, from coordinate 61,979,389 downwards.
AGCTTTACTTCTTCCCCAATTTGCATCATTTTTATATCTTTCTCTTGCATTTGCTGTAGCTAGGACATTCAGCACTATTTGAATAGTACTGGTGAAAGTGCACATTTTTAAAAATATTTTATTTTATATAATTCTTACATCATTTTTCATTTTTGCACAACGTATGCATTATCATTATATTGCCCATACAATTGCACCCCCCCTTATTTTGACCCTAATAATAGGGTCCTCTCCCCACCACTCTCCCCACCCCCCCTGCAGTGTGTCTCTGGTCCATAGTTGCTTATTGATTTTGATTTTTACTTTGTATTAATTAGTCTTTATCCTGGTCCCTTATTTAGGTTTTCTAAATTCCTGCTATGAGTGAGACCATCTGGTATTTTTCTTTTTCTTTCTGACTTATTTTGCTGAGCATGATCCCTTCCAGCTCCATCCATGTTGCTGCAAATTGATGTGTTTATCTTTTTTGAATGCTGAGTAATATTCCCTGGTGTATATGAACCACATCTTCTTGATCCAGTCATCTATTTTTGGGCATTTGGGTTGTTTCCAAAGCTTAGCTATTGTAAATAGTGCTGCTATAAACATAGGGGTGCAGGTGCTCTTTGGAATCGATGTTTCTGTGTCCTTTGGGTAAATCCCTAGGAGTGGAATTGCTGGATCATATGGAAGCTCTATGTTTAGTAGGTCAAGAAATCTCCACACAGCTCTCCATAGTGGTTGGACCAGTTTGCACTCCCACCAAAAGTGCAGGAGAGTTCCTTTTTCTCCACAACCTCGCCAACATTTTTTGTTGCTAGTTTTTTTAATATGTGCCATTCTCACTGGTGTGAGATGGTATCTCATGGTAGTTTTGATTTGCATTTCCCTGATTACAAGTGATGTTGAACATTTTTTCATATTCCTGTTGGCCATTTGCATTTCCTCTTCAGAGAAGTTTCTTTTTAGCTCTTCTGCCCATTTTTGTACTGGATTATTTTCTTTGTTTTTGTTGAGTCTCATCAGCTTTTTGTAGATTTTTGTGATCAGTTGAAAGTGCACATATTTTTCTTGCCCCTGATCTCAGAGGAAAAGATTTAAGTTTCTCACCATTGACTATGATGTTAGTTTTGGGTTTGTCATTATGACTTTTATTATGTTTAGGTATATTACTTCTATACACATTTTTGAGGGCTTTTAATCATGAATGGATATTGAATCTAGCAAATGCTTTCTCTAAATCTATTTATATAATCAGATGAGGTGAATGACCTGAACAATGAAAATTGTAAGACACTGTTAAAAGAAATAGAAGAGCATATACACACACGCACTCACACACACACACATACACAAATAAATATTCCTACACAGATTCAACATACTCCTTATAAAACTTTCAATGGTATTGTTCAAGTAAATAGAACAAACATTGCTGTAATTTATGCAGAGTCACACTAGAACTTAAATAACCAAAACATTCATTATAGAAAAGAAAAAGAATGGAGGTATCACCCTCCATACTTCAAATTCTGCTATAAAATTACAGTAATCCAGCAAGTATAGCATTGGAATAAATATATACAGAATAATGAAATCTTACTGATAGCACAGACATAAGCCCACATTTATGTGGAGAGTTAATGTATGACAAAGGAGCCATTAGAGAAAGAAAAATCTTATCAACAAATGGTGTTGGGGAAACTGGATAGCCACATACAAAAGAATTAAATTAGACCACGATCTCACATCATGCATAGAAATTAGCTCAGAATACATTAGAGACTTGGATGTAAGACCTGAAACCATAAAATACATAGTAGAAAACAAAGGTAAAATTCTCCATGACATTGGCTTTATGATGTCTTTGGTGACTCAATTCCAACAACAAGGGAAACAAAAGCAAAAATTAACAAATGGGACCACATCAATCTAAATCCTTTCTGCACAGTGAAAGAAGCTATCATTAAAATGAAAAGACACCCCCACTGAATGGGTAAACATATTTGCATACCATATATCTGAAAAGGGGTTAATATCTGTGATCTACAAAGAATTCAACAACAGCAAAACTAAGTAAATAAATAAATAAATAACCCAATTAAAATATGAACAAAAAAGCTAAAGGTTCACTGCTCCAAAAGAAGACATACTGATAGCAAGCAGGCCCACAAAATATGAATAAATATGAATAAAACCACAGTGTAATGCTCTCTCACACCCGTGTGAATGACCCATATTGAAAAGATCAGAAAAACAAATGTTGGTGAGGGTGTGGAGCAAAAGGAACCTTTGTACACTATTAGTGTTGATTACATATTTATGGAGTTCAAGGACCCCTGTATCTATTGGGAGATCAGCTATTTATAATGTGACATCAAATATTCTTTTTCCAGGATGCTTGCTTGTTTGCTTAATTGGTAAACTTATGTTATAACTCATCCCCATTTAATTCAGAGGTTCTTCTTTGCAGGGGCTCCAGTTTCCCTAATTTCTCCATCCTTGCTCTGGACTCTGATCCCCAGCCTCCTGCATTAGTCACCTCCTTTCTCCATCTTAAATCTTTCTCTTGTTGCTGAAAGTTACTAAATTACCCTCTCTGCATAAATAGAGTTACATACATCTTATCTTAAATGCATAAAATGTCTTTCCTTTATCTTACACAGCCCTTACTTTACTCCTATACTTTGTCCTTTATAGTCATGTTTTTGAGAGAAAGGTTTTCACTACATGTTTCCATTTATTTCTTTCCACGGCTCTGAACTTTGGCTTTTGCTCCACCTCATAGCCAGTTTTATGGCTGACAAATGTCCTTTAATTCTCAAATACACTATTTCATCTCTAATGCAGAATATGACACGAATCATTCTTTCCTGACATCATTTCTTCCTTTGTTTTCATGATACTGTCCACTCTGTAGTTTTTATTTATTCAACTCACTTATTTTATTCTTTATTGGACTCATTATACATACACACATAGACATACGTATACATTAGACACCTCTCCATTCTCCCTTTTTCCACCCACTCACTACTATTTCTCAGATGACTGATCAAATTAACACCTTGATGCTAACACCTTTGCATTTTGATTTGCTAGTATGTAAAATGGAGTTTGTAATATACAACTCATGGAACTATGACAGGATTAAATGAGAAAACAGATACAGAACACTGGCGATTAGCAATTCCTCATATGTCACTTTCTTTCCCTCCTTTTTCTTATGCTCTAATTATTAATACTCTAAGTACTATGAGTGCTTTTCAAAATTTTGGTGAATTATCCCTTCTGTTTATTGGCAAGGACTCTGCTGATACTGATTCTGCTTTTCAAGGAGTATGAGTGTATCTGAGAAAATAGATAGAGAACAAGTCATTTTTGTAATCTATGCACTGGTGAAGTTATCAATATATCTGTCACATAATAGGTGTTCAATAAATACCTGTAGAGAAATTTCATTAAGCTGGTAACTATCAATACTAACATAACAATACATGTCAAAAGTAGATAATATTCTTAAAATAACATATAAAAATGTTATTTAGAAATATTTTAATTTAAATAATATGATAATGAAACATGTTAAGTTTTATTATGACTGTTTCATGCTAGTTTGGGAGGTAGGGATATATTAGAGGGAGTTTGAGCTGTTATTTTTCTTTTCATAGAATTAAAAAAAAACTTCTATCCTGCATGTTAAAAAAAATGAGGGGTGGTGCATGTTAAAAAAAAAAAAAACAACTTCTATCCACTGTAGTCAGAACTTTTGAGTTTGCCATAAAGAATGACAAGTTAAACATACATCTTATTTTCTATCAACCCTGAAAGAGTATTGTAACTCTGCAATTAATGTCAAAAATAATTAATTCTATAATTTGCTAAAGCAAGAAATTTCATATTATCAAAAATGAATGGTATTTCTCCTTCCCTCACCATGCTCAGAATTCTCACAGACAGGATTTCATGAAAACTGAGTAAACTAGAACAAAAAAACATGGTAGTGACATAAATGCTCTAAAGTCATCCAAATTTCCCTTTAAAGTCTAGAGTTGATTTTTGTGTCTGTAACATAATATAAACAGAGAAACATGGCTTTTGGACCACCACCTGTCTGATATTTCACATTTCCCAAGCCTAGGAATATAACCTATGTGTTGTTAATTTATCTTTAAAGCATAAATTACTTGATATTTTCAGAGTAGAAGTCGTATGGCTTAGAGTCACAAGAAAATTACATCAGCATTCTATCTTTAAAATGAGCGACTGGGGTTTATTATGCTATTGACCTATGGAGACACTTTGAAGAATTAATGTACTGTACTCCATGTGTGCTGTGCTAGACTTGGCATGTATAAATAATCTGAAAAATTACTCATTTAGTTAGCTGGATCATTTAACAGATTTAGCAGTAATGATAATCCTTTCATCAAATATTTGTTAACGTTGGGAAAATATTTGTTTTAATCTTTGTTAAATATGTGTGCAATTTGTGTATGGAACTATCTGAAAGAAAGATTAAAGCAATTATATTTCCATAACAACTTATATCTCCAGTTTCTGTTATATATAAACTGATCCTTATCTTCTTTAATCTCTAAGATTCCACTAAATATCTTGACCCAGAACTAAAATCAAATATGATTGCTGGCACTATATCAGATTTAAAGCTAGCCTGCAGTTCATAAATAAATTGTACTGACTCAGTTGAAGTTCAAATGATAACTTCCTTTCTGAGTTTAAAATCAAGAATCATCTGTCCAAATTGAGATACTGCTATTTCAAGGAAATTAGAACTATTCTCCTTATTTCATAAAGTAGACTTTACAAATTATTTTCATACTGTTAGAGAATATTCAAAATAAAAAAATAGTAAGAATTATGCATTTTACTTTACTTACAAATAAGAGAGAGAAAGAAACCAATCTTCCTCTTACTTCTTCTTTGTTCTATAATGCTGAATTTAGGCAACAGAAATATTTGTAAAATAAAAAAATTGGATAACAGAGTAAGTAAGGGTTGTAATTTGTGGTTTAAGCAATACCCTGAAAAATAAGCAATAACTCTGTGTGTCTCTGTGTGTGTGTGTGTGTATTGTATCAAATCCACAAGGTCCCATCCAACCTATGTCATCTCTCTTTAATATCCCCAAGTGGAAAAATTAACCTAGATTTTTAAAAAGGATATAAATAGGTGTTAAGTTCTGAATCAAATATTAAGTAATTTTGTAATTTGTGATATAATCTTGCAAATTTGGAGCTTACAATATTTTTTTTATCTTATTAACTGGTAGTCCAGAAACCACCTTAAGTGAACATTATTTGGCAGAATTTTAGCTTCTTTCTCACAACAGTACATCAAAGGAAGGAACTGTGGGTAGTGTAGGTGAGACCAATGAACTCCTTGATGGCAGGAACATATCTCCCCTTTCTTTTGAAAGTAAAAAACATTTTAAAGTTTTAGCCATGGACATTTAATTTAGATGTATCTAATATTCATACAGAAGATAAAAATTCTAGAATCTGTTTCCTATTATTACTCTAGAGGGAGTAATACTCTAGTATTAATTCCTATTAATACTCTAGAAGGAGGAAGCTATGGCATATCCTTTATAAAAATCTATTTTTTTTCTTCTAGTTTTCTAAGGAATTTTAAAAAACTCTTCCTAAAACAGGAACCTCCCTGGTGACGTAGGAGTTATGTTTCAGGGCTATCACTACAACAGCCTGATTTCCATCCCCAGACAGGGAGCTAACCGACATGGCAGAGCAGACCTCTCCTGTCTTGCCCCCTGCTCCCTTCAGCAGTGTGTATTTCAGTGCATTCGCCTATTCTGCTCCCCACTCTTTCTCTAGTGAAACCTCTCCCCTTCCCACCCCACACCTCTGGCCTATACCCCAGTTCTTGTATGCATAAATAAATACATACATAAATAAATCTTTAAAAAAAGTTTTCCTAAAACAATGTTGACATGGTCAGTAACAAAAACATTAAATAATCATTATGAATATAACTTTCTTATGTGCTTTATACTCAGAGAAACTTGAGTTGACAAGGTTAGCAGAGACTTGGTATTCACCACAGTCTGGATACCTAACTCGGTTTCCAATCATGAAACTATTGTTATTGGGCTTATATTGACAAGCGGGGGTGGGGAATGCCCTCTGAGTTATAATGTTCAGCAACACTTAACAGCACACTGACTTTACCCCTACTAGGTCCGTGACAATCAAAAATGATTCCAGACTTCATCAAATGTACCCTGAGGGCAAGACCACCTGTCAGTTGGAACTACTGCTCTAATTAGTTTAATGATCATTTCTATTTTAAATGTCTGTTGCCAGATATGTGGATGACCTCTTAATGGGCCTGTGCTTATTTAGTCACATCCATAAGATAATTTGGGTCCTACATTTCTTCACAAGGGCGGCCAAGGCATTCCAGTACAAATATAAATGGAGAAAAGAAGTTTCCTGGTAAAAACAAGTTGTACCATATTGTGTAGAGTCAGGAGACACTTTTCCTTTTTGACTCGTGACTTAAGATTCTGAGCACAGCCCAGGGTCTGGCACATAAACTATGACTAACAAATTACTGTCACTATTGTTGTTGCACTATTATGACTGATTAGTTGTAGTCTCTTTGTACAGTCATTTCGTTCATGAATGTGGAGCATCACCACGCTTGACAATAATTTGTAACAGCAACTATCTATCTTTGTCCTACATCCTTTGGCATATCTAAGAATGGTGAAGTTTTCTAGCAGCAGACTCACTAATGAAGTTAAGCTGTCTTCCTTCCACCTGGTGATGAATAGAGAATGGAAGTATTTCCATTAAAAACATAATAAACTGAATTTTCTTTTTAGAGCCACTGTAGTATTCTTATGCACCAACTGGATTTAAGTGTAGACAGTTTAGCTTCCTAGGGATAATTTCTAATTATTTAATATCTTAGGCCACTCCTTATGACGTTAGAACAACTGTCAATCACCCAAATCCAGCAGCATTCCCTAGAATTTTTAATTGAGGGAGCTTGGCTATCGTAAGGGCTCAATAAGTATTTGTCAGTGAGTGAATGGATGGGTGAATGCTCTGTATTTTTCTGTCTAAGACATTTGACTTAAAACTAAAGAAATTTCCTAACAGCTTAATGGCAGCTGTGATATTTTTATCATTCATCTCCATGTCAGAGCATTTCACTTCACCCATAGGCAGGGGAGAAAATTGACGTTCATTGGCTTTCTTGGTCTCATTGCTTTTTGGTTACCATTTACATTGTAATAACATATGTCCGTCACTGTTGGGAGTGGGGCAGGGAATGGGTGTATGTGAAGAAGCAGTCCTAACTTGTAGGTTAAGACCTATTGTTAGGGGCCTCCCTGCTGGCCTAAGAGGTTGGGTGTCAGCACTTTGAAACTATCCGCAGCTACTGCAGTTCGATCCCCAACCGGGGAGGTGACCTACATGGCCGGCAGGCCTCTCCTTTCTCACCCACTGCTCCCCTCAGCAGTGTATTTTAGTCAGTCTGCCTGTTCTGCTCCTCACTCTGTCTCTGGTGAATCCTCTCACTGCTCCCCCTCCCCACCTCTGGCCTACACTCCAGCTCTTGCATAAATAAATAAATCTTCAAAAAAAAAAAAGAGCTACTGTTAGTATTGCTAGTCTGTTTCTCATTACAGGTGAAAGCAAACTTAGGTACGAGCCTTTACTGGGTGATAGCAACTTCATTTTTCTAAAGGGGTGATGGAGGCATAAAAAAAGAGTACTCTGTCCCTCAATATATAAAAACTTATGGGACTATAATTTGAAAGGAAGAATACTGCTTCATATGAAAAAGAAACAACCTAAAATGTTCCTTAATTGAAACTTGTTTTTTTTTTGTTTTCTTAAATGAACTGTCACTTACATATCAATACTTGATAAGTTAAAGGCCAAATTGTGTGTATATATATATATATATATATATATATATATCTGTAATATGTCCTTTGCCATATATATATATAAGATTATTCTCAGATTTCTTCTTGTCTTTGCCACCAGTTAAACTAAATTGATATGAAGAAATGTGGTGAGAGGATCCACACTCAACTATTCCAAAAATCTACTCATAAGGACTTGGTGAGGCACATAATACAAGGCCTGGCACAATAAGTGAGCTTCGTAAATATCAATAACTTGAGCCCTGTTCTTTTGCTACTATTGTGCCCCCTCCATGGTTATTGCTTTCTCCAAAGAGAAATTAGAACAAATCCATTTCCTTGATGTTTGTCTCTGTTTTTGTGGGAAAGAAGGAAGCACAATTTTAGAAATGGTTTAAATCCCTTTTTTGTCATTATCCCAAACTTCATTATGTTGGTTGGAATGTAGGAACAAGAAAGCAAAAAGAACTCTATGCTTAATAAGAAGCGTTTCTCATTCATTACATTAAACATTTCCTTTTTTAAAATTTAATTTTTTTAAAAGAAACACTGGTTTATACCATTATATAAGTTTTCAGGTATATAGCATTATATCTCAATATCTGTGTGTGCTACATTATGATCCCCACCCAGCACTAACACAACTGATGCTCCTTACCCAGTTGGCTCAATCCCAGCCCCCCCTTCTCTTCTAGTGACTGCCATTTTGCTTACTTGCTTTCATACTCTCTCTCTCTCTCTCTCTCTTTCTCTCTCTCTCCTTCCTTCCTTCCTTCCTTCCTTCCTTCCTTCCTTCCTTCCTTCCTTCCTTCCTTCCTTCCTTCCTTCTTTTTTTTTAAGTTTCAGGGGTGCATTTTTGCATTTGGACATCTGTATATACTAAACTATAATACCTATAATCAAAGTCTACTTCCTTTGCACCACAATATAATTAACTCCTTTGCTCATTGAATTGCATATTTGCCTAGTTTATATGCATTCTACTTACTATTTAATAGAAAAAAACAGTAACGAAAAAGTTAAGAATAGGTAGAATGCTCAGGTATGATCATGTCAGGTATGACTGGAGGAATCACACTACAGTGCCACTTAGTGAGGGGTGACTAATACATCTGGTGCATTGACACAGTGGCAGTTCGAAACAAGGACCATTTCCTTTACTACATTTTTCCTAGCTGCTGACAAGATGTTTATCATAAAATAAATTTTCATGGATAGTTTTCCACGCTTCTTTTCTAGACTTTGCTAGCCCTTTCTACTTTTATTTTTCTCTCCTCAAGCACAAAGACAAAGCAAGACCAAAGCCAGGACCTGGCTGATCTGACAAGTCTCTTTCAGATTTAGAATGCATTATTTAAAAAGAGAGTAAAAACATGAGTAAGGGTACTAGCTGCCAGATCCTATCCCAACACATTAATACAGAAAAAAGGACACCACCCATATCAGAGGTTAAACAACTGCAGTGCAAGTCATGGGACCCCCCAATGCTGAGAAAGCCTGTGTAGAATGCAGTGGTGTCTGCATTCTTTCCTATTCAAACAGAAAGCTGAATGATATGCTTAGTTGATTACGTGGGCAAAAGGTATAAATTTTACCATCTTCAAAACTTGAATCAAAAAAAAAATTTTGAGCCTTCAATTTTCAAAAATAAATTATTATTTGACTGAAAAAAAATTTCAGTCTTCAGTCATGCTATACTGTGAAGGTCTGAAGCAGTCCAGAAGAGGGAAGTGGGTTTTCTCAACTTCTCTCCATCATGGTCAGTGCTGATCGCTTCACTATCTAAGCCTCTCCCACTCTCCCTGTCCTATTTAGGTGTAGCACCTTTAATGAGGTTATTGGTTTCAGCTTAGTTTGCAAATTTTCTGGGGATTTACAGGGAATGTTCAACCATTTTTCAGTACCTTATCAGCTACCCTGAGTGCAACCTCTGTTATCTTCTTTTTAAAGATTTATTTATTTGTGCATACAAGAACTGGGGTAAAGGCCTGAGGTGAAGGGGGTGAGAGGATTCACCAGAGAGAGTGGGGAGCAAAACAGGTAGATCTACTGAAATACACTGCTGAGGGGAGCAGCAAGCTAGGCAGGAGAGGTCTGCTGCGCCATGTGGGTTTCTCCCTAGCCTGCTGGGGATTGAACTTGGTGCTGCAGTGGCTGGTGATAGCTTGATAGCACCGCCTTTAACCCCTGCACCACCAGGAAGGGTCCCTTCTATTATCTATAAGCTACCAAATCTTCCTTCTCACGCTATTCATCTTGGCAACATCTTCCCCACTCCACTATAATAAATTAACCAACACAATCTGTCCTGAAAGGATTTGTAGAAACACCATGTTCATCATTTTAGGAATGGGTGAGTGTGACCTATAAGCTAAAACCAATAAGCATTTTTCTTATTAATTCATCCTGATAAACATGCTAACTCATCAACAGAGTTTGTGAAGCTGGAGTCACATTCTTATAGAGAGCTGACCTTACCCCCAAATTCTCAGCATTTGTTAAACATGAACATTTCTAGGGCTCAAACCTTGCTATTATGAGTTATCTTTAGAGGTGTGTCAATGACTCATGGAAATGTTATGAATCCACTATTTTTATCTCCAGATTTTTCTATTCTCTAATTACTTGAGAAGAAAATGTTGATTATGAGATCTTAAAGCAAAATCTCACCCTAATTTATTCATATTTACTGATAATTATGTCTGTTCTGTGGTTATGCTGGATATTTAATTATATTCATGCTGAAAGATGGGTTAATATAATTATGGACTAAGGTCTAGGATGAGGATGATGGATAACTTTACAAGTATGGGCTTCTTAGGAGTATATATAGATGCAAGGACCAAAAGTGAGGAGATAAAGAAAGACCTGGGTCAAGGGCAATGTGCTTGTGGGTGTGAAGTGGTCCCTGTCAGATGCTAGGGGTTTCTAGAACTTGCTGTCTGCTTTCAGAGAGATTCAAATCACCTGGCAAATACTGGTTAAGTCTGCCAATATATACAATAGGATGCTTCTGCCTTTCATAGGTGCAAAATTTATCTTGCTTCTGTGAGCTTGGGGACCCTGGGATGAACTCTTAAGTACCTGCCTGATCACTATATTGCAGCTTATTCTCTACCTGCATTATGATTTACTCAGTCATCAAGTCAGATGCAAGTACTTACCTTGACTAGAACTCTGGTACCAGCTCACTTACTTGGAGACTTGAATGTCTTGGTTAGTAGATCACACCTTTCCATCAGAACTTCTGAAGTATAGAAATTCCTAATTCCTGTGTTTCTTACTCTGGTTGAAGCCATATTTTTTGCTTTGATACTTTGGTAATCATGGCATTGCTCAGTCACTGAGTTGTTTAATGTGGCCTTTTCTCTACTCCCTCCCAATTCCAATTCCCTAACAATGATCATTAACTGAAGGCCTCACATATTCATGGCTAAGCCCATATAGACTGTGGTCTATGAGTCACTGATTGGCTACCATTCCACCTGTCTAATTTATCCAAATACATATTTTCTTTAGAATTCTCCAACCAGCCTTTTCAACAAACCTAAACTCAGCAATCACACTGAGAGAATCAACTTGTTTTAATTTGTACAGAAGTAGAATGTTTTGATTTAATACACAAAAATAATGTGGTTCACAAAACCTCCTATCATAAATGCTTTTCTTTGGCGATTATTTCAGGGGAAGATTTCAAAATACTGTCCATGCCGAGATAATACATTCTTTTCTCACCATGGAGAGAGATGAGAAAGATAGAACAAGGACAAGGCTGGCTGATTCTCAGTTTCTACTCCCACTCCCTTTACAACCCCAGCAATCTAAAGGTCTAAGAATTATCTCCAAGATGCAGCCACAGATTTAAAACACTGTCAAGTGGACCCCAGGGCTTACAATCAATGTTAAGAAATGGAGACATTAATTAGGAGCTTTAGGGGCACAGGTTTTATTCTAAGGACATTAGGATTTTCACTTGCATATGTGTTCAGACTCTATTATTTGTCTAATTTTCACTAAATTTGGCTGGTACAGATATTTCCCTTGTACTGGCAGTGTCACTGCCAGTTAACGATGCATCTCAACTCATGACTCTGCTGCCGCTCACACTGACAAATTGGAAAGGGAAAGGCTGCCTGCAGATGGTGTTTCGAGTGTGTACAATATAGCGGGTTCCAAACACATGGGGGCTTTGTTCAGGTTGCCAAAATTCACTGTGCTTTCATATGTAGTAGAATACATCTGATAAAAAGAGACTAATTTATAAGCGGTGTTTTATGATTAGAGGGGAAAATATTGACTTTCTTGGTTGAGGAGTAATTTCAAACTGAGTCCTATGGAGAAGACAGAGAGGAAGAGTTAGTCATTTGAAAAGAAACTACTTGACCCAGATCCTGCTTTTTTGGCACTTTACTTAATTAGTACAGGAAGTCTCAGCTGTGTGGGTGTGTCAGATCACCTGTCACTATGATTGTGGACAATGGTACCAAGAACCTTTGTAATTACAGTATCCCTTCATTCCCTTTAGTTCTCTGCAGGATTTTCAATAGTTACCTCACCAACAGCAAAGAAATGAGTGCTAATTTTCATGCTGAATGAGGAGTGCAAAGTTTGAACATGAATTGATATGACATGGAACACAAATTTGTATCAAAGGCCTGTTTTGAGAAAGAACTACCATAAAAGTGGAGGATGCCTGGGCACTCAGAGATTTCAGTTTGGGTTAAAAATTGATATTCCTAGTTTCTCTATTGGCCTGACAGTGCACAGAGATATTCCTTATGTTGAGCACAGTACTCATTTACAAATATTACTCAAAATAGATTTGCTATATTAACACAGGGGTTCATGAAATTGCCTGATGCAAGTATTGTGACTGAATTAAGAATAAATGAATTTTTCATATGCAGCCACCAAAAACCCCAAATAGCCAAAACCCTCCTGAAAAAAAAAAAAAGAAGGGAATGGAGGCATCACTCTCCCAGATTTCACACTATACTACAAAGCCATAATAATCAAAACTGCATGGTATTGGAACCAGAACAGACACATAGACCAATGGGACCAAATAGAAAACCCAGAAATAAACCCAAAGATCTATGGTCAGCTAATAAAGTTAGAGCAAAGAAAGTTTTTTCAATAAACGGTGCTAGGAAAACTGGGTCGCTACATGCAAAAGAATGAAGCTTGACTACTACCTCACACCATGCACAAAAACCAACTCAAAATGGATTAAAGAACTAGACATAAGACCTGAAATCATAAAATATATAGAAGGAAATATAGGCGAAACACTACATGACATGCACCTCAAAGACATCTTTATAGACACATCACCCAAAGCAGTGATAGTGAAGGCAAAGATAAACAGCTGGGACTACATCAAATTAAAGAGCTTCTGCACAGCAAAAGAGACAATAACCAAAATAAAGAGAAACCCCACCGACTGGGAGAATATTTTTGCGCACAACACTAATGATAAAGGACTGATCACAAAAATCTGCAAAGAGCTGATGAGACTCAACAAAAACAAAGAAAATAATCCAGTCCAAAAATGGGCAGAAGAGCTAAAAAGAAACTTCTCTGAAGAGGAAATGCAAATGGCCAACAGGCATATGAAAAAATGTTCAACATCACTTGCAATCAGGGAAATGCAAATCAAAACTACAATGAGATACCATCTCACACCAGTGAGAATGGTACATATTAAAAAAACTAGCAGCAACAAATGTTGGTGAGGATGTGGAGAGAAAGGAACTCTCCTGCACTTTTGGTGGGAGTGCAAACTGGTCCAGTCACTATGGAAAGCTGTGTGGAGATTCCTCAACCTACTAAAGATAGAGCTTCCATATGATCCAGCAATTCCACTCCTAGGTATTTACCCAAAGGACACAGAAATATTAACTCCAAAGAGCACCTGCACCCCTATATTTATAGCAGCACTATTTACAATAGCTAAGCTTTGGAAACGACCCAAATGCCCAAAAATAGATGACTGGATCAAGAAGATGTGGTACATATACACCATGGAATATTACTCAGCATTCAAAAAAGATAAACACATGCAATTTGCAGCAACATGGATGGAGCTGGAAGGGATCATGCTCAGCGAAATAAGCCAGAAAGAAAAAGAAAAATACCGGATGGTCTCACTCATAACAGAAATTTAGAAAACATAAAAAAGGGACCAGGAAAAAGAATAACTATAAGAAAGAAAAAAATCAAAATCAAGAAACAACTATGAACCAGAGACATACTTTGTGGGGTGGGGGGCGGGGAAAGGAGGGATTTGGGGTCAAAATAAGGGGGTTGCAATTGTATGGGGAATATAAACATTAAAAAAAAAAAGAATTTTACTTTTCTTCACTAATACTCTCTTTAGAATGTATTAACAATGACAATAAAATTTCAAAATTTTAGGGGGCCTCCCTGGTTGCACAAGGGGTTAAGATGCAGCACTATGAAGCTATCTGCAGCCACTGCAGCATGAATTCAATCCCTGGCCACAATCCTGGCCACATGGTGCAGCAGATCTCTTCTGTCTCATCCACTGCTCCCCTCAGCAGTATATTTCAGTCAATCCGTGTGTTCTGCTCCCTAATCTGTCTCTGGTGAATCCTCTCACTCCCACACCTCTGATTGTATCCCTGTTTGTGTATGCATAAATAAATAAATCTTTAAAAAAATTCAAAATTTTAGAAAGAAGAGTAATAAAGTAACTGTTTAGATTGACTTTCTTTTTTTTGAAAGATTGATTGATTGATAGATATATTGATTGATTGATTTATGCAAGCACTGGGTATAGTCAAAAGCGTGGGAGGGTGAGAGAATTCACCAGAGCCTGAGCGGGGAGCAGAGCAGGCAGAAGGACCAAAGTACAGTGCTGAGGGGAGCAGCGGGCAGCAGGAGAGGTCTGCGCGCCATGTGGGACCCTCCTCCCGTGGCCGGGGGGGGGGGGGGGGGGGCAGCCAGGGATCAAAACGGCGCTGCAGAGGCTGCGGGCAGCTTCTCAACCCAGCGCTCAACAGCTGCACAACCGGGTAGGCCCTAGATTGACTTTCTTAGTAGATTTTTTTCTTTTAGTATTGATAATGATGATTATTCTTAGTATTTGAATGCCAGGTATTGTGCTTAGGGTTGAAAACGGCATGCTTTATTTAATCTTCAGTTCTATAATGGGTGCCCATTTTATAGATAATACATTTGAGGAATAGAGAGGTTATATAGTCAGTGAATGATGAAGCAAGTGTTAAATTCTCCTTTGCTATTGGTTGTTGCTCAGTCTTTAAAAAAGTTAGATGATAGATCCAAAGTTCTGATGGGTTGGGGTCTCAAACTTTATTTTATGATTTCCCATCTCATTGTTTTTTTTTCTACAACACTTCTTTTGAAGAAAAAACATGTTCTGTAATACAGACCTCTCAAATTTGCAGGGATTACTGATGAATTTTTGTGATGTAGGATGTAAGTTAAGATTCTGTCAGCAACAAGTAATACGAAATCCTGAATCAGCTGGATTAAATAAATGAAATGGACTCTCAAATCAAGCAGTCCTGAGGTTGAGTCATTTTGCAAAATAATTTAACTACACTGGGACTCTTACATGTATTTATTATACTAAGCATTTATTAGTTAGCAAGTGAATGAAAATAATCTGTTTTCTAGGTTTGAGGAAATCCAAACGCCCTACCCTTTTAGTGCCTCAGATCACCATCTTGTATCAAAAGGTCATTGAAGATAAGCACCAAGATTCCTGAGACAAGATTGTACTAAATTTACAGCGGACTGCAGGCAAACAGAATTCTAGAGTCCATGGCTATGTACTCTCTTGTTTAGGAATTTAGTCTGGGGAATATTCCAAAAAGTATAGACTTCTGATATTGCTGGATTCTTATTTTCTATTCAAGCAAGAGTAGGAAGTATTTATAAAATAATTTTAGCCAGTTCACATAACATGAATACCTTTAATATCACCAGTGAGAGCCCAATTTTGGCAGTCGTTCATTATGCCAGTCAACAGGTTGCTGTTTTCATCACTTAAAGTTTTTCCTGACATTTAGTATGATAATTAGCAAAGTGTAGATTGTTGAGCAACATATAGGTAAGAAAGTGATTATAATTGCTCTTTTGAAATATCGACAATATAATGAGAATGTCAGCAGACCATTCTGTGTTCTTAATTGTCATTTTCACTGGCTACTTCTGGACATGAAATCTTCAAATGGTTTGCTCAGAGCTCAACTCCAAATTACACTTGTACAATATCACAATATATATGCTGAAGTGTTTTAAAGTAAGTAATAATGATTACAATTTTGGCTTTTAGATTAGTTAATTTGTCATTAAGTGAAGCCCTCGAGAACCTAAGCCTGCCTGGTTTCTGCCTTGCCATCTGACTCATCACATGCAGACTTGCTACCCTTTTGTACTCTTCTCAACAGAAACAAAACAAAATGAAACAAAAACAACAAAAACTTCCACCCTGAAGCCACTTTGCAGATATCCGTCATCTGATTAGCTATATCACATTCTGATTTTTAATCCAAGCACTGGAAAGAAAAATGAGACTTTTTTTAAACCTTAGAATACTTACCATGGCTTAACTCTAAGACATCTGAAGAGGGATGGGAAAAATTTTATCATGTTAAATTTGGGATGAATTCTTCAGGGAATATTCCTGATTTAAGAACAAAGAGGTTGGAGGAAAAAGATTTGCTAGAGCATCATAGACACTGAAATAACCTTTAAGTATGTTATTGTTGGGTCCTTTGCTTCCCTTAACTATCCAGCCAGAACCTTACTCAAAACAAGTGCGTCAAATTTTACAAAGAAAAAAAAATGCTATTTGATTTCAGGCGATCAGTTCCAACTTCTTCCTCTTCCCTGGCTAGATTTTAGACAAAATAAATTTTAGGATGTTTAAAAACAGACTAGAAAGTAGTGTGAGAGAATGAGAAAACAGTCACTGAATATTTACTTCTTCGATGTCTTTAGAGATGAGAAAGTGGAGACTGTGCATGCCAAGTACTGGTTTTCTGGAAATGACAGAAAATGAACCAAATTTTGTATAGATTACAGAACTCTACACCTTCTTAAAAGTTAGACTTATTGATGGGCCTCCCTGGTGGTGCAAGGCGTTAACTCAGCACTATCAAGATATTGCCAACCACTGCAGCATGAGTTCAATTCCCATTCGGGGAGCTGACACACATGGTGCAATAGACCTCTTCTGTCTCGCCCACAGCTCCCCTCAGCAGTGTATTTCAGTAGATCTGCCTGTTCTGCTCCCCACTCTGTCTCTGGTGAATCCTCTCACTCCCCATTCCTCTGGCCTACACCCTAGCTCTTGTATGCATAAATAAATAAAATAAATCTTTTTTTAAAAAAAGGTAGGTTTATTGAATAAAAAATGCAGCAGTTCTAGATTGGCAAGGATTCTGGATTATTAAGAAGGTCTAGTCAGGGAAATAAAGGTAGATATGGCTGTTATTATTGTTTTTTCAGATTTTCTTTTTTATTTATTTATGTATACAAGAACTGGAGTGTAGGCCAGAAGTGTGGGAGGTTAGAGGATTCACCAGAGACAGAAGGAGGAGCAGAGCAGGTAGATATACTGAAACACTTGCTGAGGGAAGCAGTGGGTGAGACAGGAGAGGTCGGCTGCACTATGTGAGTTAGCTCCCTTGCTGGGAGTCGAACTCATGTCCCAGTGGCTGGTGATAGCTTGATAGTGCTGAGACTTAACCCCTGCATCACCGGGGAGGTCCTATGGTTGTTATTTTTTGAACATTAATTGTATATGAGTCTAATTCAAAACTAGTGAGTAGAAACACAAATAACATTTAAAAAGTCTAAATATAAAATAAATCGCATCTTAACATTCATGATTTGTAGATTTTTCAGTTGCATTTTATAATATTTTCATATTATGCATTTATTTCCTCACTGCTTTAAGGTCATTCTTCATCCTTTGCCCTAGACTCAGCCCCACTCCACTAATACATGCAAAGCAGACACACATACAAACCTGCTCTTCTTTTGTGATATCTAACTTCATTAATGGTAAATGCATTCTTTTAAGATTCCAGTTTTGAAAATGTCTGTATCTCTTCCCCTTTTAATTCTCACAAATGGTAATGGATAAGTCCTAGGGATTCTACTCCAGAATATTTCTTGCTTTGATTTCTCATTTCTGTCCTTTATTTTTGCCTTCATATCCACTACTGCTACTGCTTGTCCCCTCCAATTTATTTTCACACTGCTTCAGACAGAACATTCTTAATGGAGGACATCTTTATAGATACTGCGTAGCTCATGACACTGCAGATGCTGTCCCTCTTGGCCTAACCCCTGGTTAAAGTGGCATCCATACTCTACACCAACTACAATTACAGCCTCATCTCCTCTTGTCATTCCTTCAAGCTGTGTCCTCTCAAGCCACCAATAACTATTTTTTATCATGTTTGCATTTGTTCTATAGCCATTAACATCATCCCCTGATCTCACATGCCAAGACCCTTTCCAGCTTTCAAATCCTAGTTCAGATGTCGCTTCTTCCATGAAGCCTTTGCTTGTAAACTTCTGTCCCTTTAATAATCTTCCCAGATTTTCTTGACCCTACCTCACCACCATGAACTTCACTTGTGTTACTTTTACGGTATCTCATGATCAGTTTTGAGTTGTCCTTGGTTATGAATTTTTTTCATCAAACTTATTTAATGCAGCCAATAGAATATTATAATCTTTTCTTTTTCACAGAGCTTAAGAATTAGGTCAAGGCCCAATACAGAATAAAAATCATAACTTACTTCTTTTAAACCCCATTGTGATTTTTTTTACCTGAGTAAGAATATCCTTTACACCCTACTCTAATTTTTCCTTTCCTTTATTATATATTTTCTGCACCTCCTAAACTAAATTTCTTATCTAATCCCCTTTTACCAATATTTTATGATTTCTAACATACTTTTCTTATTTATACAACTATAGATAGCTATGCCATTGTGGACAATTTTGAGTTTTGCTTTCTCGGCATCATTCTTCCTTCATTTAATAACAGAAACTGATTTTTGCTCTGGATTATGATTGGCATTAGAAATAGACACATGGGATCTCCCTGGTGGCGCAAAGGGTTAAGATGCTGCACTATGAATCCATCCGCAGTCACTGCAGCACAAGTTCGATCCCCACCCAGGGAGATACCCACATGGTGCAACAGACCTCTCCTGACTCTCCCGCTGCTCCCCTCAGCAGTGTATTTCAGTATATATGCCTATTCTGTTCCTCACTCTGTCTCTGGTGAATCCTCTTACCTCCCACAACTCTGGCCTGTACCCCAGTTCTTGTTTGTATGAATAAATAAATCTTAAAGAAAAAAAGAAAAAAAAAAAGAAATAGACACATGACCTAATATTAGCTCCCTGGCCACAATGATGGGCATGAGCCTAATTTGATGAGCATAAGTTTAACAAAATGTCAATGGGATAATGTGACTGATGATTGGAGTAGAAAAGTTCTTTTTTAGGTGAGATTGTTAAAGTGGTAAAATCTAAGCATGGAGTTGTGGTAGACTGTAGCCCTCTGGGAAGAGCTGGCCTGAATTAAACCATAATTGAGGGAAACAGAGCCATAAGATGGAGGGAGACAACATGATAAGCATATGATTTGAGCCCTTGGATCTAGTTTTTGGCTTATACAAGACAATAAATTTCAATTTTAATTAAACTTTTTTGAAATTTGCATGTAGCCAAAAGAGTCCTTACTCTTAGGTAAACCTTTCTTTCCAAGACTATTAGTTTCATCCTTTCTCATTTCATTGATCTTATAAAATTTCATGCATGACTCCTCCATCCAAACTTTATATGAAAGAAGATTTTTGAAAATGGATAATGATGATATCTGTATAGTATATCTCTTCTGAGGGTCAAAAAATCTGCTTGAAATGATGTCTGCCAGATTGTACCATGTTAATGTTAATATACCCTGTTAACTGTTAGTGTCTCCATCATCATCATTATCATTTTTATGTTACTCATTACAATGATCAGATCACATAGTTAGAGGCTTAAACATATGAATACTTCAATTTCTACTTCAATTTGTCTTTAGATTGACTTTTATTTGGCCAGGATATCACCTCTTTGTGTATTCTACATTGTGATTTGCCTAACTGACCTTTTATATGTTTGGCAGTGTGCATTTACTTAAAAAGATATATATGTATATATCTATATCTATCTATCTATACATATAAAGATTGTGCCTATCAACTTTGCTCCTGGGAGAGAAGATAAATACCAAAATCATCATATAATGCTGTTTGAGATGGTCAATGGCCCAAGATACTTGCAGAGTGAATCTGTATAAATATTTTTCTCACATCAACAGAAAGGATAAAAATCATATGATTGTATCTATAGATGCTGAAAAACATTTGATTAGATTCAACATCCATTTATGATAAATGCCCTAATAATAATAATAATAATAATAAAGGCCATATATGAAAAACACACAACTAATACCCAACACATTGGTGAAAAACTAAAAGCTTTTCTTCTAAGAAAAGACAAGGTATAAGACAAGGATGTCTATCTTCACCACTACTATCCAGTATAGCATTAGAAATCCTAGAGAGAACAATCAGGTAAGAGAAAGATATAAAAGGAATACAAACTGGGAAAGAAGATGTGAAACTATCAATATTTGCAAATGACATGATAATATACATGGAAAACCTGATGACTTCACTAAAAACCTAATTTAAATAATGAATCAATTCAGTAAAGTGGCAGGGTGCAAAATGAATCTGTAAATATTGTTTTTTTTTCTATATATAAATAATAGGTTAAAAAAGGATGAAATCTATTCACAATTTGCAACAAAAAGAATTAAGTATCTTGGAGTAAACTCAACAAATGAGGTGAAGGACATATATGAAGAAAATTATATGACATTGTTAAATGAAATGGAAGACACAGAAAATAGAAAGATAGTCCCTGCTCATGGATTGGAAGAACATTTTTTGTTTAAATTTCCATATGCAAAACAGTATATAGATTCAATGCAATCCCTATCAAGGCTGTAATGGCAGTCTTCAAAAGACAGAAAAACCAATACTGGAATTCCTATGGATTCACAAAAGACTCCAAATAGCCAAAATAATCCTGCTATTAAAGAGAAAGCCTGACAGTATCACACTTTCAGCCTTAAAACAATGCAACAAATCTATAGTAATCAAAATAGTAAGTTACTGGAACAGAAACAGACACACAGACCACTGGAATCAAATTGAAAACCTTAAACGATAGGAAAGGTAACCTATGATAGAGGAGCCAAGAGTTTACACTGGAGAAAAGAGAATCTCTTCAACAAATGGTGTTGGGAAAACTGGACAGTCACATGCAAAAAATGAAACCAGATCACCATCTTATACCTTACTCAAAAATTAACTCAAAATGTATTAAGGACATGGTTCCAAGACCAAAAACTATAAAACACATCGAAGAAGAAGAGGCAAAACACTTCAAAATGTTGACTTCAGAAATGTCCTTGACATCTGTTTCCAAGGGCAAGAGGAAGCAGAAACAAATACAAATAAATAGGATTATATCGAAATATCAAAAATATACCCATTGAATGGGAAAAAAATTGTGCAAATAACACATGAGGAACTGATACTTAAAATATATACAACTCAATAAAAAGAAAACAATAGCCCAATAAAAAAAATCAGCTGTAGAGCTAAATACACAGTTCTCCAAAGACAACACACAGATGACCAACTGGCACATGAAAAAATGCTCATCATCACTTACCGTAAAGGAAACACAAATCAAAATCACAAGAAGATACCACCTAACACCAAGGACTGAGGAGTGGAACAGGAAAATGTGATATGTACACACACACACAGACACAGGAATACTACTAAATTATTAAAAAAAAGGATGAACTTCTGCCATTTGCAACAGCCTGAATGAACTAGAGAAGACAATACTAAGCAAAATAAATTCAGAAAGAGAAGACAAATACTGCATGGTCTCACATGTGGAATTTAGAAAAAACTGTCAGTCACAACCAACAGTGAATTCCTTTTTTTAAAAAAGATTTATTTATTTATGCATACAAGAACTGGGGTGTAATACAGAGGTGTAGGGGTGCGAGGGTTTACCAGAGACAGAGTGGGGGAGCAGAACAGGCAGATTTACTGAAATACACTGCTGAGGGGAGCAGCAGGTGAGGCAGAAGTGGTCTGCTGTGCCATGCAGGTCACCTCCCTGGCTGGGGATCAAACTTGTGCTGCAGTGGCTGCTGATTTCTTCATAGTGCTGACTCCTTGCACCACCAGAGAGGCCCACGAACACATTTGGAAATCACAGTTATCCCTAAGACAGGAGAGCTGCAGAAAAGCAGGAAATTCTTCCTTCAAGTATGGAAAAAAATAATCAATTTGTAAGATATAGCGATAAGAAATAAAGTGAAATAGCATATATAATGCAAAAGAGTTTAAACAATTTACAGTAAAAGCATCGAGGTGGACAGCTTAGTTGATTCTAGTAAAACATAGGCTAATAAAATCGAGAGCTAAGACTCAAATTGGAAAAAGGTGATGAACTGTATATTATACAGTATAGGTATTAGAAAATTATTGGTGAATAGGACAAAAGTGACTGAAATTATCATCTTGTGAAAGAGGAAGGTGAAAAGAGGCACATTGACTTCTACCAAGAATTACTATTGGTACATTTATTAGACATTGCACAGGTGTGCAGAACTGGTAAGATGGAGACAGACAAAATTTGATGAATATCCTTCCTGAGGTGTACCCAAGTTATATAACATGATAGTCATTTTGAGTCAGAGCTCTTTTTTCCAGAATTAGTTATTAGACAAAAACACACAAAGGGTTTAATTTTTTGGGCTTTGTGTTAATTAACTGCTGTCAAAGTGAAATCAATTCCCCTCCAAGTGACAAGTCTGCTATCTATCAGATGCGTTGCAACAATTAGCTTGAACCTAGTTATTCAAAGCACTCTGTTCCTATTGGGATTTCTGTAACCAGAAGTTTGAGAGAGATGTAGATTTTTGGTTTAGATATAGATAGGTATAGAGCCATGTATCAATATATTTTTAGATAAATATCATTATGAACTAAGTTGCAGACTCTCAAAATTCATATGTTGAAGTCCAAACTCCAGTGCAAATATACATGGAGATAGGAAGTTTAGGGGGATAATTAAGGTTAAATGATCATAAAGACGGAGCTCTAATCTGAAAGACTGGTGTCCTTATAACAAAATGAAGAGAAACCAGAAGTCTTCTTTCTCCATGTATGTACAGAAATGTTGTCATGAAGGTTATATATGGTAGTCCAAGCAGAATGCAGACTCATGCATCTATTAATCTCTCTAATATTTGTTATATATACTATGTACCTGTATATATTTGTATATTTATTTGTGTTTTATTATTCAATTTAACACTTTAACCCATTTTCTTTGCCTATTCTCGTCCCAGTTTTTTTACATTTAATACCTCTCAGCAAGGCATAATTGTACACTGACTTTTAATTCTGAAATGCAGAAAATAGGTCCCAAAAGACTGTCCTATAATTCAATGTACTGTCACAGTGGTGAGTGGCTTTCAGCTTAAGGGCTAATATTAGAATCTCCCAGGAAGCATTTTCAAGTTTTAAAACTAGACACACTCTTTGGAGGTTTATCAGAAACTTCATGAGAGAAACAGGATATGAGTTGTTTGAAACAGCCCTATCTGGTTATTTCTGCCCAGAATGTCCCTTCTCCTTCCTCATCTAAATTTAGCAGGAGAGTAACTCATCAGACTGCTGGTATTCCCACATCATAATCTTTGCTGCTTTACTAGATTTAATTTAAATATATTTTCTATCTTCCCAGTCAAATTTCTTGAATTTAGGTGAATGGTTTCCATTTTTATATTTCTAGTATTTAGCCCAATGCCACAGGATGTAAGTGGTAATTTCTTGCATTGGCAACAGGTTCTTTGTGCAACAGAATTAAACTGGATTGAGAGATTAACAAAGCTGCATGTGATAGAATAGTGGTCTCCAGACTTTGCATATGCTCTTGTCACCTGTATTATCATGTATTGTCTATTCATATGTCTGCTCCACACAGACTATTCTCAACATAGCTGTAAGAATGACCCTTTAAAAATATCTGCAAGGGATCTTTATTTCAACAGAGTGAAAGCCAAAGTCCCATACATTGTCCTATAAATAGAGTAATCCTATGTTCCAACTTGTCCAAGATAGCCCCAGTTTAAAAGTGCTGTAATTATTAAACAAGCATGTCCTATTTTTCTCTAATAAGTGAGATTATATGATAAAGTATATAGTTATTGTCCACTAGAAGGCCCTTCATGATCCGTGTCCCCATAATCTTTTTGGCTCCCTCTCTTCCTATGTTCTAGTCACATTACTATTCCTTCATACACTTTGAGAGTGTCTGTTTTAACTCTTCTATGTAGAACATTCTTCTCCAAGTATCTACTTAGATGATTCCTGTAACCTCTCCAAATCTGCTCAGATTACAGTTTCTCAAAGGGGCCAACACCAATCATCTTCTTAATACTTTTAGAATGAGCAACTGAATACTGAATATTTTTCCTTAAATTGATCCTTTTTTCAAATACCTGTTTCAATCTTAGTGTTAATAATTATCCATTAAAATGTGGGTGTGATGTTACATTTTTCTAGTATGCAATTTTAATGTTTACATTAAAGTAAATATATTAAAAGTTGAGTGAAAGTAAAATAAAGATATTCTCTGTACCATCCAAAATTATCACATGAACACTAATTGTATGCATACCATATTTTTTTGAACAGTGTGCAAATGTTTAATAACTCTGCTATAAATACACTGTTGTGAGATTCCAGGGTTCTGTGACTATGCTGGAATGGCCTTTAGTCCCCACTCAATATGGAGTAAATTTCACTTTATTATTAGTAGTTGTATTATTTGTAGTCTCTCTGGATCTTTCTAGCAGGCATATATATCTTATTGGGTACAAAGAGAACACACGGTACTATATCTTAATAGAAATGGACACCCAACTTGTGCATTTATTGTATCACCAGCCTTCAGTCTTTCAAAATTCAAGAGTTTCATTTCAGCTACTAGGTAATTTAATTCTTTCTTACTTGTGTGGCACAACCACTAATTCCTTATCTGGCTTTTAAAAATTGTTGAATTAGCCAATCAATCTTCATTACATTCAGCTGTCTGACCACTTCTAGGTTTTTATACTACAAGGCCCAAAATTATTAATCTAATCTAGACTTTAAGAAATTAAAATAGCAGATCTATGGTATTAGAAACTATGCACACAAATCTACTTGGAAATTCAAGTGGAGAAAATAGAGAATGAATAGTTCATGACATTAAAAAAATAGAAGTGAAAGGCACTGTAGAAAAGGAAAATATAGAACTGGTTTTCACCCATTTGAGTCAATTCCAATTTGACCTTGAATAGATATTACAATTTAGAAAGCTAAAATTATCTACAAGTACGTGCCCCATCCCACACCACCCATTATGGTAATGGGTAAATGCATTTTGAATAAGACATTTTGATCGTAACAGTATAGAAAGAAATTGCATTATAAAAAGAGGTATATCTAGATTTATTAGAAGCACTTTTAAAAATCTAGGTTTACTGTAAGTATTTAAAAAAGTAGACTGTGACAGAAATGGCTCAAATTTCTAATTTGTTGCTTTTCATTACCAACATTAGAAACACATATTTTAATCATTATACAACTATCATTGCAATAGTGAGATAAAATATTAAGTAAAATGCTATAAAATACAAGGAATCAAAAAATAATCTCAGCTAGAACTCCAGTATTTACAATCACAAGTAATGCACTTTGTGCTAGACAGTAAAACAGAAGATTAGAACCAACTTCTTTATCAATAATAAAAGAACATATACTCTGCACAGAAACTGGAAAGCTCTGATAAAAACAATCATAATAGCATGAAATGTTTTACAATATTTAAACCACATTTAAGGTGGTAGTTAATACTACTTGGCTGTGTCTTCGGAGGACCAATTCTTACTGTTTCTACTCCCCACCCCCCCCCCAACTCCCCCTTCCCAGCTATCACCAGAGTCTGCTTTACTAGATTGCACCTGACCCTGCTCACTGACTTCAGTAATTACAGGCAATACTTCAATTGTCTGTTTTAGAGACATTTCAGGCTATGATTGATGGGTGAAAGAATCAAGAATGGTGGGAAAATGTTTCTCCTTTCTGATGATGAAACCAGGTTGATCACCACCTAGAGCTTGCTGCCAATCTTCATGTTTCCTATAGCATAATGAGAAATGCTGCCCAAGGGAAATTTAAGCAGTGGCTAAAAAACAGAAAGAGTCCCAATGAGAAGACAAGAGCCCCAATTATTGAGTCCCTTGCCCCAATCATCTGTACCCTTTTCTTTGTTATGAGCTAATGCTACTCAAGTTCGATTTCTCAAGTGAGTTTCTTCCCTTGAAATCAAGAGTCTTATTGCACATCCTGAACTTATGTCTGGAAATCATACATATATGTATACAAGTAAATTGCTCCAAATGGTAAGAGGATTGATTATTGCAAGTCTAATTCTCTTTTATTACTTGAATTTTTCAGGTAGATTTTAGACAATCAAAAAATGTAGCTTAAAAATATTTGTTGTGCAAATAAATCCACTATGATGAACATAATGACAAAAGGTTTTCTTTTTCAAATGTAAACTTCTGAACTTTAGTCAAAGACCCACTTATACAAAGTCTATATCAACAAAATAGTGTGGATTATAACTGTATTCTTTCTAATGGAATTTGACCTAACTCTCTTTCCATGGAATATCTGGTGGAAGGTTTTCTGTAATTTCTGGTGTTGGGGCCTGGAAATGTTTCTCTCAGAATACGTAAGTGAAAGTCTCATAAATAAGGTCAACAGCAAGTCTTGGTCTATTATAGAATTTAATAATAGTTTTTGGGTGGGTTCATGCCCTGTCTTGAATGAGAGCAAGGATTGTGTATTTTTAAATGTGTAGCCTTACATGTTCTATGTACTAGTAGTTAGTAAAACATGCTTGTTAACAAAATGAAAGAATGAAAGATTAATAGATTCAGTTGACTAACTTTATCTTACAAAGAATCTTTTATCTTTTTTACTTTTTTAAAGATTTATTTATTTTTATACAAGAGCTGGGGTACAGGCCAGAGGCATGGGAGGGTGAGAGGATTCACCAGAGACAGAGCGGGGAGCAGAACAGACAGACAGAACAGACAGACAAGTGGAAAGCACTGCTGAGTGGAGCAGCGGGTGAGGCAGGAGAGGTCTGCTGCACCATGTGGGTATATCCCTGGCCGGCCAAGAATCGAACCCGCGCTGCAGAGTCTGGGGACAGCTTCACAGCGCCGCATTCAACCCACTGTGCCACCGGGGAGGCCCTAAATTCTTTTATCTTAACCTCTAACAGCAATTGCCATGCTTTCTTTAGGATACAAATATACTACCCCCCCTTTTTTTTTTTAAATATGTTGAGCTTTTTTTTTTTTTAATTTTTATATTCCCCATATAATTTCAACCCTGATTTTGACCCCAACCCTTCCTTCTCCCCCCCCCCCCCCCGCCCTGGCAAAGAGTGTCTCTGGTTGATAGTTGTTTGTTGATTTTGATTTTTTTCTTTCTTATAGGTATTCTTTTTCTTGGTCCATGTTTAGGTTTTCTAGATTCCTGTTATGAGTGAGACCATCCGGTATTTTTCTTTTTCTTTCTGGCTTATTTCATTGAGCATGATCCCTTCCAGCTCCATCCATGACACTACCCCTTTTATAAATGGTCAAGTCGACTTTTTTCTGTTGCTTGTCCTGCTTCCCTATTGCTATTAAAAAACAAAACAAAACAAAAATAAAAGAAAGAAGAAAGAAAAGAAAATTAGGAAGAAAAGGAAAAAGCCATCCATTTATTTAGTCTCTCTGTGAGCTGGAGGGAGACACCACTTTGTCGATTGATGGATTGGCAAGAGCTAGTGCCAGATGTTGACAGAGACAGGTGCATAATAAAACACTCTTTGTGGTTTTCCCTCAGAATTCTAAACATATTTGGAAATAAGGCAAACATCTGCTTGATATTTCTTTCACTGATAGACTGCTATAGCTTTTTGAACTGTGCTTTTTTTTAAATGGGGACATTATTTTGTGATATTGTAAGTGCTTCATCTAAATGCTTTTCACAAACAGGATTCTAGCACATTTTGATGTCATTTCATTTACTAAATAGCTACATTGTTTCTTACATGCCTGCCATCTGTCATTTGGTTCAGAGCAAAGTCACAAATACTTAATACAAATGGAACAATCCTATTTATTATGATTTCAAGTTGCAGACTTGCTCTGTAACTAGAGTCACCATGTGATTAGTATTCTTTTTTCTCGCCTGTGGTTGCAGTCATTGTGACGATCTGTGACTCAGTTTGTGGTCATGAAGTGAAAGGTACATAAGGAGGCCATAGGGAAATTCATATATTTGGAATTAGTGGCTTCATTGTAACCCTCAATGTTGTCCCTTTGGCAAGCATTACTATCTGACCTTCAAAGGTTGAATAGTTTCACACTCAGTCTATGCAGTTTGATGTCTCTAAGAAAGACCATATAGAAAGAAGTTAGCAGCCACTTCTAATGGCATACAAGCTCAGTTTGTCCAGTAGAGTGAGTAGATAGATTAAGATCTTTCTCAGAATTCGCAGTGCATAGACATGTGTAGAATACTGAGTCACAGGTCCTTCATGGATGGCAAAACTGTGGCAAGTGCAAACTGAATCTGGGCTAGAAGGAGGAAGAAAGGATTGGAAGCTCAGAAAGGAAACAAGCCCCATTGTATTTAACAGACACCCTGATGATTGTCTCATATTTCCAAGACAAATGATATTCATATAATTAGCAGAGTCCAGTGCTATATACCTTCTTTAGTTTCATCAGAATGTATTGCATACAGTCAAGAAATTCTTGATTATAACAGAATTTATACCACCTTCTACATTCTGGCCTATAATGGGATGAGTATACTGTGGGAGGTGTATACTACTAAATTTTTCAGGCCATTCATTCATTCATTTTTTTTTAACATTTATTTATTTACGCATACAAGAGGATGGGTGCAGTCCAGAGGTGGTGGTGGTGGTGGTGAGAGGATTCACCAGAGACAGTGGGGAACAGAACAGGCAGACTGACTGAAATATATTGCTGAGGGGAAAAGCAGGTGAGACAGGAGAGGTCTGCTGCACAATGTGGGTCACCTCCCTGGCCACGGATTGAACTTGTGCTGCAGTGGCTGCAGATAGCTTCATAGTGCTGGCACTTCATCCTTTGCACCACTAGGGATGGCTATTCATTCTTAATCTGAAGATAATGTGGAAAGGACTGGGACATTTACAACTTAGTAAAAAAGCATCTATCACATTAGCAGTAAGCCTATGAGCTATGTAAACACCTTGAATTGGCTTAAGATTTTTAATTATTTTTATTTTCCATATTGGCCTCTGCTACAAAATCTTTACATTGGCCTTATTGGCCCCCAACCAGGGATTCTTGAACTGAAATCTGGTTTTGGATTTTATGAGTTGTGAATTCCCTAATAAGACATTCAAAAGTTGGAATGAGTGAGTGTATACGTTGTTGAGCATGTTTTTGGAAAGATTTGGAGAGTACAGCAAATCATCAGAAATAATTCCACAAAGAGGTAAAAAGATCTACTTTGGTATTAAAAAAATTGTCTTTTTTTTTCTGTTTGCAGCAGTAACTTTGCACACTTTCTTCTTTCCTTTGATCATTTTGATTAGGATTGCTCTCAGGAACGGACTCAGATTTGTCAGTAATTCTTTAGTATGAATATTAATTTATTACTTCTCTGGAACAGGTGCTGTTTTATGGTTTCATTTTTTTACTTTGAAACTTAAAATGCCCATCTAAGAACTATCAAGTCTTAGAAGATGAAAAAAAGTGCTGTTTTCGTGTAGAAAACTTTTCTAAATTGGTTGAAATAATACAATCATATTTTAGGAGAGTATAAGACTTATAAAACCCACACAATTCTATTTTTCCTGGGGAGTTGAGAAAGTATGTTGGTTTCATAAAAAGTACTGCACTGGAGTTGGCTAGTTTTAGTTTTATTTCCTGTATCTACCAGTAACTACTGTGTGACTGTGGGTAAAGTAGTTAATCTCTCTGAGTTTCATTGTCATCATCCATAGAATGGCAGTTTATTTATTTATTTTTTTTAAGATTTATTTACTTATGGGCCTCCCCTGATGGCACAGGTGGTTGAGCGCAGTGCTATGAAGCTGTCCACAGCCTCTGGAGCGCCGGTTTGATTCTGGCCGGCCAGCGAGGGTCCCACATGGCATGGTAGACCTCTCCTGTCTCTCCTGCTGCTCCCTCTCAGCAGTGTATTTTGTCAGTCTGCCTGTTCTGTTCCCCGCTCTGTCTCTGGTGAATCCTCTCACCCTTCCGTTCTTCTGGCCTGTACCCCAGTTCTTTTATAAATAAATAAATAAACCTTTAAAAAATGATTTATTTACTTATGCATATAAGAAATGGGGTACAAGCCAGAGGTGCAGGGGGTGAGAAGATTCACCAGAGACCACAGTGGGGAGCAGAACAGGCAGATCCATTGAAATACACTGCTGAGGGGAGCAGAGGGTGAGTCAGGAGAGGTCTCCTGCGCCATGTGTGTTGCTGCTCCCTGGCTGGGGATCGATTTCATGCTGCAGAGGCTACTAATAGCTTCATGGTGCTGTACTTAACCCCTTGTGCCACCAGGGAGAACCATAAAATGGCAGTTTAACAATGCCTTCATAGCAGTGCTCATATTTTAGCAGTAATTTATGTTGCATGCTTTACCTACTCAATAGATGATCTCTACAGTGGATAGGAAAGTATGTAGAGGCACAATAAGGGAGAATAAAGGGTGCAATAGTGATAGGAATAAGCTTTAATACGTGTTTTACATGTGTTGTCTTGTTAAGTTTAATTGTAATTCAATTATTGTACCATTTCACAGATGAAGAAATGAGGCGAAAGTGGCTCAGTAAATTGTCTGCGATTGTTCGGCAGCCAACTGGTGGAGCAGGTGAATTTAGCAAGTCATCTCCAGAACTTGCTCTTCATCTGTAGTCCAGGCTACCTTCCCCAGTTACAAAATAGACATGGATGGGGTGTATAAATTCGAGACTCTTTGGCTTTACTGATATTTGATTTTGTATTTGATTTTGTGATGTCTTAAATATAAGCCCAGAGAATTCATCAATGAGTTCAACATTATGTTGTTTAAAAGTTTTGCCTTGATAGTAAGCTAGCATTTCTCCCTTAGTGTTTGCTTTCTATTTAAAAAACAAAACTCAAACTTATTTGAAGCCTATTATGCATTGTTCTTAGCTCATTAGACTTTAAGAACTCACAGCCTAGATGAAGAAACTCATGCAGAAACAGATAAGTTAAATATAAACATAGTAAGGGGTGAGATGTAGGTGTGTTTGTGGTGCCGTGGGAATAAAAAAGGAATCTTTGATCAATGTGTAAAAACAGGGCTTACTTCCTAAAGAAGATGATCATAATAAATTCTGTTAAGTTGGATGGTTTCACTTTTAGCAGGAATATAGGGGAATCAAATAAGACATCAGTATGAAAAAAAATAAGAACAGTACAAAACACAACAAAGCAAAAGCAGACAATTATAAATCAGAGACATCCTGCAGGGTAGGAGGAGGGAGAGGGATCAGAGGGAGGGAGGAGCACAGGGGACGGAGGTGATGGTGCACGGGTGCATTGGGGAAGGAAATTCTATGGGGATTACACCTGAGGGGGGGGGAAGCAAATATTGTTTAAAAATGAATAATGATGTAAAAAATTAAAAAAAATTAATTATTAATAAAATAAAACAAATTCTGAGGGCCTCCCTGGTGACACAGCGGTTGAGCGCTGGGTTGCGAGGCTGCCTGCAGCCTCTGTAGCGCCTGATCGATCCCCGGCCGCCAGGTGGGGGTCCCACATGGCCCCGCATACTTCTCCTGCTGCCCGCCACTCCCCTCGGCAATGTACTTTGTCAGTCTGCCTATTCTGTTCCCCCTCTGGCTCTGGTGAATTCTCTCACCCTCCGGTGCTTCTGATGGTACCCAGTGCTTGTATAAATAAATAAATAAATCGTCAAAAAAAAATTCTGATAAGTAAGGAGGGTGGGGTAGGACAAAGGCACTTATCTGATGGCATAGCAAGAGCAAAAGCCTGGGGGCAGGACACAGAATGGGGCATAGGAGGTGAGAGGTTAGTACACAGAATTACAAGCAGATGGGTTTCATAAGACTTAGAAGAGGACAGATCTGTGACAGGAGCAAGGAGGTGGGGCGTAGGAAATGGCCTACCATACCTTCCTATAGGGTAAGGAAAAATGTCAGGCTTTTCTGCCCTCCCACCATCAGGATAGATGATGGATCCTTGTCCTGAATGCATGCCTGATGGCGGCCACCTGGAATAGGGTGTGGGCCTAGGTAGATGGGACTCACCTGGGCTGAGACTGGGCTTTTAAGGTTGGCGTCATGGGGATGCCTGAAGAAGCCAAGAACAAACAGAAGTCGAGAGCAGAGAAGCAGAGAGAACGCCGGAGAGCCCAGAAAGAGTGAAGACTTGCTGGGGGCTGGGAGGCTGGCAGGCCCCCCAGCACCCCTGCCTGCTGTGTACTGGGTAAATCCCAATAAAAGATGTGAAAAAACCACTGAGGACTCTGACTCCTCCTTTACCCGGTCTGCTGGATCAGAAAACCTGCTCCGTGTCCAGTCCTGACCTTACACTTCCTCATTATACAGTTTTGCTGGCTGGTTCTATTTGTAGATGATGCAAGGTATAGAAAAGGGTAAGAAGGAGCGGCATGGCCAGGTTGTTCTCTAGCACATTGAGGAGAACAGAGAGGAAACAGACTGCCTTTCTCTCTTGGATACTCTTTCATCAATCAATATCCTTTGCAGAAGCTTATCATTCACTTAATATCTTTTTTTCTTTTCTTCCTCTCCCTGCCTTTTCTTTCTCCAATGAAATAGAGAGATCAAATATAATAACTAAATGCAGTAACTTGGGCTAGATTGTGTCCCTTTTATTCTTTTTTCAATCTTTCTTCCATATGCTTAATCTGATTTATTGAAACTTCTCTTTTATGGTTATGTCTGAGTGAATCTCGTTCTCTGACTAGCCCTAGAGACCTGGCTGATATGGAAGAAGAATCCCCAAATCCCAAATCTGAAAATGGTCTGTGTTATTTTCAGGAAAGCCTAGAAAAATATTAGAGCCAAAGAACTTAATAAGGAGATGAAAGAGAGACTCTACACTTCATAAATACAAAGCACGTTTCCTTGGAGTGAAGAGGGTGAAGTGGCTGATTTATATAGATAAAACTCTTAATAAAGCTCATAGTTTCTCAATTGTGTTTCTTAATTACATGAGGAGCACACATGGAAACTCATCTCCTTTGCATAGTTCAATTCTGCGCGGTAGGGCAGGGATTCGCAAGGGGGGTGAAAGGCACAATCTAAACAGCTCTGGGCCTTTTCCAACCACACAGTTTTGTGGAAGCTCTGATACATTCCCTCGGCCAGTCATCCAACCACCATTGAAAGTTACTGCCAAAGTGAGTTACAAGAGCTGCTAGGGATGTATCGCAACCCTCAGGTGCATCCTGGGTAAATAACAGCTTGAGAACCACCCTAGGAGTCCTCTGGTGGAGTATGCTCTGTTGTGTGTTGAAATTTACCAGAAACCAGGCATGTTTATACAAAACTGACAGTCATGTTTTCTCCCAGGCCCCACTATCAGGCTGTGTTTTCCCTTTTAACAAAGAAGTAGCGACTTACAATATGTCATAAATTAAAGACTTTTCTCATACTTTACTACTATTTTCAGGATTGTGCTATGTCTTATTTATCTTTACATTCCCACTGCCCATACAGTGCCGGGTATTGGACAAAAATGTGCAGCAAAATGAATGAGAAACTACACTGAAAGGGTAGTGAGGGAAAATGGCAAAGATATTATAAAGTTCTAATTATTTAAAGCAGTATATTTTCCTAGCAAAATGTTTGAATTGAGGCCTTTATACATTAAGTATTTGGTTTATTTGGTACTTATTATTCTGATACTTCACACATAGAAAACCTAGCGTTGGGGGGGCGGAGCAACATGGCGGCGAGGAGACGCTGCGAGTAAGATCTCCCATTAAAAAAAGTTAATAGGGAGGAAAAGCGGCAGGTCCCAGTGAGAACTGGGACACGGAAGATAAACGGACGACTCCAGCAAACTGCCCGAAGAAGAAAGTTGCCATAAAAGAGGACGAGAAGGGAGGGAAGCGCAGAACCCTGCTCCCCTCCCCCGCCCACAGAGGCGGCACTCTCCGACCGGCAGAGACCAGGGAAACAACAAACCAAAACGCCCAACAAGAAAAACGGATGCAGCAAGCGGGACTGTGAGTGGAAAGGAACTATTTCAGCCACCACACCCCGTGAACGGGAGCTGAGGCGAACCCTGCAGGATCCGCGGCGGAGGTGAGCTCCACGCGCCATTAAAAAGAGAGCCCCGCCCCCCAGGAGGAGACCAGCACCAGCACACAGCCCCGGCCGCCCGGTAAGCTTGCGCGAAAGCGGCGCTCGGATTGCAGCTGCCCAGGCCCCTGTGCCTGCGACCTAGGCTTGCGGGGAGACGGCGGAGGCCCTCCCTGAGTGAGCAGGAACAAGGTGCCCAGGCAGGGGAGCGGGATTCAAAAGGCGCCATTCCCGCGCCACTGATCTGGGCTACAGCCCACGTCCTGGAACTGAGGGCTTTGGAACTGAGACCCGGGCGAGGCCCTCCCTGAGTGAGCAGGAACAAGGCGCCCAGGCAGGGGAGCGGGATTCAAAAGGCGCCATTCCCGCGCCACTGATCTGGGCTACAGCCCGCGTCCTGGAACTGAGGGCTTTGGAACTGAGACCCGGGGCACGAAATTAGGGGCGTGGGTTCCCCACGACGGTGGGGCACAAGGCAGACACAGCACCCCAAAGCTGTTGAGGTGTACCCTACCATCCCCGCTCTGCTCCCTGTCCCACGGGGTGGAAAATCAGCTCCCCAAGGGCTCTAGGAGAGATCTCTGGTGCCACCTAGCGACTTGACCCCAGCACAGGCTACTGAAGGAGCTAGTGGCCAGCTGGGGAGTTAGCCCACACCGGGCCCCTTCTGAACAAGTAGTCTGAGCCCACAGGGAGAGCGAGCACCCACAGCCGGGGCAGACCAGGCGCGCAGAAGAGTGTGCCTGAGACCAGAAGCGCAGGGAGTGTGTCCCACATCACCATTTTAGAACAGGGACATTTCTTCAGTAAAGACTACCTGCAGAAGGCTTCCTCAGGAGCCAGAGGTGAGCGGGGGAAGTTCGCCCACGCCAGACCCCCTCTGGCCTGCAGTCCAAGCCCAGAGGGAAGCAGGAACCCACCGCCGGGGCAGACCAGGCGCACAGGGGAGTGTGTCCCCACATCGGCATTTTAGAACAGGGACCTTTCTCCACTAAAGGCTGCTTGAAACTGACAGATGACTCCTGGAAGAACCAGAGGGGAACAGAGAAGCCCACCCAAGATGCCGGCAAGTCCCAACAACACAGTGTCCCAACGCATACGGCAAATTAGAAAACAGACAGTAGGGAGGAGAAGAACCACACGCAACCTAGCAACTCTCCAGAGAAAAAGCACACCACAAAAAGAAAGCCAGCCCCCAGATTGCAACGACAATAACTTGGAAGAATTTCTGAGCCTTCCAGAAAGAGAATTTAAAATTGCCGTGATTAAAAAACTGACAGAAGTCATAAAGGAAAACAATGATAAGGGAAAAATAATCAACGATCAGAAGAATGCAATTGAGTCCCTAGAGAGGGAAAACAATGGTCAGAAGAAAGAAATTGAGTCCCTAAAGAGGGAAGTAAAAGAAATGCAGGAGATCAAAGAATTAATGGAAGAACTAAAGAATTCTGGGAAAAGCAATGAAAGCAGAATAGATGAAATGGAAGAACGAATAAGTAATCTTGAAGACACAGAAATAAAAAGAACCAAAACAGAAAAGGAAAGAGAAGTACGAAGGAAAAAGAACGAAGAAAGACTTCGGGAACTATCTGACTCCATGAGGAAAGGAAATATAAGAGTTATAGGAATACCAGAAGGAGAGGAGAGAGATGTAGGAACAGAGAAAATATTCAAAGAGATAATTGAAGAGAACTTCCCAAATGTGAAGAAGGAGCTGAAAATTGATATACAAGAAGCAAGAAGAACACCAAACTTCCACGACGAAAGGAAAAATACAGCAAGACACATAATAGTAAAGCTCCCAAGAATCCAGGACAAGGAAAAAATAATGAAGCTGGCAAGAGGGAAGAAACAGATAACATTCAAAGGAAAACCAATCAGGCTGACATCAGACTTCTCCGAAGAAACACTACGGGCAAGGAGAGAGTGGAGGGACATAGTCAACAGACTCCAAGAAAACAGATGCCAACCAAGAATACTCTATCCCGCAAAGCTCTCCTTCCTCTTTGAAGAAAGAATATGGACCTTCCCAGACAAACAGAAACTCCGGAATTTCATTGCAACTAAACCCCCACTCCAAAAAATACTACAAGGAGTCCTAAAGCCAGAACCTCAGAGCGACGAATAACAATGAAAGAAGGCCAAAAAAAAAAAAAAAAAAGTTATTAAAAGAATAAATAAATAAAATCAAAGGAAAGACAAACACAATGGCAAATACAGATGTTAACATATCAATATTAACTCTAAATGTAAATGGACTAAACTCTTCAATAAAAAGACACAGAGTTGCAGCCTGGATTAAGAAACAAAACCCAACCTTTTGCTGTCTCCAGGAAACACATTTAGCTACAAAAGATAAAAATAGGCTCAAAGTTAAAGGATGGAAAACAATCCTACAAGCAAATGGACCAAAAAAGAAAGCAGGAACAGCTATACTTATATCAGATAAAACAGATTTCAAACTCAAAAAGATAAAAAGAGACCCCAATGGTCACTACATTATGATCAAGGGGACAATACTTCAAGAAGAAATAACACTCATTAACATATACTCACCAAACGAAGGAGCACCAAAATATATCAGACAACTGTTGTCCTCTCTGAAAACAGACATCAGAGAAAACACATACGTAGTGGGAGACTTCAACACACCACTATCAACAATGGATAGATCAACAAGACAAAAAATAAGTAAAGAAACCAAAGCTCTAAATAAAGACCTAGAGCAATTGGGCTTAACAGACATCTATAGAACACTAAACCCCAAAAAAATGGAGTACACATTTTTCTCAAGCGCACACGGATCATTCTCCAGGATCGATCACATACTGGGGCACAAGACAAACATCAACAGATACACCAAGATTGAAATCATATCAACCATCTTTTCTGACCATGAAGGCATCAAACTAGAAATAAACCATAAAAAGAAGGCAAGGAACTTTCCTACCTCATGGAGATTAAAAACCACACTACTGGAAGACCATTGGACTAATGAGGAGATCAAAGAAGAAATTAAAAAATTTTTTGAATTGAACGACAAGGAGGACACCAATATCCTAAATGTATGGGATGCAGCAAAAGCAGTAATAAGAGGAAAATATATAGCAATAGAAGCTCACATCAAGAAACAAGAAAGAACGCAAAGAAACAACCTAATCTCGAAGCTCAAAGATCTAGAAAAAGAACAACAAGAAAACCCCAAAACCAGTAGAAGAAAAGAAATAATAAAAACCAAAGCAGAAATAAATGAAATTGAAACTAAAAAAACAATCCAAAAGATCAATGAAACCAAGAGCTGGTTCTTTGAAAAAATCAATAAAATAGACAAACCCCTAGCCAGGCTCACAAAGGAAAAAAGGGAGAAAGCACAAATAAACAGGATCATCAATGAAAGAGGAGAAATCACAACGGACACAGCAGAAATCAAAAGAATAATCAGTAACTACTATGAACAGTTATATGGAAACAAGTTTAACAATCTAGAGGAGATGGACAAATTCCTACAACTCTACAATCACCCAAAGCTAGATAAAGAAGAAATAGAACACCTAAACAGACCAATTACAATTAGCGAAATTGAAATGGTAATCAAAAACCTCCCCAAAAACAAAAGCCCAGGACCTGATGGATTTACAAATGAATTCTACCAAACATTCAGAGACGAATTAGTGCCTATCCTTCACAAACTCTTCCAAAAAATTGAGAAGGAAGGGACAATACCAAACACGTTCTATGAAGCCAACATTACACTAATACCAAAACCGAACAAGGACAACACAAAAAAGGAAAACTACAGGCCAATCTCCCTAATGAACACTGATGCAAAAATCCTCAATAAAATTTTAGCTATCAGAATCCAACAATGTATCCATAAGATAATTCACCACGACCAAGTTGGATTCATTCCAGGGGCACAAGGATGGTTTAACATCCGAAAATCAATCAACGTTATCCAACACATCAACAAAAAGAAATATAAAAACCATATGATAATATCAATAGATGCTGAGAAAGCTTTTGACAAAGTGCAACACCCATTCATGATAAAAGCCCTTGAAATTCTTGGGATACAAGGAACATACCTCAACATCATAAAGGCCATCTATGACAAGCCAACAGCCAGTATCATTCTCAATGGTGAAAAGCTGAAAGCAATTCCATTAAGATCTGGAACAAGACAAGGATGTCCACTCTCACCATTGCTTTTCAATATAATACTGGAAGTCCTAGCCAGGGCAATAAGACAAGAGAAAGACATCCAAGGAATCCAAATAGGAAAAGAAGAAGTCAAACTATCACTATTTGCAGACGATATGATATTATACATAGAGAACCCCAAAAACTCCACAGAAAAGCTAATTCAACTCATCAATCAGTTCAGTAAAGTGGCAGGATACAAAATCAACACGCAAAAGTCAGTAGCCTTCCTATACACAAACAATAAATCTGAAGAAGAAGAAATCAAAAAGACCATCCCTTTTGTTATTGAAACAAAAAAAATCAAATATTTGGGAATAAATCTAACAAAAGAGGTAAAGGACCTATACAAAGAAAACTATAAAACACTGTTAAAAGAAATAGAAGAAGACACAAAGAAATGGAGAGACATCCCCTGCTCATGGATTGGAAGAATAAACATTATTAAAATGGCCATCCTTCCAAAAGCAATATACAGATTCAATGCTATTCCAACCAAAATTTCAATGTCATTCTTCAAAGAAATAGAACAATTATTGATGAAATTCATATGGAATCACAAAAAACCCCGAATAGCCAAAGCTCTCCTGAAAAAAAAAGAAGGGAATGGAGGCATCAGACTCCCAGACTTCAAACTATACTACAAAGCCATAATCATCAAAACCGCATGGTATTGGAACAAGAACAGACATACAGACCAATGGAATCGAATAGAAAATCCAGAAATAAACCCACAGGTTTATGGTCAACTAATCTTTGACAAAGGAGCAAAGACTATGCATTGGAGCAAAGAAAGTTTGTTCAATAAATGGTGCTGGGAAAACTGGGTCGCTACATGCAAAAGAATGAAGCTTGACCACCACCTCACACCATACACAAAAATCAACTCAAAATGGATTAAAGAACTAGACATAAGACCTGAAACCATAAAATATATAGAAGGAAATATAGGCGAAACACTACGTGATTTGCACATCAAAGACATCTTTACAGACACATCACCCAAAGCTGTGATAGTGAAGGCAAAGATAAACAGCTGGGACTATATCAAATTTAAGAGCTTTTGCACAGCAAAAGAGACAATAACAAAAACAAAGAGAAACCCCACCAACTGGGAGAACATTTTTGCACCCAACACTAATGATAAAGGACTGATCACAAAAATCTGCAAAGAGCTGATGAGACTCAACAACAACAAAGAAAATAATCCAGTCAAAAAATGGGCAGAAGAGCTTAAAAGAAACTTCTCTGAAGAGGAAATGCAAATGGCCAACAGGCATATGAAAAAATGTTCAACATCACTTGTCATCAGGGAAATGCAAATCAAAACTACCATGAGATACCATCTT
The DNA here is from genome assembly GCF_964194135.1 of Talpa europaea. Classification (NCBI taxonomy): domain Eukaryota; kingdom Metazoa; phylum Chordata; class Mammalia; order Eulipotyphla; family Talpidae; genus Talpa; species Talpa europaea. The sequence goes on along the minus strand of NC_140071.1, from coordinate 61,939,325 downwards.
ACACCAGTGAGAATGGCACATATTAAAAAAACTAGCAACAACAAATGTTGGCGAGGGTGTGGAGAAAAAGGAACTCTTCTGCACTGTTGGTGGGAGTGCAAACTGGTCCAACCACTGTGGAAAGCTGTGTGGAGATTTCTGGACCTACTAAACATAGAGCTTCCATATGACCCAGCAATTCCACTCCTAGGTATTTACCCAAAGGACACAGAAACATCAATTCCAAAGAACACCTGCACCCCTATGTTTATAGCAGCACTGTTTACAATAGCTAAGCTTTGGAAACAACCCAAATGCCCAAAAATAGATGACTGGATCAAGAAGATGTGGTACATATATACCATGGAATATTACTCAGCATTCAAAAAAGATAAACACATGCAATTTGCTGCAACATGGATGGCGCTGGAAGGGATCATGCTCAGCGAAATAAGCCAAAAAGAAAAAGAAAAATACCGGATGGTCTCACTCATAGCAGGAATCTAGAAAACTTAAATAAGGGACCAGGAAAATGAATAACTATAAGAAAGTGAAAATCAAAATCAACAAAAAACTATGAACCAGAGACACTTTTAGGGGGGCGGGGGCGGGAGGGGAGGGATTGGGGTCAGAATGGGGGGCTGCAATTGTATGGGGAATATAACAATAAAATTTATAAAAAAAAAAAAAAAAAAAAAAAAAAAACCTAGCGTTATGAATAAAACTAATTTGAGGTCTCTCAGCAACTGTTGATTTTCAAATACTTTTCTTCCTGACAACAAATAATACTCTTTAAGGCATGTTTTCCCCCATAGGTTTTTTAAAATTTATCTTGATGAACTAAACAACAATAATTTGACAGTGAAGATATTTAAATCATGCACTTTACTGCAATTCCCAGAGTTAGAGAAGGCAGACCACTGTGATTGAAGCAATGGATTGAATCTCTACTGCCAGATGGCAGTTGAAATATAATGGGCTTACAGCCGTCAGCCACAGCTAGAGGCTTGCACGCAAAGGGTAAGCCTTTCAGTGATAGAAAATGGAAAACTGGTGGTTATTTGAAATTCTTGCATTGTTCCTAGTGGCTTGTAAAGGCTAAGGAAAAATTGCATCCATGCACATTCTGCTTTGCATAGTATTTGTAATGGAGATGCATAATGTATTGCTCACATCTTGTTATTATTACTCTCTATATACTCTGTTTGATTTGTAAACACATCTCAAATCAGAAATATTTTATCCTCAGTATGTGATGTTTACATGAGTTTGTTCTAATTGTTCTTGAAAATTTGTATCAGTGAGAAATGGCTTCCCATGTCCCCAAAGCTATTAAGCACAGGATTTCAAAATTTTCTAATGACTGATTTGATTTTCCTTGTCATGCTGTGTGTTGCAATTGGTTCAGGGCAAATGTACTTTGACTTTCCTGCTCTATGTCAAAATAGACCTGAAATAATATAATTCTTGATAGGATAAAGCTGTTCTCCATGTTTCTATAACCTCTGTTAGAGAATGCATCTGGATCCATTCAACCTTGTTCAATATTTTTAAATGCCAAATGAGAGCTTCAGAAAAGCCCCTTGAGGAAGAAGAGATGACATTTGCCATGCTCTGTTAATATCAACTCAGAAAGAAGAATATATCTGGCAACACATTTATCCTGATAAGCTTGATGATAGGAAAAATTTTGTTTAAATGTTGGCAGCATGTATTTACTGCTACATCTGTATACGGCTGTCAGGTCACATAAAACAGGCCATTACAGAAGACAGTTGCAGGGAGTAGGTTATATAATGAGATCAAGCCAATACAGTCTGGCATCCAGCTGTAATTCTACTAACAGAGTGGAGATCCCACCTATCCACCCAATTCAAAGGTATTTTCTTTCTTTTTAGTCTCTGTTCATGAAATCACATTGTTATCCCCTTCCATTGTTCAATGCATCACTAGAAAGAATAAAATGTATAAAAATGAGAGGAAAAGGAGAAAGGCCTCCGGCTGTAGAATTTATGGCTAGAGAACTCAAGAATTTTATGCAGGTTAATTTTCTAAATAGAAAAGGACCACAGAGTCTTGAGTCATTCATAAATAAATAATGACATTCTAAGTTTATGAGATTTGGAAAACCCTATAGGATTACAACTCATTTTCACAAATATAGGGCATTAGTCTTTAGGGCACTAGTCTTTAGGACAGCCTGAAAAATCATTCAAATGAGGGCAATATCAAAAACTACCAAACAGTTGGTGGGAGTGCAAACTGGTCCAACCACTGTGGAAAGCTGTGTGGAGATTTCTGGACCTACTAAACATAGAGCTTCCATATGACCCAGCAATTCCACTCCTAGGTATTTACCCAAAGGACACAGAAACATCAATTCCAAAGAACACCTGCACCCCTATGTTTATAGCAGCACTGTTTACAATAGCTAAGCTTTGGAAACAACCCAAATGCCCAAAAATAGATGACTGGATCAAGAAGATGTGGTACATATATACCATGGAATATTACTCAGCATTCAAAAAAGATAAACACATGCAATTTGCTGCAACATGGATGGCGCTGGAAGGGATCATGCTCAGCGAAATAAGCCAAAAAGAAAAAGAAAAATACCGGATGGTCTCACTCATAGCAGGAATCTAGAAAACTTAAATAAGGGACCAGGAAAATGAATAACTATAAGAAAGTGAAAATCAAAATCAACAAAAAACTATGAACCAGAGACACTTTTAGGGGGGCGGGGGCGGGAGGGGAGGGATTGGGGCCAGAATGGGGGGCTGCAATTGTATGGGGAATATAACAATAAAATTTATTAAAAAAAAAAAAAAAACTACCAAACAGTGATTCCTTAAATGTAAGTTAGTAGGTTTTCAATCATTTAAGTTTTACACTTTGACACCATTAAGCCTAATATATAGGTGACTGCCAGCAAGCTACCATTAAGAATCTATCAGCATTTCCATTATAAATCCCATTTTTCAGGAGTCAATAACTTGGATGTAAAAATTCACTGCAGGCTGAAATCAAGACTTGAAGGGAAATCTCTTTCCTTAATCCCAACAGAAGAGTTTGTCCATGTTTCTGAGGCTAACGTGGTCAGAAAACAGATAGAATATGTATAAGCTTTCATTTCTGAAATCTATTTTGTGGTGTGGTGATATGTGTTGGTATCTTATTTATATGTATTGGTATTTATTTGCTTTTTGGCTTGTTTGATGTTCCCCGACCCCTCCTTCCTTTTTATATCAAAGTCTTGAACAGAGGTTGATCCTTATAACGTGATCAACACATGGATGCTACTCAGTGGAGAAAGAACAAGGAAGTCAGAGTTGTACATATATCCGGCATAAAATAAACTCTAAGATCCTTTTCCTTTAGCTCCTTATAATCTCCCAGTATTGAAATATTCTGCACAAAAACAAAGTTAGTTCTACAAGTTGGTAAAGGTGTAAGCTCTTACTTCTTGGCTAGGTGAGAACACTGATAGACCGTCTTCCAAACTTTTTTACTAACCTGAGAAATATTGATCAAGGGATACTATATCAGTGTAGTGCATCTAGCAAAGAATTAAGCAGTTCTAGATTTTCTTACCACTTAAGGTCTTTTCGATCTAGCTTAATTTCTTTCAGGGTCTAGTGCTTTGGGAATATTCTGATAGGCAAAGACTAGTCTACTTTTGGGCCTAACTATTTTTTCTACAGTTATGCAACACTGAAGGATGCTTCTCTTTTCCTTGGGGGAAGAGTTGACTTACTCTTCATAAGAGACCACCAAATATTCAAAGCTTTTGTGCAGCTGCTTTCTCCATGTAGGCTTAAAGACAATGAGTAGAAGAGAAAGAAAATTGCTTGGATTTAACTGTGAGAAATTAGAGTTGGCTGATTCCAAACAGTCTGCATGGTTTTAATGAATTTGGTAGGGAATTAAGGAATCGTGACTCATACGGGTTTCTAGTAGCATAAACATTCTCAGTTCCAAGCCCAAATCTTCCATTAGTGTGCATGAAATTTGGGCTTGGGTATTCTACCATCTCCTCCTCCAGGGTTTCTTTGTGCATAGCTAAGGTTTCCATGCTTAACCTTGTTCTCATAGACATTTCCTGGCTAACCTGGAAAGTCCCCTTCATTTCAGAAACCAAGGAATCTAAATATGTAACATGCTGCCCCCTATTGGTGACCAAAAACTGTTGGGGCTTGGACCTCTAATGCAATCTTAGGTTTTAAAGATTAATGTCAATATTTGAGAGGTACTTCTTATGTGCTTTTTATTGTTATATATATAATATATTGGTTTGTTGTCATTACTTTGTTACTGATAGGCTTATTTTGCTTTGTTTTTCTTCATAAATTTACAAGGATTTTTCCCTAAAATTGTCACTACACCCTCAAAAATTTTCTTCCAGAATTATGAAAAGATTTCCTTTCTTTGTACACCTACACCAAAGAATTTATTTCTTATGGTTTTGAATGTAGTTCATCTAAATTGAAAACATACATATTGGATTTTCTCTTCATTTCCTGAAACAGGGTTTTTGTGGGTTGTCATTTGTTTTAATGGTGTATTAGTCTGCTTAGTCTGCCATCATAGAATACTATAGACTGAATAGCATAAACATAGAAACTTATTCTCACAATTCTGGAGGCTGGAAATCTGAAATCAAAAATTGACAGAGTTGGTTTCTGGTGAGGGCTCTCTTCCCTGCTTACAGATGGCTACCTCCTTCTGTTCTCACATGGTAGAGAGAGTTCAAATGTCTCTTCCTCCAGAAATGCTGGTTTAGCATCCCTCGGGTTTTTTTTTGTTTAAGATTTATTTATTTATACAAGAACAGGGGTACAGGTCAGAGGCACGGGAAGGTGAGAGAATTTACCAGAGAGAGCGGGGAGCAGTACAGGCAGACGGACCAGACACTGCTGAGGGGAGCAGCAGGTGAGACAGGAGGTCTGCCATGCCATGTGGGTTTCTCCCTGGCCGGGCCGGAAATCGAACACGTGCTGCAGAGGCTGTGGACTGCTTCACAGGGCAGCACTCAACCCACTGCACCACCAGGGAGGCTGCACCCCACACTTACTACTTCACTTAATCTTACCTCCTAAATGCTCTGTCTCCAAATGTAGTCACATGGAGGGTTCAGGCTTCAACACATGTACTTTGGGAAGATGTAAATATAACAATGTTGACATGTGGAATTTAATAATTCAATTCATTTTTAATTAGTCTAATTATTTTTTTAATCTCATCCTAAGGGTTAGCAATAAATGGAACTGGGTTTACTATTCGAGTGCAAAGGTATGATCTTTATCAACTGATAACACAATTAAGACCAGAACAAGGAAAACCAAAAAGAGTATAAAGTACTAAATCATCATAGTATCTTTAATCATAAAAGAAGTTCTAAGTATTGGGTGGGATAACTAGAGAAAGTTTCTAGGAAGAAATTGTATTTACCCTCCTAATGAATGTTAACTAGGATTTTGTTAATTTCAAGAAAATGGTAAGAAAAAATATTTTACCATAAAAGAGCATTAACTTCAGAATGAATGTGAAATATAGAGTACAGTTTAAGGAGACTTGCCTGGCTGTCAGAGAGGACATTTAAGGGCTTCTACAATAAAATGTTGTTGCTTAATATTCCCTGAGTATCCATAGAGTGCTGGCTCAGAATATACATGACATAGTTTTGTTCTTTGGAAGTTTGCAATCAAAGACTATAAATACTCAAGTATGACAGCTTGGTGCTTTCAAAATTTGCTTAATTCACCTGATATTTTCCCACCAGGCTACTGCTCCTAACTAAAGAGTGGCTTAAGTGTCTTGGGCTGAAGCAGGCCACAAAGAGTCATTGATGTTGAACTTAAAAAAAAAAAATAACCCTTCCTCCTTTTGTTTCTTTCTTTGGTTGACTGCCTGGTGAGTTCAGAATAATTTCACGGCATCCAGTGGTGCCCCTAGTCATCCCAGAGGGCAAAGGGCTGGAAATACAGATTGGTTTGAAAACCTTGATATCTAATACTTTCTGTGGCTTCTTTTCTAAGTTTCATACAATAGTTCGTTTATTTGTTGCTCAAACTGTGGTGAAAACAGGCCTGAATACACCAGTTTGTAACTTCGAAATGTGAATGTTAAAGACATACACAGCTCTAGCTACCAGCAATACCTGTTGACAAGGCTTAACACATTGTGGACACTGTTAGATTTCTAATTATCTCATCACTGATCATAAAATGTCTGGGGCTGATCAGTAGTAACAGCAACTGTTACCGTGATATGTCTGTATTATTTGAAGCTTTATTTTCTACTACCACAAGACAAACGTTTTTTAAATACAAAGTCATTGTGATGTAAATTATATCTACTTTTGCAGATTTGAAGGAAAAACTGGTGTGGTTGAAATTTGTCTTTGACTTTGTCCCTTACTTCAAAATCATTTTTCTCCCCCTGTGGACACTCTTTCCAGTCCAAGTTTCTGAATTTCCCTCTGCTCCTACTCCCACTGTCCCCCAACTCATCAAAGGAAAGTGAATATAAAGTATCTGTTATCAGTCATGTAAAACAAGGTATGAATTTAAGTCATGGTGTTATCTCTCTCCAGAGGCTTTATACTTTTGGATTTATCTGTAATTCTGGAAAATATGCCTTTGTCTCCTATAAAAGAAGCTTTAGATATGAGCATAGCAAAGAGAAGTGTTTTTGAAGTGAAGGGAACTTTCTGCTAAAATCGCATAGAGGAGCTAACAGCCAATTTTATTGAGAAGATTGGTATCCAAATTGTAAAAGTATCTCCAAGTAGGATGGATGTAAAGTGCAAGGCCAGAATTACAATTAATGGGTATATTTCTACAGTATTTTGCAGATGGGAAAATGAGACCAACCCTTTTATTGGGTATCTATTATATGCCAGGTCCTCACGTTTCTTTAGCTAATTTAAAGCTGCCAGCAGTTCTGTAAACACTTCATCCCATTTTATTATTAAGGAAACAAAGTTCTGGATATTAAGTTCCACAAATACCCTGCAGCTAGCAAATAATAGAGCAATGTCTTCAGTTTTAAAGTCTATTATCTTGTTGCAGGGAAGAAAAAAGTTGTCAAAGTACATGACATTTGAACGTATGATTTAGTTTGCATTGTTAAAAATTTACTGTGAATATTTTGAATTAAATTTCTTTAATCACAGGATGGCATGTAACTTGCATCACACTGTGATGCTGGTTTTTAGTATGCAGTGTCAAGATGAATTGTATTCAGAAAAAAAATGCAATTCATTTCTGTTATCAGACACTGTCAATATAAGGGGATGGTGAAGCTATAATACACAAATGACAAGGTTATCCAAGAGCTGTCTCATACATATTTGGCAGACGTTATTCTCTAACTAACCACTGGTTTTGAGTATCTCTGTACTAATTGAAAATAAGCTAGTCAAAGTCAACCCACACTATCATATGGGTGAAATAATTATATATCTTGAACTAAAAATTGGGACATATCAATGTACTGAATATTTGAAATTATGTCTATCTCATTAAGTAAAAAATATTTAGTTAACTTTTCAATGGTCAAAGAGACTCATTTTGTATTTCTTCTCAAGTAAATGTAACTGTAGATACATTTGAGAATGACTCTTAAAGCTTTACTGAGTGAAGATGCCTAATTCTTAATTTTATTGAAAAATAGAGAAAACTAGCTGCATAATAAAAATTGGCTTAGTGACTTATATGCCAGGCTCACTTTCTTCGGAAATAAATAGACCATCTTGGAATTCTTAACAGCAAGGAGTCCTAAGCACTATTGTGAAGAAAATTAAAAACAAATATTGTTGGGCCTCCCCAGTGGCGCAGCTGTTGAGCGCTGGGTTGCGAAGCTGCCCGCAGCCTCTGCGGCGCCGGTTCGATCCCCGGCTGCTCCCCGGCCACCGGCGGAGGGTCCCACATGGCGCGCAGACCTCTCCTGCCGCCCGCTGCTCCCCTCAGCAGTGTACTTCGGTCCTTCTGCCTGCTCTGCTCCCCGCTCTGGCTCTGGTGAATTCTCTCACCTTCTGACTATACCCAGTGCTTGTATGTATGTATGTATAAATCAATCAATCAAATAAATAAATCTTTAAAAAAAAAAACAAACAAACAAAAAAAAAAAACAAATATTGTTGAGGTCTATAAATACACTGATTTGGTTTTGTTTTTTTTTTGAGCCAAAGTCATCATATGAACCGAGAATGGTCTGAAACGCCACTTTTGTGCAAGAAAGTCCATTTTATATGTCACTTTCTGAAAACTTTAAAATATAAAGTAATGGTTCTTTCAAACTCTTTAACAAGTTGCATTCAATCAATGTGGATAAGAAATTTGCTGACTTTAAAATAAATGCATGCTTTAGATTTGGATAAATGCATGCTTTAGATTTTATCATTGATTCAATTTTTTTCAGGTATATTGTTGATAGAAATAAAAAATTGCTAACTCATAATTATTCATTATGAATACTCTAATATGAAGATAATACAGGCTCTTTGCTTTGCCTATTTTCCCTCTGGTTACCTGCCCTTGAGTAATCCTCTGTGCTTAAATGATCTTGACCAGAGTTTGGATAGGAAAATGAAAGCACATAGGAATTTACATTCTTGCATATGATGGTAGTGGAGAAACAAATTGAAACAGGTACATAAAGGAGTACTTGGTTTTTCTAGAAGTTCATTAATATATGCTATATATATTCTCAATTGGCATAAATAAAATTGAGGCTGTGACCATGTAATTTATAAAATTGATCCATGTCACTCTAAAAATTTGTTCCATTAGAATGCATTTAAAATGTCAAGACAAGGGCCTCCCCGGTGGCGCAGCGGTTGAGCGCTGGGTTGCAAAGCTGCCCGCGGCCTCTGCAGCGTCAGTTCGATCCCCGGCTGCTCTTCGGTCACTGGAGGAGGGTCCCACATGGCGCGCAGACCTCTCCTGCCGCCCACTGCTCCCCTCAGCAGTGTACTTCGGTCCGTCTGCCTGTTCTGCTCCCTACTCTTGCTCTGGTGAATTCTCTCACCCTCCCGTGCTTCTGACTGTACCCAGTGCATGTATAAACAAAAACAAACAAACAAATAAAATAAAGAAAGAAATAAAACATGCCTCTATAAAAAAAAAAGTTTCTTAAAAAAAATAAAATGTCAAGACAAAATATTCCTGTCATCTTTATAAAATAGACTTCAACTGATTTGGAAGTGCCCAGGTCACTTTAAAAAAAAAAAAATCCTTAGTATTCTATGGAAAGTAGCATTTAAAACAACTTGAAATTGAAAGGAAAAAGAATTGGAGAAAAGCATGTGCAACAATGTTCAATGTAAAATGGATGCATACTGTGTATTCCTTTTTCATCTCATTTCTTTTTTTAAAGGGTTTATTTACTTATGCATATAAAAACTGGGGAATAGGCAAGAGGTGTGGGGAGTGAGAGGATTCACCAGAGACAGAGCGGGGAACAGAACGGGCAGAATGACTGAAATACACTGCTGAGGGGAGCAGCGGGCGAGTCAGGAGAGGTCTGCTGTGCCATGTGGGTATCTCCCTGGGTGGGGATCGAACTTGTGCTGCAGTGGCTGTGGATACCTTCATAGTGCTGTGTCTTAACCCCTTGTGCCACCAGGGAGTCCCTTTCATCTCATTTCTTACTATCGTGGCTTTTTATTTATTTATTTATTTTTAAATATTTATTTATTTTTTTGTTTTTTATTTATTTATACATACATACATACAAGCACTGGGTACAGTCAGAAGCGCGGGAGGGTGATAGAATTCACCAGAGCCAGAGTGGGGAGCAGAGCAGGCAGAAGGGCCAAAGTACACTGCTGAGGGGAGCAGCGGGTGGCAGGAGAGGTTTGCGCGCCATGTGGGACCCTCCTCTGGTGGCTGGGGAGCAGCTGGGGATCCAACCGGTGCTTCAGAGGCTGCGGGCTGCTTCGCAACTCAGCATTCAACCGCTGCGCCACCGGGGAGGCCCTATCATGGCTTTTTAAAAGAAGAACATAAAACTTTTTTAAAAAAAGATTTTATTTATTTTTAGACAAGAACCAGGGTACAGGCCAGATGTGTGGGAGGGTAAGAGGATTCACCAGAGAAAGAGTGGGGAGCAGAACAGGCAGACTGACGAAATACACTGCTGAGGGGAGCAGCGGGCGAGACAGGAGAGGTCTGCTTCGCTATGTGGGATTCTTGCATGCCGCCTGGGATTGAACCCGAGCTGCAGAGGCTGCGGACAGCTTCACTGTGTGGCACTCAACCACCTGCACCACCAGGGAGGCCCCCAGAACATAAAACATTTTTCAGGAAAAAATGAAGAGAAGACAGTGTAAGAAAGATACACTTGTAAACTAATGCAAGCACTCATAAGATAAGCTAATATTTTTCTGTCAGTACCATCCAGCCTCTAGGAACGCTGACCCCCAAAGAAAAAAATGGGATGCACTGACTGACAAACAAAAATTGTTTGCTATTTTCAAATATCAGAAAAATTTGATTATTTGATGTGAACTATTTTTTACCCAACACAGTAGAGTAAAATCAAGATTAATTAGTCACGGTATAGTCACATTTGCTGGGGGTGAGGAGGGCACTGTGAAGGTTGCCATGGCCTATACAGGGTAATAAACTAGAATAGGGTACGGACAGGTTGTATAAAAAATTCTCTTGTGCTGTGGTTCTGTTGGTGTAGACTGGATAGCTGTGAGATCCAATAGAGGGAAAGATATCATGACAGAGATGAAAAGAGATTGCAACAGGGAAAGTTGGACAGTTGTTGCGATGAAGTCAAGGATAAGAAACAGATCACCGGTGTGGGTATCTTGTCATGAAGCAGAACAGAGTGTATCATTAAGAATTTGATTAGGATTGAATACTTCTGGCAAGATACTTACAAATTGACTTTTGCAGTCCCTGGCCATAGTACTCTTGCATGAAACACTAGGATTTTCATTACAAAATAAAAAATAAATTGAAAAAAATCATTGCCAAATATATAAGTGAAAGTGATATATATAGCTTCTTTGTTTATTGGTGACATTGACTGTTATTCATATTTTTAACTGATTTTATTTTTCTACCCTTCAATTGAATATAGTGCCTTCTCTTCTGTAAATATGATTTACCTGCTATTTATTGATATTGCCTGTAAAAAGAGGATTCAAATGTTCTGGAGAGGAGGCAGTAGAGAGATAAAAATATATGACTAATCCCTTCTTTTAAATTCATGCAGCTGGGTAGGGAGAATGGTATGTGAAAATGTGAAGGAGGAAAGGTAGGGATTGGGGGAGGCAACATGGTGTTAAAGATGGACATGTTTGGAAACAGGTAGTCTCCAGGTTCTAAACAGAACCATGTGAGTAGAGCTCACAATCCTCCTTTTAATTCTTTGTCAACAGTCAATGTTGAAGAATTATCTCTGGGCCTAAAAACAAAAGAACAGGCCAGATGGAAGCTCCAAGAAGCCCTCTGGGATTCAGTGAATGCTTTATAATTTCTCTACCTGCTCTCTCCTAAGTAAAAATGACAAGAAATTTTCAGATTTGACTTCTAATATGATAAGACAGTATTCTTCTCAGGAGGACTTATAAAGGACTCGATAAGGGCTCCTGCTTTCATTTGGGATATATGTTCCCTGCGGATAATCCTAGGGCCAAGGCGGGGGTAATTTCCATTTTAGTGAAAGGAAGTTTTGCAGTAAGCAGAGGGGGCATTTCATCTTATGTTGTACCATCCCTCTGGGCTTTGACAATGCGTCGAACCTTTAACGGGAAGAGTCAAGTTTGGTTACTTTCCTGCAGTCTTTGATTAATGAGCAGGGTCATTCATCCCATTAATGACCATGTCAGTGACTTTCTCAAGGGCTCTCAACTGGAGAAGTCAGCAGATGGCTGGGAGTACCCACCTGCTGTTTATAGGCAGTATGTGGTTTGTTAAGCTGATTCTTCCTGGACTCTCTGGTGGACAAGCGTAGCCACCATGTCACTTCATGCGCATTTTCAAAATCCATTTTGTGCTCTTTGTTCAACTATTAAGTGGTTAAAAAGTTTAAATGAAATATTTTTCATTTCCCCTCACTAGGCTAAAACTCACTGGGCACTTATGTGAAGACACAGAATTACATTACTAGTTTAGTAGTGATAAGGTGGATAGATGGCTTGGTATATCTGCTAAAACATGGAATGCAATCCATCAATCATTCTCTGAATGAGGAATTGGATAGTGGAGAAAAATCTTGGGTCTCTTTCCTGATGTAGCATTTATTTATTTCAGGGTGATATTGGGTTTTCCAGTGCACTACTCTGAATTATAGCTTCCTTTAATTTGCAAAATGTGGACTAAAAACAATAAGCTAACATACTTCATTGGGCTATCATAAATGTCTATGGAGAACTATATAAGTGAAAGACTTTATAAACTATAAAACACAGTACAGAATATTTATTGCCCATAAGCAGTGTATGTATATCACCTATTATGTCCCTGACAGGTTTAAGTGCTTGGGAAGATACAAAATAGATCAAAGATGTCGTCCTTCCCTCAGTGTTTGTATAGTCCAGAAAATTGAGAGTCAGATAAGACAGTATCTAATCAAGACCTAAAAGGACTGTTGCAAAAGAAGTACCATTAGAGTTTAGAGGAAGATGAGGGTGTCCCTGGTGGCATAGGGGTTAAGTCTCAGTGCTATAACTGCTAGGACCCCAAATTCCATCCCTAACAGGGAGCTAACCCACATATAGTGCAGCAGACCTCACCTGTGTTGCCTGCTGCTCCCTTAGTAGTATATTTCAGTCAGTCTGCCTGTTCAGCTCCCCACTCTGTCTCTGGTGAATCCTCTCATCCCCTGCATCTCTGGTCTGCATCCCAGTCCTTCTATGTATAAATAAATAAATCTTTAAAAAAAAATAGAGGAAGATGAGATAAGCAAGTGTTTTAGTGTAGATTGATACCAGTATGGGAGAGGAAGCCATTGAATTGCACTTTGAAAAAGGAAAATGTGGAAGTTGAAAAGACTGATATTCAAAGAATTTGAAAAAGGACTTTATTTACACTGTAAGTTCAACCTTCTTCCAAAAATGTTCTTCTTTTGTTTATAGGTTAATCTCCCATTGTCAAACTCCTTGTTTATAGCATGAGCCCTTTCTAATTCCTAGGATCTCTTCTCTGACCCTCCCTAGTGGAGCTGATCATTTCCTTGTGGTTCCTATCCTTGAAAAATACATATTTAGATTCTTAGAAGTATCTCATGTCAAAACAGAAGCACCATTAAATGCGACTTTTTGAAATGAAACAAATCTAGTTTCAGATTTACTGCTAATGGGTTCTTTGAGTTTAGAGCACTCATTTACACTCTCTGTGCCTTAGATATTTTTTATTTGTTTGAAGTAATGAAAAAAGCATAGAGTTATTATGACTCTATGGATACTGCATGTAGTGAACACTTCAAAGATGGCTTCCATTGTTAATCTTTGTCCGGAGCCTTACGGAGCATGCGCCGTGTTGCGCATGCTCCGAAGTGAGGTTTCGGTTTCGTTTTCGCCTTCGGAGAAACCACCGCGCATCCGAAGAAGCACGTGGGACAGAGAGGTACGAGAGAGGAGCGAGGGGGGATAAGAAGGAAACCACGGGAGAGACTGGAGAGACGGCGGGGAGAGAGACTGCCTGGAGGAGAAGGAGAGAGACTGCGTAGAGGATGAGGCGAGGAGACCTTGAGAGGGAGACTGTGGAAAGGATGCTGTGTAGAGACTTTGAGAGAGGATACTGAGAAACGTACTGAGAGAGGAGCATAGAGAAAGCCAGGGAAGGTAGTAGGACAGGGAAAGGAAAAACATGTAAAAGTAGGAAAAGGAAAAATAAAGAAGCAAACGCTAGCGTCAATTTGTCAAGCCCCTCATTTCAATCCTCAGCCCTTCTCTTTTCGTGCCTCCGAATCCCGCGGGTCGGGACACATCTTTATGGATCTGTTGCTCTTGGTAGATGGTGTAGAGCTCTCATTCTTTTGATAACTAGTTCCCAACAAGTTACAAGAGTAGGTATCTGATAAATACTTAAGCCAAAATGTAAATCAAACCGGAGTAGATATTTTAAGAAATGGCAACAGCAAAAACAGAAATCGAAGTAGATAGAATATGTGAATAACAAGAGGGTGAGAATGGGAAGGAGGAGGTAATTAAATAATTCTTTTGATATGATCTAGGAAAATTTAATATAGGAAATAAATTGTGCTGGATGGGTTGGTGGGACACAGGTCGAGAACTAGGTCCAAGAGTTTGTATTTTTATGTGGCAGGTAATAAGGAGTCATAGTTTTTTGAGAAATTGTGACATGATGAATAAATTGATGAAATTTGTTTTTAAATTGATAAAATTTGTTCATGGACCAAGAAACAATTATTTTAGACTAGCACTAGCCACTATGACTATATATTTTTTGCCTTTTTGATTGCAAAAGGAACAAGTCAATATTTTTCTATTCATTTCAAATTTTTAAAAACAAGGAAACATTTTTTCTTGCTAAATAAGGCTGTGTGGTAAGGACTCCTTTAAATCAGTGAAAAGTACTCTTTTATGAAGACATCAAAGGGTGTCTTAACAATAATGATTAATGGCTTTAGATGCCCATAAATCTTCAAGGAATGAACAAACTGCTAGTAGAACCATATGCTGCCCTTGTTCTTTGCATGGAACTTCCATGAAAGTCACCAGGAGTTCAGTGGAATGATGAAGAGAAGCATATGGTACTAAATCTGAACTAAATTAATAACAGTATGAAAACACAGTTAAATAGTGATAATCCCCCTTGTTATCCAGCTTTTTTCTTTCTCAGACAACCTTGTAGTGTATAGTTCAGCACCAAAAGACACTTGTTAAATGGGAAGAGTCAATGTGTGAGGAGAAACCATGTGGCATAGCTTTTGAAACAAGCTGAAGAGACTGTGATTTGGGGCTCCCTTGTTCAGGACTGCTATGAAGTCATTTAGAGATCAAAAAGGAACCTAAACCTGGAATTGCTTTAGGCTCTCCATCTGGCTCTGTCCCACACTGTTGCCATAGTCACCCATCTCCTAGCAACAATGAACAGCATTTTCCTATCTCTGAAGTGGCAAAGCATAAGAGTGAAAGTTACAAATGTAATTGCAATAGGCTAATGATCTGAGAGGTTATCTCATGGCTAATGTGCACTGTGAAGACCTATATGAATTTTTGGTTTCATGATCTTATCTCTCCTTTGATGAGTTTTGATAAAACAAATTTCTGGTTCAAATAGAGGCAGTCCAAGAACTTGCCATTGAATATATAGACTATCACTACATGAACATTATAAAGTACAACTTTTTTTTAGCCAAGAAAACCAAAAGTATGAGTTTGAATAACCTGGTTACTTTTATCTAAAATTCTAGGCAGAATGGATCAGGGGGAGAAAAACCCTGGCCTTGGGTCTGGAGAGAATGAATATTCCATTCTAAAACATTCAGGATCATATAATTCATTAGCAGTCTTTGCAGTGAACATTAAGTCTCAATTGAGGCCGCTAATCAGAAGCAGTAAAGAAGCTGAAATAAAGATGAAAGGCCAAGGCTATGTGTCTCATGCTTGTCTTTGAGGCATAGTGAAAAACAAACTACACACACTTCTTAGAGGATGTTTACTTGTTTATTTCTAAATGCTTGTACCATATTTCAAATAATCTTTATTTAAATATTCTGCCCAAAGAAATCCACTGAGATTCCATCTTCATTTAAAAAAAGTATCAGAGCCATGAGTCCTAATAGACCTTGCTATTACACTGACCCATGTGCATAAAATGAGAGCTGAGAAGAGTTTAGACATTCACAGAGATGTTAGTAACAAAGAAATCAATGCCAATTTTCATTTTTAAAATGTCATTTTGTGTATTACTTACTAGTTCCATCAACTCTATCCCTTGACCCACATCCTCTTTAGAAACAAGAATATGTATGTCATGGTTTGAATACTGCTTTCCTGATTTTGCATCAAAACCTGTACACTTGGTAAATGTCAATGAAATATGCTCCCAGGGAGAAGTAGATTCAGGAATGTCACTGAGAGATTTCTCTTGAGGGATAGGAGAGCATCAAAGCAATGTTCTCTCCAAGATGAAATAAATAATCTTCACCCTTAGACAGGTCATTATAATGTGTTTACACATTACATGCAGAGCGAAATTTAGTTGTGCTAACTGCTTTGTGAAAGGAAAAGCCTCCTGAAATTAAATAATCAAAGTAGATAGGTGAGTGCTGATTTTGTGAAATAAACAGTGATTGAGGAAAGAAGAAAAACCAGCAGGACTCAGCGTGAAGCAAATTAATTCATGTTGGAGATTTACTCTCCTGAAGAAATTAAATTGCCCACTTCCTAATCAGTACAGTCCTTGGCATGCTACTTCTTTTTCTTTCTTCCTAAATTTATTTCATGTTAGAACTCCTTAATTTTTCACTCTACTATTTTTAAAATGCAGTTTGCAACTCTAGTCTTTGTGGGCTTCTGTGAACTTCGGCACCCTATCCCTTTACCATTCATTTGATTTGAAAAGAAAATTCTGTCCCAATCTTCTCATTTGTTTACTTCCTTTCTCTCTGCACCGGAGGAGAACATGAAGAGACACCATGGCTATTGTGTCTCTTCTGCATGATGCTGACTTAATTGCCCAAGGCATAAGCACATGTTTATTACAGTCACTTGGAATGACTGAGAGAAACCTTATCTTAGTGTCCGTTCACAGTGTATGGCTGTTCCAAGTAAACACAGATTGCTGGGTTCTTTCCCTATTCTTCCCATCCTGCAGCAAAAGAAAGAAAAGCACAAACTGTTGTTCTTCCTTTTGCACACAGAGAAAGATGTCAACACACATTTAAACTAAACCCACATTTGAGAAGACACACAGAACTTTGCAAATGCCATTGCTGTTTGTAGAGCTTTGAGCTGGATGGGATATCATATGTTTGCCAATCTGTTTTTTACTCTTTTACTGTCTTAAAATAAACCCTGTAATTCTTTTTTTTAATTTAAATTTTATTTTTATATTCCTCATACAATTACAATCCCCTTATTTTGACCCCCCACCCCTCATAGAGTGTCTCTGGTTCATAGTTGTTTGTTGATTTTGATAATTTTCTTTCTTATAGTTATTGTTTTTCCTGGTCCCTTATTTAAGTTTTCTAGATTCCTGCTATGAGTAAGACCATCCGGTATTTTTCTTTTTCTTTCTGGCTTATTTCGCTGAGCATGATCCCTTCCAGCTCCATCTATGTTGCTGCAAATTGCATGTGTTTATCTTTTTTGAATGCTGAGTAATATTCCATTGTGTATATGTACCACATCTTCTTGATCCAGTCATCTATTTTTGGGCATTTGGGTTGTTTCCAAAGCTTAGCTATTGTAAATAGTGCTGCTATAAACATAGGCATGCAGGTGCCCTTTGGAATCGATCTTTCTGTGTCCTTTGGGTAAATCCCTAGGAGTGGAATTGCTGCATCATATGGAAGCTCTATGTTTAGTAGGTCCAGAAATCTCCACACAGCTCTCCATAGTGGTTGGACCAGTTTGCACTCCCACCAAAAGTGCAGGAGAGTTCCTTTTTCTCCACATCCTCACCAACATTTGTTGCTGCTAGTTTTTTTAATATGTGCCATTCTCACTGGTGTAAGATGGTATCTCATTGTAGTTTTGATTTGCATTTCCCTGATTACAAGTGATGGTGAACATTTTTTCATATGCCTGTTAAACCCTGTAATTCTTGTTCTTGGCCTTAGAATGTGAATTATGCCATCAGTCTGTTGTGACTCATTTGCTGAAACATTCTAGTGAAGAATGTGTCTTCTTTCCTTTAATTGTTGTGGTTTCATTTTTGCCTAATGGAAGCCATTATCTGACAGGACTGATAAGGCAGGGAGGGCAGCTATGTGGCCCAAGCACTGGATAGTAATCAAAGTTTTTAAGATTTCGTTTGAATCCTCTCTCACTTGTGGGCACAATTGGCTGGTGGGAAAATTCCATCGGCACGACCTGCATACCAGCTTTGACAACATCTGATGAGACCAGATTTCTAAAAGTAACGGATTGGAACACGGCCATGCCACAGAATTTATGCCAATATTACACTTTGCTTTCTAACTTATGCATGTGAAAGTAGTCTTTGTGATGACTAACATGCCCGACATAGATGGATTAGGCTGATTTGCAAAAAGTGTCGGGTGTGGTATTAATTCCTCTGGGGAATTAATTATAGCATCTTGTAATCATCAGAAAAGAAAAGGGCTACCCTGTATATCTAACCAGCTGAAGTGCTGCTAGTTATTCAATTTACTAAAGGCCAGGCTCTTTGTGGAAATTGAGTCTATTTTTGCTACTATGGTTTGGAGGTATTTTAATATTGTAAATGATCATTTTCTGACATGATATGGTTGGCATCCTTCTTTATTTTGTCCTTTATTGAGGAGGTAACATTGGTTTACAACACTACATGATTTAGGGGAATCGATTTGAGGAATCCTTTGAGGAAAGAGTGAGATATAGTAAACTAAAAACTCTGAGTAAGAAAGTGCTTAGTCAGCCTTTGCTCTTTGGAGTTCCATTTCTTTCTATTTTGAAAATAATCCCATATTGGAAATAGTGCTTGAAATAAGGTCAAATATAGTACAAACTACAAAAGAAGGAGATAGAAATTTCTAGGGCTAGATGCAAGGGTTTGGAGATAATTGTTTTTGACATCTGTGTAACATGGACTGTAGAAAAATCACATTAGATACTGATTGCTACAGAAGGTGAATGGTAGAATGAGCCTCCATAGTTAATTTAATTCAAGTTTGTAGTTATAACAAATAAGTTACCAACTTTCAATACTTAACTCAATAGATACCTATTTCTCCTGATAATGCTCCTATGCAGATATCTCAGGTAGGCAAGCTTGTTTCCTCTCTCAATCATTCAGAGACCCAGGTTCCTTGCATCTTGTGTCTCTGCCATTGGTAAGGACCTCAGTTGTAGGATTCAGTTAGTGAAAAGGCATTAAAAAAAAAAAGCCACAGAGTTTAATCCTCCTACTCATTATACTTCTTGTCACCACTGATGTTCATATTTAATTGGCAAGGAGTAGCTACACAACCTCATCAAGATGTAAAAAAGAATGGGGTATATTGTCCAGCAATAATCTGACATTAGCCAAACTGACTTTGGGTGGATAGCCAAACACGGCAAACATGTTTCAAGACAGTTGTAAGGGAAGGCTCTTTTCCTTTTATATAAAACAGAGCTTTATTATATAAAAGGCAAGGACAATACATGCTAATGTATCAGGTCAGCAGAAGAATAAGTGCAAATTTTATCATAGAGGAAAATATAATGAGTCAGGTTGGAGAAATAACCAGCGATTGCATAAGAAGTTCCAGCAGCACCAATACAAAATACCATGAAGCAAAAGCTAAATAGCTAGATCAAGTATTACCAGAAAGCTCTGGGGTCATGGGGTGGGGAGAATGTATAAATTTACAAGGTGTATATATATATTTCTATATATATTATTTTATATATATATAAAATCAATATGTTGTCTTTTGCAGAAAGATGTTTAGTAACAAACGGTGTCTGATCTGGAATACTTGATGCAGCTTTCTCCACATTTTCATCAAGTCTCATTGGAGACACTGAAGAGGTGGCACTTACTACTAGAAGGTAAGATGATGAGAAAAGTTAGAAGTCAGTCACAAAGAGGGTAACAGAGGAAGTTCTTTGCTTCATTTCAAAGAGGATCAGCTCATAGTAAACCAGAGATATACAATACCCAGAGTCCCATGGCTTGGGGCAAGACTGGAAAACTGCTTGGACTGGAGACCAACACAGATGGCACAGAGGAGCCACAGAAGAGAGTCACATTTTGTTGAACAGGAGATGGCTGGAGAGAAATGCCTGGCAGCTTCAGTCCAAGATAAAATATAGAAGGCCTCCCTGGTGGTACAAGGAGTTAAGCACAGGACTGTGAAGTTATCTGCAGCCTCTGCAGCATGAGTTCCATCCCCGGCTGGCCAGGGAGCAACCCACATGGTGCAGCAGGCCTCTGCTGACTCGCCTGCTGCTCCCGTTAGCAGTGTATGTTAGTAAGCCTGCCTGTTCTGTTCCCCAATCTGTCTCTGGTGAATCCTCTCACCTCCCACACCTCTGGCCTATACCCCAGTTCTTGTATGCACAAATAAATAAATCTTTAAAAAAAAAAGAATAGGGGCCTCCCCTGGTGGCGCAGCAGTTGAGCACTGGGCTGCGAAGCTGCCCGCAGCCTCTGCAGCGCCGGTTTGATCCCCGGCCAGGGGTCCCACATGGCGCACAGACCTCTCCTGCTGCCCACTGCTTACCTCAGCAATGTACCTCAGTCCTTTTGCCTGTTCTGCTCCCCGCTCTGGCTCTGGTGAATTCTCTCACCCTCCGGAGCTTCTGACTATGCCCAGTGCTTGTATGGATAAATAAATAAATCTTAAAAAAAAAAAAGAAAATTTATTTAAAAAAAAAGATTAAATATGGAGAAAGTGGGTTGCCAACTCAGCCAGGGATGCTGGTAAAGAGAGAGTGAAATGATGCAGAGGCAAATACCCTTTGACCAAAGGGTACCATGTGGAGATGTCTGGATGGCTTCACACCGGCTAGGTCCCTAGAAGAAAATCAGAGTTTGTGCTGTAGAGTGTACTCCCCCTACCCAAACCCTAAGAACTGGTATTGACCTCACAAAACAAACTGCAGAGTCGTAGATCATGAACCTCAGAGAAAAGGAATATTGGCACATACAGTGGCAGGAAGAGCACAGAGCAGGTTTTCTTAGATCCTATGCAGACCAGATGGGTAAAGGAGAGTCCTGGAGCCCTTGGTGACTTTCTCAGGCTTTTATTGAGCTTTTACATGTAGTGCAGGTATAAGGCAGGCTGGCAGGTGTGTGTGTGTGTGGCGGGAGAAGGCCGGTAAGCCTCCAAGCCCTGGGCAAGTCTTCACTCTGGGCTTCTCTCTCTCTCTTCTGGCGTTCTTTCTCCCCTTCTCTCTCCTGCCTCTGTCTTTCTTAAGGAATATATCAATACTGCTGCCATAGCCCACAGAAGTCAACAACACAACTTACAACAATGTAACAAATTGCAGGTCCCCCCCCAACAGGCATGCAATACTAATGGTGGGAGGACAGAAAAGCCTGAAAACAGTTTACCCTATAGCACATATGCCAGCTTTCTACCCATCCCTAGTACATTCTCACCAGTAAAGGAAGTGTGTAATATAAATTAAAGCAGAAATAAACTAATTAGAAATTTAAAAGATAGTCCAAAATATCTATGAAACCAGTCACTAGTTCTTTATCATATATTAACTGTCACTGTAAGTGTGGGTTTAATTCTGGGCTCTTAAAACTATTCCATCAAGCTGTGTGTCTGAGTGTATTTATACATTGGAAAAAGAAAATATCTTTAAATAATGGTGTTTGGAACATTGGATAACCACATGCAAAAGGAAGAAACTGGACTACTAGCTCAGGCCATACACAAAAAGATCATGAATCAGAATTGGATGCAGGACTGGAAACCATAAAATACGTAGAAGAAAGCATAGGCAAAATACTCCACAACATTGGTTTCAGTGATTTCTTCCAGGACACAAGTCCAACAGCAATAGAAACAAGAGCAAAAGTAAATATATATGACCACATTAAACTTAGAGGCTTCCGCACAGCAGAAAAAACTATTAAAACAAAAAGATTCTCTACCAAATTGGATAAAATATTTGCACATCATACATCTGAAAAGGGGCTTATGTCCGACATCGACAAAGAGCTCATACAAATTGTCAATGTGATAACAAATAACTCAGTCAACAAGAAAAAAAGAAAGAAAAGGGACAGGAGAGCTGAACAGACACTTCTTTAAAGAATCACACAGAAGGTCAACAGACACATGGAAAAGTGCTCATCATCACTAATCAGCAGTGAAATACAAAGCAAAAGTGTGAGAACCATCTTAGATCTGTGAGAATGGCCCATATTGAAAAGTCAGAAACAACGGGTTGGGGCGTGTGTGGTGAAGAAGAAACCCTCATTATCTTTGTGGGGAAAGTAGCCTGAGCTAGCCCCGAGGAAAACCAGTAGAGAGCTTTCTCAAAATATTTAAAACAGATGTGTCATATGGTTTAGCCATCTCACTGCTAAGCATCTAGAATGCAAAAGCACTACATCTAAGGGAGATATATATATTAATATATATTTATACAGTATATAATATATAATATATATTATAATGTTATATATTATAATAATTATGTGTTGTATATTATATATTATTTATAACAATATATTTATATTTATAAATTTATATTTTTATATATATAGATATTTCTATGTTCACTGCAGCACTATTTATAATAGCCAAGTATGGAAACAACCTAAGTGCCCAAAAAACAGTGGATCAAGAAGATATGGAATATGTACACAACAGAATACTGCTCAGCTATAAAAAAAGGAACTCTTGTCATTTGTGACAATATGGACGGAACTGGAGGGGATTATACTAGATGAAATAAGTCAAAAGAAGACAAATAGCAGATGAGTCACTCATGTGGAATACAGACAAACAAAAAAAAAGGAGCCAGGAAAAATCGAAACAAAACAAACCTTAGAAATCTGTAAAACTGAGGCTGCCAGAAAGCAAGGGTAGTAGGTAGGTAGCAAAAATGGGAAGGGGTCCAATGGACCACACAGTAGAACTATAGGTGCCTTGGTAGTGGGTGTGATGTGGTTATATACATCTAAGGTGTGAACCTGTATTTCTGAATCATATACGGGGTTTTACACCAACCTTACAAAAAATACAATTAAAAAAATAATTATAGGACCTCCCTGGTGGTGCAGGCAGTTGAGTGCAGTGTTGTGAAGCTGTCCACAGCCTCTGCAGCACCAGTTCAATCCCGGCCAGTAGGTGAGGGTCCTACATGGTGTGGCAGACCTCTCCTGCCACCCGCTGCTCCCCTCAGCAGTGTACTTAGTCAGTCTGCATGTTCTGTTCCCCGCTCTGTCTCTGGTGAATCCTCTCACCATCCGCGCATCTGGCCTGTACCCTGGTACTTGTATAAATAAATAAATAAATCTTTAAAAAAATTATACAATTTCTTCTTTTAAAATAAATAAATAATTCTAAATTGAATGCTACAAATGAAAAGAACCTTTCTCTTTCCAATTGTTAAAAAATAATTTCCCATCCCCCTTTCCTGCCAACACTTGACAATTCCCATTCATTTTTTTTTTTTTTATTTCTATGAATTTGACTCCTGTAGGACCTCTTGTAGGTGGGATGATGCAACGTCTATCATTTTGTATCTGAATTAATGCACTTAGCACAATGTCTTCAAGCTTCTCCACATTGTACCCTGAGTTTCCATTGTATGTTTATACTACATGTTTATATTTTTTTATCCATTCATTCATTCATTGATGGACTTTGATTTGTTTCTTCCTTTTCTGATTGTGAATAACGCTGCTATGAACGTTAGTGTACAAACATTTATTTGAAGCAAGACTACGTTTCTATAGCTTACTTAACATAGGCCTGAGGCTCTAGTCTTTATGAGTGAATCTGGGCTCTTCTAAGCACTGTGTCACCTCTGTACATCTTTAATATAATTACCATTGCACAAACTAATCTTTACTAGGTTATATGTTTTAAGTATTTCAGATATTATTTTAAGTGTGTTACCTATATTATGCCATTTAAACATCAACACAAATCAATAAAGTAGATAATATAGTTAAATGTTATATGTATGGTAGATAATACAAAATAATGTTATTTTATTGGGAAGAGCACTTTTTCAGATAGAGGGTTTTGCCCAAGGTCACACAGCTAGTACATAGCTAAGTATTCTTATCATTTCTTTGGACTTAAAGATGCTGTAGACCTATAAGGATTTCAAGTTCAAGTGACATGCTACATATCCAAGTCGGCTATAGTATTGGTTCAACAACACTGAATAATAATAATATGTCATTTTTGCCTCCAATTCCATCAGGTATTTGTTTTTGTAAACAGCATGTTCTGGAAGCCAAAGCAGTGACTGGATATCTGTGAGCCCACTAATCAAGTACTATCAAATAGTCTCAGAACCTTACACAATCCTCCACAGACTGCTGGATTCTACAAGTTCCTACTTGTGGGCAGCAACTATGGGAAAATAATCGCAGATTCCAAGTCCCTCTTCCATAACTCCTGGGACTACATGTGTTTCAGAACTTAAAAATAAAAAAATTCTGTAAAACCCCCAGAGGGTTATGCATCATGCAAAGTTCACATTTTTTTATTGTGCAACAAAATGTATGAATTTACATAATATATGAGATCAACTAAGATTATAAATTATGCTCATGGCCACAGCGAGAGACTGGCTGCTGAGATGAGCACTGCCTGGGGTGCTAAGAGCCTTCTGGCTTTAAGCCAAAAGGAAGATCTAGGGGATTTACCAAAAGATGACCCCTGGAGCAGCAGTGAGGTGAGGGGGACAGCGATGCAGAGAGAAGTGCCAAAGGCTTCTGCAGCAGTCAGTTCCCTAGCTGGAAAGAATAGGTGGAACTTGGCTGACAGATCTGAGGCTAGTCTCAAGGTGTCGGAGTTCAATGACAGTTCTGAAGAATCAGGAGAATAACTAGTCCTTTCAGATATGAATGAGCCGGTTAAAACTTTACCTTCACTGGCCACTGTGAAAAAGCAGTTGAATAGAATCAAATCAAAGAAGATTGTGGAGTTGCCCCTTAACAAAGAAGAGACTGAGTGGATTACAAGGGAGTGTCATTCAATGAAACCTCACAGGTCCTCACCTGTAATCCCAAATGGGATCCCATCTTTGAGAAGACTTGCAGGCAGAACAGCTGGTTCTGTCCCCCCACCTCCCAAACCCCCATCCCATGGGAACAAGGAAGCGGCAGCCCTTGGGCCCATTGAATGTGTGCTCAGTAGCTGGCAGGCAAGAACTCCCCAGGAGCAGGAAGTTTTAACCTCCTCCATCAGAACAAGCAGCCCACAACAGGCTCTTCGCTAACTCCCATGGAAAAGGCCTCTCTCAAAACCATAAGCCTGGTTGAGGCTAATACGACCCAGGAGAGCTTCATAGGGCCCAGGCGCTGCAGCCCTACTATAATGACTGTGCTCAAAGAGGGAAGAAAATCAAAAGCAAAAAGTATCACAGAGAAAGACAAGGACAAGAAAACCGAAAAGAGTTTCAGGCACTATGGAAGGTGGATCCTGCTGCAGCCCTGGAAGAACTGGAAAACTTTGACACTGCCACAATAATGGCACAAATGAGCCTTAAGCACCAGACTAGCGGGAAATGGGTGAAGTCCAAATATAACCTGGAGGCTCGCCAGGCCTGAAGGAACAATTCACTAGGAACAAAGAACTGATGGAAAAACACTAGGCAGTTTTCCAAAGTGGGGAAGAGGAGGGAGAGCTCCTTGTCCCTGTTGCAATGAACAAGAACAAGGGAGCCAAACTCAACCCCTGGATGATCAGGAGTTTCTCTGCAGACGCCAGAGAGTGAAGTCCAGGAGGACCCAGAGCAGCATCCAGAGCCTGTGATCCCCAAGGTTTCTGAAGGTAAACAAGAAAGACCATTGGCAGAGAAGAAATGTTGCTGAAAGAATTGAAGGGAAAGCTATCACTTTGGAAAAAGTCTAGATTCAGCCTGGATGCTGAGGCAGGGGCTGTCAAAAGATTCGACCAGCCAGGAGGTACTTCCGAAATCAGGGCCGTCAGAAGCTCAGCAAAGAAAACCATCAGTCCAGAAAGCAAAAAGTGACTCCTGCAGGAAGAGCGCCACCAGACCAGAGAGTGGAGCCCGCCAAGGAAGAAGAGGGGCCCTTGTTGCTGCAGAGGACCGGGAGACCGCAGACTCTAGAAGAGTTTGAAGAACTGGGCAAAGAGGGATGTTTACAAAATGAGGAGCTTCCCAGGCCTATGTTGGAAGGACATGGGTTAGATAGAAATCCCAGGAATCAGCCTGCTGCCCCAAGGAAAAGCAAAGGCAGGAGCAAATGACTGATCTACAGGACCTTCTAACCATATAATCTCCTCCTGTGAAGTCTGTCTGTTCCCACA
Organism: Talpa europaea; assembly: GCF_964194135.1. NCBI lineage: Eukaryota > Metazoa > Chordata > Mammalia > Eulipotyphla > Talpidae > Talpa > Talpa europaea. The sequence continues at coordinate 61,913,225 of NC_140071.1, read as the reverse complement.
ATAGAGGAATTGGAAGATGAAGTGGAGAGAGATCAAACAGATGATAAAGGAAGCTTTTTCCAGGGGTGATGTCATCACAGACTTCTTGAAAGGGAAGAGGGAAACAGTAGAGGTGAGTAAGCCAAAGGATGGTGTCCTGACTCTGCCTGGCTGGGGTGAGTAGAGAGGTGAGGGCTGAAATCTAGTGCCAAGAAGAGACAATGGTTTCTCTTTCAAACACTGAGGATCCTCCATGAAAGGCAATAATTTGCCAAATGTGATAATCAGTGATGAGAAGCAAAACATCCATGTCCTGACTTATGAGGTGTGGGTGCTTCCAGATCCACTCACCCACCATGAGCAATTTGAAAAGACGATCCAGACCCCTACAGGATCTTCATGGAACACCCAGTGGGTCTTCCAGAAACCCAAGATTGTCACCAAGCCAGGCCATGTCATCAAGCCAATAAAAGCAGAAGATGTGGGCTACTGGTCCTTCTCAAGAGCAGACCTCTCTGTCCTGCAAGGCATCCAAAATAACTGTCCTCACATCATAAAAAACAGACGAAGATCTCTGAACACTGAGTTATTGGAGAAGTCACATCTCTGGGATCCAGAAGCCTGCACTGACCAGTGCTGGTTTTACTCCAAGCTTCAGGATCTGTTCCAAAACTCACTGAGCACACTGTGGGCATACTTAAGCCACATTTTAGAAATAAAAGCATTTTTACCTTAAAAAATAATGATAAATTGCCTCGTGTCAGTTCCAGCTAGGTTTTATCCAAAATAAGTTTTGATGCCAAATGATAAGCATATCTTTACGTTATAAGATATGGGGCCTCCCAGGTGGTGCAAGGGGTTAAGCACAGCACTGTGAAGTTATCCACTGTGAAGCAGCATAAGTTCAATCCCTGGCCAGCCAGGGAGCAACCCGCATGATGCAGAAACCCTCTCCTGACTCGCCCGCTGCTCCCCTCAACAGTGCATTTCAGTCAGTCTTCCTGTTCTGCTCCCCACTCTGTCTGGTGAATCCTCTCACCTCCCATACCTCTGGTCTGTACCCCAGTTCTTGTATGCATAAATAAATAAATCATTTTTTAAAAAGTTATAAGAAATTTATAATGTCATCTCTGAGATAAGGGTTTATGGAAGTATGAACTGAAGTATGGATGTAGTGAACCTGTCTTCCCAAAGGCCAGTCCCTGTCCAGCCAGAAGGGCAGGTTCTGTGGACTTTGGGGTTCATTTCCTTCACTGGCAGATTCAGCTTTTGTGTGGCCTGAAACTTAATTTATTGGGAACCCATAAAGAAAAAGAATATAAAATTTCTAGTGGAATATTAGGTATGAAAGTGAATATTTATTTAGAATAAAAAAATCACAACAAAGTGTAAGTGTAAAAAAAGATGTCATCGCAAATAATTTATTTTTGTTTTATGATTTTGGCTTCTACTTGAAAGCTTTCTTTTTGATACATTTGGATTTTGGTATGCTCAAAAAGTCTGAAAAATAAAAAAAGACATCTGTAAGGAATATACAAGAACAAGTCAAATGTAGTATAGAATTGGTACTATGCTGTAATGGGCTTGATAATTATGCAGTAAAATTACTAATAAATGTACACAGAATAAATATGAGTAGAGCTTGGTCACAGTAATGCACTAGTATATGTCTTTCTCTGTCTCACTAGATAAGCGACTCTTTCCTTTTCCTCTAGGCTTAACAAACCCTGTTTTTCTACAATCCAAAGGCAAAGATCCCCCTAAAAAGGTAACATCAGGATTGCTGGACACCAGATGATGGAGAAAACAAGCTGGAACCAACCAGAATCACCAGATGCTTGTGTCACAAAGATGGACATGCTGACCCTTGGCCCTGCCCCCCACGTCTTTGTAACTCTAGATAAATACCCCTGCACTCTGCCCAAGAGCAAGATGGTGGTTTTTCAGATGCTGGTCTGCTACACTCTGCATATGTTGGCAAGTTAATAAATCTTTCCTTCTCCTCAAATCTCTGTTCCTTTTATAGGTCAAGGAAACCAAGATTGGCTGGCATTTTGCTATTAATAGAAACACTTTTTCTTCAGGGCATTTAGTTGGCTTGGTGGCATTTTTGCAAGACATTTGGTCTGGAATCTCTGCTCTTCACCAGAACAGAAGATTGCACATACTAGATTGTGCTCTATTATATAGTAATTAAAGAACGTGACTCTACATTTTGCACTTATTTTTTTGTGCCTAGTGAAGGATGTTACCCTCAGATGTTCAGAATAGACCATTATGTGATGGGTCACTTTGGTGGATTACTTAGGACTCAGGTCAATCAATTGTGAGTTTCAGGCTCACAAGAAACTGTTACCACTCCCTTAACTGCCTAGAAAAGTGAATATTAGGCGTATTAACCAGAATCAGGGTTTTTACCAGAAATAATTTTTCTATCAGAGAAAGTCATCTCTCTGGCAGGAAGAATAAATAATGACAGAGCATCTGGTATTCCTCATATGAGTCATTCTTGTCATGTGAGTGCGCCTCCTCTCTCCTTGAAGCTCTAGGCTCCTGTTGGATTCTGGAGCTCAGGATATCTGCCCCCATTTTGCCTCACTGGTTTTTCAATTTTTGTTTCTGTGTACATTCACTGTACATATGTATTAAATTCACTTTTTCTCCCACTAATCTGTCCTGATGTTGTTAGCATGCAGACTGAGGGCTACCCTAGGGCCCCCAAAAGTGCATGCTCTGAAGAGATTCTGCCATCTACTGCATAAAGACAAAAGATACTCTTAGTGTGAAAAGACTTTAATAGAATAGCATGCATAGAGAGAGAAGAAAAGATAATAGTTTCTCAATAAAACACCCGAAGTTACTCATTCCATTGTGGGCAGAATAAATAACCAGCCAAACTACGTTGGACTGGAGCAGGGCTGCAGAGGCCCAAAGGTTGGTCACAAGTCTAAGGCACCTTCTGGTGGGGACCCATAAGAAACGGGACAGAAGCAGCCAGGCAAGTCTGGAAGGAAAGGAGCAAAATAGAGTACAAATCCAGATAACAGCTAACATTGTCAGCCTCCTCATAGGTCTCACACCCATGTCTGTTCCGAGCGTCTATATGTGTCTCCACTCCATATGTGTCCTTCCAGGTCCTCCAAATCCTGACGAAAGTCTGAAGTTGAGAAGCAAATGCTCCCCTCTTCATCACATGTCTCTATTTCACGTGTTCCTCCAAGTTCACTCCCAAGTCCTCTCCTTTCTTTTTTTTTTTGGTATTTGTTTTTAATTTATATATTTTTACATCATTTTTCATTTTTGTACAAAGTATGCATTTTCATCTTGGTTATAGTCCCTGGGCCAAAAGTTTATTATTTTTTATTTATTTATTTTATTTTATTTTTATATAACCCATACAATTGCAACCCCCTTATTTTGACCCCAATCCCTCCTTCCCCTGCCCCCAATAGTGTGTCTCTGGTTCATAGTTGTTTGTGTATTTTGATTTTCCAAGTCCTCTTCTTTTGCTCAGCTCCAACCTTCATTTGGTGGGGTAAGGAATATGGAACCTCCTCTTTTTATGGAGATTATTCCCCCTCTGCAACAATGTTAATTTGATTATTTGACCAATCCAACAAGGAATCAGAAGGTAGGGAGAAATTTCCTTTCCTAGCTGAAAATGTAAACACAGAAACACTGACAGATTCTTTTGTGAGTCATTTCATAAAAATGTACATTCACAATTATATATGCTGTACTGTTGGCTGTATTTTTGATTGGAGAAAATGTCAGCTTTGATCAGTTATTGATGAGTCTTGTCTCCTCTAATTACATTTCTACATGTTAGGGGATTAGAAGAATTTTCCATAGCTCTGGATTTAAACCTCATTTCATTCTGACTTAATCTCTGACTGTACCCAGTGCTTGTATAAATAAATAAATAAATAAATAAATAAATCTTAAAAAAAAAAAAAAGAGACAATAGTCTTAATTGGTTGCGGTTAACTTATTTTGTAAATTTTCAAATAAAAAGAATCATATTATAGCCCCAGTAAAACTTCTCAGAGCCACAAACACACAGAAGAAAGTGAAGTAGTCTGAAGGTTAAGCTTCATTAGCGTCACAAAGATCTTCCTATCTTTCTAGTATAGGAATAACCTAGACTGTGTTCATTTGTTAGATCACCCAAATATGCAGTTTGTCTGAACATCCTGGTTTTCTGAGGTCATGAGGAATGTGACTTATTCAGATTGAATAAATCTTTTTACAGCTATTCTGAGCTAAAATGTGTAAAACGAGTAGTTCCAAAGCTCAATGGGAGACACTTTATAAAATTCTTTAGAAACAATAGGGGTACTGGGATGCATATTCTGACGCGAAGAGAATGGTGGTGAATGCAGAATCTTATACATTACTTTGCTGTTATTTATCCTTGGGCTTCAGTGTCCTCATTTGTAAAGTAAAATAACACTACTGATGTCATGGGATTGTTCCAAGGATTAAAAAATTTGCTTGTTGAGTGTTTAACATTGCCACTGGAACATGTTAGAAAGTCAGTAAGTACTACTTAAATACAAATGGGGAAAGAGCTCAAGACAAAGAGTGTTCACATTGCCACATTTTAACTTCTTAATAGTCAATACTGTGACTGAATTTTCCATTTATTATGAAAGTACTCCTCTAATAAAAGTATATTTGTGGTTCATAATGATATAAATTTGTGTTATACTCAATAATATCTTATCATAAAACATTTGCAAGAGTCTATGTCTTGTTATCAGAGGCTCTCAGTGGCGACAGAGTGACTGTGCTTATGTGAAATTAGGCCGCAGCTGAAGAGAGATTGGAATTACCTTCCTGCCCTGGAATTTGATTGCTTGAATTGCAAAATGGATGTAGCATTCAGGTGCATTATTGTGCACTGCTCCCTCTTAAGACTCACTGGTTCCCAGGTGTGAGAAAGTACTGCTCCATGACCTCTCAGCCCCCAACTCAGACACTGTATTTGAGCAAAGACTGAAGAAGAAGAAATGAACGGCTGAAAGAAAAGCAAACTTAACCAAAATAAGTGCATTTGCCAAGGAGATTAAAAAAGAGACAAAAATAAACAAACAAACAAACTGCAAAAATCCCTTCTCCTCTAAAACAACTACGCACATATGGCAAAATTTTCTACAACATGGAAAATGTTCCTAATGTATCTTTTAATACATGGAAAATGTACATGTTGAAGGTACAGTTTTAAAGATGTTTTCTTTCTATCTGTCTATCATCGATCTATCACCTACCATCTATGTAATCTATTTATATATGACACTGGGCCACATCACAGTAAAATTAATATATCTGGGCAGAAGCATGCCACTAGAGGATTTGGTGTTAACATTTGGCAGTATTGGAGCTAAGCCTGTGCTTTGGGAGTTTATATCCAGTTAATCTGTAAATGCGCTCTGTGATTATAGCGAAGCAGTGACAGCTAGTGCCTCAGGATAGGACAGCACGTACAATATTGCTACTTGCTGTGCCATTTGTCTCTACCCACATATAACTTATTTCATAGCGTAACACCCCCTGTAGAAGCATATCTGCAATGAGGAGGTAGTAACGCTAGGCCCCTTTTCTTTCTGATTCTTTCAAATAGCCTTCTAGAGAACAACCGGCAGACGATTCTGTCAAAATTTCTTGTTCTTCCTTTTACCAGAAATGTTGTGCCTGGAGTAGGATCGCAGAGCAAAGGCAGGTTTAGAAAGTGTCGGGGTATCATTGAAGAAGGTTAAAACCTAAGCTCCCACTCCTAGCCCAGCAGGAAGGTTTGGGAGGCTTGAATATATAAAGGGAATTGATAAAGTTGCTATGGAAACCAGAATTTAAGACATCACTAAGACCACTAATGGTCTTAGCAGGGCCAGGACACATTCTGTGCCAAATGTCAATGCCTAAAACCAGACATCCCAGCACTAACTGGCCGGAACCTATGCCCTGTTCATGTAAAACCCACGAAAATGGGTTACAAAAGGGAACCCCAAATCCTTCTTCTCATGCAGACCTCTCCCATTTCGCTGGCTGCTTCTTTTAGCAGTATATTGCAATAAATCTGCCTTTCTTTTCTCCACTCTGGCTCTGGTGAATTCTTTCACCCCAGCACCTCTGGCCTCATCCCCTTATATCTCCCATCATAGAATTTTATATACACCCTACCTATAACTGTTTAGAGACTAGGAAGGCAATAGAAGAAAACAATGTCTTCCTCTGTAGACCTTGTGCCTACTTCCACTGTCATAAAATAACTATAAAATAACAGTCCAAACATTCATTGCGAACTTTTAAATATATCATGATTTTAAAGTGTCTTGTATTTTTTAGGGTTTTTCTAATAAATCCAATCACAGATGAGATGTTATTTTGTATTTATTAGGGTTTTTCTAATAACATCACAGATGACATGTTAATGAAATGATGTGGGAACTACCTGTCAGGTATGTGTAGATTAATTTGTGGAAAACTGAAGTTTAGTTGCATGATGTTCCAGAATCATATCATTAGGAAATACATGAATTATGAAAATGTTATTAAAATTTATTTTACATGTAATCATAAATTTAAAATTATTAAAATATATTAGTAATTTATAAGTGATGGCATTTATGAATCAAGAAATTAAGAAGAAGTGCCTTTAAAAACTTATTCTACTCATTTCTTTTTTACAGATCAAGAAACCATGCTTACAGTTATTTTTGCTCTGTTCCATTAATTAATTAATGGATTAATTCAGCAAACTTTTAATCAGCTGGCTTTAAACAAGTTCTGTGCCGTCCATTATCATTATTGAGGAAAACACACACATTTTGTTCAGTGGCAAAGCCAAGTGTGCTCTTAAGTCTGTGTAAATGGAATAGCAGAGAGAAGCGTAAGCCAGAACTCTGTCTTGTTTCCTGTGCATCTTTTTCTACAATCATGTTAAAATTCAAGGCATCATGGTCACATGCCAATCTTTAGAGGGAAGTCTAGGTTTCAGTCTCCATCCTTCTCTCTTGTACTACCTCCCACCAAGAGTGTCCCACTCCACTTCTCTGCCTTCTCCAAGGAGTTTGAATTCTGATGTGAGTCACACACATTCATCTGATGAGAGAGAAGAAGTGTCAGCATTAATATTCAGAACCTGTATGCATGACACAGAAAGGCTAACATCCCATGCACGTGTTCTGTCACAGTTTCCTTTTCCTGCAGAGTGAAGGGGTAGTATGTCCTTGGCGTATAGCTTAGGGGCCTAAAGAAAGATGCCAGAAGTGCATGTGGCTATTGCCACCAACATACTCTCTTCCTTTTTCTTTCTTTGGCTTGTTCCTGTGGATTTACTACTTTCCTGACATTGTGAGGTTGACAGAGAAAAGAAGTAAATGATCTCTCAGCAAATGTCCCCCTTTCCTCTGGGTCTGTTCATCCAACATCAGGATCTTTTTTCTTCCTTCCTTCCCATGAGGTGCAGCAGTGCCACAGTGCCTTGAGACCCTCCCTTTGCCCCACGTATTGAGAGACCACCAACTGGAAGATTTGGTAGAACCAAGGTGACATGGAGAAAATGGTGTACCTGGAGAGCTAAAAAGAAACTTCAAAGTTCAGGGCCTCCCTGGAGACACAAGGGGTTAAGCATAGCACTGTGAAGCTATCCACAGCTTCTTCAGCACGAGTTCGATCCCTGGCCTTGGAGGTGACCCACATGGCGAGCAGACCTCTCCTGACTTGCCCGCTACTCCCCTCAGCAGTATATTTCAGTCAGTCTGCCTGTTCTGCTCCCCACTCTGTCTCTGGTGAGTCCTCTCACCCCCCCACTTCCCCCCCAACCCCGCCACACACACACACACACACACACACACACACACACCTCTGGCCTGTTGAGATAAGAATGGTTCCATTTGGAATATTGTATAAAATGGTGTGATTTGTCTAAAATTGTGATTTAATTTTCTGGCAAAATGTGAGGCAGCCTGACCACAGCATCTGCTACTGCTCTGATTGCCAAGACTGATTCAACCAGTTTTAGTTTGGGTAACACTTCCCAATGTTATCCAGTTTAGAGTTACTTCAAGGTATGGGTTTTGCGATGACCAAAGAAAATTGAATTAATTTTCCCTACCTGATAACTCCTTGGAGGCAGACCATTGTGTGGAGAAGAACATAATTCAGATATGAAATTTCTTTAATTGTTGTTGTTTAATTGGCCGTATCTCTCCTCTGCACTGCCTTGGCAAGGTTGGGTAATGTTGGCTCATTAACTCTGTATCAACTTGCAGAAGCTTGTCCATCAATTCCATGTAGTTGTTAGTTCCCAGCCAGGGCTTGCTGCCAGGCACAATAGAGGCCCACTCATCCTCAGTGTCGCAGGTCTACGGCAGTGTCTGCCATGGACACTGGCAGCTGATGGTGGACTGACAGTGAATGTCTGATACGGTGGAAGTGAGGCAAAGTCTAGACTTAGGGGAAGAGGGATAATTTGGGAAAAGTCCACCTCATGATGAGTCTTTGAAATGGTTTTTAGAGAAAATTCACTCATCAATGGATTGATCCATTTATTTATCTATTTATTCACTTATCACATATTTCTCATGTCTTCCTATGTGATAGCATATGGAGAGGTATTAGTGTGAATACTCATTCTTTTTTTTATGATTTATTTATTTGTGCATACAAGAACTAGAGTATAGGCCAGAGGTGTGGAGGGTGAGAGAATTCACCAGAGACAGAGTGGGGAACAGGACAGGCAGACTGACTGAAATACACTGCTGAGGGGCAAGACAGGAGAGGTCTGCTGCGCCATGTGGGTCAACTCCCTGGCTGGAGATCAAACTCGTGCTGCAGTGGCCACAGAGAGCTTCATAGGCTGTATCTTAATCCCTTGTGCCACCAAGGAGGCCCTGAATACTCATTTTTTTTGTGGTTTCTTTCTGGATTGAAAACCCAACTTTTTTATAAAACTGTCTAGAATTAAAATTTATAACCCATTTCCAAAACACTTGTAGGTTTAAATCTGGAATGAAGCATAAAGGATTAGTCTTTCAGCTATGCTTCTACTCTCTTATAGTCTTGATTTTCTTCTTTTAACTAAGTAATGAATGATTATGAACCTCAACTCTACATTCTCTATATTGCTATTAGTAATAAACTGGAGATGAGCCATTGTGTGGGGGGCAGTCTTTCAAAAATATGATGATAAGTAAAGAAGAGAAGTCAAGTGATTAAGTTTGTATTTGACACGGTTGAAAAGGCTTGGAATCATTAGGGAAGATTTCTATTCTCATCTTTACTTCTAGGTGAGTACAGGATGTTCTTGGGTATGAGTGACGTGATTACTTTGGAGAATCAGGGCATTCATCTGTGTATTTTAGGATTCATGAAATGGGACAAATGGGAGGGGAGGACATTGCGGATAAGTCTTTCCCTTAGCTAAGAGTGCAGGGCTCACAGAAAAACAACAGAAGGGGGCCTCCCCTGGTGGCACAGCGGTTGAAGGCTGGGCTGTGAAGCTGCCCGCAGCCTTTGCAGCGCCAGTTCGACACCCGACCCTCCGTGAGGGTCCCACATGGTGCGCAGACCTCTCCTGCCACCCGCTGCTCCCCTCAACAGTGTATTTCGTCAGTCTGCCTGTTCCATTCCCCACTCTGGCTTTGGTGAATTCTCTCACCCTCCCGTGCTTCTGACTGTATCCAGTGCTTGTATAAATAAATCTTAAAAAAAAAAAAGAAGGATTTATTATATAGGGAGTGAGAAAAGGGAAAACTAAGAGAGAGAGAGAGGGAAGAAAATTTAGAAGGTGGTATGAAGTCTCTGATAGTGTCTCTGAGCAGAGGTCAGAACTCAAGTAGGAGCTGCTCCTGGTGAGAAGTTGTCCCTCCACCATTTAGAAAGAAGGTGGAAGTAGCAGCCACACAGGCAGGACATCTTCAGTCTACCCAGGGAAAGGCTGACACAGAACCTGCAAGCAAGCAGGAGCAAGCCACGAGAGTACAAGTGGCCCACCTACTGTCTCCTTTAATGTCATGAGGCAGTTCTGCTCGCCCCTCAGCTCCCAGCAGCCCCTGTTCAGGAAGCCTGGGGGTGCAGTGTGGGTAGTTAGAACTCCTCTGCTCTGGAACTTTTCCAGCCCAGTCCATGACCCCCACACTCAGCATATGGCTGACCACCTGCGAAAGTGTGGTGCATGCCAGGGCTATGTGGTCTATGGGGCCACTATATGGCCTGGTGGTGGGGAGGCTCAGGATACCACAGCAGCAATGCCTCTGTGACTCAGTAAGACAGGGTTGCAGCTGCCATGGAAACAGGAAGTCCCAGAACAGAGATGTGATATGCCTCAGTAAGTTGAAATTGTTAAGAAAATTGTTACAGGGGCCTCCCTGGTGGCATGGAGGTTAAAGTCTCAGCGCTATCAAGCTATCACCAGCCACTGTGGCATGAGTCAATTCCCGGCCAGGAAGCTAACCCACATGGCGCAGCAGACCTCCCCTGGCTTGCCCTCTGCTCCCCTCAGCAGTGTATTTCAGTAGATCTGCCTGTTCTGCTCCCGGCTCTGTCTGGTGAATCCTCTCACCCCCCACACCTTTCTACACCCCGGATCTTGTATGCATAAATAAATACGATGAATCTTTAAAAAAAAAAAAAGAAAGAAAGAAAATTGTTACAGGGAAATAAATACTCTGCTCCTAAAATCAGACGATCTCCTTAGTTTGCAAAAGGGTTAGAAGAATTAGAATGATTTTTGCACTTATATTTTCTGTCTAGAACACCCTTCCACTGTTTAGCTTGCCTCTAGCCCCCTCCACATCCCATTGCTCCTTCATGAATTCTGGTCTCTGTCTACCTGAAAGAGGGAAGCACAGGATGTGTATGTGGGATGATACACCAGCAACAACTTTCAATTGACATGTTTTGTTATAGGTTAGTTGAAAGGATTAGAAAATTTAAATCACCAGGCAACTTTTACTAAGTTTATTGAATGTGGTCATACATGTGAGGATCTTTGGGACTGGGGCAACATACTTAACCACAACTGCTTTAGGTATCCAACCTCATTTTTGAGTGAATTTAATTGAATGAGGCAAGAGATCTCAACTAAAATGCTACTGGAGATCTGATATTTGAATGAAACTTGCCTGAAATTAAAATAGGAGATGATGAAGATTATGGAAAACCAGAATGCATTTCAAACTGGATTTACCAGACATTTAATTAATTTTCCAACTTGCCATAAAAGTTTCTAAAAGCTGAAGTTCAATTTCTGTACTTGTTGCAAATGAGTTTCATTCAAGGACTGACATCTTTCTGTGGATGGAATTTAGAAAGGGATCTTAATGTTTAAAACTTTAAAAATTATCTACAAACCAAATAAATTCTACCATTGGACAAAATCTGACCTGCAGTCTCCAGCTGCGACCTCTACATTAAATAATGACTGAGAAATTTTTAGTTTCTTATAATCCATAATTTTATCAGTTTTTCCTATTCTGTGTAATCCAGCCCATGTCTCTTAATGTTTAATTTCTTTTAAGACCTTTATTAACATCTCATGCCATTCTAGATGAATACTTTATTTTAAATAGTTCATTTACTTTTTCATGTAAGTTTTCCCATCTTGTAACACGTGAAAGTATAGTGACATAATTTTCTAATTAGTAGCAGTTATTTATTTAGGCACTTACCTAGAAACATTTCTCTAGAAAATCTCTGTAAATGGAATCCTCATGATTTCTGAAGTTTGATATGGTGGCTGGAACTACATTTTACTGTATCGTATTAGGTCATTATTTTGAACATAATCTAACAATAGCCTAAGAAGTTTTATGCAGGGCTGGTTGTCAGTTATCTTTCTAGAAAATGACCTCAGGCTGCCCCTCTTATGTCGACTAAAGATTTTGGATTTGCATCTTGGAAGCAGGTAGGAGACGGTGAAAGATTTTAAGCAGGACTGTGAGAATACCAGAATTACACTTTACAAAGGTCATTATAACAGTCATTTAGAGCATGGACTTTTCGGGAGTGAGATGAACGACCAGGCATTCTAAGAAATAAAACATAAAGATACTTTGATTAAAGTATACAATGTACACATGTATAAAATATATAGTCTAATAGTAACAGGTTAAAAAAATGGAAAAATCACACTTATAAAAACTTGAAGCCAATTAATAATTATAGGTATATTCACTACTGTTAACTTAAGTGATTGAATTAGAAAATTTATTTTCCCATTCTGTTTTTATGGTTTAAGAAGTGGAGACCTTTACATGAGAGTAAACACATTTCTATAAAGGAAAGGATGGGGCTGGCATGACACTGGAATCTTGTCATCTATGGCAATAAAACAGGCAAAATATTGTAAAGAAGTTACTAAGGCACTGATAATAAAGGTGGAAAGGAAAGAATCCATTTGGGGGTTAAAGAACCTTCCAAGAGGTAGAATCAGTAGGATTCAGTTTTCTTTTTTTCTTCAGTTTTCAATTGAGTGTGAGGGTTGAAGGAGAGGGAAATATTAGGAATACTTCCTGGCTTGGGCTACTATGTATATGATATTGCCCACTAGGAAGATAAAGAATAGAAGAGGAGGAGCAGATATGGGGCGCACATTTATAAACAGAAGCTGAAGTATCGATTTGAGGTGTTTTGAGTTGGAGGTAACTGTTGGACACTGAAGTAATAATGTCCCTGGGGCATGAAGACACATGGATCTAAACTCAGGAAAGAAAGGGGAACAGGAAGGTAATTGTGAGTCATTAGCTTCCACTTGGTGATTGCAGTAATAAATTTGGATGAAATCACTTTCCTTATGAGCAAAGTTGCATGAGAAAAGCAGAAATCAAGGATGCAATAATGAGGAGTATAAACAATAATTTTATTCAGGAAGGTCATGTGGTACAGTAGAGCTAACTCTGTTAGAGCCAAGCATTTCCTCTTAGAACCTAAGTGAGTTACTTGATTTCTCAGTCTCATTTATGTAATGAGGGTAAATAATGTTCACCCTTAGGATAGTTAAAATGGTTATTGAAATAAGTAGAAATAATTAAACATTCCTAGACCAGTGCTTAGGACATGCAGCTATCACCTTCTTCATCATTATCACCACTACTAACAAGATTAGGTGACAGAAGAATAAATAGCCCCTAAGTTAAGACAAATATTCTGTACAGAAGAAACTCCTGGGTTTTGGTGTTTCTACATTGGCGTATCTATTTTAGATGCTCATAAGACATGCAGCTATCACCTTCTTCATCATTATCACCACTACTAACAAGATTAGGTGACAGAAGAATAAATAGCCCCTAAGTTAAGACAAATATTCTGTACAGAAGAAACTCCTGGGTTTTGGTGTTTCTACATTGGCGTATCTATTTTAGATGCTCATAAAACTCTTACTATATTGCTAGATCCTATTTACTGATTAATATAAGATGACTAACTATACAGGAATAAATTATTACAATATATTTGTCTACATGCTTTATATGGTGTCATAAAAATAATGTTAAATAGGCAAAAAAAAAGACATTATTACAGATTGTAACAGGACAAGTATATTTCTGTCAAAGTCAGGATAGTGTTATCTCTATCCAGAATAAAAAATAAAGTATGGGAGATGAAAATTGTTTAAGTTCTTTTTCTTCACAAGTTGGAGAGATACTTCCTTCACCATCAATATTCCTTTTATCCCATATTTACCATACTAATGAATAAATGTTGATCCATCATTCTCCCAGGTCTATAGGCAAGAAACTTTAGATTTACCCTTATAGGGATAATAAAGACAAAGAAGATTCTGAAGAATTTGAGAGCAGTTTCCTAAACAAAACCGTGCCAATATTCTTGGTCAAGAACTTTTTTGGGGGGCCTCCCCTTGTGGCACAGTGGTTGAGTTCTGGACCGCAAAGCTGCCCGCAGCCTCTGCAGTGCCAGTTGGATCCCCGGCCACTGGCGAGAGTCCCACATGGCACGCAGACCTCTCCTGTCTCACCCCTTCTCCCCTCAGCAGTGTATTTTGTCAGTCTGCCTGTTCTGTTCCCTGCTCTGTCTCTGGTGAACCCTCTCACCCTCCCACACATCTGGCCTGTACCCATGTTCTTGTATAAATAAATAAATCTTAAAAAAAAAAAACAACTTTTTGGAACTTTAAAATTTCAGTGGAACACATAAGCATTACTCAATTTTGTGGTCAACATCATATCCCTTCCCTACCCTTATCATTGAGAAGGCTGTGATTTTAGAAGCCTATCACAGCATGGCTGTAGAAGGAGAAATTTAGGTAAAATTTATAGCTTCCTTATTAAGAAAAGGTTTAGTGGATAGACAATTATTCATTGAAATGAAAAGCTCTTGGACAAATTACCAGGATTACCAATCAAAAGAATTGTATCCAGCTCGATGCACAGAGTTTATGACATTTCCATAAAGAAGAAATCAGCTTTGTACTGAATCCCAATGAGGTCACAAATTAGCAGCTGTGGTAACCTGACAGCTAGAATGCAAGCAAAATTGTGCGGAGCCAGTATGTCAGGGGGTGCACAGGAACTTCTTCAGAGGCCAAGCCATTCAATTTCAATTGCAAAGGGAGAGGAAGTCCAAGGAATGTTTTAACTCTTAAGTAATCTGACTTGATTGGATTAAGTCATGCAATTCTCATTACCAAAGACTTTCTGGAGAACTTGCTGAAGGTTCAGGGATAAACCACAAAGTTGGTTAGAAAATAAGAGCTTTGGGAAGATTAAACCGGGATTTTTCTTCCTGAAGCATGAAAAGTATGTAAGAAATTTAATAACTGTCTGTTTCAATCTTTATTGTTTTTACAGGTTAAAAATTAATACATTTGTACTAAAAAATACAGGTGATGCATGTAGTTGCACAAAATGAAGGTTTCTTGTCTCCCCCAGCAACAACCATCAACTGGAATGCTGTATGTACTTATCTATATTTTTGCCTATATGCATATCAATATACCAATAATGCTCTTAATTAACAATAATCTTCAAGTCCAAAGCTTTTCAGATTGGTTGGGGGCAAGGGGAAGGGAGAATGGAAAGGTATTATAATAGTTACAGGGCAGGGAGAGGAGCACCCCAGACCCCCAAACCTGCCTGCTTGAAATAGGTTCTGCCACCCGCTGCATCAACACAAAACATATGAGACTTTAATGAGAAGGAACTTTATTACAATTAGGAAACAATACAGGAAAGGCAAAGAATATAGTTTCTAAATTAAGCACCCAAAGTTACCCCTCCCCTCGTGGGTATAAGTCCACCCAAGCAGGATTGGCCCAGAGCAAGACCCCAAAGATTGCCACAGGTCCAAAGCACCTTCCAGTGGGGACCCACAGAAAAGGATAAGAAACAACCAGACAAGTCTGGAAGGAAAAGAGCAAAATCAAAATCAAGACAGAAACTGCCATTGTCACCTCCCCACGGGTCTCTCACCCACATCTGTGTCACCCAGTCAGTGACCAAAAGGCAAGTGCAGTTTCTTCATGTGTCTCTCGGCTCCATGTGCCTCCTCTGGGTCTCCTTCTGGATCCATCCTGCTTCCTTCCTTTCCCAGTCTCCTCTGTAGCTTCTTCTCTCCCTGCTCAGCTCCACCCTCCCTTGGGTGGGGCAGGAAACCTGGAACCTCCACCTTTCCTGGGGACCACCCTGTTACAATTCCCCCCTTTAAATTTTTATTCCACCATATCTATGGTGGCACAGATCTCAGGGTATAGTCTTAGGAGACTGTCTTTTTTTCAGGGTTACAATGTATGTAAGAGAAGCAACAATAAGTCAGCAGCATTATCCGTGAATGTCCAGTATGACAGTTTTCCATTATTGGAAAATAGTCCATTATTCAAGCCAAAAGAAAAAAAACAAACAAACATCTGGAGGCATTAGCCAAAACAAGACAGCAAATATATCAAAATCATAGGGGAAAAAAGTCTTAAAATTGGTTGAACTTACGTAAAAAACAAGTTCTTTTAACCTTGATCCCAAATTATTTTAACAGCATAGCAAAAGTTTGTAAACTAAATCTACTTTTAAACCATATTACCTATTTTTGCATACAATTACAGGGCAGAATTACTAAAGAGCAATTTTAGCTGGCTTTGTTGGAATACTCCATACAGGAGCAGAGCAAACTCTTTGACATCCGGTCCACGTAGGCTTCAAGAACAAAGTTGGTTTCACCAGACTCCACCTGGGCTTGCTCTTCTCAAGGATACCAGGGCTTTTTCATTCTCTGGGTTGTTCAGTCCGGCCAATGGAGGCAAGCTTCCTCACCTTCTTTGGCGGTCTCTGGAATCCTCCGAACAAAATAGCGGGTTCTCCTCTTCTTGGTTCAGCTCTATTTCAACTTCCTGGAAGAACTCCATTCAAAGCCACACAATGAAACTCATCTCCAATTGTTTATGTTTTAAGTAGACAAAATCCCTATGGAAGTTATACAAAAATAGACACTGACATGAGTAGTAAAAATTACTACCACTATTTTCATGCTGTGTTGGTATCAAGGGGAAAGAAAAAACAAACACAAGTTAGCTCTGCTGAAAAAAGAAAAAAAATAATTTAACATTGCTGCAGGTCCTGGTCAGTCAAAACAAATAACCTTTGTTGAATCAGAACAAAATTCAACAAAATTTCCAGTATTATGTCAAAACTTAGTAAAATTTAGGTGTATCTACAACAGTCTAGTCAATCCTTCATAGTAAATTTTTTTTAAGATTTATTTATTTATTTATGCAAGCACTGGGTACAGTCAGAAGCGCGGGAGGGTGAGAGAATTCACCAGAGCCTGAGTGGGGAACAGAACAGACAGACTGACGAAGCACACTGCTGAGGGGAGCAGTGGGTGGCAGGAGAGGTCTGCATGCCATGTGGGACCCTCACCCGGTGGCCAGGGATTGAACTGACGCTGCAGAGGCTGCAGGCAGCTTCGCAACCCAGTGCTCAACCGCTGTGCCTCCAGGGAGGCCCGTAGTAAAAATTTCTTAACCCATGAAAAGTTCCATCGATAGGAATCTGTTGAGGCCTTTCCCCCCTATTTTTCACAGAAACAATTTCTGTAAACAATTGAAGTACACAATATTACAAGGTGACAATCACCACTGACAATTGAAAGATTTGATGAGCATTTCTCTCTATGATCAGTGACAAACGGAGGATTACAGTCAGGAAGAACAGTGTATTTCTAAGAATATGTAGAAATCAACTTTTCCCCCTGTAGGGTAAATGGTTTTCAGGCTTTTCTGACCACCATTACAATTGCCCCAGTTAGATTGTTACATTGCTGCAGTTGTTACATTGCTGTAAGCTGTGTTTACTTCTGTGGGCCATGGGAGGAGTATTGAGATGGTCACCAAGAGAAGAAGAAGCAGAAGAGAGTCAGGAAAGAGAGAAGGGGAAAAAGAAAGCCGGAAGAGAGAGACAGAAGCCCAGAGTGAAGACTTGCTGGTGGCTTGGAGGCCTGCTGACCTCCTGGCCTCCCGGCACCCCTGCCAGCCGTGTACCTGTTTGCCACACTGCATGTAAAGCTCAATAAAAGCCTGAGAAAGTCACCGAGGGCTCCAGGACCCCTCCTTTACCCGGTCTGCTCAAATCATAGATAACCTGCTCTGGGCCATCCTGCCCCTAAACCCACTAATCCCCATATTTCCATACTTCAGTGTGGAGGGAAAGAGTAGGATTCACACCAACCGGTAAATCCCCAATCACTTTTGACTCCTGTGAGAGACATTTGATTGACTAACTACACACACATTCCCAACTTCCATGTCTATTACCTATGACCCAGATGCTAGAAACCCGTATACTCTTTCTGCTTAGCAGTGATCAAAAACTGTAATTTCAGGTTTTTTGATGGAAAAGTTAAGTGCAGTTTTTGTAAACTGCTTTCCCTCTTCCTCCTACCTTGAACACAGTGTAATCTGAAACTGCAGTAACAAGCTTGATGGAGACCAACATACTCAAAACAAACCCTGAAAAACAGGAAGAGCCTGGACCCAGACTCAATTTTTTGAGTAACAGTAACAATGCTGGAACCATATAACTCTTTATGGTTTGGTTGTGGAAAAATAACCCAATTTATTTAAGCCACTGACAGTTGGCCTTTCTGTACTGGTGGCAGAAAGCCTTCCTAACTGACTCAGTGTCAAAATCACTTCTGTTATCTGTCTGGATAAAACCAGTAGATAGAATCCTAGTGGCAATAGCTTTAGGGATAGTAATGAAGTTTCTTGTAAGCCCCCAAAATATATAAAATAAAATCGATGTTCCAGATTAGAAACCAGTGAGGGAGTGATGAAAATTCTTTTCTTGGATATCTTGTGAACTAAAGGACACAGAGCAAAGATACAATTGTCATAAAGCTACTTAAAATGTCAGACTCACCTGGGCCAGTGTATAAAGAGATGAGAGTAGCACCTATTCTGGGATCAGATAGTGCTAGGTTGGTCCTGACACCATAATTTACTATTTATAACAAATCTATCCAAGTAGCCTATATGAAATGGAGGCATTTCTGGCATTTGTTCAAATTACAAGTCTGTATAGCATAGTGTTTAAAAAAAGAAGACTATGAGGTTGAACTGCTTGGTATTTTGCTCTGTCCTAACTATGAGCCTTTGGATGAACTAACTTCTTTGTGCCCGTTTCCTCACATACAAACTGAGCAGAATAATAAAACCACTTCATAGGATTTCCACAAGGATTAAATGAAGTGTTACATACATATTCCTTAGAAAAGTGCCTGATTCTTTGTAAGTGGTAGGTCTACATATAAGGCTGATGTTGCTTAGGATAGTGCCTATCAAATGAAAAATTCCCAATCATGTGAACTATTACTGTATTTACTTCACTATTTCCCAAATTTATTTACAGTTTGCTTGAAGACTTTAAGTAAAAAAAAAAAAAAAATCTTACTAAGCATATTTTATTGTAGTACTCTAGCATTTTTGTAAGATTATATATTTTGTTCCTGATCTGCCTTATCTTAACACATCTATATTGTAAAAGTACCTACAAAACAATGTAGATGGTACTCTGATGATTTTCTGCTTAAGACAATTCCGTATCTATTGGCTTTAGTTTTTCCTCCTTGCCCCAGGGCTTAGCCTGGTGCTCTGAAGGCAGTCAATAAATAGGAACCTTACAATTTTTGTCTAAACTAGAACATTTTTGACAGGATAAGGAGATGTTAGTAAAAAGAAAGCCTCAGAGTAAGAAAAACTGGTTGGTTGGTCCTAAATTATTCCCTCTTTTCAGGCAGCTTAAAAAACTCCCCAAGCTTTACCTACCATGTCCTTACAGACCTTCTTTGTTAGCTTCCAGTTTTTGAAAGATAAGTTTATTTTGCCTAGATTCAGGATGTCTCAGAAGAGAGCACAATTAAAAATGAAGCAGAAGCAGAATTTCTTTATACTGCACCATAGATGTTGTCCTTGGAAAAAGGCATAACAAAACAGCTCTAAATACATATATCGCAAAATTCTGCATATGCTTTGTAAAATTTTCAGTGTTTTCTTTTAGCTCCACATTTGTGAGGTCCTCTGAAAACTATTGGTCAGTTTGGGCTGTTATAACAAATAACATAGTCTAGGTGTCTTAAATATCATGCATTATTTCCTATTGTTTTAGAGGCTCTAAGACTAAGGCACTAGTAGATCCTAGGTCTGGTGAGGACCCTCTTCCTGGTTTGTAAATAGTATCTTCACGTAACAGGGCTGAGGTGGGGGTGATGGAGAGAGAAAAAGAGAGAGAGATTTTATAAGGGCAGTAATCTCACTAATCCCATTCAGGAGGGTTCTGAGCTACTTAAATGCATAACCAATTTCCTCCTAAAAGTCCCACTACTAGTGTCACCACACATGAAGATGGCACATATGAGTTGGGGGGAACAAACATGGCTTAGCATAGTGTCTGCCTAAATAATAACACTGACATTTACTTCTTACTTCTTCCATGCACATGTCTTGCTCCAGCAAAATGTTTTATTTGTTGTTCTGCAAACATCCTCCTTGCATTTTTACCTCTACCCTTTCATATACCCAGTCTCTGTATTTTTTGATACACTCTCCCATATGAGAAGATATATAACATTTTCCAAAACAATACCAAACCATTAGTATGCATCATAGTTGTCAGTTTGTATTTATTATAGGTTAGAAGAATGAACTGAATTTTCCATCACTGTATATTTTATCTTCAAAACCATCTCATTTACAATCTCTCTCTCTCACACACACACACACACACACACACAAATAGATACCTGGGAATGAACTTAACAAAGAATATGAAGGACCTAGACAAGGAAAACTACAAAACATTGTTAAAAGAAATAGAAGAAACAATGAGATGGAAAGATATTACCTGCTCATGGATAGGAAGAATCAATATTGTTAAAATGGCCATCCTACATAAAGCAATACACAGATTTAATGCAATACCACTAAAAATCCCAGTGGCATAATTCAAAGAAATGGAATGAATATTAATGAAATTAATATGGACCATGAAAGACTATGAATAGCCAAAGATCTCCCATCAAAAAGGGGGAAAATTGGAGCATCACACTTCCAGATTTCAAACTATACTATAAAACTATAATTATTAAAACAAGGTGCTACTGGAACAAAAACAGACACACAGATCAATGGAATAGAATTGAGAGTTCAGAAATAAAGTCACACATTTATGGACAATTAATCTATGTACACTGGACCAAGGAATGTCTCTTCAGTAGATGGTGTTGGGAAAACTGGACTTCCACATGTGAAAGGATGAAACTAAATCATTATATTATACCATACATGAAAATCAACTCAAAATGGATAAAATACTTGCATGTAAGAGCTGAAACCATAAATAAAGAGAAAAAAAAAAAACAGGAAAACACTCCATCACAAAAACTTTTGTAACATCTTAGAGGACTCATCTTAAGCTGCAAGGAAAACAAAGAATATCAAAAAACTGGGTTTACATCAAACTAAAAAGCTTCTGGACAGTAAAAGAGACAGTAACCAAAATGAAGCAACACCTTACTGAATGGGAAAAATTATTTGCACACCATCCATCTGATAAGGGACTGAGAAGATCTACAAAGAGCTTATACAACTCAACATAAACAAACAACCCAATCAAAAAATAGGCAGGGCCTCTCTGGT
Source organism: Talpa europaea (assembly GCF_964194135.1). Classification (NCBI taxonomy): domain Eukaryota; kingdom Metazoa; phylum Chordata; class Mammalia; order Eulipotyphla; family Talpidae; genus Talpa; species Talpa europaea. The sequence goes on along the minus strand of NC_140071.1, from coordinate 61,892,101 downwards.
GGTGCAGCAGTTGAGCCCTGGGTGGCAGCAAAGCTGCCCGCAGCCTCTGCAGCGCTGGTTCGATCCCTGGCCGGCCAGCCAGCAAGGGTCCAACGTGGCGCGGACCTCTCCTGTCTTGCCCGCTGCTCCCCTCAGCAGTGTATTTCGTCAGTCTGCCTGTTCTGTTCCCTGCTCTGGCTCTGGTGAATTCTCTTAGCCTCCCACGCTTCTGACTGTACCCAGTACTTGTATAAATAAATAAATTAATTTAAAAAAATGGGCAGAAGAACCAAATGGGCACTTCTCCAAAGAACATGCAGATGGCCAACCCATATATGAAAAAATGGTCATCATCACTTATTATCAGGAAATGCAGATCAAAATCACAATGAGATACCTCCTCACACCTGTGAGGATGGATGCTAAGTAAATTACTGTGGTAACAATTTCACAATATTTGAAAGTTGAGTCATACTGTATATATGAAACAATCCTATATGTTTATTATACCACAATAAAATTGTGTGGGGGAGGAAAAAATAAAAATAAAAACAAAAACAAAAACAAACAAAAACACCCAAAAACAACAAGTACTGGTGAGGATGTGGAGAAAAGGAACACTCTTAAACTATTTGTGGGAATGTAGACTGGTCCACCTCCTATGGAAAGCTGTGTGGAGTTTTCTCAATGCATTGAAAATAAATCTGCCATACAACAAAGCATTTCCTTAGGCAAGTTGTAAGAAGTAAATGTCAGTGTTATTATTTAGGCAGACACAATGCTAAGCCATGCTTGTCCCCCCCCCCCAACTCATATGTGCCATCTTCATGTGTGGTGACACTAGTAGTGGGACTTTTAGGAGGATAGATACTCTTAGGTATCTACCCAGTGAACACAAAAACACTAATTTGAAAGGAAATCTCACTCCTATGTTTGTTGCAGGACTATTTAGGGTAGCCAAGATATGGAAACAACCTAAATGCCCCAAAACAGATGACTGAATTGAGATGTGATATATATACATAATAGAATATTATCTATGATCAAAAAAATGTAAACTCATGGCATTTGCAGCAATATGGATGGATCTAGAAGAGATTATGCTAAGTGAAATAACTTAGAATGAGAAAGATAAACATCAGATGGTTTCACTTACATGTGGAGTATAGAGAAACCAAACAAAAGGTCAAAGCAAACACTGAAAGCTTTCCACAGATATGAGGCATCCAGGAAAGGAGTAAGAGGGTGAGGGTGAGAGTGAGGGGGAGGGTTAAAACAAGAGGGAGAGCACATTGGATGATGAGGAAGGCTACTAGAAGGCGGATGTGATGGGGTGGAAGTAAAGAGGAGGGGTGTACAATGGAGGATTACTGGGGTTTTGTGGTGGATGTGGTGCACACTATATATTTGTAGAGGGAAAAACCTATACCCCTAAGACATGTATTGTGATACTAATAAACATTATCTCAATAAGATATAACTTTACAAAAAATAAAATTTACCAGTTTCCCTGGAAAACCAGATGCATGAATGGAATATGACACCTGCAATTTCTGCTACTATCATATGCTATTTGGGAATTCTTAAAGATTTCCTGAATAAATTTGGATTGACTGGTTGAAAAAATAATTTAATGGAATTAAAAATTGATGTATACATTAGGGAAGTAGTGGAAATCAACTTGCCCAAGGTGCATGAATTGAGAGGCCAGAGGTTATTTCTCAAAAAAAAAAAAAAAAAAAAAAAAGGAATTTTCTGTCAGAAGAGGGAGAAATGGATTTTTCTCCAAAAATGGGAAAATGGTTGTTTCCATACACAAAAGAGGTAAAGAGGATCATTAAAAAAATGCATCGATTGATAAGTGACAACTAGGACAGGACATAGCTCTTTATAATCCTCTTAAACATAAAAGTTGTGGAATGTATATAACCTGTGAGAAATATTTTTAAAAGAAAATCAGTGGAAAAATCAGTTGTTAAACAAATATACTCACCTCACTAAAAAAAAAAAAAAAGTCTCTAGTTTCCTAAGGGATCTGATTTATAATGTCTTAGTATATGAAAAGTGGTAATGCTAATCCTGCAGATAAGATTTTGTAAGTGCTTACAATGTGAGATACTTTGCTAAATCATATGCTCATAACTACCCTACCAGCATATCATAATATTGATACCATTTTACAAATAAGGACACAGAGACTGAGGGAGTCGAGTAACTTGACCAAGGTGCTGAAAGGGACAGAATCAAGATTCTAACCTGAGCCGTTTGACGAGAGTTGGCTCTCAACTGCATCCTTACAAGCAAAGTTCTTTTCTCAAACCTAACTTTTTCAAGGGTTTAAGTCAAAACTACATAATATGAATCTTTCCCTTGTAAACAGAACATATTTGAATTAATTTAACTTCTTGATAACTCAGTGCTATCATGTGAAAATCAGCCACAGTGCTGTGATGCAGATTTTGGTGATGTTGGACACCAGAAGTGAAAATGTAGCACGGATTGAAAATAATTTTCAACATTATTCCTTGCAAGTACTCTTGGCATTAATTTTTAACCACCTAGGGTTTTTTCCTTACAAAAGGAGAAGAAAATTGTGCAACTGCTAAAACATTCCACGCTACTCAGTTGGCTGAAAAATTAGCAAGTTGGTGAGACTGAGGTCTTCTCTCCCAAGTTGTCACGTGCATTGTACATAGTAGTTTTGGTTTTGAATTGAATAATAATTGGGCTTTTCTGCCCTCCTGCCATTAGGATTAATGATGGATCTCTGTGGTCCTGAATGCATGCCTGATGGCGGGCACCTGGAGTGGGGTGTGGGCAGGCGTAGGTGGGTGCACCTGGGCTAAGACTGGGCTTATAAGGGCAGTGTCACAGGGATGCCAGCAGGACAGCAGACCACTAGAAGAGAGAGGAAAAGGCCATGAGAGAATGCCAGAGAGCCCAGAAAGAGTGAAGACTTGCTGAGCACCCCTGCCTGCTGTGTACCTGGTAAATCCCAGTTAAAGCCTGCGAAAGCCACTGAGGGCTCCAGGACCCTCCACCTTTACCCCATCTGCCCGATGGGTACATTCTTCATTGAATATCATGTATCTGAAAGAATCTGCATGGTAAAGAGGAGAGCCAGGCCAAGTTTCTCACAGGTGGGAAAATTTTATTGCGCCCCCAGGTGAGATTCATGGACCCAAGGTGGGGGTCAGTGAAATTGAGCACATTGCCAGGGGGGAGGCAGGCTTTTCTAGGGTGAGGAGAGTTCAGGTGGGAAACTGGGTTTGCATGGCAGGGCGGGGTCGAGGAGGGGGGCGGGGAGTCTGTAGGGCACAAAAAGATTTGTAGTGTGGGAAGAGGTTTATTGTCTGATTTTTCCTTTTTTTTTAAGGTTTATTTATGCAAGAGCTGGGTTATGGTCTAGAGGCATGGGAGGGTGAGAGGATTCACCACAGGCAGAGCGGGGTGCAGAACAGGCAGATGGACCAAACGCAATGCTGAGGGGGGCAGCGGGTGAGACAGGAGAGGTCTGCCACCCCATGTGGGAATCTCCCTGGCCAGCCGGGAATCGAACCCGAGCTGCAGAAGCTTCAGACAGCTTCACAGAGATACCCTCAACCCACTGTGCCACCGGGGACGCCCTTGTCTGATTTTTTTCTAGGTGGGTTTTTGCATTCCAGCTCCCTGCATTGACCTTTCAGTATCATTCTTGAATAATATTTTGTGTGAAGATTGTCCAGCTTTATTTTTCCTGTGGCACTTCCTAGATCCTTTAATGTATAGCAACACATTACAAATCTCCTAAGGATCTGGACATGCAGTCTCTAAACTTCTTTAAGCACAGAATTTTTCTTTCTTCTTAGAAAATCTATTAACAGCTTTTACAAAGTAGGATTCTGCAGAACACTGTTTAAGAAATGCTGATTTAAGCAAACAATAGAGAGTGCTCCAACCTTAAAAACAAACGTATTGTACATCAGAGTTTAATGCAAATTATTTTTATTTCTCATGTCTTTTGACTATGCCATGACTCTTTAATTTGTTTGGATTACTCAGAGCTGATTTTATCTGTAAATTTTCGTTGGGGAAAAAAAAATTATAGTGGTTCATTACAATTGTAGTCTTGAATCACTTGTAGGTTTATTAAAGGCAAAGATTATTAATGTGTAATTTTCAAAGATTAGGACATTGCCACTCATTGTCATCATAATTGTCATTTTTGGAGTGCGGGGTTCTTGAGTTCACTCTGGGAAAGGTTTCACCAGAGCTTCCGTTTCAAAGGCACCAGGCGAGTTTCCCAGGCAAGTTTCTCCACGAGACAGAGACGGTAGTTATATTTAAAGAGCAGCTTTATTAGGGAAAGGGACAGGTTTGCTGAGTGAGGCCTGCATGTTTGCAGGCAGGCGGACTCGAGGAAAGCGGCCTCCACTGAGGGAGGTCAGTGAAGAGCAGTCCCAGCAGGTGCAGGTCACAGGCAGCCAGAAAGCTGCTGCCCTGCAGAGGGAGAGAGTTGGTGAAAAGAGGCACCTACATAGTATAGTCACAGGTGGGCAGTAGGAGTGCTGCCCTTAGCCTGTGCAGACCCTGAACTAATATATAGTCTTCTGTTTGGGAGGGGTTCACTCCTTGTGAGCCATCAGTTGGTTGCTAATTTTGGATAACTATGCAGAATCTGAAAGGGACTGGATATTCCACAATGGGCTCAATCTCCATCTCTTTACCCTTGGGCCTGTGCTCTAGACACTTCCTACAGCATTGTGATCCCTGCTTGGATGTTAAGCTTTGTAATCTAGGCATCTGCCTCAGGATACTATTGTTGTCCATCCTCAGGATACTAGTTTCCACAACTGTGTGGATGGTTATGCTAATCTCTTCTGCCCCTACATCTTGGTGTGAGCCAGGTTTCTGGTTTTGTGGGCTTCCTTTTTTAGTTTTTTTTTTTTCTATTTTTGTCCTCCATCAATAATCATGTAATATGGCAGCATGAAGATTTTCCTAAATGACAAAATTGGAATAAATGTCCTTCAGCTTCCGCATTAAATCAACCATATAACTTGGACCAATTACATTAACCATCCTGTAAATATAAACAGGTATGGGTGATTTTTCCCCTCCTCCTACCTTCTTATAGAGGATTACATTTCTGATATTTTTATTCATTTTTTTAAATTTGCCATTCATTTACACAGTATTATAATCTGGGGAGTATATCTTCATACCTCAACATGTGCACATGCTTCCCTCACTCACCACCAAAGCCCCAGTGCCAACGCCTCTCTCACATTACCTCCTCATTCTCACCTCCCTCTCCACTGCATTTCAGAAATTTTTGATGTGGCCTTTATGTGGAATTTATTATTTGGGAGGCAAAAATAAAGGTTAAGCTGTATGCTTTGTTGTTGCTATCGAAATAAAGCGTACACAGTGATAAAAGTTAGTCAGCGTGGCTCTCCCCACTAAGTTTTTAGAGATGTCTCACATGGACTCCTCTCCCCAACCGCGTTCCTATCTTTCCTTTTTGGCCTCCCATCCATTCACAGCAAACCGAAGACTGCAGGTTTAAAACGAATTTACAGCGGACAGTATAACTCTTGGCTGTGCAGTCTCTCAGAGAATTGAAACGGCATTATATGATTGTATTTAATAATTGAATTAATGTGTAAGGTAATGTAAAAATATTAAAAAAGTTTTACCTTCTTAAATTGAATCATAAGAACCAAGTCAAAAAACTCCAAGTTAAAATTGCTTTATGTGAACTACTTACAGAGTTACTGTAGCGGGCAGGAAGGACCACAGTGCAGGCTTTCTGATTCCCATGCAGACCGGGTGAAGGAGGAGTCAGAGTCCTCAGTGGTTTTGCAGGTTTTTATTGGGATTACCAGGTACACAGCAGGCAAGGGTGCTGGGGGGCCGGTAAGCTGGCAGGCCTCCCAGCCCACAGCAGGTCTTCACTCTGGGCTCTCCCGCCTTCTCTCTTGGTTCTGTTTGTTCTTGGCTTCTCCTCGGCTTCTGCTGGCGTCCCTGTGACGCCGCCCTTAAAAGCACAGTCTCAGCCCATGTGAATCCCATCTACCTATGCCCACACCCTATTCCAGGTGCCCGCCATCAGGTATGCATTCAGGACCTCAAGGATCCATCATCTATCCTGATGGCGGGAGGACAGAAAAGTGTGACATTTTTCCTTACCCTATAGTTACCAAAAAGCTCAGTGTATAATTTCTTCCAGATATCTACCTAATGATTTAATCACTACTAACTTATTTAGTCAAATTTCTTTGTTTTTTTGCACTTTAGTTTCTTTATTTGGCAGACACCATATGGCTAGATATTTAGTCAGGTTTTTGTGATTAAACCCCTGGCATTAACTTTGTTTCAAGTTTACTTAAAATGTTATTATAATCAGGTGTTGAATTTTCAAAACTTTTTTCCTCATCTCTTGAGAGGACCATATGGTCTTTCTTCTTTAATCTGTTAATGTGCTCAATTATAGTCCTAGACTTTCTAATTCAAAGCATCCATGCATTTGTGGAATGAACCTATTTTTGTCATGAGTCTGCTTCCTTGATTCAATTATGCATTAACAATAAAACAAAACAATGGTGTTGGTTCATTAGCTTTTTGGCCACCTTTATTATTTTAGTATTTCTGTAGTAAGAATTGGTTAAAATACAGCATGAAAGATGGTATACTGGACAAATAATTTCTGAGTTCTCTGCACACACAAAGACTGTATTCTAATGAGAATCTCCTTCTAGAATCAAAGTACAATGGTTTCACGTTTAATTGAAGAATTTATAACAGGGTGGTCCCTAGGAAAGGGGGAGTTTCCAGATTTCCTGCCCCACCCAAGGGAGGGTGGAGCTGAGAGGGAGAGAAGAATCTGCAGAGGAGACTGGGGAAGGAAGGAAGCAGGATGGCGCCAGAAGGAGACCTGGAGGAGGCACATGGAGCAGAGAGACACGTGAAGAAACTGTGCTTGCCTTTTGGTCATGGACTGGGTGACATAGATGTGGGTGGGAGAGCCGTGGGGAGGTGACAATGGCAGTTTTTGTCTTGATTTTGCTCTTTTCCTTCCAGACTTGTCTGGTTGTTTCTGCTCCTTTTCTGTGGGTCCCCACTGGAAAATGCTTTTGACTTGGGGCAGGCTTTGGGGCCTTGCTCTGGGCCAATCTTGCTTGGGTGGACTTTTACCCATGAGGGGATGGGAAACTTTGGGTGCTTGATTTAGAAACTATATTCTTTGCCTCTCCTGTATGTTTCCTAATTATATTAAACTTCCTTCCCATTAAAGTCTCATATGTTTTGTGTTGATGTGGAGATGGCAGAACCCATTTAGAGTAGGCAGGTTTGCGGGATCTGGGGTGCCCCTCTCCCTGCCCTGTAACAAATTGATCCCTATTTTCTTCATAAAAAGAGTAATACATGTATGGTACGTATTTGTAGTGGCAGGAAGGCATAAAGCAAGTTCTCTACGGAGCCTATACAGAAGAATGAAGGAGGAGTCCTGGAGCCCTTCGTGGCTTTTCAGGCTTTTATTGAGTTTTCCAGGTACACAGGAGGCAGGGGTGCCACGGGGGTAGGGGTTGAGACAGGAAGCTGGCAGGGCTCCCAGGCCCCAGCGAATAGTCACTCTTTCTGGGCTCCCTGGCTTTCTCTCGTGGTCTCGGCTTCTCCGCTGGGTCTGCTCTCTTCTCATTCTACTCTTTTTCTCCTGTCGTCAACATGATGCCATGCTTATAAGCCAGTCTCAGCCCAGATGTACCCACCTATGCGTGCCCACACCCTACTCCAGATGCCCGCCATCAGGCATGCATTCAGGACCACTGGGATCCATCATTAATGCTAATGGCAGGAAGGTGGAAAAGCCTGATAATTTTTCACTTACCCTACATCATAGTCATAGTAATGAGTTAAAATACCGCCATAAGAACTCCATTTTCCTTATCTTTGAAGTGTAATATTTAATTATTTTGACTAAAATTTGAGACTGAAGTATTTTCGGGATCTCAGGAGGGTGACTTTAGAACTATTTCTAAGTAAATCACTTAGTGGTCATCTATTCACATGCATTTTGGTTTAATCTCAGAAACAAAAGTCCCTAAGTTAATACTTTTTTTAAAACAAATATTTATGTATACAAGAACTGGGGTACAGGTCAGAGGTTTGGGGGATGAGAGGATTCACCAGTGATAGAGACCACTGGGATCCATCATTAATCCTATGGCAGGAGGGCAGAAAAGCCTGATAATCACTGTAGGGTCGGGAATGACACAGTGCAGGTTTTCTATGATCCAGCAGACTGGGTAAAGGAGGAGTCAGAGTCCTCAATGGTTTTTTGCAGGTCTTTTATTGGGATTACCAGGTACACAGCAGGCAAGGGTGCCTCCCAGCCCCCAGCAAATCTTCACTCTATCTGGGCTCTCCAGTCTTCTCTGCTTCTCTCTCAGCTTCTATTTGTTTTCGGCTTCTTGGCTTCTGCTGCTGTTGGCGTCCTCGTGACGCCGCCCTGAAAAGTCCAGTCTCTCAGCCCAGGTGTACCCACTTCAGGTGCCTGCCATCAGGCATGCATGCAGGATCACAGGGTTCCCTCATCTATTCTGATGGCGGGAGGGCAGAAAAGCCTGGTACCTTTTACTTACCCTACAATCACTTACCCTACAGTGTTCAAATGCAGAGATGAAGTCATCTTTCTCTTGATAAAAGATATCTCTGAGATTTCAAGAACTAAGACCTAGGTTACAATTGTTCTCAAAGTCGGAATAAGTCATTATTTAAAATGCAGACAGTTCTTAAAATTTTTGAACATTTACTCTTTCAAAGATGAGAAGGCAAGGTTACGGTGAAGGTCTGAACAACCTGCGGAGGGCTAATAGACACCCCTTTGCCACTTTTTAAAGAAACTTGGTGATATTTTTATAGGGCACTAGACACAGTTTGAAAACTAGGTCTGAGACCCAGGTGTTAGATGATGAACACATCCTGGCTTAGTTACGGTGTCAGCTTCATCTCTTCTGGTCTCAATTAAGCACTTCACTAAACCTGCTGGCAGGGCCGGAGCCACTTTATTAAGAGCTCTTCCCCCATTGAGTAATCTCCACCGGCATCCTGCTCATCCTTCAGAGGTGTGAGAGCGGGCTGGGAGGGTGTGTGTCCTCTGTGCTCCCCATTTGAGGAATGCCATGTGAGGAGCAGCTACAAGAATAGCTGGTTTGGGATTAAACAGGGCTAAAGGCATGCAAAATATAACACTCAGGTAAGAATAAAACTTGGAAATGTGAACAATGGGAAGCAGGGTGAGCTTTTGCTACACTTATCAATGAAACATACTGCTAGGTATTTTTGGCAGGAGAATATTAAACTTTCCAGACCTCTCAACACTTAACCAATAGATACTGGTTTATGACACTGATGGCAATTTTAGTGGCGTGACATGATAAGTTATCCAGATCAGCCATTCATTTCCCTTGGACCATGACAATGCCCTACATGGTTATAATTTTCTCTTCACACTTACATGACCCAAGGTTGAATCTCTCGGTCTCATTTTCTTTGGTATGAAGCATTTAAATGTTAATATTTTGGTAATGGAAAGAGACTGGTCCTTAAGAATCATAAGGTTATGAAATTTCATATGCTGAATAAAGCATAAGTAAATGTAAGTATCAAAATATATGTAAATAGTGCTACAATGAATGTAAGAATGTATATATCCCTTCAAATTATTGTTTTTGCATTATTTGGGTTGCCTTTTTAAAAATATTTATGCACACAAGAATTGGGGTACAGGCCAGAGGTATGGGGGTGAGAGGATTCACCAGAGACAGAGTGGGGAGCAGAAGAGGCAGATCTACCGAAATACACAGCTGAGGGGAGTAGCAGGCGAGCCAGGAGAGGTCTGTGGTACCATGTGGGCAACAACCTGGCTGAGGATCAAGCTCATGCTGCAGTGGCTGTGGACAGCTTCATAGGTTGTGTCTCAACCCCTTGCGCCACCAGGGAGGCCCTGGGTTGCCTTCTGTGGTCTATAAAGCATAGAGATTATAGATAACATTTTTACTGTTGCTCCATTTAAGGAAAACTAGTATCCATTACAATTATCATCCAAGTTAATATTAATATGCAATAATATATTTGTAGGGGAAGTAAAATGGTCAGCCTTTTACACCCCTGGCTGCTGTGGCTATCACCTGAGGCCCCTATTATGTTAATGCAGGAGATGCTTGGGAGTGTGGGCTCCAGGCACACATGCCTGATGGTGGACACCTGCAGTATGGTGTGGGCATGTGTAAGTGGGCACACCTGAGCCTGGAGGCTGAGGCTATCAGGGTGGCATCACAGAGAAGGAGGAGCAGAACAGCGACAAGTGACTATGAGAGAATGCCAGAGAAAGCCCAGAAGAAAAATCATGTAGGGATTCACAGAGGGGCCCATGTTCTGTCTCCCTGCTGACTTGTTTCTCCTGTGTATATTAAAAAACCTGTGGGGATGATGCCAAGGGCTCCCAGTTTCTCTTTTAAGCTGCCTGAACTGACGATGAGCCTACCTGGCCTGGGATGGTTGCAGAAAAATATTGAATTTGATGTAATATACTGTATATACCCTAATTAATTATTAATTTAAAAGCAGTATCACTGGGAGCCTAAGATGGCAGAATAGGAAGAACTTGTGCTACCTCCTCTATGCTCACAACAAATCTATACCTAAATATGGACTAAACTGTACAGACGCTGACCTGAAACCCAGACAAGTAGTGCTTCCCCAACAAAGGATAAAAAGGTAACACCCAGAAGAATGGATGAGACAGATGCTCTCACCGAGGGAGGAATACCAGCACAAAGGCAGCAAGACCCAAAAGCTCTAGGTGTTGGACTTTTCCCTCAGAAGCAGGAGGAGGGGTGTGCCAAATACCCAATGCCCCAAGCCTATGATTCTGCACAGCTGAGACAAGCTCTGGGACGCCCTGGGACAGAGGGAAGTGAGCCCAGGAAAATGGAAAAGAAAGTAGAGACTAAGAGGCCCTTAATAGGGATGAGACTAGACGCACTTGCTCTGGGACTCAAAACAATAACCCCTGTTTTTTTATTTTAAAGATTTATTTATTTATTTATACACGCACTGGGTACAGTCAGAAGTGCGGGAGGGTGAGAGAATTCACCAGAGCCAGAGCGGGGAACAGAACAGGCAGACTGACAAAATACTCTCCTGAGGGGAGCAGCGGACGCAGCAGGAGAGGTCTGTCGCGCCATGTGGGACACTATCTGGCGGCCAGGGATTGCACCGGCGCTGCAGAGGCTACGGGCAGCTTCGCAGCCCACCGCTCAACCGCTGCGCCACCAGGGGAGGCCCAATAATCCCTGTTTGAGCAAGGCACAGCCCATATGAAGGAACCACGTGTAATATCCTTGCAGCACTGGCCTGGGAGGCAAAGAACACTAGGAAATCATGTGGCATTGGGGGTTATTGGAAGGCATTATCTAGGCAACCTTCAGAAACCTTGCCAATAACAGCATGGGTGGGCACCATTTAGGAACCAATCTTCCATGCTATCAGATCCCAAGGTCAAATCTCTGAAGAGCATTTCATCCAGATTGTGAAAGTAGCCTGGCTAGCCAGGGGCCAAGAGACAATAAGCAAGAAGTCCCCTGCCCACAAATAGGCTAGGCTCCTGCTATCTATCTAATGCCTGCATGCAGGCTGGCTCACAAACATGCCAGGGCCTACTAAAACAGATGGCCAGCAATTGGATACTGCTACTAGCCCAACATTTGCCAGAACCACCCCGGCAGCTCTCATGTGTGCTTTGTATCCTGCATCAGTGGATAATGGATAATGCCCCTTACATCGATGGATAAATCCTCCAGACAGAAATCAGTAAGAAAACATCCATCTGAAGTGACACATTTAGACTAGATGGACATAATTTAGATATACAGAACATTCTATCTCCATCCAGAACAGTAAAATACACATTCTTCTTTAGTGCACATTGAATTTTTTTAAAAAATTTATTTCTGCATATAAGAATTGGGGTACAGGCCAGAGGTGCTGGGGGTGAAAGGATTCACCAGAGACAGAGTGGAGAGCAGAACAGGCAGATCTACTGGAATACACTGCTGAGGGGAGCAGCAGGTGTGACAGGAGAGGTCTGCTGCACTGTGTGGGGTCAGCTTCCTGGCCAGGGATCGAACTCGTGCTGCAGTAGCTGCTGATAGCTTCATAGTGCTGAGAGTTAATCCCTTGTGCCACCAGGGAGGCCCACACATTGAACATTCTTAAGGATAGATCACATGTTGGGACAGAAAGCAAAGCTCAATAAATGGATTTATTATTATTATTTTTTTAATTGAGGTAACATTTGTGTGCAACAACTGTAAATGACTCAGAGGTAAAGGATCACATCTTTTCAGATATATTTTACCACCCCACAGTGAACCACAAATGTAACCATAGTTACATGGTCAACTATGCCCCTAATTCCTTTGCTCTCTGACTTGTCCTTCCCCCACGGATAGCCTCAACTTTACAGTAAAATTTGTAAAGTTTGTTTTGGTTTGGTTTTGTCTGATCCCTGGTTTTGTTTCTCTGTAGTCTCTATAGGAGTGGAAATAATCTGGTATTTGTCTTTCTCTTTCTGGTTTATTTCATTTAGCATAATCTCCTTCCAGTTCCATCCAAATCATCACAAATGGGAAGAGTTCATTTTTTTAAATTGTTGAGTAGTATTCCATTGCACACACACACACACCCCATTGTCCTAATCAACTCCTCTGTCCTTTGGTACTTAGGTTGATTCCATAACTTGACATTTTTTTTAAAGATTTATTTATTTTATTTTTATACAAGCACTGGGTACAGTCAGAGGTGCGGGAGGGTGAGAGAATTCACCAGAGCGGAGAGCAGAACAGGCAGAGTGATGAAGTACACTGCTGAGGTGAGCAACCGGCGGCAGGAGAGGTCTGCGCGCCATGTGGGGCCCTCGCCTGGTGGCCGGGGATCGAACCGGAGCTTCAGAGGCTGCTGGCAGCTTTGCAAGCCACTGCTCAACCACTGCACCACCAGGGAGGCCCCCATAACTTGACTTTTGTAAATAATATTGCAGTGAATGTAAAATTATATACATTAGTTTTAACTCAATTTATAAAACGAAAAAGGAAAACAATGTATCTTATCCCCAATAGACTGCAACATGTTGGGTAGGAAGGTAGGAAAAATATTTCATTGTGATTCATTCAATATTAATTGAATAAGTCAATGAAGTATTACTGGATCTTTTAAAATAAATTATCATGAATACTTACTACGTGTTTGGCTGGCTAAAAGAAATATTTCATTTGTTCCAAATGGCCTCTGTGAAATGATATACTTTTAAAGTTGCATTCGGAGTTTGAACACAAATCTTCCACATCTTAGTTACAACTGTGACTTAGAATTAAAATAAACATTTAAAAAATATACATATTTTTGTGTTTTTTGTTTGCTTGTGTTCATAATAAAAAATAAAGACTTAGCGATACTACATTTGGTACAAATGTGAAGGTACCACGATATGTGAACCATTGAGTCTTGAGAATTGGTACTCTTACAATCCTATGACCCTAAGATGGTGAAAATCTCCAGTTACTTAGTTGAAACATGTTAGGGCAGAAATACCTGCTGAACCTGAGAGGATGGCCTGAGTCAGAGCTCTCCGACCTTCCCCAAGAGGTCTGGGAACTCTGCCAGTGAGACTGAAGGATGAGTCATCCAGGGGAAACACTTACTCGCTGAGATTTATTAATGGACATTTTGTGATTCTGGTTTTAGTTGGAGCATTACGAGGGAGAAATGAGAATAACTTGGTCTTGAATTCCTGTATGATTTAGGCTTCTGGTCTTCAGAGATTTCTCTCAGGCCAACAAAAAAGGCAAGATGTATTTGTCAAGAGATACTGCCTTTGGTTTCAACTAGAAACACACTGTGAGACAAGGATTCCATTGCAAGTGGTTTATGCAAGATCATCCCAGGAAACAACAGCAGGGGACTGAGTGAGTTAGGGCAAGAAAGGAAACCAATAAAGACTCAGTCATAAAGCAAGTGACTAATGTGGTTAACTGTTTTAAGTTGATGCTCATTACCTCTGGGAAACAGAGCCAATATAAAAGGTGGACCTCAAGTTACGTAACCCTCGGAGTCAGGCAGACGAGAGATTCTATCCATCAATCTCTTTTAGTGTCATTGCCTAATCTCTGAGATCAGTAACTGGCACTTCAACTGGCCAAGAATAAGCCAAATGCTTTCAATAGCTAGAGGTGCAGGCCAGAGGTGTGTGTGTGGGGGGTGGGGGGTGGTGAGAGGATTCACCAGAAACAGTAGGGAGCAGAACAGGCGGATCTACTGAAATACACTGCTGAGGGGAGCAGCGGGAGAGGCAGGAGAGGTCTGCTGAGCCATGTGGGTTTCTCCCTAGCCAGCTGGGGATCGAACTTGTGCTGCAGTGGCTGTCGGTAGCCCGATAGTGCTGTATTTGACCCCTGCACCACCAGGAAGGCCCTATGCATATTCTTTAACATAGTGTAACTCTTAACACTTAGAGGTATGGATGTCAAGTTGGCTTTTAACATATTCTCTTCCTTCTACCTATGCAATATCTCTAAATAACTTTGTCCTCGCTGTTGTTATTACTCTAGTTCAGATCCTTTTTCATCTCATTTGGATTAAACTTTATGACTTGTATCTTAAATTCTTGCCTGTTGCCATATGGATTTTACTGCAAAACACTTCATCTCTTGTCATTCCCTGCCCCCAACTCTTCGGTCTAAAAACCAAATTCTACGTTGTTCAGCCTGGGATTTGAAAGTTTCTTAGATGGGCTGCAGTCCATGCTGGGTCTCTTTAACACCTTTGGAACAGTGTACTGTTCCCCTGTTGGTATTTATTTGTATTGATCCTTCCTGGAAGTTTCTTCCTTTCTGTGTACGGGACACCATTCTTTGAAAGTTTAAGTGTTAGAACAAAAAGTCTCTTCTCATATGTTAAAAATAATAAGTTTTGCTACCTCATCTTGGCATAGTTTCACAGTCAATATCCGCGTATTAGTTTTATCCACCGTAGTATGTTGCATCTTTTACAGCTTCTTGCTCATGACAATGTTCCAAATATGTTGATTTTTTTCTTAATGGCTAAAGGAAGGCAATGTATTTCTTTAGCTGGAACACCTAGATAATGATGTTAAACATCTTTGTATTGTTTACTATCCATGGATACTGAGTGACTTTTAAGAGGTACAAATTAAGATATATTCTTAATGCCATGTAGCACATCTATAAATGATGCTGATGAGTCAAACAGGAATGTGTGAAAAGTCATTGTAAACTTTGACAGTTGCAGCCTTTAACAAGGCCTATAAATACCTAAAGAGGACTCTTGAAGACTGAAGGATGATATTAATGGAACACAATGTTCTATTTAGATTATTTAAACACATGATTTTGAAAATGCAAAATTAGAATATTGTTTGTAATTTTCTACACACTGGGTCTTAGCTGATTATTTTCAAACCATTTGAAAAATAAGTAAATAAAAACATACATGACTGGTTTTAATGTTTTTGATCCCATGTAGTTTTTTTTCCCCTAGATCATAATTTTTGAACACAAACATTCGTCTTTCCATTATGGTCATTCAGTCTCCCTGTTTCTTTTCTCTTCCACACCACGCCAAAGACCCCTTCGACCCGTTCCCTTGATCCCTCCTTCTTAAACTCAGACACTTCATTTATTAGTGTGTTCAATAAATTTTATAGGTGTTTTACTTACTGATTTGTCTGCTATGGAAATGTCCAAGTTTGTCTTTGACATTCTGATTTGCTTTACTATCTGTAATACTGTCTGTAAATGGCAATGTTTTATTTTTCCTTATAGCTGAAAAGTATTCCATTGGGTGGATATACAATTTCTCCTGGATCTAATCCTCTGCCAGTGGACACTTAGGTAGTTTCCATATTCTAGTCATTACAAACAATGCTTTCATAAACACTGTAGAGAATGTAATTTTTTGAGTTGGTGGTTTCATATATTTTGGATAGATGCCCAAGAGTGGGATTACTGGGTAATATAGTATTTCTACTTTTATTTTTTTAAATATTTATTTATGCATACAAGAGCTGGGGTACAGGCCAGAGGTAGGCGTGGGGAGGATCCACCAGAGACAGAGTGGGGAACAGAACAGGCAGAATGACTGAAATACACTGCTGAGGGGAGCAGCAGGTGAGTCACAAGAGGTTTGCTGCGCCATGTGGGTTTCTCCCTGGCCAGCCGGGGGTTCCAACTCTTGCTGCAGAGGTGGATTGCTTCACAGTGCGGTGCTATAGGGTAAATGGTTTTTCAGGCTTTTCTGCCCTCCCACCATTAGGATTGCCCTGCTTGATGGGGCACCTGCAGTAGTTACATTGTTGCAAGCTATCTTGTTTACTTCTGTGGGCCATGGGAGGAGTATTGAGATAGTCACCAGAAGAAGTAGGAGAAGAAACAAGAGGGAAGCAGGAGAGAGGCAGGAGAGAGAAGGAGAGAGAGAAGCTAGAGAAGCCCAGAGTGAAGACTTGCTGGGTCTTGGAAGCCTAGTGGCCTCCTGGCCCCACCCTGGCACCCCTGCCTGTCTTGTACCTGGGTGCTGCACTACATGTAAAGCTCAATAAAAGCCTGAGAAACCTACCGAGGGCTCCAGGACTCCTCCTTCACCCAACTGCCGGATCAGAAAACCTGCTCTGTGCCCATCCTGCCCCTACAAGTCCTTAACCCCTTGCACCACCAGGGAGGCTTCCACTTTTATTTTTTTAAGGTAAATTCAGATAGCTCTCCAAAATAGCTATAGCAGTTTACAATCCCACCAACTATGTAATAAGGTTCCTTTTTCTCTGCATCCTCTTCAGCATTTGTTATTGGGGGTCTTTTTGATATGTGCCACCCTCTCAGATGTAAGATGATATCTAATTGTGTATTTGATCTCATCTCCCTTTTCAAAAGTGATAATGAACACTTTTTCGTGGATCTGTTGCCTCACTCTGTTACCAGAAGATAGCACATCAATTGGATAGCTTCTGGAGAGCCTCTTTGGTGAATTGTAGGTTTAGATCTACTGCTCATTTATTTATTAGCTTGTTTTTATTATCCAGTTGAGTAAGTTTTTATATTTTTTGGATAGTAACCCCTTGTTGGTTATATAATGTGTAATGTAACCCCTTGTTGGTTATATAATGTGTAAGTATTTGTTCTGATTTGGTAGGATATCTTTTTAATTCACTCATGTTTTCTTTCCCTGTGTAAAGACTTTTTAATTTGAGGTAATCAGTTTTTAATTTACTCATATTTTCTTTTCCTGCATAAAGACTTTTTAATTTGAGGTAATCCCAATTGTTTTTTTTTTTTTTGCCTGTATTTCCCTTGTCATAGGGACTGAGTCTACAAAACTTTTTATCATTGATATCACAAGGCATATCGCCAATGCTCTTTTCTATATATCTTATTGCTGTGGGCCTTATGTCTAAGTTCTTAGTCCATTTAGACTATATTTTGTTGTGAGGAGTTAGAGAATGATCCAGCTTCATTCTTTCACATTTGACTGTCCATTTTCTAAGTACCATTTGGTAAAGAGATTTCCCTTTCCCCATTTATCCATGTAATTTTTTTTTCTAGTAAAAAATTTTCTTCCTTGAATCTTCATGGGTAATATTTGTTCTGATGATAAACATGGTATCAACATTATTAGCATCCTATAATTTCAGTATAGGAGCAATATTAAATTTCACACATTAAAATAGTTTGATTTTCCATCTCTTTGAAATTTACTTGAAATATAGACATTCACACTGATTTTTATCTCCACAGTTCATATTCCAAGGACCTTGTACATTTTCAATCCAAGTAGTGCTTTCTTTTTTTTTTAACTCTTGTCTTTGTGGAATAGGAAACCATGAACAGCAAATAAAACAGAATTTTTAAGCATCTCTATAAACTTAAAATATGGTGTCAGTGATCTGAATAAATGGGCACTTGGGATCCTTTGTAGTCAGAATTCTTGTGTGGTAGGAAAATCTTAGTGTGGAAGATCTATTTTAGGAGAGGGAAATAATTCTTTCCTTTCTCATCCTTCAAATAAAATCTGAAAGCATGAAGCTTGATTAAAGGATCTAACTTGAAAATTATAAAATGAACACTAAAGGTATTTCTAAATGCTTTATAGTTCAATTTCAATCACCTCTGTATTTCAAATGAATTAACTCTTGGCCTCAGGAACACCCCAAAGGCAACCAATTTTATTTTATTTTATTTTATTTTTTTTAAAGATTTATTTATTTATACAAGCACTGGGTACAGTCAGAAACGTGGGAGGGTGAGAGAATTCACCAGAGCCAGAGCGGGGAGCAGAACAGGCAGAGCGACGAAGTACACTGCTGAGGGGAGCAGCGGGCGGCAGGAGAGGTCTGCGCGCCATGTGGGACCCTCCTCCAGTGGCCGGGGAGCAGCCGGGGATTAAACCGGCGCTGCAGAGGCTGCGGGCAGCTTCGCAGCCCAGCGCTCAACCGCTGCGCCACCGGGGAGGCCCAAGGCAACCAATTTTAATCAGTGTCTCATGATAAGTCAGCTGAAAATTAGTACTACACTTTAGCGGACTAAACAACATTGAAAATGGCCTGGCCCGAAAAAAATGTGCACATATGAGTGTTTTGAAAGACATGTTGGCAACCTGGGCTATCACAATGTGCATTTAATCATAAACAGGTGGTCACTTTCCTTGCCTTTTGTGATCCAGTGGGAGAGACCTAGGGAGTGCCATTTTCTGAAACCTCCACCTTTCTCTCCTCTTTGGCACACATTGATTGACAGCCCCTTAAACTCATTCCCTCCACTTGGTTTATATACACCAGGTGTCTATTTGGATTACATGAGTGGGTATGTTAGTTTGGTAGAATTGATGAGCCTTGACCTCATAAAAATTGAATTGAAACACAACAAAACACAATCGTTTTCAAATCCAGTAATTTTACACTCTATTAAATGACTCTTTAGAGAAAACATGTTTTATCAAACTAAAAAATTCAGAGATTCATATGAATGAATAATTCTCTTTTGTTGCTATTATTTTAAGTTTCCATCTTGTGAGAATGCATTTGTAAAGAAACTGGTATAGACTGGTACTCCATGCTGTTTTTATTACATGGTTAGTGTAGATATCTTTCCTTTCCCTAGCGTAGCATTTTGATAATTAGTTGTGAGCTTTCTGAAATTTAGATTCAAATTCACTCTTTAAATCTACCTAGGAGGAAATTTAATATGGTAAACATGCTATTTTACATATACTAATTAAATTGTCTTTAAAAAAATGGCTTGCATGTGTATCTGTTTAACATGTTTCATCAGAAATGTTGCAGTGGTATGTAATTTTAATGTAAAATAGTCCTCTTTGCAGAGAATTGAGCCTGCTGCTGGATCTTTAAATTTTCAGTGTCGGTTGTCATAGCAACTAGAATTGACTCTGTTACCCACTGTGTTCAACATAAATTAATTTAAAGACATAGCATTTGAAATAGCTTAGTCAATTTCAAGTCCATATCTGACGGCCTCAGATTTCAGTGACATTTTATATTTATAGTGACGTTGAGATGTGTTCTTTTATTCTAATTATACTTATTTGTAGGATTTAGTAATTTAAATGTGATTTAACAAAAATACTGTTCATGAGATGTAAACTTCTAATAATGTAATGAATATTTCCTTTAAAAAAAACAGGGAATATTACTGCTTACCCTGCCCAAATTCCCTCTTGTTATCAGAATAAATAGCCTTGATTTTTCTGAAATAAATTCTCATTTTGCCTGCTGTAGTCAAAGATCCCTCAAGCCTTGTACTCCGACAATCTTCAAAGGAAGCTGCTATTTTCTGCCTCTTTTTATGCCTAATCAGTCCTTATTACCTCAAGGAAATATGAATTGTCTCATTAAACAGTTCTAACCAGATTTAAAATATTTTTCTCATGTAATCTGTGGGATGTTTGATTTTCCAGGTAGACAGAGTTAAGAGACCAAAGAAGTTATTTTGATGAGCTTCACACATGTCCTGCTTTCTTTTTTTTGACCTGGGCAATTTTTATAGCTGAACTTACAAGATTTATTCAGTGAATAATTTTTTTTTCATACTCTGTTATTTTAAAATCAAATGCATGGAGGTAGTCTACCTCCACATTATGACAGGTAACAAAGCACAACGTGAAAGAAACTGATGTTTTTCACAATAATGTGATATTACTCTTATTTTTATTGTAGGAAAAGATTTCCAATATTTTCTAGTAGTTCTAATTTGTCTAATAAAATATATTACATCTCACTTCTGAGGAATGATTTTGGTTTTCACATTGCTGTTGAGCTTTATGTTATGCTCTTCTGATCATGGGATATATTAAGGCTGTTATCTAGAAACAAAATACTCATTTAAAAATCTCTTTTCAGAAATAAGTATGATTTTCTCTGAACCATCGCATGCCAACTTGAAGTCATCTGAACCATAATCATTCACTTTTGGATTTAAAATGATGGACTAGCTTGTGGGATCTCAGGAGTACTGCCTTTGTATTTCTTCTGAAATGAGAAATAACCCTGTACATTAAATATTTAGAACTTTAGTTATACACATAAAACTCAGCTAGTACATCAGCCTAAGTTTCATGCACATGAGTTGTTTTCTACCTTGTTGTATTGATATAAACTAGAACAAGACATTTAAGGAAAGACAAGAATCTGGTACAGTGCTGTGTGACTCATCAGTGCCTACCAGACATTGTAATTAATAAACCAGCTGAGACAACACATCTGAAATCCATTGCTCCTAAGGGGATTTTCTTCTGTGAGTGAGATATACATCCACATATCCATGCATATGTCTAAAAAGTTCCCTGTTTGAATTAAATCCCAGAAACATCTGTCTCCAGATGACTATGCCATCAATCATCATACTAACTCTTCTTTTGCTGATTACCGTAAGTAAATTTGGAAATTTATCACTAGACCAAATTGAGAACACATTGTTAAAACAAGAGCAAGACTTCCTTAAATAAAAACATATACTTGGGAATTAAAAATAATCATAATTGAATGTGATAGTTTGCCTCATCATTAAAGACTTGGTTGGGAATAAAATCTGATAAAATTGCAATGACCCAAAGGAAGTTACATTTAGTGATGGCATAAAAAATCTACTGGGAAATTTATCAGCTCTGATATTATTTATGAGCTCCAAATTACTCTTACATTTATCCTCAGAAGTTTAAATTTGATATGGTGAGATAGATTCAGTGGGGGAAAACAGGAGTCCTGATCACAAAGCAATATTTTGAAGCTGGTGTCTACAGTCTTCATTAATCTGAGTGTACCTTGCTAACAAACACTGTCTAAAACGCAAGGAACATCAAGACTCATGGCTATGAAAGTTATTCCCAAATGAATTTATATCTTACAGCTCTGCCCATATTATATAGTCATTAAAAAAATATATTGGGCCTCTACGGTGGCACAGCGGTTGAGCGCTGGGTTGCGAAGCTGCCCGCAGCCTCTGCAGGGCTGGTTCGATCCCCAGCCGCCAGGAAAGGGTCCCACATGGTGCGCAGACCTCTCCTGCCACACCTGCTGCTCCCCTCAGCAGTGTATTTCTTCAGTCGGCCTGTTCTGTTCCCCGTTCTGGTTCTGGTGAATTCTCTCACCCTCCCACGCTTCTGATTGTACCCAGTGCTTGTATAAATAAATAAATAAATCTTTGAAATAAATAAATAAACAAATAAATAAAATAGATTACTGGGTAATAGTAATACCTTTTTAAAGATTTATTTATTTATTGATAGAAGAATCAGGGTACAGGCCAGATGCACGGGAGGGTGAGAGGATTCTCTAGAGACAGAGCAGGGAACAGAACAGGCAGACTGATGAAATACACTGCTGCGGGGAGCAGCAGGCGGGGCAGGAGAGGTCTGCTGCACCATGTGGGACCCTTGCCAGCCAGTCAGGATCAAACCGGCGCTGCAGAGGCTTCGGACAGCTTCACTGCGCGGCGCTTAACAGCGCAGTGCTCAATTGCCTGTGCCACCAGGGTAGGCCCAGCAATAGTAATATTTTGAAAAGTGTTGCATTGCCCTTCATCCTTCTCTTTTTTTCTTGCCTATAAAATGTCTAGGAAGAGATCAGAGATTGCTGAAAAAGGAATACAGAGACAGAGGATTGTTAGTTTCTGCTTTGCCAAATAAGATTATATAGCAAAATAATACCCAGTAAATTATCATATGACAGAATTTTCCAATTTTCTTTATCACCCTTATCTTAGTAGCTCTTGTTTTATGGTTACAGGATTCCACTTACAGTGTTCTTATATAAAATGGAGATGTTCCCACTTCAGTCTTTGACAATGAAACTGCAATGACAGCAAAAGAAGGATATGAGCTACAGGAAGTAAAGATACCTTCCCTTCTTCTTCTAGAGAAATATAGAATTGTCTCTCCCTTAGCTAAATTCTAGGTGTGAGATAAGGTAGCACTATTTGATTTTATAGTGAAAAAAGGTAGAGAGGAATGGGGCCAGTGGGAAGGTGTCACATTCCTCTCTATTTGGGCCTCTGAGAAATGATCACCTCCTGGTACCTATACTAGCATGGAGGTCAAGCCATATCAGTGAAACTGTGGAGTGTCAGGAAAGAGACAAATTAGAGCCAGCAAATGTATCACAACAGTAAAACCTTGGGTACAATTAATATACCTAGCGGCTGTAAGAATAATGTGGCAGGTGCCTAAGAGTTAGCAGGAATAGGAACTAAGGTGAGGTACAACCAGTCTCTGTCCTGCCCATAACATACTTGAATTATATTAAAATAAACCTTTTGCTGTTAATGTCATCAAAGACAGGGACATTCAAATAGACATAATATCATTCCACAGATCAGCGGATGCTGCACCTGAGAACCCTGGACCTTTCCATCAGGCACAAGACAAGCCCATTAGTCCCAGCATAACTATATGCATCAACTTGGGAAAAGAAACTGGGGGAAAAGGAGGATATTTGCAAAATGGAACACATTTGTCCAAGAAAGACTGAACACTGCGACTAGTAAAGACTTTTTTTTTTCAAACTGACAGAATTTAAAACTGAATTGAAATATGCCTGTCTGTCTATCCATCATATTTCTATCATTCATTCATCCATTTTATTGTTTGTCCCATTTTCTCTCACTTTTCTCTCTCCAGGATTTTAATTACTATATGTTTGGCTATGTAATATCCCAAATGAAAGCTCTGTTTCATATTTTTTCAATCATGTCTCCCTCTGTGTTTCAGAATGGATGATTTCTTTAGACTGTCTTCAGGTTCACTGATATTTTCTTCTATTGCATCCAATCTGTTTTGAATTTCATATGATGAATTTTTTTTTTATTTTTCCAATATAAAAATGTTTACTATTAGTTAATGTTTTTACAGTTTCTACATCTGTTCCAAAATTCCCTATCGACCTATTTCATCTATTTTTCTTATAGCTTCTCAACATTTATTATGTTAGAAATTTTGAAGTTGCATATTAATTTTGATATTTGGTTTGTCTTTGTGTAGCAGTTATTTTTTCCTCTGGACAATGGATCATATTTTAAAATTTGTTTATATGTCTATTCATATTGATTGCATACTACATGTTGTGCTGATATACAATATTCTGGATATGTTTATCTCCCTCTGAGAGGCATATTTTTTTTTATTAGATGGTTAAATTGATGGCAAATCACTTAGTCTTGGTTTGTAGTTTTTAATACTAAATTAAATTGTGGTTCTTCTGAGACCTTAACAGCAGAATACTCATTTCAAAATCTATCACCCCCATTGAGGATGCATTTGCTGATGTGCCCATGAGTTGTTCCTTTCTCCTAACAACCTACATATCCTCAATGTTATGTCAGCCAAGGATTTAGTGAGGATTTAACATATATTTGTTTTTTTTCCCCTCTATGACTCCTTTTTAAGAATTCCCCCTTTCAACTGCTAGTCACTCAGGCAGCTCCCAATTCTCCCAATTCTCATCTTTGACTCCTTAAGCTAATAATGTTGTGCTTAGGTTTTTTTTTTTTTCCCACACTAGGCTGTAGACTAGACAGTGACATTAGGAAAAATGCATATAAATATGAATTTCCACCATTGTGAGTCCCTTTTTTCAAATATTGAGTCTCCTGTGGAGTGGGATTTTCTCACTCCTCTGTGATTCCAAACAGTAGTTCTTTTCTCCTGAGTTTCTAATTATTACCAACAGAAGGTTAGTTTGATATACATTACTTTACTAATGTAGAAAACCAAAATTCTGAAAGTGGGAATGAGCTGCAATACAGAGACCAAGGAGGAATGGCAGGGAATAGAGTTGGAAATATAAATAAAAGCTTAATTTTGAAGGACTTTTTAGGCCTTGTCAAGGAAGTGGAAGTTTATGTAAATATTATGTCATTACTAGAGAACTTTAAGGAATGATTCAATCTTTCTTAAAGATACATTGGTAATTCTACATGAAAATATGGTAAATAATCGAATTGGATGGTGTTTTATATCATAAAATGCAAGTCCTGGGCAGTAATAGGTGACATAATATAAAACTTTATATTGGGGAATAGTACTGATTACTTATTCACTAAGCAAGGATGCTCATCAATCGACTTATTAGAAAATAAAGGAGGAATAGCTCTGACTTCAAAACTGAGATTCTTCTGATAACTGAAGTATAATCCCTCATTTATTCATGTATTGAACATTTCTTAGCTATTATTCTAAGAACTAGGTATAATGAATAAACATAGTCTTGAAGAAACATGTGATTTGCACATTTAATCTCTGACAATAAAGTCAGAGACTTACTTTCTCAATGAGAACTGGTAATTGAACATTTTTTAAGTTTCCTTTGCAAGTGATCAAATTTTAACTTTGAATTATAGAAGACATACGTAATAGAAAGAACCCTTCAAACTAAGGTTATGGTATGGCAATAAAAATTTCTTTTTAATTTGAGTTGCAACCTGACTAAATTAATTACCATTTTTATGTTACCAAAGATTATTTCTGACAGCATAGACTACTTCATGTTTCTTATTGCAAAATGATGAGCGAGGGTTGCAGTTTATCTGCTAATGTTTTAGTCTCACTAAAAAGACTGTAAAAAAAAATGGTTTAAATCATGAAGAAATCCTTCTGTCAGTTCCAGAATGAAAACCATGTGCCTCCAAAGGAAAATTTCTGAGGTTTGGAATTGGAGGGGGGAGGCAGAGTGTTCAAAAGCCATAGTTGAAACAAATAATAAAACTAAAAGAAATATTTATAATCCAGTGCATGCAAATCTGTTTTCTAGTTTTGTCAAGGAGTTCTACTTAACTTTTTAATATCAGGGTTTTTGGCTCAATTCTGAATAAACAGTTACATCCATGTGGGAGCAATGAAGAGGAACTGTAGCATCTGGTATGACTTTAAAAATAACTTCCTACTTATATAACTGAGATTTCACCAAAGATCAATAAGTTTTTTCAAGTCTTAGACCTCAGGTTGGATGACATGAAAGAGTTCCTTTGGAAGCTCTTGATTCATATAGCACTGCTGTTTTGAAAGAAAAACAATCCTCTGAAGAAGCCAATGTTAACAGACCATGGCCCTAGAGTCATAAGTCTAGGTTACTAAGATCTGAGTTTGTGTTCTCAGCTTCATTTACAATCATTAAGAGTCTTTTACTTTTAATTACTTCTTTATTGAGCTCACACCACAAATTTCCTCCAGTCTGTACAAAATGTCAACTTAAGTGGAGTGGGCAATATTCCATTTACCATTCACAATTCAACTAGCCTGCTTAGTTAGGAACAAAGAATAGTGCCTGTATGACATCATCCTTTATGATGTTGTATGCTTCTGAGATACAAACCACTTTACTGTGTTAGCATTTAAGTCATGCTACTTTTGAAATTTGAGAATTGTCTTTAGTTTTTCAACTCTGGAGAGCTGTGAAATGTGTTGAAATCAGGACTTATTTATGGTCCATTAAAAAAATACTCATCTGGGTTCTTTTTAAAAGTTTCTTTAGAGTATCTTTTTCTTCAACAAGAAATGTGTAAATAGAAGATACTTCCTGAAAAAGTCTGTTTGATATGTCACAATTAATGTCCAACCATCTCTGCTAAGTAAGATTTTTCTAAATATTAGGTTATTGAACCAGTGTATATTTTTGGCCCTTAATCATAAATCCTGATGAATATAATTTAAGGTGGGGTGGGTAGAAAGAGTGAGTGCCATACTCATTTTTGACAAATTATAAGGTACATCTATGACTTACCCCCTTTCCTTGTGTTTCCCTATAAAATTCTCTATTTTCAATGGCATATAGATTTGTTGCTTCCACAAAACAATTCTGATGTTCAAGGGAAACCGAGTTACTGGACCTGATTATATTTTATAAAGATCTGCCTTTACATACCACCAAAAAAAGGGGGGGCATTTATATTGAAGGCTGTAGTGATACCAAGCAAGTATTTATGATGTGTCATTCTATCATCTGGTCATTATCAGTTGATTTAGCTGTTATGGTTGTTTGTAATCAGTCCCATTTCACTTATTTTATATGAATTGGCCATCTTTGCTTTATTTCTGTGAATTATGTAAATTTTAGTCATTTCTATACCCCAAACCATCAAATTACTATGCTAATGAAGACAGGCTATATATATTTAGGTCACAGACTCTAAATGTCCTACAAGAAACACTGTTGCTTTCCTAAATCATATTAAATGTGATAAAAAAAATTTGCAAGAAGAAGGAAATTGGCCCTGAAAAATTTTAGAGGTTGAACAGAGCAATTACAAGCACAAAACTCCAAAGAGTAATCAGAAGTATCCCTAAGAACAAAAGCGTAGGACCACATGGTTTCACTAGTCAGTTCTACCAAATTGTCAATAAGGATTCAAGCCTTCAACAAGGATCTAATGCCCATTCTTCTCAAATTCCTTAAAAAATTGGAGAGGGGAATTTCTCAGCGATTTTATAAAGTCAACAATGCTTCCATAGAGAGAAAAAATTGGAGACATAGTAAATTCATTATTTGTATCTTATTGTTTTTATAGTTTCTTTTTTGGAATATTTGCCATTCCATCAAATAAAATACAATACAGACTTCAATCAAATCCCAGCATATTCCATATGGTGATTCCTTTCTTTCCTTTGGTTGTAACAGAGTGTTCTGGTTGAGTCAGTGCTGAGACTCATCAATGCTATTTGCATGTAGTTTGACAAACTTTATCTCCCTAGTTGCTAACCCACTGGTAATTTTTTTTCCTTCCATATGTTCAGTGCAGGCAAAGTCTTCTTAACTGTCATAGAATCCTTGGGGATACTTTTGGCCTCTTGAGAGAAACATTCCTTACTGCAAAGAAATGATATAGGGTAAACTAGACTTGATAGTAAGCCCTACAGTTTTCAACCCATCAGGGACCACGTGAAAAGTGTTAGCAGCATTGAAAAGGAAAGAGAATGGGACAAATGTGGAAGAAATGTATTACTAGTGTCTCTTGTCTCTTTGCTCCTGTACTTAAAAGAGATCAGATGAAGAGCCCTAAGAGTGAGTAATCATGGAAGAAAATGCTTTAAAGTAGTGCTTCGTAAAATTTAGCAAGCATGAGAATCACCTAGAGAGCTTGTTAAAGCAGAATTCTGAGGTGGTGATTTAGTACATATAGCTATTTTATTTTAATAAGAACACAGTTTATCTGCTGCTGACTATAGACCACACTTGGAGCAGATCTATCTGAAAACAGTGACTTTCAAAAATTTGTGAGCATCAGAATCAACTAAGGTTTGTTAAAACACAGATGTTTGAGCTCTGCCCCCAGTAGTTCTGACTCATAAGTCTGGATGAGGACCCAGGAGATTGTATTTCTACAAGTTCTAAGTCATGCTGATGCTGCTGGTTCAGGGACCACGCTTTGAAGACGACTCTAAAATGTGGAAGTAAAGGTTGAGTCACCTACACTATATAAAAAGCCCAATGGACCTATCAGTAGGGGTTTTGGGACAGAGCCAATTTGGAGACTGACTAAAATGCTGTAAGTAAGTAGTCGCAATGACAGTGCTTGGAGCAGTCATTTGGAGACATTTTGTTCAAATCAAATTTTACCTGACTCTCAAAAAACAAGAAATTTTCAATTAATGTATACTGTTGTAGGGTAAGGAAAAATATCAGGCTTTTCTGTCCTCCCGCCATCAGGATAGATGAGGGAACCCTGTGATCCTGAATGCATGCCCGATGGCGGGCACCTGGAGTGGGTACACCTGGGCTAAGACTGTGCTTTTAAGGGCGGCGTCACGGGGACGCCAGGAGAAGCTGAAGCAGAAGCCAAAAGAGAAGCCGAGAAAGTAGCAGAAGCCAAGAGAGAAGCAGAGAATGCCGGAGGGCCCAGATAGAGTGAAGACTTGCTGGGGGCTGGGAGGACTGCCAGCCTCCCGGCCCCCCAGCACCCCTGCCTGCCATATGCCTGGTGAACCCCAATAAAAGACCTGCAAAACCACTGAGGACTCTGTCTCCTCCTTTACCCGTTCTGCTGGATCCTAGAAAACCTGCTCTGGTGCCTGTTCCTGCCCTTTACAACTGTGTAAAATTTAAAACAGAAGATACAGTTGTAGGGTAAATGAAGTTACCAGGCTTTATTACCCCCTCCCTCCATTAGCCTCTATGACCCGCACCTGTGGTCTTGCTCTCCTCCCATGATTATGGACACCAGGGCCCAGGGAGCTGGGCATGCATGTATGTATATGTGCATACCTGGCCCAAGGAGAGAGGGGTAAGAGGTTGGTGTCATTATAAGACATGGCTACAGGGCAACTATGATGATGACTGCAAGACAACATTAGACTCAGAGGGAGAGAGGAGAGTGAGCTCCCGTGGAGATTCATTGGGGCAGGGAGGCTGGCAGCCTGGCCCCTGCCCACGCATACCAGCTTATGTGGCAGATTCCTGGATTCAACATTAAAGGCCTGTAAAAATCCACCAAGGGCTCCAAGATTCCTTTACCCATCTTCCCAAATCCACAGTGAACCTGTCCATCCTGTGAGTGCTTGCACTAGAACTGTGTTCCAGGTTGACTCTGATTATATCTAAGATAGTCTTCCTTTCCTGGAAATTCAAAAAGGCACTAAGATAAAAGTAGAGGGAGATGCATTCTTTTCCAGTGAAAATAATTAGATGAGGAACAAACTCTTATCTTACCTGGGCCTTATGTATTAAAGAAGGGAGGCATTTGACTGTAATATTTTAATGAGCATATGTAGTGCCAGGAAGGCACAGAGCAAGATCTCTATGATCCAAGCAGATGGGTAATGGAGAGTTCTGGAGCCCTCAGTGGCTTTCCAGGCTTTTATTGGGGTTTTACCAGGTACAGGGCAGGCAGGGGTGGTTGGGGGCTGGGAGGCTGGCAGGTCTCCCCGTCCCCAGCAAGTCTTCACTCTTCCTGGGCTCTG
Source organism: Talpa europaea (assembly GCF_964194135.1). Taxonomy (NCBI): domain Eukaryota; kingdom Metazoa; phylum Chordata; class Mammalia; order Eulipotyphla; family Talpidae; genus Talpa; species Talpa europaea. The sequence continues at coordinate 61,862,614 of NC_140071.1, read as the reverse complement.
TAGTGTTCTCTCATGGTGCCTGCTTCTCTGCTGGCTCTTCTTGTTCTCTTCCTTGTGCTCTTTCTCTTCTGCTGGCGTCCCTGTGACGCCACCCTTATAAGCCCAGTCTCAGCCCAGGTGTACCCAACTATGCATGCCCACACCCCACTCCAGGTGTCCGCCAACAGGCATGCATTTAGGACTGCAGGAATCCATCATTAATGCTAATGGTGGGAAGGTGGAAAAGCCTGATAATTTTTCACTTACCCTACATCATAGTAATAGTAATGAGTTAAAATACTGCCACAAGAACTCCATTTTCCTTATCTTTCAAGTGCAATATTTAATTTTTTTGGCTAAAATTTGAGACAGAAGTTTTTTCAGGATCTCAGGAGGGTGACTTTCGAAATATTTCTAAGTAAATCACTTAGTCGTCATCTATTCACGTGCATTTTGGTTCAATCTCAGAAATGAAAGTCCCTAAAGGAATTCTTTTTTTTTTAAATATGCATACAAGAACTGGGGTACAGCTCAGAGAAGTGGGGGGTGAGAGGATTCACCAGAGACAGTGTGGGGAACAGAACAGGCAGATTGGCTGAAATACACTGCTGAAGGGAGCAGTGGGCAAGACAGGAGAGGTCTGCTGCACCATGTGGGTATCTCCCTGGCTGGGGATTGAACTCATGCCTCAGTGGTTGCGGATAGCTTCATAGGTTGCGTCTTAACACCTTGTGCCACCAGGGAGGCCCCCCTAAGGGAATTCTGAACCCAAATACTCCTTTTGAATAAAACCTTCCTCTATGACAGAGGTATTAACTGGAGGCTGAAATCAACCCATCCTGAGGATGCTTGACCAGAATCACCTGGTGGGAAAGCGCCACATATACGTGATAGCCTCACACGGCTGCTTTCTCCCCAACTCCCTTTCCTCTCACTCTGAGAATTCTAGCCAACCTATGGATGAGAATTTGTAGGATTCTTTAGGGATGATGGGGCAGAAAAAGGTAATTAAATACTGGATTTGAGCCTGGTGCATTAAGATTATGTTCGTAGATTTCATCCACTGAGAGTTTTCATCAAATCATACTCTTTCCCTTAGGTCATGTATTTCCCTCTTCTAGGAAACTCAGGGAGATGGTTTTAAATGGTTGAGCACAAATTGTTCCTCCTTGCTAGAAGTAACTCAGAGTTCATAAGTGATTTATCAACTGTGGGTAAGCCGGTGACCTTCCCATATGTAAAAAGTAAACATATTGTAAGGCAAGTGAAAAAAAAAACACAGTTTTCTCAAAGTTTCTCAGGCTGGTTTTTGCTGTGACCTTCCAGCACAGGTTGCCTAATAGATAACATGTAAACTTGAGATGTGGTCTGCATGTGCAGGAAGCACGAAATACTAATGTAACCTTGATGAATAGTGAAGACTTGCTTACATAACCTCGGCATAAATTTGGCTCCGTGCCAGTTTTATTCATAAACCATATAAAAGGTAATAGGTCTCCGAAGGGGGCCACTGCTCTTGTTGCTGCTGCTGTGACTAAGGAGCCACCCCTGGGCTTCCTGCTCTCCCAGGAACCACCACTGCTGCTGCCTCTAGAGTTACCAGGCCAGCTACTCACCCCAGGCTGCCGATGCTGCTGCTGCTGCTGTGTATGTATCATGTCTCCTGCTGCTTCAACAAAGACATATTGTCAGACCTGCCCAGGGCTCCCTGTCTCTTCTCCCTTCTGCCAGCATCATGAACCTGGCCAGGCTTGGGGCGCTGGCTCTACACAAATAACTCAGGAAGACACAGTGATAACTTGACACCATTTGTAAAGAGTCTTTTGGATACAGAGGACATAGCAACAGTAGTTTAAATGTTTGCTTGAAGTCAATGATTAAAATTCTTTCCTGAAGTTGTCCTTTCTCCTGATAAGTCAAGATTAGGAATTTGGGGACTGGAGGAGGGCTAATATTCTGCTTTCCAAAGAAAGCAAAGACAATGATCACTTGAATCAAGCACATCGTTATGAAGGTAATGATGATTCTCTCCTTTGGTTCATTACCTTTTTGGAAGGTTATACATTTGAAAATATCACACGGAACCTCTTTTTAATATTACAAAATGAAGAAGATAAATTTAAATAAATACCAAGAATTAATCAACGAACAGAAGATAGAGCAAAATTGAATAAAATTAATGTGATTTGCATTAAATTACAGTTCAGCTCAGTTTAACAATCATTTATGAATAGACATTAAATTCTAAGTACCAGTGACACGAAGATGAATAAAACACCTTTGTTTTCTGTTAATCCTAGCTAAAGTATGTGTGGAGAACTAAAATAAAGAATCCCCGTAGAAATAGGAGGTAAAATGTCACAGTGGATAATGTACAGACTTTGGAACTAGAGAGACCTTAAATAAAATCCTGGGCCTTGATTTACTTTTGCAACTTTATTTTTATTTTTTAAAGATTTATCTTCACTTATTTATGCATACAAGAACTGGGGTGGGCCTCCCCGGTGGTGCAGCGGTTGAGCTCCTAATTACGAAGCTGCCTGCAGCCTCTGTAGCACCCATTCAATTCCTGGCTGCTCCCCAGCCACCAGAGGAGGGTCCCACATGGCGCACAGACCTCTCCTGCCGCCCGCTGCTCCCCTCAGCAGTGAACTTCGGTCCTTCTGCCTGCTCTGTTCCCCGCTCTGGCTCTGGTGAATTCTCTCACCCTCCCGCGCTTCTGACTGTACCCAGTGCTTGTATAAACAAACAAACAAATAAATAAATTAATCTTAAAAAAAAAAAAAAGAACTGGGGTATAGGTCAGAGGTGTGGGCGGTGAGAGGATTCACCAGAGACAGAGTGGGGAACAGAACAGTCAGATCTACTGAAATATACTGCTGAGAAGAGCAGTGGGCGAGCCAGGAGAGGTTTGCTGCACCATGTGGGTTGCTCCCTGGCAGCCCAGGGACAGAATTCCTGCTGCGGTGGCTGGTGATAGCTGGACAGTGCTGAGACTTTAATCCCTATTTCATCCAAGGTTTAAAAACAGAGATATTTTATTTAAATCCCCAGATTTTTTTCTTGCTTTTCTTGGAAATTTGTTCCACAAATTTGTAATTGCTCATGGGAACAACTGGTGGGAGTTGAGGGGAGGCCACCCCTCATGCGCATGTGTTCCCTTAATGGGTAACGAAGAAACTTGGAAGGTTTTAGCATTTTGATTATGTAATGTATATGCCCCAGGACTGTACTTGTCTCTTCCTGCTGCAGTTGAGGGAAAGGACACAGGTCATCGAGAAGGGGTGGCTGGGCATGGTTTCATCCAAGAAGAGGGATTTGTAATGTTATTCAAGGGAGAAATACTAAAATGAGTAAAATAAGGTTAAGCTTTCTTCTAAGTGAGAGAATATGAATGACACTATCTCCCGTCACCTGCATCCCCTTTCCTTTGAGAGGCTGGAGGATTGGCAGAAAAAGAATCAGTTGTGGACTGTTCTGACCAGAGATGGAGGCAGAGCACTTCCCCAAACATTCTTCCTCCCAGAGGAGCACTGCACACCTTTAGCCTTTGGATGTAGATGATGTGCCTGGGCTACAAGTAGATTTACCACTGGCTGCATATACTAGAATAGGGGCAGGGGAAGGGGTATCAACTTTTCTTTTTTTTAAGATTTATTTATTCATGCATGCAAGAACTGGGGTACAGGCCAGATGTGCGGGAGGGTGAGAGGATTCACCAGAGACAGAACAGGGAGCAGAACAGGCAGACTGATGGAAATACACTGCTGAGGGGAGCAGCGGACTAGACAGGAGAGGTCTGCCACACCATGTGGGTGTCTCCCTGGCAGCCCGGGAATTGATCCCATGCTGCAGAGGCTGCGGACAGCTCTTCATGGTGCTGCGCTCAACTGCCTGTGCCACCAGGGAGGCTGAGGGGCATCAACTTTTAAAAATAATTTTAAGAAAGAAAAGGGCTTGAATTAAATCTTGGGAGTAAGAATAGAAATGAGAGAGATTATATATATATATATATATATATATATATATATATATATATCTATCTTGTCTCTGGGCTTTGCATACTCCTTTTGCTCCATCAATACACTGTTGCACTCATTTCCTTATCCATACACTATCTCTACTGTGAAGACTTCCATAAGAAGATTTAGATATTTCTTCTTCTCTGTATAATTTCTATTTTATAAATAATTTTATCAAGGAGGTGTTTTGCTGAAATCCTGTCTGCCTGCTTACCAGAATATATTTCTTAAATTTAGGACATAGTGTCTTTGAGAACTGTGACTACCTAACCATATCAATGTACCATAGTTAACTGGACAAAGAATAAAGACCACCAGTGTCAACATGACTTAGCATTTTGTTCCAGAAAACATGGGCCACAAATAGATAAGACTACAAACCAATAGTTTTATTTTCACATCAGGTAATTCCTGCAAATCATTTTATCTGAGACAACAGTCTGCGCATCTAGAACAACATTTCACTTATCAAACTGCAATTTCCCTATAAAGATCCTCCTTTCTCTATGATAACAACCAATCCATTAGAATTATGTCATTATCATTGTTTAATCCCAATCAATTTTGTGCTTTGAAAGACCTTCTTACTTGGTCTGAGACCGCCAAATTCTATGTATTTTCTCTTCTATGATGATGTTGACCATGCTTTGGTGATGTTCGCTTTTACTGCAGAAAATGATGTTGTCTGGTGCTGACGTTTTGGGATATTGGCATCTTTCAATCTCAATCCAGTCTAGTAGACTAGCACATAGTAGTGTTCAGCAAATACTCATTGAAAAAGGAACTTTAGAGAGAACATCAATCTGGCCTGGTGCTTTGGCTGGACAAGGCCATATGGGGAAGAGGCAGGGATGCATCCAAAGCACTAATGTTAATTTGTGCCATCACTTAAAATGGTAAAAAACATAAGAAAATATTTTCAGTGAGAAGGATTTTTTTTCTATGTATTTTGAAATTGAGATTCCTGTGATAGAGAAGTAGATATCCAGTTCTATTCTAAGCTCCAGAAGTTCCCCAAAATATAAGGATAGATGGTAGAGGTTGAAAAGATTTTTTTCCTAATCAGTGGTTCTTAAAGTATGGTCTTCATGTCAGCGGTCTCAGCACCACCTGGGAGCTTACTAGGAAATGCAAACTTGGGGTTCTGCACCAGACCTACTGAACTGAAACCACTATTGGAAGGGTTCAGGATTTATACATGCTTTCCAGGTGATCCAATATACCATAAAGTTTAAAAACTTTTGCCTTAGTGATTAATCAGAATCACCAGGGTCAAAGATAAGAGATTTTATGTTACCCAAACATTGGATTGTGGGTTGCAAATCCTAAGTGGCCTGTTCAGCCACCATTTTGTTACCTACAGTTCTAAATCCTAAGCAAGGTAAGAACAGCCTGGCCAGTTAGGTACAGGAGCCCAGCTCTGCAAGGTGCCTTTCACATCAATCAAGAGCACAAAGCTGGATCATGCTGGGAAAGCTGTGCTCCACGAGGTATGACCTGGAACACCCGATGGGGCATGAGGACCAATGCATAAAACGTACTCCTGTACTTGTACTCCCTACTTATACATCACAAAGTGTGACCGGGAAAGCCTGGGACACCGAAGACCGATGTCTAAAAGGGGACCCCAGAAGCTGACCAGTGGAAAGCCTTGTTGATAAGATTGAAACCAAGTCTGGGGAACTAGGGCTGGATCTCTATTACAATACCAAGTTATCAAGCAGATGAGAAGGGCCTGGAGGGCAGATTCACAACCCCTGATACTATAGATGACAGAGCACCTTTTCTAGTTCACCCATCCCTTTTCTCTTTGTCCTCCTTCCTCTCAATTGAGGCTGCATAATTCTTCTATCAATAAAAAGGCCAGGATCTTGCTCTTTAGCAGCATCTTGCATTTGTTCCATGACTCCCATTTCTTTATGAGTGTGGTGTTGCGAGATGCAACATTGGATGGTGTGCTAGCTAGGAAGTGCAAGTACTGATCCTTCCTACCATGGAGACCTGTGAGGCTGTACAGCAAAGATATTTAACTGATTTACATACTGCATTTACTTTTTTAAAATTTATTTTTGTTGGGTGTGGGCCAGAGGTGGAGGGGGGGGGGTTGAGAGGATTCACCAGAGGCAGAGTGGGGAGCAGAACGCTTAGATCTACTGAAATACACTGCCAAGAGGAGCAGCAAGCAAGACAGGAGAGGTCTGCTGCACCATATGTAGGTTAGCTCCCTGGTTGGGGAACAAACTCAGGCTGTTGCAGTGATAATGCTGAGACTTGAGCCCTAGGCTGCCAGAGAGGCCCTACTCCCACACACAACATTTAAATCTCACTATGTAATATTTTCTACTGTGTGCCTTAGGGAGTAAATGTTCTACCCCCGTAGCCTAGGTTTCTAATCTATATGATGATTAAATTAGTTCTTATAAATAAAGTGCTTAAATCTGTAATGTTTGTTCCTTTAAAAATATTTATTTTTTTCATAAAGTCTCTACCCTATTATCTGCTCCACTAAGCATTTCCTGTCTTTATAAGTTCACCCTACACTCTCACCTATCAAAAGTTTCTGCTGCTTAGCTATCAGGTTAATTATCTTACATTGCTTGGCTCACATGAGCTCTTTAATAAATGTATTAGTTGAGTGAATGCATACTTCAGTCTGCAATTCTTTAGGCTTCTCCAAATTTTATAGGTCTTAATATCAGTACTTCTTGTTTGACACTAAATTATACATTCTTACATTATGGCTTGTTTTCTGTTTACATCATAAGCTCTTGGAAGGAAGCATTGTGCCTTTATTCTCTTGTCCACCTATACAACACCTGGCAGAGATGACAGCAAAAAGGGATTTCAACAATAATCTATGAAAAATAAAGAATTTAATTTTTTTGTTCTCAAATCTATTTACCTTACTAATACTTTTGCATTTTTTTAGCCCCTCCTGTGCCTTTCATCAGTATAATCGCAAAACCTCAAATCTCAACTTCTACCTTCTCCCAAGACTCACAAAATGGGGCCTTCCTGGTGGTGCAAGGGGTTAAGATGCAACCTGTGAAGCTATCTGCAACCACTGCAGCACAAGTTCGATCCCCTGCCAGGGCGCAACACACATGGCGCAGCAGACCTCTCTTGACTTGCCTGCTGCTCCCCTCAGCAGTGTATTTCAGTCAATCCACCTGTTCTGCTGCCCACTCTGTCTCTGGTGAATCCTCTCACCCCCCTCACATCTGGCCTGTACCCCAGTTCTTATATGCATAAATAAATAAATCTTTTTTTAAAAGTCACAAAATGAAAGAACAAGGATATTATTCCTGTGTCTGATGTCATCCAGAAAGATGACTTACTATTTTGAACCTCCATGTCAACCTCCTGATTTCTGCATAATATTCCTAAAATTATTTCTTGAGCAAAAGCAAGGGTATTATGAATGACCTGTTACTCTTAAACCAGAATAATGTTGTGCCATCGCTTTCTTTCTAGAAACAGATCTTTAAGGATAAGATATTTATCCTTTATGTAGCCTTATTTTTACCAGCACTTTCCTTCAGCTTTCCCTTAATCTTAATGTGAGTTCTCTGCATTGGGTAATGCTAAGTTAAAATTCTGCTGGGATGTAGGGTTGAAAATTTGCCTTCTTACATAGTTATAAAGCTCTTTAAACATATAGAAAATTAGTGTAATGTATATTATGATAGACAGCAAACTTTGCAGTCAGAACTGAGATCAATATTCTAGCTGTTACCCATTTACTGTGTGGCCTAATGTAAGCCATTCAACATGTCTGAGTCTATTTACTCATCTATAAGCCACGACATAGTCACCTTATGAAATAAATTAAATAGGACAGGTTATGTATTGTACCAAACCCATGGAAGGTGAATTGATGAATATTATTACAAAATAAAGAGAGTAACATACTATAAATCTCAGAAACACAGGCCACTATCAAAACTAAACATTATCATCATCTATAAAGTATGATTTCTGCTATTGTGGACGTTAGTTCTATTCTGAGATTCTATTTATGTTCTGTTCAAGAGTACCTCCATCAAATCTCAAGTCTTTTTTATATTTGATTACTGATCTTCAAATAAGAACTTAAGTATGTAAGTGAAGGGTCTCTCCTATTGAGTGGGAACTCGCCACATTTCTACCTCTCAAAACACTATTCACTGGTCACCTGTGATTCAGCAGTTGAGGATTTTCATGATCTATAGGGAAAAGCTGACTACACCTAACTATTTGCTAAGCCCATGTTAGTATATCCTTTGGGAAACCTAGAATGTCCTTCCTCTAAGTCTGCTAGGAATAATGGTTCTTCTCAAATGCTCTTCCAATTTTTTTCATAAAACTCTAAAAGGAACAGTGAGATACTGGACATGCAAAACCCACTTATTTTCCTCTTCAGAATAGCATATGCATTCAAAAGGAAAACTGAAAAGAGATCTATTCTAAGTAAGCAAGATCCAGGTAGTCCTAGGTGGCTAAGAGACCTCTGAAATGTGCTGTTGGGAAATACTAATATGGCAGAATAGAAATGTATCACATGGTTTGAGAGGGTTTATTTCCATGCTAAGTACTTGGGAAAAAATCCTGATTAATATTCTGAATCTAATTGTAAGTACCACCAATTAACACATGAGAGTAACTACTACTATTCCTGTCCTCCTCTATCATTATCTTCTCCCACAGGGGACAAAGTTATCTCAGGACCAATCAAGGGGGAAGTGACATTCTTAGATAATTTGTGGTTTTGGGCTGGAGGCAGAGGAGAGCTAAAGTTGGTTTATAGAATTTGATTTCAAATTCAAAGAATTTAGTTTCAAATATGCAATCAGAGGTAGAATAGGCTGTAGGCTCTCTTCACATTTCTTCTTCACAATGCCAAACAGAGACTTATTTATATTAACAAAATAAGCATTATTTTAAAGATTCATTTATTTATGCATAAAAGAACTGGGATACAGGCCGGAGGTATGGGAGGATTCACCAGGGACAGAGTGGGGAACAGAAGAGGCAGACTGACTGAAATACACTGCTGAGGGGAGCAGCGGGCAAGTAAGGAGAGGTCTGCTGCACCATGTGGGTAGCAACCCGGCCTGTCAGGGATCGAACTCATGCTGCAGAGGCTGTAGATAGCTTCACAGTGCTGTGCTTAACCCCTTGTGCCACCAGAGAGGCCCAATAAACGTATTTTAAAAGGGAAATCTTTCTAAGAGATGTAGAAATCCCAGTCACTCACACATCGGCATGGATTGCTAACTTAAATTTTATAAGTTATTACTGTTTGGTAGTCTACATTATGAAACTAATCACAAATGTGTGGATAGACTGAACAGAAAAGTAAACCACTGACCCCTATAAATAATGGTGGGATTGATCTAATTATAGCTAAATAAACTTTATGCTGTAATTTCATTCTCTATCCCTTTTTGTCCTAAAGAAAAAGATGAAGCTTTTTTTTTATTCTTTTATAAATATGATTCTTAATCCTTTCAGTTATGATTATAGCAAAATATGTGTAGAGTTAACAATAGTCAGAATGTTCTTACTTTTCAAATTTGTTTTTTTTTATGAAAGCCCTTTCCTGGCCTTGGGATTCCTTGCTAGTTCAGTGCTCTTTCCCTGTCATGATCGCTACCTTTTGTTTCATCATCTCTTTTGGTATCTTGAAAAAGTGGTCTACATTCCTTCCACCCCATGTTCCCCTTTTACTTTTCAAATCTTTGTAATCAAAATTCTGTCATCACTGTTTTACTAATACGCTTGCCAAAACAAAAAGGTGCTGTAGTGGCAGAAAGGGCACAGAGCAGGATTTCCATGGTCCGAGCAGACGGGTAAAGGAGGAGTCCTGGAGCCCTCAGTGGCTATTCTAGGCTTTTATTGAGTTTACCAGTTACATGGCAGGCAGGGGTCCTGGGGGGCCAGGAGGCTGGGGGGCCAGGAGGCTGGCAGGCCTCCCAGCCCCCGGCAAATCTTCACTCTTCGTGGGCTCTCTGGTGTTCTCTGGTGGTGTCCCTGCTGTCTCTGCTTCTCTGCTGGTCCTGTTCTCCTTCTGGTGGTTTTCTGCTGGTGTCCTCGTGACACCACCCTTAAAAGCTCAGTCTCAGTCTGGGTGTACCCATCTACTTATGCCCACACCCCACTCCAGGTGCCCGCCATCAAGCACGCGTTCAGGACTGCAGGGTTCCATCATCAATCCTAATGGCGGGAGGGCAGAAAAGCCTGACAATCATTTACATTACAGGTGCCCACCTGTTAAGTTAGCTTTGAAGACCTCCTCTATATTCTCATTCACTTAATTTCACTGCAGAATGTAATCACCTTCTACCTTCCATTCACTGGTTTTCCTTCTACTTCTTAGAACAACTGACTTCTCTTCCAGTGTCCATAGAATAAAAGTAAGAATTTCTTCAACATTCTTCCACTTGGGGCCTCAATGGTGGTGCAAGGGATTAAGTCTCAGCACTAACAAGCTATCACCAGAAACTGTAGTGGGAGTTCGATGCCTGGCCAGGGAGCTATCCACATGGCACAGCAGACCTCTCCTGACTTGCCTGCTGCTCCCCTCAGCAGTGAATTTCAGTAGTTCTGCTTGCTCTACTCCCCACTCTGTCTCTGGTGAATCCTCTCACCCTCCTGCACCTTTGGCCTACACCCCAACTCTTGTATGCCTAAATAAACAAATCTTAAAAAAAAATTCTTAAACAGGTTAAACCAGTGGTTCTTAATCTTGACTCTACTTTAGAATCACCTAGGAAAGCTTTACCTACTAATGATGCTCAGGTCCCACTCCCAGAGGTTCTGATTTAATAGTTCTGGGGTGTACCTCAGTTTTGGGAGATTTTATTAATACCACCCCAGGTGGTTCTAAAACTGCCAGAAATGGTAACTGTCTGGAACTGTACCTCAGACTTCAGGAGGGGTGATTATTTTCTTAGAGACTTGGACAAAATTGACTCAAGCCCCTGCCCCTTGGGAAAACCTAAGTACTCTTTAAAATAACTGAATTCTGGGGGCCTCCCCGGTGGCGCAGCAGTTGAACGCTGGCTTGCGAAACTGCGCCCAGCCTCTGCAGCACTGGTTCGATCCCTGGCTGCTCCCGGCCACGGGAGGAGGGTCCCACATGGCACACAGACCTCTCCTGCCGCCCGCTGCTCCCCTCAGCAGTGTACTTCGGTCCTTCTGCCTGCTCTGCTCCCCGCTCTGGCTCTGGTGAATTCTCTCACCCTTCCGTGATTCTGACTGTACCCAGTGCTTGTATAAATAAATAAATAAATCTTTAAAAATAAATAAATAAAATAAATAAAATAAAATAACTGAATTCTGAGGGCTGATACTGATATTCTCATGGTCCTTTCTGGTTCCTCGTTCCCAACTGTAGTGCCAGGAAGGAATAGAGCAGGATCTCTATGATCTGAGCAGAATGGGAAAGGAGAGTCCTGGAGCCCTTGGTGACTTTTTCAGGCTTTTATTGGGATTCTGCCAGATACACAGAAGTCAGGGGCAGGGGCTGGGGGCTGGGGCAGGGCACAGGAGGCTGGCAGGCCTCCCATCCCCCGGCAAATCTTCACCCTTTCTGGGCTCTCTGGCATCCTCGTGGTTTCTGCTTCTCTGCTGGTGCTGCTCTCCTGCTTGTTCTCTTGTGGCGTCTCCATGACGTCGCCCTTATAAACCCCAGTCTCAGCCCAGGTGTACCCACCTACATATGCCCACACCCCACTCCAGGTGCCTGCCATCAGGCATGCCAATGCTAATGGTGGGAGGGCAAAAAAGCCTGATACTTACCCTACACCAACCCCCTGAACATCTGGTATAATTTGCATCTCAACTAAACTAGCTGGTCCTTTTGCATCTGTTCTACACAAGGCAATATAATGCATCCCCTTTTCCTTGCTATCTCTCTGAACTGCACACTGAAGATAGTTTCATGTTGGTAGGCTTAACTGAAGGGTCAGTGGAAGGGATTTACACTAAAACAAATTGAGGCGAGCAGTTTTTATTAACTCCAACTTCCTGCCGTATACCTGAGCCTTGTCTTGCCTTAGAAACTTTCTTTTCTAAAAATTGTAATTGAGGTAATACTAGTTTATAGAGCGTATATGACAGGAGAATAGGGTCACATCTCCTCAGATGTATACTGCCTTGCCACACCCACCACCAGGGCACCCATATCCCTTTATCATCCAACACTGATATATGGAGTCATGTATAACCTCCCCCTTCGTTCTACCCCATCTCACTCATCTAATAGATTCAATTCTGCTGTGATATTTCCAGTGTTTGTCCTGGCTTAGTTTTGTCTGTTCCTTGGGTTTGTCCCTCCGTATTCCATATATGAGTGAATCATCTGTTATTTGTCTTTATTCCTCTGGCTATTGTACTTAGCATAATTCCCTTCAGTTCCATCCATGCTGTCACAAATGGCAAGAGTTCATCTATCTTTTTATAGCTGAATAGCCTTCCATCACGTGTATGTCCCCCAACTCTTCTGTTGAGCACTTAGGTTGTTTCCAAAACCTGGCTACTGTAAATTGTTCTGCAATAAACACAGGAGTACATATGACCCTTCACATTAGTGCTTTTGCATTTTTGGATAATTGCCTGGGAGTGGAATTGCTGGATTATATGATATGCCTGTTTTTAATGTTTTGAGACACTTCCACATTGTTTTCTATAGAGGCTGGACCAAAATGCATGAGGGTTCCTTTTTTCTCCATAACTTCAACATTTGTTACTTCTGAGTGTTCTTTTTTCTTTTTTTGACATTAGCCATTCTTATGGGAGTGAGGAGATATTTCATTGTGGTCTTGATTTGCATTTCCCTGACAGTAAATGATATTTAACAATTTTTTATGTGTTTTTAGGCCATTTGCATGTCTTCTTTGGAGAAGTGTCTATTTATCTCTTCTGCTCCCCCTCCCCTTTTTGTGGAATCCATTCTTAGATTTTAATTATCCTTGTGTAAGGGGGAAAAGGATGTCCTAAAGCTAATTCCATACAGGTTTTGTGGACTCCACCCCCAATCCAGACCAAAACCATCAGGACATTGGAAAGACAAATCCCATCACCACCAAAGGGAAGGTTGCTGGAACCTCAGGGTGGAGTTAAGCAGCCGGGTTTGGTATAAAACTAGATACGTGGGCTTTGGGGGGTGCCCTTTGGCTCTCCACCAGCTCGCTGCTCTCGGCCAGCTCTCAGAGTGCCATTGGGTTTCCAGGTCGGCGGATCGGGTAGGACGCATTTAAGATTTTATTTCCCTATTTTCTCCCCGAGTTGTACATTTCCTCATTTCTCCTTCCCTTGTAAATAAACCTTATATTAACCTTTTGTGTGTACCTGCAGTGGGGTATTAATAAGTCCTTTTTAAGCGCGCGGGTGAGGACACACAGCCAGACAACCCGTTTTATATCGGGGCTGCTCTGTAACACTTGTATTACTATATTAAATAATTTATATTTCCATTTCCTTGGCATCTCTTAGAGTCTGTCTTCTCTTACCAGTGTCTTAAAATACTGGAGTAGGATAATATATTGATTAATTTTTCCTCTGATTTAAATTTCATCTTCTCACTCCTTGCTCCTCACCCTTACCTATCTTAGAAGAAGTACTCACATTCAATTCTGGTAGGCCTTTTTAATTTACCACACATGGCTTCAGTTATCAATTGCTGTGGTAGGCAGAGTCCTGGAGGTGTTTCTTCAAGACTCCCATCCTCTGTAATTCAACAAAGCTCCTATCGAAGGTACTACTGTGAAGAAACAAATGCAGATCCATTTATTTATGCATCTTAAATAAGGTGATCACCTTATTTTATCCATGTGGGCCCAGTAGAATCATATGAACTCTGAAAAACAGAGGTCAATAGAATAGAAAGTCCTTTCATGGCTTTCATCTGGGTGTGGTATGGTAATATACTTCTGAAGAGATGTGAACCTATTCCCCTACATCTACAGTTGAAAGCCAGTGTTACCCCTAAACAAACAAAAAACAGACAAACAAAATCTCTTGCCAAAGACCCAAGAATAGGATGGATCTTCATGTTTGATGAAAACATTTGACTCAATAGCTGTGGGACTTCAGCTACAAGCTTGCCTGGTTCTCAGGGGCAGCAGACAAGAAAACAGGTCATGAAATACACATATGGGGAGCAGGAACAAGTCTTTGTCATGAGGCAACAGGAGATACACAGGTAGCAGCAGCAGCACCCAGCAGTACCAGTCCTCCTGAGTTCTGGCCACAGCATTTTCCCCATGCCTGTGCCTTGCGAGTGGCCATAAGAGGCCTGTGAGAGGCTGTGAGATACCCTCCCTGCCCCCTGCAGGAACCCAATTAGCTTTTATATGATTTATAGACAAAGCTGCACCGGGTCAAGTTTAGGCCTTGCTTATAGAAGTCTGTTCCATGCATGTGAACTGTATACATCAAGGTTACATATTACTACTCTCTGTATATGCAGACTACATCTCAAGTCTGCATGTTACCTACTGGGCCACGTGTGATGGAAGGTCATGGCAAAAAATAGTCTGAGCAAAATCTATGTTTTCCTGTGGGCCCCACATACTGGATTTGTAGCCCAGGTGGCATAATAAATGAGTTACTTGATCAATCCCTGTGACTCACACATATGACAACAAAGGAATATAAAAGGAAGGAGAAAAGCTAATTTCAAAAACATGATGAACATTTCCATGAAGACAGAAAGTGATAGAAACATAATATAGTGCACAGGGGTGAATCTCTAGGTTATTGATCCCTGAGTTATTTATGCCTGAGATGTGGGATCTTGTAGGGGGAAGGGTGTGGGAAGGAAAGGCAGAAGTGATAGTTGGGATGGGACTCCTTCCCATGTGAAAAGAGACTTAAAATAATAGCACTGATGCTACACAGATACACCTGACCTCTGCTTTGTGTTTGAGAAAGAAAACAATACACAGCCATGGAATCAAAAATAGAGTTAAGGGACCATTTATTCTGAACATAATACATAAAATAAAATAACCCCATAAACAGGACCCCAAACCACTGTGATTAAGATTCTGGTTTGTAAGATTCTTCATGAGGCGCCTGCAAAATTGTTAGACTGGCAAGGATATGGGAAGGGGGTGAAGAATAAAAATGAAAAGACCTCTTACTAACAATAGTTTGTAATCTGCCTCCCAAAAAAAATAGTCATGAAGAAATCCAATACCAGAACAGACAGACAACAAAATCAGTGGTCAAAGCAGGGATTTACTCCAAATGAAAAAGATCAAAACAAGTAAGGTTAGGATGTTCAAAGAGATGTAATGAAGCAAATTTTCCAATTTAAAAGAATGACAAATTAGTAATCAATACCAGCTAAAAATGAAATAATAGACATAGATATGAAATAGAATTGATTATAAATCTTAGAAATGAAAAATATAGTCATTGAAATAAAAAAATAATTACTTTAGTTATCCATTTTGGTATAAGAAATGATCCCCAAAGCTTAAAATTAGCCTTCTCATCATCCTGGGTCAGGTCTTTTGGCAGTGCTCAACTAGGAGCATTAGTTGGGGTGATTTACTTGTCTAGTCATTTGGGCAAAAAGGTTCCAGAAGTCTTCATTCACAAATTCCAGGAAGGCCTATACCTCTTATGTCTCCACATGGTGACTTATATTCATTATTCTAGACAATGCCTCTTGAAAGCATGATGAGAAAATATGAAAATAAAATTCCAGTCTTCTTAAAGAAATAGAGTTGACACTGTGTCACTTCTGCCACTCTATTGCTCAAACAAGTCATTGAGGTGATCCAGATTCATGGGGAAGAGGCATACACTCAGTATTTTCCTGATGCATGCCTTACTTAAAAAAAAAAAAAAAGTGGGATGGGAAATAGTATGCAGTCATATTTGAAAAAAGATTAGTGAACTGAATAAACTTGATAGAAAAAAATCAGTGAATTGGAAGATGCTATTAAGAAATTAATCTAGAAAGCATTATGAAAGATAAAATAAGCAGACAGTTGAAAGAATAGATTGATAGGAAGAATAGAGTTGAATGATTTACAAAGAAGGAATGTTTGGTGAGATAACTGCTAAAATTTTCCCAAAACTGAAGAAATAGTGAATCTTCAGATCAAAAAAACTCTGGTAAAAAACAAAATAAATAGTAATCAATTGACACTTAGAAATACTATTGTTACAGGGCAGCCCTGATATAAAATGGGTTGCCTGACTGTGGGTCTTCACCCGTGTGCTTAAAAGGGACTTAATACTGCACTGCAGGCACACACAAAAGGTTAATAAAAGATTTATTCACAAGGGAAAGGGAAATGAGGAAATGCACAAGTCAGGGAGAAAAGTGGGAGATAAAGTCTTAAATGCATCCTACCCATTCTGCCGATCTGGAATCCCAAATGGCACTCTGAGAGCTGGCGGTGAGCCAAGAGCTGTGAAGCCAAGAGACAAGAGAGACCTCAAGGCCCATGTGTCTGGTTTTTATACCAAACCTGGCTGCTTAACTCCACCCTCAGGTCCCAGCCACCTTCCCTTTGGTGGTGACGGGATTTGTCTTTCCCAATGTCTTGATGGCTTTGGTCTGGAGTGGGGGTGGAGTCCACAAAGCCTGTATGGAAGTATCTCAGGACATCCTTTCCCCCTAACACTATGATCAAATTGCAAAATGTCAGTAAACTATTTAAAGCTATTGGAGTTCCTCTACAACGGTATGAGAAATGAAACTTTGATAAATTCCATAATGCAATGAATACTTTAAATGTATTGCTAGAAAATGATCTTCATTTTAGAATTTATATCTAAGTTATAAATCAAGAATGCTGGCAAATATAAGACATATTCAGTCATTTAAACCTTAAAAACTTCATGATCCACAGACCCCAATTAATATTGTAAGAAAAGAAAAAGAAAGTGAACAGCAACCCAAAGTGGAGAATGGTGAGGTGGGAGTGGGGGACATAGTGGACCCAATGAAGCACAGTAGAGGATTATTGGGGTTTTAGTGTTGGACTTAGTGTGAAAACATAGTGTTGGGCTTGGTGTGAAAACTTTGTGGAAGTTTGAGCTTATAACCCTAAAACAAATACAAAGATATAAACCACCTTTACTTCAATAAACATTTTTGGAAAACAAAACAAACAAAAAAAAGAACTAAAAGCAGGGAATCAGGAAACAATGGCACCCATAGAAATTGTAAGTGTTAGTAAGCTTAATTATGTTCAGTAAAATGAAAAACAGTCCTACAGCTTAGTTTTGAAAATTATTGATACTAAAAGTTTAAACAAGATACTAATATGAGAATGGTGATGCAACAGACTACCAAGGTCCTTGGAAGAAGGTCCAGGAGGAAGATCAAAACTAAGGCTACGAGAGAGGCTGAGGGAAGCTTGAGGGCAAATTGTGGAGGGGACCCAATGTATGGTAGAGCATGATGGGTGCTTGGTGGTGGGAATGGCTATTGACCAACATCTGAAGAGATAGGCTCCTAAATCTTTGAATCACATGCAATGCTGTAAAACAATTTTACCCCAATTAAATAAAGTTTAAAAAATAAGTATACAAAATATGTGGCAGCTATAGCTTTGTTAGAATAATTTAGGATTAATTTTATATGTTAAAATTTTTTTTTAATTTTTTTTTTTTATATAGGCATGCTTTATTTATTTGTTTGCTGGTTTGTTTGTTTTGTTTATACATGCACTGGGTACAGTCAGAAGCACGGGAGGGTGAGAGAATTCACCAGAGCCAGAGCGGGGAGCAGAGCAGGCAGAAGGACCGAAGTACACTGCTGAGGGGAGCAGCGGGCGGCAGGAGAGGTCTGCGCACCATGCGGGACCCTCCTCCGGTGGCCGGGGAGCAGCCGGGGATCGAACCGGCCGCGGGCAGCTTCGCAACCCAGCGCTCAACCGCTGCGCCACCGGGGAGGCCCTATATGTTAAAATTTAAGATTAAATTTAAGATTAAAAATCAACAGAGATTGACATAAAACAGAGATTCTATAAAATATAGAATATTTTTTCAAATCAACCAAAGGCAGAGGATTAAAAAGAAAATGAATGGGAAAGTAACAGAAAAGATAAGATAAAGGTATCAGAGATAAGTCAAATGTAACTGAAATCCCAGTTGTATAAATGATTTAAACTCACTTATCAGATGATCAGATTAGATATCATAAAATCAAGCTATATACTAGTGAAAAGCTATAAATATGGAAAATATGTAAAACAAATATGCAGAGATAGTGACACTATATAATAATACAATGAACAGCCTATCAAGAAGACATAATAATCATTATCGATTTTTATTCACATAATAGCTTCAAGATATATAAAACCCAAATTGAGAGAATTAGACAATCAGTTATGTCCACAATTTAATAAAGATTCTATCAGAAATAGGTAACTTTTAATGTAATAGACTAAAACTTAACAATCATATATAGCAGAACCTTTGTGTGTCATATGGGTTACAGATGTGGCTGTGTCCTTCTCAGCTTTGTGACTATCAGGTGGTTCAGGAGACTTAGAACATCCCTCTGTCTTCTGCAATTGCGAGCTGCTTCAAACACTTAAAAAAAATTTTATGGATGAGCTGAAATTGGTGAGCAAAGACTAAAAAAGAAAACATAATACCTAGCATAGGGAGCAGAGCCAGACAAATAGTACATTACTGTATACTTTCAAAGTATTCAAATTGGTATAAACTCTCTCTGCTATAATTTGAAATGTTTATTTGAAAGTCTTGGAATTTTTAATACATTGATTCAATAATAAAATTTCTAGAAAGTTGTATTAAGATAATAGATACATAAATGGGGTCTCCCTGGTGGTGCAAGAGGTTAAGTGTCAGCACTATGAAGCTATCTGCAGCCACTGCAGCACAAGTTCTATCCCTGGCCAGGGAAGTGACGCACATGGCGCAGCAGACCTCTTCTGCCTCACCCGCTGCTCCCCTCAGCATTGTATTTCAGTCTGTCCGCCTGTTCTGCTCCCCATTCTGTCTCTGGTGAATCCTCTCACCCACACCCCCACACCTTGGCCTATACCCCAGCTCTTGTATGCATAAATACATAAATCTTTAAAAAAAATTTTAAAAAACAGTTACATGAATGGGCAACTATATATGTGTATGGATGTTCACCATGTGTTATGAGTATCAGAGAAATACTGAAAATAGCTTTAAAGTTAAAATGTGGCATTGGATAAAACTTATTTATAGTTATATGATAGAGTAACAGCTGGCATTAAAAGATATAAGAATGAAACAGCAGGTATTTGTTTTCTTAGCACAGCTCCTCCAACCCAGATTTGTGAAGACATTGCTAAATCAATGAAAACATTCTTTTTCACCTAGAATATCATTTCAGAATCCTTTCAATATCAGACTCTAAGCAGCCATACTCAGGATCAGAAATAAAAGGAAACATGAAACTTATAAGCCATACCTATTATAGAGCAATAGCTAATGACTTTGAAAAATGTGATTTTTTAATCTTCTTACTTTTACTTTCCACAGTGATGGTGTATTACTTTTGAAATAAGAAAGATAAAATGATTTACTCATTCTGAAAGCCCCAGCATCTAAGAATCCTTCCTCACTTTGAATCAATTTCTCCCTGGACTCCTATAGGTGTGTGAGCTGCTTTCATTGCACTTAATCCAAATTTGACCTTTATGGGAGTAATCTGTATAGGTGCATTTTTCTCCTCTACTTTATACATGGGAGACTCTGGCATGTATTCCTCAGTGCAAGTGGATACTCTTAATAGGTGCTAGAACACATATTGTCGAACACATTTTCATTTAAGTCAGAGACCAATCACTCCATATATCCTATGCTCAAGCAGAGTCAGTAATTGGAAAAGACTGATTCCAAGTGTGCCGGTCCTGCCTGCAGGTTGACGGGGTTCAGGAACATGGCGGAGGGGCTGGGGATGAAAAGACGCTTCTACTCACATGGATGGCTGCAGGAACTCTCTTTATTTTAGGGGAGGGGCTATATCTCGGAAAGCCTGCGCATGCACTTTACGTGGATTTGCAACATCCGGTTACTGTTGCATCAGCTTCCGCTTTGGGCGGAAGTGACTCATCTTTGGGCGGAAGCGACCACCACCCCAGGTCCCCCTGCTGGTGTAAGCCTAGTACTGACATCTCCCCTGTTTTTACTTTATTGATGGGGGGGGACACACACTGGGCCTGTCTTAGGTTGTGGCAGTCGTACTCACGTGCTTACCCGTCATAGCCACCCACTACCAGGATCCTAGGTAAGGTAGTGGAGCTGTCTTAGGTTGCTACGGGTACACCACCATCTTACCCGTCATTGGCCTACAGGTGGTCAAGGGCAATGTTTATCCACACCCTGGGATTTTCAGTGGGCTGTAATGGAGAACAGCGCACATTTTGGAGAGCTACTTGCAGATTTTTCGTCTATTCCACTGGCACCACGTCTATTCCACTGGCACCACAGGATGTAGAAAATGATTTCCAGGCAGAAGAGGATTGTACCTAGGAGTGATATTGCTTCCCCCAAGGATTTTGTACTGAAGCACGGATGTTGTTAATGGTTAGAATTTGATTAGCCAATTGTGCAGTAAAATTGAGAAAGGTTTGGTTCCACGGGCCGCGCAGGTAGGCATTAAGGGTATGAACTTGAAAGGAATAGTTGAAAAGGATGGCAGGTGTAACACACATGAAGGCATAGGTAGGAATACAAGGAACATGAGCAGTTAAAGTCAGTAAGTCAATTTCTTCCTGTATTAAGGAAACTTGTGGATTCAACTGGATTAGTCCGACTGCGAGATGGTTGTTGATGGAATTTTGTATGAGAAAGGTGCTGTAGACTCTGGAGTAGTCCAACTGCGAGATGGTTGTTGATATCTGCATTGAGTACGAAGTTGGATAGATCTAGGCCGCCAACCACCGAAGGTGCCAACAACCAATGCCGGACCTGCTTATTGATTTCGGATGATTACCTGAGAAGTAGACTCAGACACATTGACAGGCATAATAACGACCTTAGGGAAACGCATGACAACAAAGGAATTGCTGAGGGTTCTGGACCAACAAGAGGAAAGGTGACAGGTACAATTGAGGGAGGATTGTTTGTTGAATGACAGATTGAAAGACACTATAGAAGGGAGTCCAGTGGTGGAATTGGTAGACAAGAATGACAGGAGAATACCCCCCTTTCTGGAAACTTGCAGAAGGAAAGGAAAGGGGGATTATTAACTATTGTCCAATGAATCATGTTGCAAAGGAGGGGGGGTGCTGGGCTCATGGCTGCAGAGCTGCCGCCATGATGGTGCCTGTAACGGTAGCCCCGTCAATATCCTTACACAAACGTATGTACCCAGAAATATCCTGTTTATCCTTCCATGGGTGAATGGCCTCCTGGCACCATTTGTTAGCATTTTCAAACGCCAATTGTTTGACTAGTATAGAGGTAGGCTCGCCCTCACCCATAATTCTAGAGGCTGCTGTTAGAAGGCGAGCTACAAAGTCAGCAAATGGCTCTGAGGGGCCCTGAAGGATTTTTGTAAGGGATTGGTGAGGCTGTCCCCTGGATCCCAGTGCCTTCCAAGCTGATTTTGCAGCCAAGGCTACTTGTGCAAAAACAGCAGGATTATATAAACATTGTTGCTGATTAGTACTAAAATTGGGACCCTCCCCGGTTAACATTTCTTTAGTTTGTTGGGGAAAACCTCTTTGAATATTGGTTTGAGCATACTGGTCACAGAGTTCTGTAAACTGACCCTTCCACAAAAGATAATCCCCTGGGCTCAAAACCGCGCAGAAAGTGTCCTTCCAGTCATTGGGGGTCATAATAAAGGTTTCAAAGGTGTCTAACATTTGGTGAACAAAAGGGCTCTGAAGTCCATAGTCTCTGATAGATTCTTTTAAGAGCTTGAGGTCTCGGAAAGGCAGTGCCGAATGTTGCCGGACCTGTCCCTGATCATTTTGAACAACTGAGACCGGGCAGGCCAGAAGGGATTCCCGAGAATTTTCAGAGTTGGAGGGTACAAATCTCGAAAGAACAGAAGTTAGGGACTGTATAAGCCCAGGAAGGTCTGGGTCAGAGCCATGGGAGTTGGGTGGAGGGGCAGAGGGGAGAGTGGTGGGGGAGGGATGCCGCCGATTTTTGGTTGATGGGGGTGGTCTATCATAGGGAGGTGGATAGTCTGTATTGTCCTCCACATTCCCCTCATCTGAAGAGGAATCTCCCCCGGGATTTGAGGATTGAGAAGGGGGGGTTTCTGTGGCTGAGCTTGCTGCGGCCGAGCAAGTGGCTGGCATTTCGCTTTCGGACTGAGCTGCAGAGTGCAATACCTCAGCCACTAGTTCATAAGCAGCTGCTCCCCCATCACTAAGGGCATCATGGACTAGCTGCCACACAGAAAGAATACAGGGGGGGATAGTTTGGGGTCCATAAAGGTCCCTGTAAAGAAGGAAGTCTGCTTTGACCTTTTCCCAGTTTCTTACTGAGACGGTGTCCTGCTGAAAGAACCATTTGCTGGTATTTGCGAGGACTGAGACTAGATCATTAAGGGTCTGAACCTTAATGGGAGTTCCATAATGTTTAAGCAGAAGTTGTAGGGCTCTAACAAGTTGGCCCTTGGACATGGTATTGCCCATGATGCCGATCACTTACCTAATCCTTACCTTACTGATTGATCGGTCCCTCAGAGGATCCCTCGTACTCGTGTCCCACGTTCGGGCGCCACTTGCCGTTCCTGCCTGCAGGCCGACGGGGTTCAGGAACACTGCGGAGGGGCTGGGGATGAAAAGACGCTTCTACTCACATGGATGGCTGCAGGAACTCTCTTTATTTTAGGGGAGGGGCTATATCTCGGAAAGCCTGCGCATGCACTTTACGTGGATTTGCAACATCCGGTTACTGTTGCATCAGCCTCCGCTTTGGGCGGAAGTGACTCATCTTTGGGCGGAAGCGACCACCACCCCAGGTCCCCCTGCTGGTGTAAGCCTGGTACTGACACAAGTGCCTACAGAAACTTGAAGGAAAAGAAACTACCTGGCTGGGCTCAGCATACTTCTTTCGTCCCTTTCTACAGCTCTCCTCATGCAACATTTTCATTTTCTACAAACAAAGGCAGATATTTTATTTCGACTGTGTAGGAATTGGTAGGATGGAATTTAGTCAATAAGTTTTCTGTTTTCTGTCTGAAGCTGAGGAAGTGTTCATCTTTCAGAGGTTCTTGAAGACTGCAGTGGTAAACTGCTTTCACCTCTGAACCCTGTGTTATTAAGAAAAGTCGAGTGGAAATCATTTCTCCACAAGGCATACGTGGTGCTCCGAAAAAACAGTTCCCCATTCCGATGCCTTTGTCTTTATCTTCAGGACTCATTTCTGGTAGAGGTACATGGAAGACAAAATAACATGAAGGCACCACCAGAAGTGGGGCATGGGGTGGGGTGAAAGAGAAACTTCCAGGACACACTGAATGGAGCAGAGAACTTGAGAAGCTTAACCTGATCCTGGAAAAATGAAACTGATGCTGAAGAACAGAAATACAATTATTTCAGGAGAATTAAACTACTGTCACCTTTTTTTTTTTTAGTTTAGTTTGAAAAATTCTTTTTTTATTTTATATATTTTTCACATCATTCTTCATTTTCGTACAATGTATGCTTTCTCATCTCGGTTATAGTCCCAGTGAAATTCCCACCACCAATTCCTCCATGTACCATCATCCTAGTTTCTCATGCTCTTCCCACCCCTGTTTTGATCCTACTCCCCTGTTCCTGCTTGTAGAATGTCTCTGGTGTATAGTTGCCTGCTAATTTTGATATTTACTTTATTATAATTACTATTTATTTATTTATTTTCCTGATCCCTTACTTGGATCCTCTAAATTCCTCCTAAAAGTGAGACCATCAGTGTTTTCTTCTTTTTCTTTCTGGCTTATTTCTCTGAGCATGATCCCTTCCAGCTCCATTTAAGTTGCTGCAAATGGCATGAATTTATCTTTTTGACTGCTGCATAACATTCCATTGTGTATATGTACCACATCTTCTTGATCCAGTCATCTATTTTTGAGAAATTGGGTTGTTTTCATAGCTTACCTATTGTAAATAGTGCTGCAATCAACATAGGGGTGTGTCCTTTGGGTCGATACCTAGAAGTAGAATTGCTGGATCATATGGAAGCTCCATTTTTAGCAGTTTGAGGAACCTCCACACAGCTCACCATAGTGGTTGGACGAGTTTGCACTCCCACCAGCAGTACAGGAGAGTCCCTTTTTCTCCACATCCTCACCAACATTTTTTGTTGTTAGTTTTTTTTAATACATGCCATTCTCACTGTTTTAAGATGGTATCTCATTGTGGTTTTGATTTGCATTTCCCTGATTAAGAGTGATATTGAACATTTTTTCATGTCTGTTAGCCATTTGCATCTTCTCTTTGGAGAAGTGTATTTTTAGCTCTTCCGCCCATTTTTTTGACTGGGCTGTTTACTTTGTTTTTGTTCAGTTTTGTCATCTCTTTGTAGATCTTTGTGATCAATCCCTTGGCATTAGTGTTGTGCACAAAAATTTTCTCCCAGTCAGTGGGTCGTCTTTTTGATTTGGTTAATGTCTCTTTTGCTGTATAGAAGCTCTTTAATTTAATGTGGTCCCACCTGTTTATCCTTTCCTTTACTATCTTTGCTTCGGGCTTGTCACCTTATTCTTTTTTTTTTTAATATTTATTCATTTATTTATTTTTGGTGTCTCCCTGTGATTATTTTTTTAATTTTATATATTTTTACATCATTTTTCATTTTTGCACAATGTATGCATTTTCATCTTCATTATAGTCCCCATACAATTCCCTCCACCCTTGTTTTGATCCTACTCCCTTCTTCCCCACACCCTCCCACCCCCACCCGGGTAGTGTGTCTCTGGTTTATAGTTGCTTGTTGATTTTGATTTTTACTTTATTATAATTAGTCTTTTTCCTGGTCCCTTATTTAGGTTTTCTAAATTCCTGCTATGAGTGAGACCATCTGTTTTTTTTTTTTTTTTTCTGGCTTATTTTACTGAGCATGATCCTTAAGTCTTTAATAGCAGCAACATTTTCCAATGCTGAAATCGGTCTCATTCATTGTTTTGCTTTTATATTGGTCATTACCAAAACATTTCAGAATAGAAAAAGTGCCTTCTTTTCAAAGAACACCCAAAAAGGAAAGCACTGGTCTTTCTTGGTAAGCTGTTCCAGAACTGAGAAATAATTGCATTATTTATTTTTTTTAAGTACAATTTTATTGATTCACCATTAAGTTACAATAATGTACAAATTTTGGAAGTATAGCCTCACACATCCATGCATGTATACACCATACTGCACACACCACCCAAGTTCTAGTGCCAAACTATCAAATTGACCATCTCTATCTTTTCTTCCCCATCTGCTTAGGACTGCCATAATTTCTTTTCTGTTTTTAAAATTATTGAAGTACCATTGCTTTACAACCCTGTTGGTGTTTTGACCCTGTAGGATTTCCCTCCTCAGATGTAGTCACCTCAGCACTCCCAAGATTGAGCACCCATACTCCTCTACCATCAACTATTGTGTTCTCTCCACACCACTTATTTTCACCCCTCCCCCTCTCCTGGATGCATCAGACCTATGGTCAGCTTTCAGGCGCTGGTTTTAGTTTGTCTAGCATACTGTTTGTTTGGTTCTTTTACATTCCACAGTAAGTGACACCATCAGTGACACACTTATCATTCTCCTTTTGGCTTATTTTGCTTAGCCAAATTTGCTCCATCCATGTTGCTGCAAATGGCATGAGTTTACTTTTTTTAATCACTGAGTAGTACTATAGAGTATATGCATATACAACTTTTTGATCCACTTATCTGTTTTTAGGCATTTGCATTGTATTCATATCTTAGTTATTATAAATAATGCAGGGGAAAACATAGGCATGCGGGTTTCCTTTAGAAATTAGTGTTTTGTATTCTTTAGGTAGATACCTCAGAATGGAATTGGGTCACATCAAGTTTCTAGTTTTTGTCTTGAGAAGTCTCACTGCTTTCCATGGGGCCCAGAGCAGTCTACATTCTCACAAGCAGTGCACCCGGATTCCTTTTCCTCCACACACTCACCAGCATTTGTTGTGTTTCTGTTCTGTTCAGTATGGGCCATTCTCACTGGTGTGAGGTAGTATCTTATGGTTTTGATTTGAATTCCCTTGAGGATAAGTGATGATGAACATTTTTTTCACATGTCTGTTGGCCATCTGTATGTCTTCTTTAGAGAAGTGCCTATTTGGCTCTTTTGCTCATTTTTTTACTAGAGTATTTGTTTTCTTTTTTGCTGGGTTGTATGAGCTCTTTGTAAGATCTTTGATATCAGTTCCTTGTCAGATGTATGATATACAAATATTTCCATCATTCAATAGAATATCTTTTCATTTTAGTTATGGTCTCTTTTGCTGTGCAGAAGCTTTATGGTTTACTGTAGTCCCAATTATTTATATTCACTCTTATTTTCCTTGCTGCTGGGCATGAATCTACAAAGATATCTCTGAAGCTTATGTCATGGAGTATTTTGCCTAAGTTTTCTTTATGTATTTTATGGTTTCAGGTTTATATCCAAGTCTTTCATCCATTTTGAGTTGATTTTTGTGTATGTTATGAAAGAGTGGTTTAGTTCATTCTTTTGCATGGGGCAGTCCAATTTTCCCAACACTGTTTATTAAAGAGGCTTTCCCTGTTGTAATGCATATTCTTTGCTTTTTTTGCCATAGATTAGCTGTCCATATAGTTGTGGGTTTATTTCTGGGTTCTCAATTCTACTCCATTGGGGGGAGGGGTGTGTGTGTGTGTGTTTATTCCAGTACCATATTCTTTTGATTACTATAACTTTGATTTTGTTGTCAGCCTATTCTGATATGAGATTTCTTTATGTCTATTTTTGGAGGAGGTAGATTACAAATCACTGTTAGTAAGAGATTTTTTTTTTTCATTTTTCACCCCCCACCCCATATACATGCCAGTCAACTGATTTTGCAGTCACTTCAGGCAGGCTAGAAGCACAAACCAGAATCTAATCACAGTGGTTTAGGGTCTCCTGTGTGTGGAAATACTGTATATTTTGTATATTTGGGTACAGAACAAGTGATACCTTAACTCAGTTGTTGGTTTCATGTGTATTGTCGTCTTCTGCTTCCCTAAGCCCAGAATTTTCTCAAACTGCTTTAGCAGTTGTCAGACACATCTATATAGTATCTTCACTATTATTTTAACTTTCTTTTCACATGGGAAGAAATCCCACCTGGGCTACAAATCCAGTATACTATTGATTAAATTTTTTCATCAAACGTCAAGATTCTTCCTACACTTGGATCTTTGGCAAGAGATATTTTGCTTATTTGTTTTGAGGTAACATTGGCTTACAACTCTACATGATGGAGGGGAATATATTTACAACTCTTCAAAATGTATTACCACGCCACACACTGATAAAAGTATTTTCTATTCTATTGACCTCAGCTTTTTAGAATTCATGTGATTCTATTGGGCCTACATGGATGAAGTAAGGAATCTCCTTATTTAAGATCTATAATGTAATTATATCTGCAAAGTTGACCATTCCCCCCTTCTTCTATTTTAATGTTTTTTTCTTCTGTCTCATATTATTCTGTTATACTTTTGAATCTGCATTAATATTTTTTACTTTGTTCAATGTTTTGTGTACTTTTGTTTTTTCTTTTCATGTAGAATTCCTTTCAACATTTCTTGTAGGGCAGAGACCTACAAATGTGATTTATTTTGTCAAGGTCAAATCTTTTTTAAAAATTCAGCACATAAGACAATTATTGCACACTCTGTGTCTCACACATTTTCCGTCATGCTTTTAATACAGTGCTAATCCCATTACCTTTTGTTTTTCTGGGACAGCTTTTATTTCTCCATCATATTTTAGAAATAATTTTTTGGGCTATAGCTTTCTTTGCTGTTAATTAATTAATTAATCTTAAAATCT
Source organism: Talpa europaea (assembly GCF_964194135.1). NCBI lineage: Eukaryota > Metazoa > Chordata > Mammalia > Eulipotyphla > Talpidae > Talpa > Talpa europaea. Next base: position 61,834,641 of record NC_140071.1, on the reverse strand, counting down.
AATTAATTTATTTTCTTACATCCTTCCTAATTTTTGGACAGTATTTGATTTCTCCCCTCTGGTGTGGTCCCTGTGGTTCTCCCACCACCATAGCACTGGTGACCCATCACCATAGTCCCTTGTGCTCTTCCCTCCCCCTCCTTTTTTTTAAAGATTTATTTATTTATTTATTTATTTATGCAAGCACTGGTTACAGTCAGAAGTAGGAGAGGATGAGAGAATTCACCACAGCCAGAGCGGGGAGCAGAACAGACAGACCAACGAAGAACACTACTGAGGGAAGCAGCAGGCAAGACAGGGGAGGTCTGCGCACCATGTGGGACCCTTGCTGGCGGCCAGGGATCCAACTGGCGCTGCAGAGGCTATGGGCAGCTTCCCAGCCCAGCGCTCAACCACTGCGCCACTGGGGAGGCCCTTCCCTCCCCTTTTTACTCCTTTCCCTTCCCCTCCGCAGCTGTCCACCTCAGATGTATGCTCAGCTTGCAAGTATTGTTTGTTTGTTTTTTCCCTGACACTTTGTGTGGCTGTTAATTCTTACCTTTTATTACTGTGAATAATTCCACTCTCTCTCAGTCTTAGCGTTTCTGCTGAGATGTCTGAGATAGCCTAAATTTTCTTTGATTTGGGTATTTCTCAGCAATTTTTCCTTAAATAAGCTTTCTGTCCTCTTCTGTCATCAGTTTCCAGTATATCCATTATACTATGTTTCCTTTTATTGGAGTCTCGTATTTCTCACAGTTTCTTAATTTTTCCTAAATCTTAATTCTCTCTTCTTCCACTTGAATCATTTGTATATTTTTAATCATCTATTTCACTAACTCTATCTTCTGCAAGACTAAAGTTACCTCTATGCTTTCCGTTGTTATCTTTATTTCTTCTATTGTGTTCTTCCTATCAGCATCTTTGCTTGGGATTTTTTTATAACAACCTCAGTCTACTCAGTTAAGGATTCTGTCTGTTCCTGAATATGTTTTCAGAGAACTTGAACCCTGGCCGCCAGCAAGGGTCCCACATGCTTTTCTGTGTTTGAGACTTTTCAACTTGATTTTGTTCATGGCAGCTATTCTAAATTCTTTCTCTGTTAGATGATCCAATTCATTTAGATTGGTCTCTGGAGTCTTATCCTTCTCTTTCAGCATCTGTGACTTTTGTTACCTGGGTTGGCATTTCCTTGGGTTGGCATTTCCTCGGCTTGCAATTGACTTCTTTTAAATTAGTATTTTCTCTTCAATAAGTAGCTCTGTGGTTTTACTTCCATGAACCTACTTGTTTATCTCAGCATGTGTGGGGGAATTGAGGGGAAGGTGGAGCTGAAGACCGCAATCACAGTCTTGCAGGAGAATTTGAGGCCCAACCTAGACCGAGAAACTTAGGCTTCCATGTCTCTTCCAGAATAAGACCAAGCACCAACCCATGCCCAGAGCCTGCTGTTCAGCTCTCTGCCTAAATATTGTGGGTCTCTAAACTTTACAATACACTTCCCTCCAGTTTATGAATCCCTCAGTTCCTAAGGGTTTGTTGTATGGGATTCCATGTCCTGGTTCTCTAGGACATCATGTTGGGCTCCAGTGTTCATTCAGCAAACAGCACAGTACTTTGCCCTCACTGAAGAGTTTTCCTGTACCAGTTTTCCTGTACCAGTCTATGTCCTCCCCTAACGTGTTCCACCAACAGGAATGGATGCTACTCCCATCCTCTCCTGGTTACTTCATTTCAAGGAATGACTAACCACTTCCTTCAAAAATAAAGATGCATGAACCAATGTAGCAAAGTAGGTGGCTATTTAGGGAGGTTTCCCTATGGATAATGGCTGGATTCTGTTTTTGCTTAAGAGAGAGGCATATAGGAACTACCTATTTCATCACATCATTATCCATATATAACTTTGACTCCATAATATTCTATAAAAGCATCCATGTTTAATGGATTATAAATAAAAATCAGTCCATCACTAGACTTGGACTGAGAAGCACTGTTTTAAGTGGGACCCTGGGTTTTCATAACAACACACAGGATATTAACAGAAATGAACTGCTTAAGAATGTATTAATGTAATTGAAAGAAGTGAGTTTAGTATTTCTATTATGGTGGGACCTGAATACTTTAAGTGAGTAGTTAATGGGGAATAAAATAGGAAAATCTGAAGAACACTGTGCTATGAATCATTTTCTTGCCACCATACTAATTAATCTCCCATGTCTGAAGTTATTTTAGAAATGTGATTTTGTCAAGGTCAAATCTTTTAAAAAAATTTAGCACATGACAATTATTACATATTCTGTGTCTAACACATTTTCCATTATGCTTTTTTTAATACAGAGTTAAATTCACCCTCTTTTCTTAATTTGAATTTTCTCCCTAAGTATGCTATTTGCCCTTACTTATCTAGGCAAGTTTATTCTTTCACCTCTAGACACAGTAAGCACAATTGTCTCCCATTATCCAAGTCAAAGAAAAATGCAAGGATACTTGAATACAGTATCAGTCACAGTGAAATATTCCCAGAAAGTTCCTCCAGGGTTGATAATGACCTGATAATAACTGCTCCTTGACACCTTAACCATTTATTAACCTATATAATGCAAAAAAGGCAGACTACCAGCAACCTTAGCTACTGGACATAGCTTAAACCTGAAAGCAAAAACAGAACTCTTGAACAGTGAATAAAAGCTATTGCAAGGACTGCTGTTGGTAAAAGTCAGGAGCTTCCCCAGTTCAGAGTGTAGTCTTAGTAGTGTGTGTAGACTCTGATTACTAGCTGATGCCTTTTCTTTAACTCAAAATAGACTATTTAACCTGTACGCAGACCACCCCAAAACTATTTCCTCTACCAAGTTCACTCTTAAAACTTTTATTCTTAGCATGCTGACAAGGACTTGCAGGTATTTCAGAATTCTCATACAACTATTTGTCTATTTGTTTAGTTGTCTACATGTCAGTCCTATTCAATGAATAGATAAAAGCAGAGACTGTGTTTATTTATATTTGAATCCTTAGCACCTGTACATGGCAAATGTTGCACAGAGAAATGAATAAATGTTTGTCTGATTTCACCTTCAGTTCTTTGAAGGTATAAAAGCATTCAGGAAGCCCCAGCTACAGTATTTTTCCTTAGTCATAAACTGCACACACAACTGTAATAGTTGTATCTGCTTATATGATACAATTTCTTCTTGTAAACATTTATAATTCCAACATGAACTATAAAAACATTTGCAGTAGAAGGTTTTGTGTTAAGAATAAAACTCATGACTACATTCTTCCCTCTGGTGCTAAGTTCTTAGTCCACCTGCCCCCTGCCTGACTCTTACTTATGTTGACCAGTGGTGAGCTGATTGGCACTTCCCTCTACTTATTTTTTTAAAAGATTTATCTATCTATCTATCTATCTATCTATCTATCTATCTATCTATCTATCTATCTATCTATCTATCTATCTATCTATCTATCTATCTATACAAGAACCGGGGTATAGGCCAGATGTGCAGGAGGGTGAGAGGATTCACCAGAGACAGAGCGGGGAACAGAACAGGCAGACAGATGAAATACACTGCTGAGGGGAGCAGCGGGGGAGACAGGAGAGGTCTACTGCGCCAGTAGGACCCTCACCGGCTGGCCAGGATTGAACTGGTGCTGCAGAGTTTGCGGTGCGGACAGCTTCACGGAGCTTTGCTCAACCGCCTGAGCCACTAGGGGAGGCTCCCTTCTCTCTACTTAGATGAGGTATGTTGCTTCCCCTCCAGCCTCTCCAGACTGACTCTTGGCTAATATACATTGTCCTGTTTCCTCTTCTTTCCTCTCACTTGGACATCTGCCTGTGTAAATTTTTACCTATGAAATATGAATGCTAAATATTCAACATTGAATATATATCATTCCTTTACTTTGTATTAGGCTTTCTATTATGTATATTGGACACCTGGAGGAGGAGGGCCAATGGGTAATCCTTGTTATTGAGGAACTCACAAATTAGTAGGAAAAATAGATGTTGATAAGTTATTAAATTACCAATTATTAACATTAGTCTCTTTGCCAAGTTTTCTCATTTATAATCTCATATACTTTTCATTGAATGATACTATTTTATTCCATTTCATAGATTAAAAAAAGCAAATGTTGGGGAGATTATGTAAATTGCCTAAGAATGAGAATGTAAACTTAGGTGTTTGAATACGTGTCACATGTAATTGTTCCATAATGTAAACTGGGTCTTTTTATGGGCAGTTGTGTTTTTTCCCCGTGTTTTTCATATCTTATCTAGAAAATTTCCTAGAGGATAGGGAAGGAGAGAGCAGACCTCTTTTTCCAATTATGTTTGATAAATTAGCAGATACTTACAGCTATCATGTTTAGACTTATTTTCTCCAATAGTAGTGGAGAACATCCTGCAGGGTCTTAAGTTAAATATTAAGAGATTAAAATATGTAGTTTTGCCCTAATATGCCAAGATGCCATCATAGCATAATTTACTATTTTTTAATGTATTTGAGAAAATAAGTATGTTAATGCCCATTGCCTTTTCTCCTTTTTAAGGGTCTTGCACATCATTGCAGCTTTGATGTCCTTACAACATTCTTTCCAACTGAGCTATTTTTTGCTGTAATTATCTGATTTCATTTTTCAAAAATAGAACCACCTTTCTTGTCTTCTGAAACCTGTCCAACCTTGTTTAAATTCTCAAAAGCAGTAGCTAGTTGACCCATAAGGACCCTGAATTTCATAAACACCTCATGATGGAAATTACCAGGCACTTTAGACCTGAACCCATTTAATATACAGGTATCCTCCTACTGTGGCCTGATTTTTTTTGTGCTTTCTATCTTCTGTGAGACCTGTTCTGTTTTCAATTACAGCTCATTTTACTAATATGGTTTTTAATGTTATTTCTAATCAAATCTCCATTGCACTATAACAAAGAAAAAAAATGCCCTTTGTCCTTCCAACAGTGAAAAATGAATCATACTGAGTAAGATTCATGTTTTTCTACAATATAAAAAATCCTTTTCTTTCTTATTTCTGCAGGTGACTCACATTGACTATGGGGAGGAAAGTATCTTTTTTACTTTATGTGTTAATGTTGTTCTGAATTTGAAATTAAGCTACATGACTGGAAAGAAATCTGTGTTAGCTCTGAGCTAAATCAAGACAAAGGTTATTGTCATTTTTCTACAGAAGAAATAAGAGTAGCATCCACACATAAATTTCTTGCCCTGCATATTAAACTGCTTATGGACAGGAATTTTGTATCTTTTTTTTCCTGTATGCATAGATCTGAGCATATTGTTGGTTACCTTTTTTTTGGTTAATCTTGTTATTTTTTATTTTTAAATTTATTTTTTACATCATTGTTCATTTTAAAACAATAATTGCTTCCTCCTCCTCAGGTGTAGTCCCCATAGAGTTTCCTTCCCCAATGCACCTGTGCACCATCACCTCAGTCCCCTGTGCTCCTTCCTCCCACCCCCCTTATCCCTCTCCCTCCTCCTCCCCTGCAGGATGTCTCTGGTTTATAATTGTCTGTTTTTGCTTTGTTGTGTTTTGTACTGTTATTGTAAGTCAGAAGGAAAAAGAAAAATATCGGATGGTTACACTTATAGGAGGAATATAGGAGAAACAAATAAGACATCAGAATAAAAAAAATAATTGTTGGTTACTTTAAATGGAGAGTGGATATCTGAAAAGTTAACCCCCAGCTTCAGTAAACAAAGGGACTGAGTAAAGTCAAAGGGCATCAAGGATCCAGTGGTGTGTAGTGCCTGTGTGGCACGAGATAGGTACTATGAGTGACGATGGCATAAGAAATTTAGGAAAGAAGCTGTTGTTGGAAAAGAGCAAATTCGATACTGTCATAGAGTAATGCTTTCAGGTAATGTGATGCCCCCAGTATGTAAACGCTGGGAGGTGGAGGGGGTGTCAGGAAGGGCAAGAATACAATGATGTTGAGGTGGCTCATCGTTCATGAAACATGATTTGTTACTTAGGATGATGGCAAAAATATGATTGGGAGGGAAAATATGAGCCAAATATATGTTATCTGGAAAGGTGGGACAAGTTTATGAAAGTTATCTGTGGAGGCAGCATTATCACTGTTAAGGTACCTGATAGATGTTTATGAAGGTGATAGACAAAACTAGCACTCTTGGAAAGCATGAAGGCTCTCAAGAATAAGAAGCCCAGACAAGGTATTCTTCTGTGATGCTTAAATGGCACGGGGAATGGAAACTTGTGTCAGTTTGAGAACTGGTATGGAAAAAGTAGAATGAAGGTAATATGTGGGTGGGCTGACAGGTCTACATACCAAAAGTCATATACATAACCCTCTTTCCCAGAAATAACAAGAGATCCAATGCTTTATGAACTTTATTATACTCCTTCTCACACACACAGAACATGTGCACACCTTAATCTGCATTTCCTCAGTTTCTACAACTACAGAAAGTATTAGGAGTAAAGCTAAACTTTCAAAAAAAAGCAGAAGATATCATTTTTTACTTTTTAATATTTAAGGATGTTGGTTTCAAACAATCTATGCATACAAAATACTTTAGAAATTTAATCCTTTACTAAATGAGAGCTCCAAAAAAGTTGTGAACGTATGTACACTGTTTCACAAAGACTTTAGAATTAAATTTCCTGGCCAATGGACTTAAAGTCTTTCAATAATAAACAAGACTTGGGGAAAAGATGCAGAGGAAAAGTAAGTATCAAGTAGGGCTATTAGTAATTTACAGCCTACTATGGTGAATGGATCAAAAACACTTCCATTTTGCTACATGCACATGAATGTTAATAGTGAGTAACAGTGCTGAAATAAATCCAAATGATAATTTACCTAGTATATATTTTGTATCTAATACTGTTTTGAGTCAAGAAATTTACTAATATAAGAGCAGACTCTTCCTTCATTAATGTTAAATTGACACATCTGCATTTCATCATCTATCTCTCATCCAAAGGTAAATGCAAGTACAACCCTGGCCCCAGTTCAGAGAACAGTGTATTAAGGAGAGCTAAGTCCTTTGATAGACACTGACATTTGCTGCTTGCTCTCTTGCCTTTCATGCTGAAGCTATTGCCTTCTTTGAGGGTCTGTTCTAAGGAGCAGACACAAAGAAACATTTTCATATATCTGGCTATGCCAATTACTCTATCACATTCCAGCAACCATTAACTTTGGGAATCCACCCATCTCATTACTGCACAAAGAACCGTCAGCTCAGTTCTTCCTTTCTAATTCTGTAGACTACAGCAATATGTCTCTGGGGGGAGGTATAAAATCTTTCATACTCATGCGGAGGGAGGAGGCTTTGTTCTCCCTACTCTGTGTGATCCTACAAGGACATCCTTCAGTGGCACCCTTCAGTGGCACAACTTTGACCCATGGGTTCCAGAAATGGACGAAATACTCTTAGTACCTGGTGAAAGTTTTCTAAGAAATATTACTTCCAAGATACTGTGTATTCCTGGAAGATCTATAAAGGAAAAGCGTTGAACTTGAAATGAAAAGACATGATTTTTAATTTAATCCCACAATTGCTAGCTGTAAACAATTACACAAGTCTCCTGTCCGAGTCTCTATAAAATGAGAATAATATGGCTTACCCTCAACCTGCTATGGAGAAATGATGAGTTAGCATTTGAACAACAGTCTGGGAAAGATCTTGGTCCAAAAAAAACAAAAAAATAATAAACAAAACAAAACAGCTGCTCAATAAATACTAATCCTGTTATATTCTTAGGACACCTGAGAGAAACACAGGCATTGTGCCAAGTGCTTTCCCATTACAATCTCATTAAATCCTCCCAGTCATCTACTGAGTGAGTCATTACTTATTCCTGTGAACTGGATGAGGAAATGAAAGCTGAGAGAATCAGAAAATCTCTGCAAGTCACTCAACAGTAACAACAAATCCTGAAATTTGAACTCATCTGACTACACGCGTTCCTTTAGCCTGCATTGGCTCTGAGCTTGAAGTAGAAATCTGACATGTAATGGGAACAGATTGGACCTCAGCTGGACTCTGTCCTCCTATCCAGGTTACTTGAACTTCTCTTACTTGATACTAGTTATGTGAGAGTTCCCTAAAAATTATTAAACTACAATTTTTTTTCTAGAATCTGTTTTATTTATTATTTTAAGATATTCGGCACAGTGCCTAGAAGCTAGCAGAGCTTCGATGAAGTTTTGTGAATTAATGATTTCATGTGCAGGCTGGAGGGAAGAGTTGAGAATTGCAAGGATGGAGTAGTGCCCACAAATGCTCAAAGATGAAGTGTGACTGTGGGTATAATAATGCTCTAAGAATTAGTAAGAACTTATAAGAGCATTCTGGATTGCTGAGTTGTTCCAAAGATTTCTTAAACTAGGATTAGCGTGGAAAGTAGCTGAAATCCAAAGCAGACATTGCCGTGGTTTGGATTTTTTTGATATTCCTTGTCAGACTGGCACTGACTTCATGATATTATTGTCTCATTAGGCTTTTGTGATACAATAATGCCGTGTACAAGCTGTAGCTACACAGTTGCAGTTATTTCAGAGTTAAAGTGGTTTATAGGAAATGCTGCTTCTCTTGAAATTTCATTGCAAGAGATCTGTAGAACTAGAAAAAGAAATCATAACATTTCAAGACACTGAAAGAAATGCTTGTAGAAACTGGTGGTATCTTTATCAAGTGGTTTGCCTAAGAGGGCTTTTCTCTCGGACATTGATTCTGAAAAATTTTATCTTCTTTCTGCCAGAGGCATTTTGTGATCTGTATCCAGTAAAGGAAAAAAAAACATGCATTGTGATTGATGACTGTTCTCATCTGCTAGAAACATACCTGACAGCAGGTTTGGAAGGACAAAAAAGTGAGGCTGCAGTGAAAAGTTGGAAATAACCCACTAGATAATAGAAGAAAAAGAAATTCTAATATTCACAAAATTCTGGAAAGAAGACGGCATAGTGTCAGTAGAAAAAAGAATCCCACCAAATATTCTCTAATGTACAAATCAGATACCTTGTAATATTCAGATACCTATATGAATAACTCATCTTAATCTCAATCCACATTTAAGAAACTAACCGACACATAGAGTCATTATGGCTGAATTTCTCTAAAATATTTTCCTGGTTCCTCTATCTTTTTTTTCTATCAGCTCAAGTAATTTTTTATATTTATGAGCTTAAAGCCTTCTTCCTTCCTTTATTTATTTATTTATATTACATCAGCCTTCATTTTTGTACAATGTATTATTTCCCTGTGAAATTCCCCCACCTGTTCACCCATGCACCATCACCACAGTCCCTTGTTCTCTTCCCTCCCCTGTCTTGAACCTTCTCCCTCCTCCTCCTCTACAGAATGTCTCTGGTCTATGGTTGCCCGTTGATTTTGATTTTTACTTTATTATAGTTATTTTTTTACCTGATCCGTTATTTTGTCCCATTATTTAAAGAAAGTTGCCTAGGCAGCTCTCCTGTCTGCTTGTGAACATGCAGGTGCCTCTTACCCGCCCCCACTTTTCCTAATAAACTTGTTCTTTTAAATTGTAAAAGGTAGATAAACTAAGATGCATGACCTCTATGGAAAATAGTATGCAGAGCCCTTTAAAACTAAAAATGGATATACCATAAAATTGAGCAATACCACTCCTAGATATTTATCCCAAAAAATATGAAAACAATAGTTCAAAAAGATTTATGCACCTCTACTTTCCAAATCACATTATTCATAATAGTCAACCTTAATGCTCACTGACAAATGATTGGATAAAGAATACATGTATAGTATATATACTCAGCTATGAGAAAAGATGAAATTTTGCCTTTTGTGGCAACATGGATGGAATTTGAGGTAATTATGCTAAATGAAATAAGTCAAAAAGTGACAACCAATTATCTGTGACATAATTTCCCTCATGTGTGGAATATAAGAATTAGTAACCAAATTTTGGAGCCTCCCTGGGGTTAAACTCTCCGCACTATCAAGGTATCACCAGGCATTGCAGCAAGAGTTAGATTCCTGGGTGGGGAGCTAACCCACATGGTGCAGCAGACCTCTCCTTGTACCACCCGCTGCTCCCCTCAGTGGTGTATTTTAGTCAGTTTGCCTATTCTGTTACCCTCTCTGTCTCTGGTGAATCCCTTCACCCCTCCACCTCTGTCCTGTACCCTAGTTCTTGTATGCATAAATAAATCTTTAGGAAAAAATAAGCAAATTTTAAAAACTGACAAATACAACAGAAATAAATTTAGAGCTGGTGAGAAATGTGGTGGTTACCAGAAGGGAAGAGGCAGGGAGATAGTAGAAAAGAGAAGAGGTGGGGGATTGGAAGTGTGGCAAACTGCACTTTTGGTGATGGGTGAGTGAAGACAATGCTGTGGTGTGACACTGTATTCCCCAAGTTATGTAGTATTGTAAACTAATGATAAACCAATAACATTTCATTAAACAAATAAATCTGGGTATTTACATATGTCGGAATTGTAACCAGGGATGTAGTTCTGTAGCATCACTAGGCACTATTATTGTCTGGAGTGCAAAAATCCCTATCAAACAAAGGGAAACAAACCAAAAAAGTGTGTCCATTCTATTCTTGATGTCATGGTTAAATGTATGTAGGATCAGTGAAATAATGAAGTTCTGTGAGCTCTGAAGAGGACAGCTGCTCCCTAGTATTAAGACAACATTATTATTAATTGCCTTTATTCATTTTTAAACCATCTGTTTTCAAGCATGAGCACTTGTGACCCGATTCTCTCTCAGTGCCACCTAATGTGTTGCTTACATATATTTAATCTTCAGCTGATTCAAAAGGAGCAACCTTTTGTAGAAATGGATGATGCTGGAATAAAGGAAAAACAATATTTTGAGACAAGATTATTTACTCTTAAACTATCCTGACTACTTTGCTGCTGGTAGTATGTTAGTAAAGTTTATTTTAACTTTATAAAACTAAATAGTGCCATCTTGGGGTGAAAATAAATGCATTAATATTTGAACAATCAAGAATTTTAAAATTGCCTTTTGGTATTGTAATAATGTCATTGCTCTAATAATTTTCAATGAGTTGACTGAGATTATTGTGAAATAGAATGAAAATGTTACATATCAGATAAGCAACAAATAGTTTGGAATATATCTAGCTGGACATAATTATACAACCACGAAATTCCGTACTCAAAAGTTCTTTTCACCCATTATGATTGGTGAAAAAATGAGATAATTATGTAAAGCTGAGATGATGCTTCTTAAGCAACCAGGAGTGTTACCTGATGTTTTCATTTCCTTTGTGGTCACACATAAATAAAATGAAATCCATCCATAAAATTCAGGGCTGCAATTGCTGATGGTCCAACTGCCTGAAGAGATAAGATGTTTTTAGTGATTTGGTGATTCCATTCACTGAGTTATGTCAGAAACCTGTGGTGGGGGATGGGAGTGGTAAACTTGCTGGGAGGTTTTTTATTTTTTTATTTTTTATTTTTTTGCAGGTGAGTCTGAGGATCCCGCTATATGAACCCAATGGGGATGAAGCTAAAGACCAACATAAATCAAAGATTCTATGTTTTACTCATCTTGTCTGTCCTTTAAAGACTGAGGTCATGTCCTAACAGAAAGCTTATAAAAATAGGAACTGTCTCTGAGCAACAAACTTGATTCCTCTGTCTTTAGATTTCCGTAAAAATTGACTTTTCTAGGAAGAGAGGGAATAGGTCTGGCACAAAGACAGTGTTCAATAAATGTTTGTTCAATTAAATAAAAATGAAGAATGTTTCTTTCCTTGCAGCCTGAAGAGATTTCAACTAAAATGAAATTTCTGATATGCCAATCTACCATATCACTTTCCTGCTTAAAATCCTTTGATGATTTCATAATCAATTCAAACTCCTTGCACGTGTCATTCATAATCTGTTCCTGTGCACATTTCTTGACTCACCTCTTATTCTTCATTACCCTGGTTCTCTGCCCTAACACACACACACACACACACACACACACACACACACACACACGGAGTAGATGTACCCAGATAAGATGATGTGTTGTCCCTAAGGCTACCACAATCTGCCAAGCCTTTGCTGCCTGAAGCAGACTTTCCTACTTTATCTGATGAGCTCCTGATGACTTAAAAAGATTAAGCCCAAACATTACCTCCAGAATGAACGTGTTGACTTTCTCATGTGAACAACAGTGCGTTTTTTCTCTTTGCTTATAGAATCTCAAAACATACTTCAGTGCAACATAGTTACTTTGTTAAAATTGCTTCTGTGAGCATCTTCAGTATACCATGTTTCTCAAGAACATTAAACGTTTTATACTTTAAAATACGTTTTTTGGCTATTATGACTGATAAGTGACCCCTTAGCATTTATTAAATGCTTACTAAAGGCTTAAAGGACATATGGTAAAATCAAGCTCCAGTACTGTAGGGGCTGGAATAGACACGGTGCAGGTTTTCTGATCCCATGCAGACAGGGTAAAGGAGGAGTCAGAGTCCTCTGTGGTTTTTTGCATGTCTTTTATTGGGGTTCACCAGACATATGGCAGGCAGGGGTGCTGGGGGGCCAGGAGGCTGGCAGGCCTCCCAGCTCCCAGCAAGTCTTCACTCTATCTGGGCTCTCTTTCTCTGGCGTTCTCTGCTTCTGCTTCGGGCTTCTTCTCTTTCGGCTTCTGCTGCTGCTGGCGTCCCCGTGACGCCGCCCTTAAAAGCACAGTCTCAGCCCAGGTGAATCCCATCTACCTAGGCCCACACCCTATTCCAGGTGCCCGCCATCAGGCATGCATTCAGGACCTCAAGGATCCATCATCTATCCTGATGGCGGGAGGGCAGAAAAGCCTGACATTTTTCTTTACCCTATAAGTACCCACACTCCTCACTGAATTAATAAAAATTAAATCTACCCCCAAATCTCTATAGCTGCCCAGGAATGGTCAGATGATTAAGTTCTTGCCATTAAGATGTGGCTGAAAAAGACATGTGACGCTTCCTTATAGCTTCCTTATTAGGAATCAGCTTGCTCTTTATTTCCTTTGTCTTTCCTTATTTCCACTGACTGGCAAATGGTGACAGTTGAGTAGTTTTATTGAACCCAGTGATGGAAAATAATGTTGACATTTACTGAACTGCTCTGACAGCCTGGGAAACTACATGGACTGCCAGATAACCCTAGTCTTTGTTCTCACATTAGAGAAAAAAATTCCTGTCATATAGAAAGCCCGGTACTTTGGGGTCTCTTTGTTATAGCAATTCAGGTTTTACCCTATATAATACATGGTTAAAATGAACACTGTTTTCCAGGATACTGAAGTTTTATTTTGTCAGCTTTGTATCAGAGAAAACAGTTTCCAATTTTTTTAAAGATTTATTTATTCATGCATGTAAGAACTGGGGTACAGGCTAGATATGTGGGAGGGTGTAAAGCCAGGAACTGGATACAGTGCAGGTTTTCTGATCCCATGGAGACCGGGTAAAGGAGGAGTCAGAGTCCTCAGTGGTTTTGCAGGTCTTTTATTTGGGGTTCACCAGGCATATGGCAGGCAGGGGTGCTGGCTGGGGGGCTGGGAGGCTGGCAGGCAAGTCTTCACTCTATCTGGGCTCTCTGGATTTGGTTCTGCTGCTTCTCGGCTTCTCTTTCGGCTTCATGCTGCTGCTGCTGCTGCTGCTGCTGGCGTCCCCGTGACGCCACCCTTAAAAGCACAGTCTTAACTCAGCTGAATCCCATCTACCTATGCCCACACCCTATTCCAGGTGCCCGCCATCAGGCATGCATTCCGGACAAGGATCCATCATCCATCCTGATGGCGGAAGGGCAGAAAAGCCTGATATTTTCTTTACCCTACAGAGGGTGAGAGGATTCACCAGAGACAGAGCAGGGAACACAACAGGCAGACTGAGGGGAGCAGCAGGCGAGACAGGAGAGGTCTGCCGCATCATGTGGTCATATCTCTGCTGCCAGCCGGGATTGAACCGGCACTGCAAAAGCTGAGGACAGCTTCACAGTGCTGCACTCAACCACCTGCACTACCAGGGAGGCCCCAACAGTTTCCATTTTTATTATTTATTAAGATATAACCTGAATATATGTTATTGGAAACATCTAAATATTACTTTTAACAATGAGTTACAAGATTGTACCAAATTTCAAATCATACTTCTACATTAGTATTTATTGCCTGTTAAATCATCATAAAGACAAAAAAAAACAAAAGTCAACCATGTCAGAAAATAGGAAATTTTCTTATAATCTTTTAAAATATCTTCCATTTTCAAGACTCTACCTTGTTCTTGGCTTTTTCATCTTCTTCCCATGCGCAGTAACTGATCATCAGTTTCAGGCTCAGGCTTATCTCACGTTTTAGGAAAATCTTGATCTTGAGTAGAAAAGTTGAGGAACTCCAGGCATATTGGGTATTAGGTGCTAGCATGGCATTGGCCCTTATCACTCATTCAAATCACTGTCCTTTTTTCCCCTAAGACCTAATTTTCCTCCTTCTTTCTGTCTCAGATATCTTCAATAATGATTTAGAAACTAAAATGGTAACCCATCTGACAAGGTAATACGAGACTAGAGTTTCTTCCTGCACTCACCAGTGACCACTGTGAGGGTGTATTCCCTCAAATCACATCACACACTATATTGCTTGACCTACCTATCAAAAATCCGTACTCCTTGGTGATTTTCACCCAGTCTGGACCACTGTTGTTATAGTCTATATGTATCATCCTTTGCTTAGAAAGATGTGATCATTTCACCTGAAATCTGATTTCCTGTACTTCTTGTACTTGAGCACATCCAGTGCCTGATGGTCTCAGATGAAAGAGTCTTTGTTCCTCTCAATATTCCTTTGATCACTGGAGTTAACTGATCAGTAGTGATAATGTATTGCATATGAAGTTATTAGTAAGTGGCTTCAATTCATCTCTCCCATGCATTTCTTTCCTTATTTCTCATAAATGACTCCTTCCCTTTCACCTCCTGTTCTACCTCTCTCATCTTTAAATATTAGCAAAGAATGACCCCCAACCTTTCACTCCGTTACCTCTATAGGGGTATGCCAGAGAACTGTATTGATCAATAAGATTGATCCAAGGATAGATAATGGCTTAGGCAAGGTCCCAATGCCTGTTCAGAGACCAAAATATTTGATAGTGTACAGAGGGCTTATTTATTCTGTACTTCTGAGATCATGAGCAAGAAAGGCATTTAAACCTGGAGCTATTATATTAATGAATAAGAAATGGAGATAAAAATGGTCACCTGGTAACATCTTTGAACACCTGGACTAAGTAAGTAAAGTATTTTTGTTGCTGTTGCTGCTGCTAATAAATATCCAAATATGGACTGCTTTCTTTTACATACTTGTAAGGAATTTAATCAACACCCAGAGTCACAAATTACAGTTCAACCATCTGTTTTTGTAAATAAAGTTTTATTGGAAGATGGTTATATCCATTTGCTTGCATATTATTTATGGCTTCTGTCCCCCTAAAATGGCAGAGCAGTGTTTTTGTAGGATATGCAAAACCATCTTTACAGCATTGCTTTTCTCTAGAGAACCAGGCACATATGAATATGCACATATGTTGAAAAAAACATGTTGTATTTTTGTTGATAAAATGTTCCTTTAACAATTAATTTCATATGTAAGATAATTATTTCATATGTAAGATAATCTTTTTTAAAAGACCTTATTGTGTTCTTGTTTAAGTGAATAGTGTATATACAAATGACTGAACATTGTATCTAAAATTGAAATAAACACGTTATCTATAGCTAGAGGTTTTGTCCTGTAAAATTTCTTTTGAGAAAAATATATATAGAACTTTCCTTATTCATTTGATATGTTATCATACCAAAATTGATACAAAATGGGGGTTATGGTTGAAATGGAAAGTGTTCAAAATTTCAACCAAATGTATCTTTTAGATATGATTGCTTAATTTATGTTAATTTGTATTTTTAATTTAAAAATACCAGTAATTGCCAGAAACGAATGTTAATACACTTGCACTTTTCTTTCTAAATGAAAGCAAGTGCCTGGAGAACTTAGTGAATTCACTACTTATTTTATGTACTCCATTCACATCTCAATGAGTTTAACATATGTTTTGTCCCTGTGTCATTTTTGAGAAGGGTTCCTGTTAGGGTATGAAATTATGACTTTAAACTCCATATACCTCAAATACCAAGCCAATATGAAAGCATAGCTTCCTATTGAAAGTTTGTGGTTGTAAAAGGTATTCACCAATTTGAGATGAGCACAAATCTAATAGCCATTAGGCAGTTTTCCAATCATGTCTATGCAACATGACCTTTTTAGAAAGAGCTAGCATATGGATCATACAGTGCATTTTATTTTATAATTGAAAGACAGACTCATAATATAGTCTATATACTTCAAACATTAAGAGGTCCATATCTGTCAAATGCTTTGTTTTACATTTGTTATTTTTAAGAACAGCATGTATATACTGCAAGATTTGACTACCTAAATTTTATTTGATATAATTTGAAATGTAAGACTTGTTGAGTGATCATAGAGAATGCATTGAGAAAACATAATAAGTTATATTGAGCATTTCAAAACAAAGTTACTATCTAGACAATGATAGAAAAATTAGAATTAAAACAGACTTTGCCAAAATATACTTGAACTCCAAATAGATTATTTTCAGAATTATTTTCAGAATTATTTTATTTTCCTTGTAGGAAAGTAAAGAATAATACAGAAATCTCTATTTATTCTTATAATTACATGTGAACCTAACATTAACACAAAATAAAAAAATTAATTAAACTAAGTAATAATAAAGGATTCAGTAAGATAAAATATAAACTCAAAAAAGAAAAATCAGTAGTTTATCCATTCAAGAAGTAATTCGAAAATACAATAGAGAAATTTTCATGATAGCATCAGCAACTAGAAAATGCTATGAAAGAAACCGAATGTCTAATATTAAGAAATTAAGGAAAATATAAAACCTTGCTGAAAGAATTAAAAGTAGACTCATTAGGGCCTCCCCGGTGGCGCAGCGGTTGAGCGCTGGGTTGTGAAGCTGCCCGCAGCCTCTGCAGCGCCGGTTCGATCCCTGGCTGCTCCCCGACCACTGGAGAAGGGTCCCGCATGGCGCACAGACCTTTCCTGCCACCCGCTGCTCCCCTCAGCAGTGTACTTTGGTCCTTCTGCCTGCTCTGCTCCAGGCTCTGGCTCTGGTGAATTCTCTCACCCTCCCGCGCTTCTGACTGTACCCAGTGCTTGTATAATAAATCTTAAAAAAAAAAAATAATAACATTTAAAAAAAAAAGTAGACTCAATAGATATATAATGATTATTGACTGAAAGACTCTATTGTAAATAAAACCAATCATCTACAAATTAAGCTGTGATATGATGTGTTTCTAATTTAAAAATTTTCGGTCAAGCTGTTATAACAAAGTTACAAACTTCCTAAGTATCAAAATGTATATTAAGAGAGAGGATAGGAAAAATAGATCACATTGAAAAACATTTATATAAAATACACATGTACACATATATGAACATATTTATCTATCAAATAATATGACAGCAGTGAGGTCAAATTATTGATTGTGTCAGTAAGTATAAATGGACTTACAAAATTTATTTTTAGAATATATTAAGTGAAAGAAACAAGTGAGGTCAAATATGCATAGTGTATTACTTATATACATAAACATATTTGCTAATGCTAAAATTAGAACAATGGAAGGACGAATCATAAACTTAAAAATATTTGCGTGAGAAATTTGTAGTAATATGTTAGTATATAGTAGAACGTAGTACCTTGTTTTGTAGCTCTGGCATCATTTCTCCAAATAAGATATATATCAATAAATAATTTAGGTAATTAAATAACAGTAAGAAAATACATATTTTGTGTAATTATGTCAGTTAAATTTATAGGTAATAAAATAAATGAACTTAGGAATATGGGGGAGGAGAACCAAATAAGACATCAGTGTAAAAAAATAACAATACAAAACACAACAAAGCAAAAACAGACAATTATAAATCAGAGACATCCTGCAGGGAGGAGAAGGGAGAGGAAACAGAGGGAGGACGGGAGGGAGGAGCACAGGGGACTGTGGTGCACCGGTGCATTGGTGGAGGAAATTCTATGGGGACTACACCTGAGGAGGGGACCGGTTTGGGGAATATTGTTTAAAAATGAACAATGATCAATGATTTAAAAATAAATAATTAAAATTTTAACCCACCATAAAAAAAATAAAATAATTGGCATAACTATACATACTCAAAAAAGTTAGATAGAGTGAACCTTTTGTGTATTTCTGGGAGATATAATGAGAACAACAAAAAAAAATAACAAAGGAAAACCTATTTTTCTAATGTTATTGCGTGTCTATTCTGAGATTATTTGGTGTCTAGTGTTGGATGAAGCAAATGCATAATTTTTGCTTTCAAAACTGTGAATTTTAGCATGAAAGAGAATATTTCCAAAGATCACCAGTATGACCTGTTGAGATCATAATTTTCTTAAAAAAAAATTCCTAATCTGTCTACTATAAACCAAAAAAACAACCACCAACCCAGTAATTGTAACATTTTGCTGAAACCCAGATTGTGGTTTCTAAATACAATTTTCCACCATAGGGAAATGCAGCACCTGGAAGAAATGGCCACTCCAGGCCTGGGTCAGAAAATGCACAAATTGATTTTATAACTTTTTATTGCACTAAAAAGCAAAAATAACATAAAAGACAAATCTGATCATGTCTAAAGAACAAAGGAGATCATCTGAGTAGGTTTTTTCTAGTGAAAGGAGTCATCATGGTTTGAAATATAATTTATATTTACATATTACTACTATTAATATATTATTAGTTAATATATCACTCATGCATCCACCTACAGTGACAATTATCTAGCCTCTGAGAAATACAATCCAGTTTATTCTTCAGTGTTTCTGTATCTCACATCCTCTTCCTAATTTTGATTGAGGATTAACATATCTTCTTCAGTCACCTGCCCCCCCCAAAAAAAATCAGTAATTTTTTTTCTGATCTGAATACTGCAAATCATAAAGTAGGATCTTTGGTTATCTTTCTGCAGAAAACTTGATGTTTGTAATGTAATTCTGTAGAACTATGCAAGCACAGGTATACAGAATTCTCATTGGTTCTTTTGTGCAAGAAAATAATAGGTTATATAATCTGCCTCTTTAAGGTATCCAAAGAAGCACCCTCCAGGTGGTGCTAGAGTATTTTGCTAGCAGGAGATGCCTCCTGCTAGAGATAACTATTTACCTACACTCCTTAACAATGAAGAGAGAATTATCTGTAAATACTTGGTTATTGCAAAGCTAACTTCGACCTTTAATACCAAAAAGAAAATTGCAGTAAGCCTGATTAGATTCTCTGAAAACTTAGAACTTTTCCCCACCGACTTTGGAAGTGGAATCTAGAAATGTAAACTAAGAGCTTCAAGATTTTCCTAATTTGGTAGCTAAAATAATAAACATGTTGAGTACCTCTCAGAATTTCTGAGATTTAAGATACGTACATTCTTTGAAACTCCTGATATCTTAAAAATGAGGACCTACTAAGACAAAGGAACTAATAATATTGTGCTATGCTGTAGTGGCAGGAATGACACAGGGCAGGTTTTCTGATCCAGCAGACTGGGTAAAGGAGGAGTCCTGGACCCCTCCCTGGCTTTGCAGGCTTTTATTGGGATTTACCAGGTACACAGCAGGCAGGGCTGCAAATTCTTCCCTCTATCTGGGCTCTTCAGCGTTCTCTCTCCCCCTCCCCCTCCCCCTCCCTCTCAGCTTCTGTTCTGCTTCTCTGCTTCTTTCTTGGCTTCTGCTGGCGTCCCTGTGACGAAGCCCAGTCTCAGCCCAGGTGAAACCCATCTACCTAGGCCCATACCCTACTCCAGGTGCCCGCCATCAGGCATGCATTCAGAACTGCAGGTTTCCATCATCTATCCTGATGGCCAGAGGGCAGAAAAGCCTGATACTTTTACCTTATCCTACATATGCTTTCTACATTTATATTTATCAAATGCAGAATTTAAGCACATTCTCTTACTATGAATCTAAAATCTTTGGTGATGAATGGAAAAAGGTTGCATCTGAGGCCCTTTGTGAGTGGTCATCCTCAGCATGTGCTTTACCAGGAAGCCCAGGAACAACTGAGGTTTATTATCCATTCTACTACTTAATTTTGAATATACCAGTAGGCGAAGGACCTAGTCATTCCTGTGCTCAACTGTTAAGGTAGTGGATTTAGAATAAGCATTTGTGTAAAGGCAAGAATGGCCACATTGCAGGTTTTCTGCTCCCATGCAGACCAGGTAAAGGAGGAGTCAGAGTCCTCAGTGGTTTTGCAGGTTTTTATTGGGGTTCAGCGGGTACATGGCAGGCAGGGGTGCTGGGGGGCTGGGAGGCTGACAGTCCTCCCAGCCCCCAGAAAATCTTCACTCTATCTGGGCTCTCTGGTGTTCTCTGCTTCTGCTTCGGGCTTCTTCTCTTTCAGCTTCTCTTAGGCTTCTTTCTCAGCTTCTACGGGCGTCCCCGTGACACCGCCCTTAAAAAAAGCACAGTCTTAGCACAGGTGTACCCATTTCAGGTGCCCACCATCAGGGATGCATTTAGGATCACAGGGTTCCCTCATCTATTCTGATGGCGGGAGGGCAGAAAAGCCTGATACTTTTTACCTTACCCTACAATTTGCTATCCTTGAAATAAATCATATCATTTCTTCTACCGGAATCATGTATGATATACTGTTCTGCAACCATCCCAGGCCGGGTAGGTTCACCATCAGTTCTAGAGATTTGAAAGAACATTTTGGAGCCTGTGATATCATTTTCACAGGTTATAATGGTATGCAGGGGAAACAAGCCAGCAGGGAGACTGCAGCTTGAGGCCCCTGTGAATCTCTATACACTCTTTTCTCTGGGCTTTCCCTTGTGGTCTCTTCCTCGCATTGCCATAGCACGTCATCTCGTAGCCTCTGCCATAGCCATCTCGGTGTAACACCACCCTTGTGTCGCTGACCTCTTGGCTCAGGTGTGTCCACTTGCACATGAGCCCACACCCATGCTCAGGTGTCCATAATCAGGCGCTTATGCCTCACACCCAAACATCTTCTACGTTAAGGAGACAAAGGCCGCAGGTGATAGCCACAGAGACCAATAGCATACACTGATCAACCTCACTTACCCTACATTTACCAACACTCTTCTACAGAGGCCCTTGGTTCTTGTTCCCTGAGGAACTCTTAGCCTGGGAGTGGACCCTCATCATCTAGATCTAGCATTCACACTCATTATCTTAGTTCTGCAGACTAGCTTAGGCTTCCCCCAACTATGCTGTAGGGTAAGGAAAAAATGTCAGGCTTTTCTGCCCTCCCACCATCAGGATAGATGATGGATCCTTGCGGTCCTGAATGCATGCCTGATGGGGGGCACCTGGAATAGGGTGTGGGCCTAGGTAGATGGGATTCACCTGGACTGAGACTGTGCTTTTAAGGGCGGCGTTACAGGGACGCCAGCAGAAGCCGAAAGAGAAGCGAGAAGCAGCAGAACGAATACCAGAGAGCCCAGATAGAGTGAAGACTTACTGGGGGCTGGGAGGCTGTAGGGTTAAGGTAAAAGGTATCAGGCTTTTCTGCCCTCCCGCCATCAGGATAGATGAGGGAACCCTGTGATCCTGAATGCATGCCTGATGGCGGGCACCTAAAGTGGGTACACCTGTGCTAAGACTGTGCTTTTTAAGGGCGGTGTCACAGGGATGCCCGCAGAAGCCGAAGCAGAAGCCGAAAGAGAAGGTGAGAGAGAAGCAGAGAACGCCAGAGAGCCCAGATAGAGTGAGGATTTGCTGGGGGCTGGGAGGACTGCCAGCCTCCCGGCCCTCCAGAATCCCTGCCTGCCATATGCCTGGTGAACTCCAATAAAAGACCTGCAAAACCCACTAAGGACTCTGACTCCTCCTTTACCCAGTCTGCATGGGATCAGAGAACTTGCACCGTGTCCATGCCTGCCTTTACAATTGGCGTAGTTGGCAGTATACATGTAGACAGGTATTGGAGCCCTCCAAAGACCTGGAGGGACTAAGGAAAACAGACTGTTTGCCTGTGATGATGCTGGAGGTGCCACGGCAGCACAGAAGGTGGACACCCTTCGGGAGCTGCTGGACGAGACCTCGCCCAGAGGAGGAAAAGGAGACGCCTAAGAGAACCAGCCAACGACACCCGAAAGGACCAGCCAAAGACCCCCGAGGCAGCAAGAATCATTGGCAAAGAGAGGACCAAGATTCGGAGCTCGCCAGTCCTGATTCAGGGAGAGGCCAAGAGACTTGGACTGATGGACTGACAATTGAACTTGCACTGACAATCCCGCCAGAAGGCGGAGGACCTTGCAGGTTGATATGTTTTGGGACCCTGGGGGTGGAACAGTTTTGTTTGTAAACCCCAGGAGATGGGAATCTGGGGGTGGCCAGTGGGCTTTGATGGCCAAAAGCAGCCTGTGCATGCCCAGCAGCCAGGTGGAGGAGAAAAGCCAACTGAGAAGGCAAAAGCTGGTGCTGATGCTAAGTTGAGAAGCCCTGAGCGGCTGTCAAGCAGCCTGAGTATGCTGAAGACCTGGGAGTCTCGTAAAATCACCTGTGGGTGATGCCCTGCTCATTCTTGAGTGAGGGTGAATCGCTGAGGAACCCGATCTTGGGGGGCGGGTGGGGAACGTGGCTTGGGGTGTACCCCAAGCCAAATGTAGAGTTTGGATCCCTGACCCATGTGCTTGTGCAGTGGGTTGGCCTGAGTGTAGGGGTCTGCGAGTCGCATTGGTGGCTATGAAGGCCGAGTGTTGGAGCGACTGCAGACAGAAACCCTGAGGGTTGGTGATTACCCCCAACAGAATAGAATCGCCAATCTTAGAGCTAGTGCATCCTGGGGGTGAATGCGGTGTGTGGCTTGTAGCCGAGACTGCAGCCAGAGAAGGCCAGGAAGCCTGACGGCTCCTGGTGTGATATAGTAGATGCTGTGAGTGATTCCCCTCCCTCGTATGAGCAGTGCCTTCAGCAGCAGATTTGGTGGCTCATGTGCTGGTACCAATAATTGTCTTTTGCACTAGGTTGGGGCCCTGACTGGACTTATTTGTGTTCTGTTGCATTTTGTTATATTGCAATGTATTTGCTTTTGTGGGCCTTGGCTGCATTATGTTTGCTAAGAAACAAAATTTTATATATTTAGACTATATAGCAGAAAACCCTGAGAGGGTGGACTGAGGGTAAGGAAAAAATGTCAGGCTTTTCTGCCCTCCTGCCATCAGGATAGATGATGGATCCTTGAGGTCCTGAATGCATGCCTGATGGCGGGCACCTGGAGTAGGGTGTGGGCCTAAGTGCATGGATTCACCTGGGCTGAGACTGGGCTTTTAAGAGCAGCGTCACAGGGATGCCAGCAGAAGCTGAAAGAGAAGCCGAGAAGCAGTAGAACAAATGTGTAGGGGCAGGACAGGCCACAGTGCAGGTTTTCTGATCCCATGCAGACCGGGTAAAGGAGGAGTCAGAGTCCTCAGTGGTTTTGCAGGTTTTCTATTGGGGTTCACCAGGCATATGGCAGGCAGGGGTGCTGGCTGGGGGGCTGGGAGGCTGGCAGGCCTCCCAGCCCCCAGCAAGTCTTCACTCTATCTGAGCTCTCTGGAGTTCTGCAGCTTCTCGGCTTCTCTTTTGGCTTTGGCTTCGGCTTCTACTGCTGCTGCTGGTGTCCCCGTGACGCCGCCCTTAAAAAGCACAGTCATAGCTCAGCTGAATCCCATCTACCTATGCCCACACCCTATTCCAGGTGCCCACCATCAGGCATGCATTCAGGACAAGGATCCATCATCCATCCTGATGGCGGAAGGGCAGAAAAGCCTGACATTTTCTTTACCCTACAGAATGCCAGAGAGCCCAGATAGAGTGAAGACTTGCTGGGGGCTGGAAGGCCTGCCAGCCTCCCAGCCCCCCAGCCAGCACCCTTGCCTGCCAAATGCCTGGTGAACCCCAGTAAAAGACCTGCAAAAAACCACTGAGGACTCTGACTCCTCCTTTACCCGGTCTGCATGGGATCACAAAACCTGCACTGTGGCCAGGCCTGCCCCTACATATGCGAATGGGGGAATGTGCCCCTCACACTCAGCATCTCCTGAAAATCTTCAGAAAAATCTGACTCTTCATGATGCCTGAACCTGAAAGGAGGGTGTAAGGGGGCAGGAACTGGACAGGAAGCAGGTTTTCTGATCCAGCAGACTGGGTAAAGGAGGAGTCAGAGTCCTCAGTGGTTTTTGCAGGTCTTTTATTGGGCTTTACCCAGTAGACAGCAGGCTGGGGGGCTGGGAGCCTCGCAGTCCTCCCAGCCCCCAGAAAATCCTCACTCTATCTGGGCTTTCTGGCATTCTCTCTGCTTCTGTTTCTCTTGCTTCTCTCTCGGCTTCTCTTCTGCTTTTGCTTTGGCTTCTCTTTTGACTTCTGCTGGCGTCCCCATGACGCCGCCCTTAAAAGCTCAGTCTCAGCCCAGGTGAATCCCATCTACCTATGCCCACACCCTATTCCAGGTGCCCGCCATCAGGCATGCATTCAGGACCCCAAGGATCCATCATCTGTCCTGATGGCGGGAGGGCAGAAAAGCCTGACAATTATTTACCCTACAGATGGCACTTCATTTCCTGGGTACTTATAATTTGTTCTCCTCTTTCCATTCAAGTCATGGTCATGTTAGAGAAAAAGAAGATATTATGTTCCAATTAGTACATGATATATTTTAAGATGTTTGCTCATAATAGTCATCTCATGATTTAAATAATACAATAGTAAGCTAATAATATTTTGATAATATTGAATTAATATTTTAAGAAAAAAGATTAAAATTACTTCTTCACAGGCATTGATGTCTTGGGCTTTTTCAATGTGTTGTTGTTGTTTTTTTTTTTTTGCTATTTATGAGCCATAAAGTTAAGGAGGCAAATTAATTATGTTCAAAGAGTTGACATTAAAACATAAATTAGAATAAAAGTTTTTATAAGTCTATAAATTTAATTACAATAACTGATATTTCAAAAAAGATTTTCAGCAACCACTGCTAATTTGAAAAATTTCCACTGTGTTTATAAAGGACTTAGAAATACACAACCAATGAACCTCAAAAGTTAACCTCATTAACTCAAAGTCCCTTTGGTCAATCACTTCCTAAGGGAATTACAGAGTTTCTAAGGGGACTATAGAAACCCTTGTTATAACAGTTTTAAGTACTGATTTAGAGGTGCTTTGCAGATAAAAAATTAAACTATATTAGAATATTTGATACATGTTTCAGATAAATAAGTCTAGTCAATTGGATATAGTCAATGATCAGTGTTACATTTTCCCAATCTAAAACAAATTTTAGGGTATGCCCTATATAGTATCAAAACTTTGACAAACATTTTCTTCTACTTTAAATTTACCATGGTATTAAGACACAGAGGAAAGGATAGCAGTCCTTTTGCTTAAGTAACTCTAGAAAGTCTATATTATGGTAAAGTTGAGTACTGTTCTCAATGAAGAGGGTAGACCTTATAGAGCTAAAGAGTTTAGAATTTTTTAGTTGTGATTTGGCTTTTGAGTAGCTCATTTTTAATGATGAGAATCACGTACAGTGAAGGTGTTGTTGCTACAGTGAATAAAGTTAAGGCTAAATCTTTGAGCACATTCATGATAATTTCTTTAGAATAGATTTTAGAGGCAGAATTATACATATTTCAAGTCAATGAATACAAAGAGGTAAAATATGTTCCTGAAGATTTTAATAATTTTGTTTCCTCTAGAATGTCAGAGATAACCATTTTCCTACACAGAGGGTATATTTCAACAAATATATTTGAATTTGAATTGGGGCAATATATAAGTAGATAAATAATAAAGCTTAAAAGAGAAAAAGGATGATTTTCCCATGGATAATATATTGTACATTGGAGAAAAAAAGATGTTATGAAGAGTATGCAGTATATTCAGAAGATTGCTAATAAATAAAAGAATTTCTTTTTTATACATTTTTACATCATCTTTAATTTTTGCACAATGTATGTATTTTCATCTTGGTTATAGTCCTCATACAATTCCCACCCCCCCCTTTGATCCTACTCCCTCCTCCCCCCTGTAGCATGTGACTGGTTTATAGTTGCTTGATTTTGATATTTACTTTATTATAATTAGTCTTTTTCATTGTCCCTTATTCAGGTTTTCTAAATTCCTGCTATGAGTGAGACCATCCAGTGGTCTATTTTTAATTTTTGTTTTTATTTTTATTTTTCTTTCTGGTTTATTTCTCTGAGCAGGATCCCTTCCAACTCCATCCATGTTGCTGCAAACTGCATGAGTTTATCTTTTTTGATTGCTGAGTAACATTCCATGGTGTATATGTCCCACATCTTCTTGATCCAGTTATCTATCTTTGGGCATTTGGGTTGTTTCCATTGCTTAGCTATTATAAATAGTGCTGCTATAAACATAGGGGTGCAGGTGCCCTTTGAATTAATATTTCTGTGTCCTTTAGGTAAATACCTAGGAGTAGACTTGCTGTATCATATGGAAGCTCCATCTTTAGCAGGTGTGAGGAATCGCCACACAGCTCTCTACAGTGGCTAGACCAGCTTGCACTCCCACCAGCAGTGCAGGAGAGTTCCTTTTTCTCCACATCATCACCAACATTTGTTGTTGCTAGTGTTTTTAATATGTGCCATTCTCACTGGTGTAAGATGGTACCTCATTGTAGTTTTGATTTGCATTTCCCTGATTACAAGTGATGTTGAATATTTTTTCATATGCCTGTGGGCATTTGCATTTACTTTTGGAGAAGTTTTTTAATCTCTTCTGCCCATTTTTTTACTGGATTATTTACTTTGTTTTTGTTGAGTTTCATCAGCTCTTTGTAGATTTTCATGATCAGTCCTTTATCATTAGTGTTGTGTGCAAAATTTTTCTCCCAATCCGTGTGGTGTCTCTTTGTTTTGGTTACTGTCTCTTTTGCTGTACAGAAGCTCTTTAATTTGATGTAGTCCCAGCTGTTTATCTTTGCCTTGACTGTCACTTCTTTGGATGATGTATCTTTAAAGATGTTACTGAGGTGTATGTCATGTAGTGTTTCACCTATATTTCCTTCCTTATATTTTATGGTTTCAGGTCTTATGTCTAGTTCTTTAATCCATTTTGAGTTGGTTTTGTGTATAGTGTGAGGTAGTAGTCAAGCTTCATTCTTTTGCATGTAGCAACCCAGTATTCCCAACACCATTTGTTGAACAAACTTTCTTTGCTCCATTGCATATTCTTTGCTCCTTTGTCAAAGATTAGCTGACCATAAATCTGTGGGTTTATTTCTGGATTTTCTATTTGGTTCCACTGGTCTGTGTGTCTGTTCTTGTTCCAATACCATGCAGTTTTGATTATTATGGCTTTGTAGGATAGTTTGAAGTCTGGGCGTGTGATGCCCCATTCCCTTCTTTTTTTTTTTTTTTTCAGGAGAGCTTTGGCTATTAGGGGTTTTTGGTGACTCTATATGAATTTCATCAATATTTATTCTATGTCTTTGAAGAATGTCATTGACATTTTTATTGGAATAGTACTGAATCTGTAAATTGCTTTTGGTAGGATGGCCATTTTGAGAATGGTTAATTCTTCCAATTTGTGAGCAGGGGATGTCTTCCTATTTCTTTGTGTCTTCTTCTATTTCTTTTAACAGTGTTTCATATTTTTCTTTGTATAGGTCCTTCACCTCTTTTGTTAGGTTTATTCCCAAGTATTTGATATTTTTTTGTTTCAGTTATAAAAGGGAGGGTTTTTTTTGATTTTTTCTTCTTCAGACTGATTGTTAGTGTATAGGAAGGCTACTGATCTACTGATTTTTTTGTGTGTTGATTTTGTATCCTGCTACTTTACTAAACTGGTTGATTATTTTGAGTAGTTTTCCTGTGGAGTTTTTGGGGTTTTCTGTGTATATTATCAAATCATCTGCAAGTAGTGATAGTTTTACTTCTTCCATGCCTATTTGGATTCCTTGTATGTCTTTCTCTTGTCTTATTGCTCTGGCTAGGACTTCTAGTATTATATTGAAAAGCAGTGGTGACAGTGGACATCGTTGTCTTGTTCCAGATCTTAATGGAAATGCTTTCAGCTTTTCGCCATTGAGAATGATACTGGCTATGGGCTTGTCATATATGGCCTTTATGATGTTGGGGTATGTTCCTTGTATCCCGAGAATTTCAAGGGCCTTTATCATAAATGGGTGTTGTACTTTGTTGAAAGCTTTCTCAGCATCTATTGATACTATCATATGGTTTTTATATTTCTTTTTGTTGATGTGTTGGATTACATTGATTGATTTTTGAGATGTTGAACCATCCTTGTGTCCCTGGAATAAATCCTACTTGGTCATGGTGAATTATGGATACATTGTTGGGTTCTGTTAGCTAAAATTTTATTGAGGATTTTTGCATCAGTGTTCATTAGAGAGATTGGCCTGTAGTTTTCTTTCTTTGTGTTGTTCTTGTTTGGTTCTGGTATTAGTGTAATGTTGGATTCATAGAATGTTTTTGGTATTATCCCTTCTTTCTCAATTTTTTGAAAGAGTTTATAAAGGATAGGCACTAATTAATTTCTGAATGTTTGGTAGAATTCTTTTGTAAATCCATCTGGTCTTGGACTTTTATTTTTGGGGAGGGTTTTGATTACCATTTCAATATCACCTCTTATAATTGGTCTGTTTAGGTGTTCTATTTCTTCCTTATCTAGCTTTGAGTGATTGTAAAGTTGTAGGAATTTGTCCATCTCTTCTAGATTGTTGAATCTGTTTGCATATAATGATTCCTAGTAGTTTCTGATCATTCTTTTGATTTCTGCTGTGTCTGTTGTGATTTCACCTCTCTCATTTATGATCCTATTTATTTGTGCTTTCTCCCATTTTTCCTTTGTGAGCCTGGCTAGGGGTTTGTTTATTTTATTTATTTTTTCAAAGAGCCAACTTTTGATTACATTCATCTTTTGGATTTTTTTTTTGTTTCTATTTCATTTATTTATGCCTTGATTTTTATTATTACCTTTCTTCTACTGGTTTTATGGTCTTTTTGTTGTTCTTTTTCTAGTTCTTTGAGACGTGTGCTTAGGTTGTTTCTTTGAGTTCTTTCTTGTTTCTTGATGTGAGCCTCTATTGCTATATATTTTCCTCTTATTACTGCTTTTGCTGTGACCCATACATTTAGGAAATGTAAGAAATTGGTGTCCTCCTTGTCATTCAACTCAAAGTATTTTTTAATTTCTTCTTTGATCTCCTCATTATTCCTGTGGTCTTCCAGTAGTGTGGGTTTCAATCTCCATGAGGTAGGAGAGATCCTTGCTTTCTTTTTATGGTTTATTTCTAGTTTGATGCCTTCATGGTCAGAAAAGATTATTGGTATGATTTCAATTTGGTGTATCTGTTGATGTTTGTCTTGTGTCCCAGTATGTGATTGATCCTGGATAATGATCCATATGCACTTGAGAAATATGTGTACTCAAATTTTTTTGGGTTTAATGTTCTATAGATGTCTGTTAAGTCCATGAGGTCTAGATACTTATTTAGAGCTTTAGTGTCCTTACTTATTTTTTGTCTCATTGATCTATCCATTGTTGATAGTGGTGTGTTGAAGTCTCCTACTACATATGTATTTTCTCTGATATCTGTTTTCAGAAATGATAATAGTTGTCTGATATATTTTGGTGCTCCTTCATTTGGTGAGTATATGTTAATGAGTGCTTTGTCTTCTTGAAGTATTGTCCCCTTGATCATAATACAGTGACCGTCTGGGTCTCTTTTTACCTTTTTGAGTTTGAAATCTTTTTTATCTGATATAAGTATAGCTTTTCCTGCCTTCTTTTTTGGTCCATTTGGTCCATTTGCTTGTAGGATTGTTTTCCATCCTTTTATTTTCAGTCTGTTTTTATCTTATGTAGTTAAATGTGTTTCATGGAGACAGCAAAAGGTTGGGTTTTGTTTCTTAATCCAGCCTGCGACTCTGTGTCTTTTTATTGAAGAGTTTAGTCCATACATGTAGAGTTAATATTGATGTGTTAACATCTGTATTTGCCATTTTTGTTTGTCTTTTCTCTGGTTTATTTATTTATCTTAAATTTTTTTTTTGTCTTGTTTCATTCTTATTCATCCTTTTGTTGGTTCTGGCTTTAGGACTCCTTATAGTATTTTTTGGAGTGGGGGGTTTAGTTGTAATGAAATTCCGGAGTTTCTGTTTGTCTGGGAAGGCCCTTATACTTTCTCCATAGAAGAAGGAAAGCTTTGTGGGATAGAGTATTCTTGGTTGGCATTTGTTGCCTTGGAATCTGTTGACTCCTTGTTTGCAGTGTTTCTTTGGAGAAGTCTAATGTCAGCCTGATTGGTTTTCCTTTGTATGTTATCTGTTTCTTCCCTCTTGTCAGCTTCATTATTTTTTCCTTGTCTTGGATTCTTGGGAGTTTTACTATTATGTGTCTTGCTGTATTTTTCCTTTCATCATGGAAGTTTGGTGTTCTTCTCGCTTCTTATATGTCTATTTTCAGCTCCCTTGTCATGTTTGGGAAGTTCTCTTCAATTATTTCCTTGATTATTTTCTCTGTTCCTATGTCTCTCTCCTCTCCTTCTGCGATTCCTATAACTCTTATATTTCCTTTCCTCATGGAGTCAGATAGTTCCTGAAGTCTTTCTTCATTCTTTTTCCTTCATACTTCTCTTTTCTTTTCTGTTTTGGTTCTTTTTATTTCTGTGTCTTCGAGAGTAGTTATTCATTCTTCCATTTCATCTATTCTGCTTTCATTGCTTTTCCCAGAGTGCTTTAGCTCCTCCATTAATACTTTGATCTCTTGCATTTCTTTCACTTCCCTCCTTAGGGACTCAATTTCATCCTTCTGATCGTTGATTATTTTTCCCATATAATTTTTGACTTCTTTCAGTTTTTTAATCATGGTGATTTTAAATTCTCTATCGGGAAGACTCATACGTTCTTCTAAGTCACTGGTGTTGCAGCCTGGTGTTAGATTGTCTTTTTGTAATGAGTCTTTTTCCTGGGGATGTGCTTGGCTGCTTGTAATTTTTCTTCTCCCAGCTGCTTATTTTCTAATTTGTCCAATGTGTTGGGACACTGTGTCACTGGTACTGGCCAGCATCTCTTTGGTGTGCTCTTTCTGGGATGTCAGGAACTGGCAATCCAATCAAGTCCAATACTGTTATGCCAGAAGTCCAGTAGGGCAGTGGTATTATGGATATGTTAATGGTCGCTGTCCCTGAAAATCTCTTCCTTCTCTATTTGTTTAATTCCAGAGGTGGGTCTTGAGGTCCCATAGACTGCCCTGGTGGTGGCTGGATCACCTGCTGGGCTCCAAATTGCTGTATCCCTGTCTAGACTCCGACTCGTTGCCAGGCGGGGCCTGGCTTATGGGGGCCTTCAGCTCACCTCTGAATGTGGGTATAGCCCTTTCTCAGTCCCACACAACAGGTTTGGTGAGGTCCATATGGGCAAATAATTCCCTGTCTTAAATATGGCACATCTGCTGAGCACTTCTCAGAGACCTGGGTCTGCCCAGGTGGTGGCTGGATCCCCCTCTGGGCTCCGACTTGCTGCCAGGGGGGGCCTGGCTTATGGGGGCCTTCAGCTCACCTCTGACTATGGGGACAGCCCTTTCTCAGTTTTACACAAAAGCTTTAGTGCGATCTGGATAAGCGCAGAATTCCGTGTCTAAATATGGCACGTCTGCCGGCCTCCCTAGGCCTTGGGTCTCTAAATGTAAGAATTTATATGAAGCTAAAGGGGAGGGGAAAAATCATGCAATTTCATAAATTTGCATTACGTTGCAACCAAAGAAATAGTAGCACCCCTTATTTTGTTTCATGTTGACATATGAGTATACATTCTAATGGATGAAACAAGTTCTGCTAAATATAGTAATCATAAAATATTTAAAAAAGAGATATTTGCTGTTTTCTTCAGAGCTATGAAATGAATAAATTTTATCAGTGGTTATTATGTGATCTTGTATGAGGGAAATAAACCAGATATGAGACTATAAATACTGCATTGTGTTAATATGAAGAGAATGGCAAAATTAGTGTATTTAATTCTCAGATATGCAGCTCTATTATGGACTGCATTTTACTTTTAGCTTGGTTTTCTCTCCTATGATACACTTGCCTTTAATTATTCAGAGCTCAATTTTAATAAATTGGAAAATCCTTATTTTAATTTGACCTAATCAGTACTTACTCTACAATTCCTGTTCCATTGAAATAAATATGGAAGTTTTGTGATATGTGAGGTAGCAAAAATAACAGAGGAGTTTAGAATTAGAAATATCTGGGTTTAAATTTTGAAACTAAGAGCCTCCCTGGTGGCCTAGGTGTTAAGTCTCAGAGCTTTTGATCTCTGGCCACAAAGCTAACCCACAAGTGGTGCAGCAGACCTCTCTTGTTTCACTCACTGTTCCCCTTAGCAGTGCATTTCAGTAAATCCACCTGTTTGCTACCCACTCTGTCTCTGGTGAATTCTTTCACCCCCTGAACCTCTGGCCTATACCCTAGTTGTTCTATATGCAAAAAAAAAAATTTAACTAAATTTATTAATTGTGTGAAAATTTGCTCAATTTCATTTATAAGACAACTCATATGTATTATATTTGCAAGATTTGTTTATAATGAGAGCATGTAAAGATGTGTGATTCTTAATTATTGCAAAACTTGCTATATTATTCATGGTATGGTAACTAATTGAAAAAGTTTAATAATTTAAAGACCTTATTGAAACAAAATGTTAATGACTTAATGCAATAAAAGCATATTTCTTAAGTCACAGACATAAGTCATTGGGGTAGGAGGGCATCTGTTGGCTCTACCATACCTCAGTGCACTAGGTTCCTCTGCAGACTGGCGACAGAAGCAAAGAGAGGAGAATGGAGAAGATGGGTCAGAGGAGAGTCCCTGCTTCGCTCCTGGGAGGATCATCTGAAAGTAGTCCAGAGAGGCACTGGATGCAGAAAACCCTCAGAACTGGGACAAAACTAGAGTACTTATTGGACATCAGAAACAATCACTGACGGCACCAGAAGGACACTGAGGAAATTTAACATCACAGAATAAAAAGTGGGTAGAGAGAATTGTAGCAGGATTGTGAGCTGGTAGAACAAACCTAAGCTCCCATGTTTGGCAGGTCCTGGGGAGGGAGAGCTGGTTAATGCATAAGTGTATGCTTAACTGAGAGGAGACAGCTGTGGAGGTGCCAGGGTGACCCAGAAGGGTTGGTTCCCCAGTGAAGAGGAAAGGGAACAAAACTGTGTTCACCTTCCATCACTCCCTCAGAACTTAGGCTTATCTGTGGAGAGGTGCTGAAAGAGCAACTGCAGACTATAGAGATCTGGAAACACAGAGAGGAGGACTATCAGGAGTACCAGATACATGAGTCACCATGCATACCACTTTCACCAGTAACTGGACTCTTTCAAACTCCTCCTCGACCCTCTAATTAAGCAACTGAAAGTTAGATCTCCCCAACACACAGTGATATACAGCATACTAAAATGCCAAACCAGGAAATGCTAAACAACAAGACTTCAAAAAAGTCTGCTGAAAAAGTGGAAGTTATTCACCCTTAGGGTCCTTTTGGTAAAATGGCAAAGTATGAAGCTCAAAAAAGGGACAGATGGAAAACTACAATACATGGCAAGTTGAGTTCTGGCGAAATTATTTAACCACATATATCAAACAAATATCCAGAATCCAAACACAAAAACTTGAAGGTCTTTTCTTCCTATCAGAAAATAGTTCAAAATTTCCAGGAAAAATTCAAAGAAATGAAAAATAACAAGAAAAGCTGATCAAAGAAATAAAAGAAAACTCAGAAAAACAAATTAATGTCCTGAGAAATAAAATTAAAGAACAGAAGATAGAAATTGAAACTTTAATTTAGAAAACAAGAGAGACACAGGATGCAAAACAATCCATAGAGGAGATAAAACAAATTCTGGTGAAAGCTAGGGAAGTAGAATATGCCAAGTAGAAGACTGAAATGGTGACTTGGAAGATGGAAATGCACAAATAATCCAGATGGGAGAAGAAAGAACTACAAAGTAAAAAGATGAAGAAGCACATCAAGAATTATCTGACTCCATGAGGAGAGGCATTATAAAAGTAATGGGTATTCCAGAAGGGGAAGAGGGTGAGAAGGTAACAGAGAATTTATTCAAAGAAACAATAGAGGAAAACTTTCCAAACCTGGACAAGACCTAAATATAAATATCTATGAAGCTAAAAGAATACCTGGTTACCTAAACATAATCCAGCCTACACCAAGAAATACAGCTGTGAAACTTCCAATAATTTAATATGAGAAAGTATATTGAAACTGGCCAGAGGGAAGAAGCAGACAACCTGTAAAGGTAGTGCAATCAGGCTTTCATTGAACTTCCCTGAGGATGGGGGATGTTTACCTCAAATAACCCTTAATATTGCCACTGTAATGGCGAGCATGAAGATGCTTATTACATTGCAGATGCTGATGCAAATCAGAGATGGTCAAAATCCCAACAAGTGTAACACCAGCTGTAAATGACTCTATATTAAGAAAGTGTTTCTTTTCCAGAACAAATATGAATGGGGAAAATTGAACATATTTTTGTAACAATCTGTTTGTGTGACAGTGAAGAAAATATTTTTAAGTGATTTGAGGACTAGTTTCTAAGTCTTTTTCACACTGCTTGGTGTATTTCATATTTTGGCAGCTGTTTAGAATACTTTGAATGAAATTGGCTTAAATAGCCCATTTAAATTGGTTCTAGACTATTCAAGTACCATTCCAAAGGGCAACATTCTTTTTTTTTTAAATAATAAATTTTATTTTTATATTCCCCATACAATTGCAACCTCCCCATTCTGACCCCAATCCCTCCCCTCCCGCCCCTCAACCCCCCAAAAGTGTCTCTGGTTCATAGTTTTTTGTTGATTTTGATTTTCGCTTTCTTATAGTTATTCATTTTTCTGGTCCCTTATTTAAGTTTTCTAGATTCCTGCTATGAGTAAGACTATCCGGTATTTTTCTTTTTCTTTTTGGCTTATTTCGCTGAGCATGATCCCTTCCAGCGCCATCCATGTTGCTGCAAATTGCAGGTGTTTATCTTTTTTGAATGCTGAGTAATATTCCATGGTATATATGTACCACATCTTCTTAATCCAGTCATCTATTTTTGGGCATTTGGGCTGTTTCCAAAGCTTAGCTATTGTAAATAGTGCTGCTATAAACATAGGGGTGCAGGTGCTCTTTGGAATTGATGTTTCTGTGTCCTTTGGGTAAATACCTAGGAGTGGAATTGCTGGATCATATGGAAGCTCTATGTTTAGTAGGTCCAGAAATCTCCACACAGATCTCCATAGTGGTTGGACCAGTTTGCACTCCCACCAACAGTGCAGAAGAGTTCCTTTTTCTCCACACCTTCGCCAACACTTGTTGTTGCTAGTTTTTTTAATATGTGCCATTCTCACTGGTGTAAGATGGTATCTCATGCTAGTTTTGATTTGCATTTCCCAAAGGGCAACATTCAATTCCTGTATGCATACCTCTTAGCCCCTGTTGTTAATGCAAAGAAATAAACTCTTCCACACAGACAGATCCATATAACTATTTGCATAGTCATGTTTTGAAGTCTGTGATCATGTTTCTTCCTCTCGGCTGACAAAACAGATATGTTTGTATTGATGATGTGAACAATTAAAAAGATCAGTGAGAGGGCCTCCCTGGTGGCTACAGCCTCTGCAGCGCCGGTTCAATCCCTGGCCACCAGGCGAGGGTCCCATGGCGAGAGTCCCATGAGACTCGCAGACCTCTCCTGCCGCCCGCTGCTCCCCTCAGCAGTGTATTTCATCAGTCTGCCTGTTCTGCTCTCTGCTCTGTCTCTGGTGAATTCTCTCACCCTCCTGCGCTTCTGACTGTGCACAGTGCTTGCATAAATAAATAAATAAATAAATAAATAAATAAATAAATAAATAAATCTTTAAAAAAAATAAGATCAGGATATTTGAACAGAATGTCACCTTCTAGGTAAAACCATTAGTGAAGATTTAATAAAATACCCAGGCTATCAATATCATGCAAGAGTGGCACAAACCTCGAAATTGAATCTCAGCTGCTAGAATGTAAATATTACTTTAAGAAAATGTAGCTAAAGTTTTACAAGGGCTATGACATTTCTAAGAGGAGGTTAGCCCCGTCAGTCCCCTCGTAAGTACTTTAGCACAAATATAAAGCTCAGTCTGACTCTTGTAAGATTCCTCATTTGTAAAACTTACTTTACTCCTCTGCACTGAAGGAACAAAGTGCTTTCGAAAGGATTCAAACAAGTCTTTGTGGGGATTTTTATTTAACTTTTTAGATTACCATTCTTAGTTGTGATTTGGCAAGTGATTCTATTTTCCAAACACTTCATCATATTTTCAGGTGATGAAAAGTGAGTTTGAAGCAAATCTTATCTGTGAACTTTGTTACCTTCCTTTAGTGTGAAAAGCAACTCAGTGTGAGAATAATCGACTGAGACTCTAGATAAATATTTATCCAGGAGAACTTAAAGGAGCCAAGGACTATTTATTGATTTTCTATTGCAAGTGAGGCACGATGAGCAAGATAAAATTCCTACCTCAAGTAGTTTATTAGGTATTGAGTGATGGAATCATATGAAAGGAAAATCTAATACCAAGTGTGTAAGTGTGCATGTCGGGGGAGCAGGGTGGTGTTTTGCAGGCAGAAGAAAATATCCTGAAGAAAATAATACTTAAGCTGAGATATGCATGATATATAGGAGTTGGCCAGAGGAGAAGTGGGGAAGTTGAAGGGCAGGAGTGTCAGGTCAAGGAAGAGTACCTACAAAAGGGTTGGGGCTGACAGAACATGGTCTACTCTGAGAACTGAATTCTGAGTCCAATATGATTGGGTAATTGTAGTGCCAGCAACAAGGCACAGAGCAGGCAGGGGACTTGAGGGCCAGGAGGCTGGCAGACCTCCCAGCCCCTGGGGAACCCCTACTCTCTCTTTGGGCTCTCTCTGGCATTTTCTCATGGTCCTGCCTCTCTGTAGTCACTCGTCTTTTGTATCTGTGCTGCTGTAGCCTTCCTTGTGTCTCTATGTGACAATGCCCTTATAACCTAAGCCTCCAGGCTCAGATATACCCATTTTACACATGCCCACACCATACTCCAGGTGTCCACCATCAGGCATGTGTGCCCTGAGCCCACGATCCCAAGTGCCTCCTACATTCAAGGCTGCAAGTGATACCCACAGAGGCCAGTGGCATAAAAGCCTAACTATTCATTTATCCTACAGTCGCCTATTGAATTTTGTTAAGAATGGTGTCTTAGTCAGATATATCTAAATACAATAGACTGGGTGGGCTTAAATAATACATATTTCTCGCAGTTTTGGAGGATAGGAAGTCTAAGATCAAGGTGCCAGCAGATTCATTTCTTGGTAAGGATTCTCCTCCTGACTTGCAGACAGTAGCCTTTTAGTTTATGCTCATATAACAGTGAGAGGAAGCTCTTGATGCTTCCTCTTGGGCACTATTCTCCCTCACAGGGGCTCAACCCTCTTGGCCTCCACTAAACCTCATTACTTCTCAAAGACCCTGTAGCATCACATTGGTGGTTGAACTTCAAAATATTGAAGGTGTCCATATCAGTTCATCCCTGTATTTTCAGAACTGGTTTCCTCAAGACATTCTGCTCTGGTTTTCAGAGAATTTTATGCTAAAAGCAAAGAAATCCCTTGAGGCTGAGGAGAAGTTTCTGTCCTTGCCTAAGTCCTTTGCCTTCCACTACTCAAAGAAATTATTATCAATTCCTAAAACTTTCCTCTTCCTAATTAGAGAAGCAATCACTGCCCTCTTTGATAACCCAGAAAATTTTGTTTGGGGGACTCAACCGGTTGTAAGTTTTTCAGTGAGCATGTTCTCTTTATCTAAGAATCTCATCTTAAATCTCATAAAAAGGTCGCCCCTTCTTCTCTGTCAGGTAAAGATCCTCTACATCTCCTTGATGACCCAGGTCCCTCAAAGCAACATAAGTATCCCTAGTATACTTCATTATGATATAGAATTTATAAGCATATAAATTCTCCATGTATGTGTTCTAAAATTTGAGCTCTTCTCTTACTCTCTGTCTGATATAATTTGTCAGTCTGTCCAGTCTTAGAAGAAACCAGGTGGGGTGGGAAAATTTTCCCCTGTGCTTCACTTATATGAATTTTGGACAAAATACAAACATTCATGTCATAACAAATGGGGATTTTTCTTAGGAAAATTGAAGCATATTAAATTATTAGTTATTGACAGATTATTAATTATTAATCTGACAATGGTGTATAGGACCTTATTACTAACTCCTCAATGAAAATCTTTGAATGGAATAAATGATCTATGAAACAATTTCTGTACCCAGTCCTCTTCTCCAGAAACTTTGTCACTATTTTATATACATTATATATATAAAATTCTTATATATATATATATTTAGTTTTCCAAAAGTGTTTTCCTAGTATTTTCACTGTTTTAATGAGCAGCAAATAATATCCTTTTTTTTCCTGCAAAACAACATGCAAACTTGGTAGAAGAATGTTTTATTGAGCACTCTAGATAATGGTCTTAAGTCAGGATCAGAACAAAATCACCGTCAAC
The DNA here is from genome assembly GCF_964194135.1 of Talpa europaea. Taxonomy (NCBI): domain Eukaryota; kingdom Metazoa; phylum Chordata; class Mammalia; order Eulipotyphla; family Talpidae; genus Talpa; species Talpa europaea. The sequence continues at coordinate 61,795,932 of NC_140071.1, read as the reverse complement.
TATTTCATCAAATGAAGATAATTATCTCTGCTTTCTTTTTTCCCTTTCCCCTTTCAAACTCATTTTCTTTAGTAGTGAGAAAGATAACATTGAAATTCTACTTTAGGGTCACAAGTTAGCTTAGTTAAATCTTTCTCTCTAAAACAATATAAATAATGTGAGAGAAAAGCCATATATGACAAACCTACTGCCAATATTACCCTCAATGGTGAAAAGCTGAAGGCCTTTCCTTCAGGAACAAGACAAGGATGTCCTCTCTCACCACTGCTCCTCAATATAATACTGGAGGTCCTAGCCAAAGCAGTAAGAAAAGAGAAAGACATACAAGGAATCCAAATAGGGAAAGAAGAAATAAAACTATCACTATTTTGCAGGTGATATGATAATATACATAGAGAACCCTAAAAACTCCACAGAAAAACTACTCAAAATAATCAACCAGTTTAGAACGTAGCAGGATACAATATCAACACACAAAAATCAGTAGCCTTCCTATACCCGAAAAATCAATCTGAAGAGGAAGAAATCAAGAATACCATTCCTTTTATAATCGAAACAAAAGAATCAAATACTTGGTAATAAACCTAACAAAAGAGGTGAAGGAACTATACAAAGAAAATTATAAAACACTGTTAAAAGAAATAGAAGAAGACACAAAGAAATGGAAAGACATCCCCTGCTCATGGATTAGAAGAATTAACATTATTAAAATGGCCATCCTACCAAAAGCAATTTACAGATTCAGTTCTATTCTATTCCTGTAAAAATCTCAACAGCATTCTTCAAATAAACAGAACAAATACTGATGAAATTCATATGGAACCACAAAAAATCACGAATTGCCAAAGCCCTAATGATGAAAACAAAAGAGAAAGGAGGTATCATACTTCCAAACTTCAAACTACAGTCAAAGCCATAATAATTAGAACAGTTTGGTATTGGCACAAAAACAGACACACAGACCAATGGAACTGAATAAAGAGCCCAGTAATAAAGCCACATGTATTTGGAAAACTAATCTTTGACAAAAGAGCAAAGAATATGCAGGCCTCCCCTGGTGGCGCAGCAGTTAAGCAGTTGAGCACTGGGCTGTGAGGCTGCACACAGCCTCTTGCAAGCTGGTTCATTCCCCACCCGCCAGCGAGGGTCCTACAAAAAACAAAAAAAAAGAGCAAAAAATATGCAATGGAACACAGACAGTTTGTTCAATAAATAGTTCTGGGGAGACGGGACCACCACATGCAAAAAATGAAACTAGATGACTACCTCTCACTGTGCACAAAAATCAACTCAGAATGGATAAAGGAACTAGATATAAGACCTGAAATCATAAAATACATAGAGGAAAATATAGGTAAAACACTACAAGACATTCAGCTTAGTAACATCTTTAAAGACATCACCTAAAGCAAAGAAAGTCAAGGAAAAGATAAACACCTGGGCAAAACTTGGAAACAACCCAAATACCCAACAAAAGATGACTGGATCTGGAAGATGTAGTATATATACACAATGGAATATTATTCAATAATCAAAAAAGATAAACTCATGTCATTCACAGCAACATGGATGGAGCTAGAAGGAATTATGTTCAGTGAAATAAGCCAAAAGGAAAAAAAAATATTGGATGATTTCACTTATAGCAGGAATATGGGGGGACCAAATAAGACATCTGTGTAAAACATATAACAGTACAAAAGACAACAAAGCAAAAATGGACAATTATAAATCAGAGACATACTGCAGGGGAGGAGGAGGGAGAGGGATCAAAGGGAAGAGGGGAGGAGCACAGGGGACTGAGGTGATGGTGCATGGGTGCATTGGTGAAGGAAACTCTATGGGGACTAAGCCCGAGGAGTGGGGGAAGCAAATGTTGTTTAAAAGTGAACAATGATGTAAAAATAAATAAATAAATAAATAAATAAACAAACAAATAAATAAATAAATAAACAATGTGAGAGATTGTGTCAGAATTTACACCAGTCAGAAACCACACAATTTGAACAGTATAAGTTTAATATAAATAATTATTAATTATATCAGGGGACTGACTATTAAGATGTTGACAAGATGCTAAGGACTCTCTTAGGTCTAATTGAGAGTACTGCAGTATAAACAACTTGGAAAAAGAGCCTTTCCCCAAAGCTGGATTTCAGACCTCAATGAAGAAGGTATAGTTATAGCCCCGTATATGGCAGAGAAGTTCACAAGATATCTATGGCAAAGAAGGCCTACAGCTTCTGGGCAAATAGAGGAGTTGGAGTGTTAAGAGTCACTTGGGTGGCACAAAGCCTGTGAGGTCTCCCTCAGGAGGGTCTCTCGAGGGTGGTCACCTGTCTGGGCATGGAGCTGTAAACTACCAAGTTAGCATGCAATGTGCTGACTGAATGCCCTGTGTACCTCTAGCTATCATATGTCAGGCACAAGAAGAAACAAACCAAACCATACAAGAACCAGAAAAGGAACTTCCCATTTCCTCTAATGTCCTTATAGTCTTCTTGATTGAAAAGTTACTTAGTGATCAAAAAAGATAAACTCATGCCATTTACTGCCATAAGGATGGAGCTCAAAGGAATACTAAGTGAAATAAGTCAGAACGAGAAAGATAAATACTGGATGGCATCACTGATATGGGGACTGTAGAGTAATTAAACTTAAGAGTCAAATAAAAACAAGCTTAGTAAATAGTCTTTTATAGTTTCACTTATATGTGGAATCTAGAGGAATCCAACAAAGGATCAGACAAAGACAAATTGTAAGACTGACCCAGATATGAGACACTGGGTAGCAGAGGGGGAGTGGCATTATAGAACAACAGTGGGGAACTGCGGGAGGAGAATGCTTGGAGTGTGGTGGAGGACTGTGGGCGCTTGGTGGTGGGAAAATTATGGTGACGGCACCTGAGGGGAGAAATCCTGTATTGTTTAAATATAAACAGGGAGGGCCTCCCCGGTGGCGCAGAGGTTGAGCGCTGGGTTGCGAAGCTGCCCGCAGCCTCTGCAGCGCCGGTTCGATCCCTGACTGCTCCCCGGCCACCAGAGGAGGGTCCCACATGGCGCGCAGACCTCTCCTGCCGCCCGCTGCTCTCCCCTCAGCAGTGTACTTCGGTCCTTCTGCCTGCTCTGCTCCCCGCTCTGGCTCTGGTGAATTCTCTCACCCTCCTGCGCTTCTGACTGTTCCCAGTGCTTGTATAAATAAATAAATCTTTAAAAAAAAATCTTTATCTATATATATATAAACAGGGATGTTTGGGCCACCTGGTGGCGCAAGGGGTTAAGAGGCAGCCATGAAGCTATCTGCAGCCTCTGCAGCATGAGTTTGATCCGTCGGGCCAGGAAGCAACCCACATGGCACAGCAGACCTCTCCTATCTAGCCTGCTGTTCCCCTCAGCAGTGTATTTCAGTCAGTCTGCCTGTTCTGTTCCCCACTCTGTCTCTGGTGAATCTTCTCACCCCCCACACCTCTGGCCTGTACCCCAGCTCTTCTATGCATAAATCTTTTTTTTTTTAAAGGGGTGGGGGTGTTTAAAAGGAAAAAGAAAAAAGGTAAAAAGAAAAAAATAAATACATTTGTACCAGAGTGAAAAAATAGGTCTAATCCTTGATAGCCAAGTACAGAGCTAACAAGCCCAGAGGAGGGAGTGGGTGACGAAGGGGTAAGAAGGAAGAAGGAAGGAAGCACAAAGGACTATGGTAGTGGACTGTGGGTGATTTTGTGGTAGGTGCACTACAGTGGCACACCTGATGGAGATATCCAAATAGTACCTCAGTAAAAAAGGGGAAAGAGACAGAGAGAGAAGGAGGGAGAGAGAGAGAGAAAAAACGAGAGAGAGCGCTATAATAATAATAAAAGATGTTTTACACTGCTTACAGGGTCTATCTAGCTCCATTATCTAGAAATCAATAAAAATCTGTGAAGTACTTGACTAGACTTTTAAACCGCGCCTCAGACTTCCAAGGACTAGTCTTCTGGAGGGAAATGAACAGATGGTGCCTAAAGAAATTGGTCAAATTTCTGAGACAATATTGTTATTTGACACTGCATCATCAACTGGAGCATCTGTCAAGAGGAAGAGTTATGCTTCTGTGCTGCTTTCCTTCAATAATTAACCACACTTCTCTTTACTTCTCACTGTTCAGCATGTTTTTTTTCATAAGCTGGTGTCAGAAAATTTCAGTGACTCACTGACATAATTTTAAAAAGATACTACAACAATAGCATTATTGAAATTCCCTCTGAGACAAAGAGAGATTTCACTAGAAGAGAAATTGACATTTGTTCAGTTATTTCTGACACGAAGATTATTTAGAGTCAGTCACTTAATCTCAAGGGAATTATGATGTGTAATGACATTTCAGCAAAGGAAAAAAAAAACCCTAAAATTTTATGGAAACTCCACATCCTCGTTGTTTTCCATCATTCTAAGTTATTCAAATGTTTATATGATGGAGAAAATCCACTATTTATTCTTGACATGTATTATTCTTACTATATGAAATGCCTGTGTTAGAGATTGTCTCCAAATGCTGCAGTATTTATAATATTGTCTGGATCAATGAAGACAATGATTGTAAATGCCCATATATAAATAACCACTTCCTATCCAAAATTATAGAAGAATAGACAGGAGGCATGTACTAAGTTTTGAGCAATCATATTCATAGCAATAAAACCATTGTTCAAGGATGTTTCCACAGTCTTTTCAAATAGAAGATAGTAAGAATTGTCAAGGACAGAATGAATAGTCCAAACCATACGTGAAACCAGGTTATGTTTTCCATACTAAGTATCCAACAATTCCATCAAGTTTCCCAATACAATCTTTATAGCCTAAGTTCTTTAGCCATTTTAAATATTTCTGCTTAATGCTGTTCCAGTTCAGCTGAGGCTCTATGTAGATTAAACTAAGCCAATGGGCTCTCTTTCCTACATCAGAATTAGAAAATCATGAGCTGGCCCAGGGGTTGGGGAAAGAGAGAAGAGTTAGTTTTGTTTTTCTTCCTTTGCCAAATCCAGTTTTGTTTTTGTTTGCCATTTTATGTATTATTTTAGAGGAATTTGATTTACATGAGCTGAACAAGAACAGAAACTGTCCATAGGAAGAAACTCTAGTGTTCTACATTAGAAAGAAAAAAGACCTTCTTCCCTTACTCCTAATAATATGAAAAGTGTATCTTTCCCTCCAGGAGCAGTGAAGACTAGATTTCTAAATAAAAATGCTTAGGGACACAAATTGGTTGGAATTATCGGAAGAAGGATGCTAGATAACTTAGGGCTGGACTTGCTCACTGAGATTTACTTGGATTACATATTACAGACCAACTTAGCTAAAAGAAATTTAGATGTTCTTATTCAATTTAAAGTTAAGAAAATCTTAACTATATCAAATAATATTGTTATGGGTATTATAATTTTGATAATTGGTTTGCTGAAATGGCTCCCAGGGATAATGAATCTAGCAAAGCTGAAGCTTTCCCAAGGTACTCTTTGGTTCTCCCTCTGTTCATGAAATCTCCCATATTGTTCCCACCTCCACTCCCAAAGCTGTCACCTGCTTCTCTGTGCTTACATGGTCCTTTATATACTTTCTGTTGTAACAGTTATCACTTGTAGTTTTAATGATTTGTTTATGCCTTCCACTAGATCATTTTCTCTTCAATAGTGTGAATATTGTCCTGTTCATTTTTATATCTATGGCCCATAAAACATGCTCATGTCATTGCTGATTGAATCAGAGATATAAAAAATTAGTAAAGTTTGGATCATTCCTTGGGATGACCATGTCCAACACTCTGCTTACCACTTACCCAATTCTTTGTGACATTTATGTCCTGACTGCTGGGCCAAGAATATATAACCCTTATTTCTCCAGCTCTTAGTCAGAAGGCCTTTATGCCTGGAGGAATGGGTCTTTGATGCTTTTCATCCTCTGCCAGCAACCTGTTGCTGAGGCTAAGCTCTAGTTGCTAGTTCATGAGAGGTGGGACCCCTTTCCTCTACCCATTCCAAATGAAGGCTCTAATTTGGGTATAGTACTAAGAATAATGGTGCCCCGATTGAGCTTTCTCTATCTCATGAGACAGTGCTTCCATAGTAGGAAAGGGAACTGTGTCTGTCCCCCCACTGAGTAATCACCGTTAGAGTGGCATTGAGACAGGGCAGGATAAGAACTGCCCAGTGTCCTGTTTGAAAAAGGAAATTGAACTGAGACTGAGTTAGGCTGAGTGGCTCAACTACATGTTTGAACAGAAGTAAATCATGAATGGTGGGTCCTGTCCCAACATCCTGTCAAAACAATTTGGCCCACCAGTCTAACCAAATATACTATACAAGACAAAAAGCATTAAATCCTGACTAATGATTTTCCCACAATTTACTGGAGGTGGAAGGCCAAAAGCTCCACATGCACAATTAGAAGGTAACCTCTCTGCACATGCACAGGTATAGACCAATCTAGAACTTTTGCCTCACTATGGGGACCTACCTGTTAAAATCTCCTAATTCCCCTCTTGGAGCTAGGCTGCAGTTTGCTTTTGTTTCCCCCCCCCATCTTTTTTTTTTAAAGATTTTTTTTATTTTTATACAAGAGCTGGGGTACAGGCCAGAGGCATGGGAGGGTGAGAGGATTCACCAGAGACAGAGCAGGGAACAGAACAGGCAGACCACTGAAATACACTGCTGAGGGGAGCAGTGGGCGAGACAGGAGAGGTCTGCTGTGCCATGTGGGCATCTCCCTAGCCGGCCGGGAATTGAACCAGCGCTGCAGAGGCTGCAGACAGCTTCAAAGCGCTGCGCTCAACCTGCTGTGCCACTAGGGAGGCCCTGCAGTTTGCTTTTCCTGGCACTGTTTACCTCTTGCACAAGGATCTAATAAGACCTTTGCTGGCTCACCTGAAGCCCTCTAGTGAATTCTTTTTCCTATAGTATCTCTAGACCCCCTACTTTTGGGAGTTCTATAACAGGGTGATGATGGCGAGAGAAGATTGCCTCTATCTCTAGAGCCCTGGGGGGAGAATCAAACATAAAATAGATAGCTCCTAATCTCTTCCCAAAGGAACTGGCATCATTTGTACCAGCATGAATAAGAGCACACACAAGAACAGTGGAGATAGGGTCAAACAGATTTTGATGGAGAACTGTGGGTGCCTTGGTAGTGGTTGTGGTAACACACTTGAAGAGGTGTGATCCTATACCCGTGAATCTTTTTTTTTTTTTACTTTTTACATCACTGTTCATTTTTAAACAATATTTGCTTCCCCACCATACCCTCAGGTGTAGTCCCCATAGAATTTCCTTCAGCAGTGCACCCATGCACCATCACCTCAGTCCCCTGTGCTCCTCCCTCCCTCCCTCCAATCGCTCTCCCTCCTCCTCCCCTGCAGGATGTCTCTGATTTATAATTATCTGTTTTTGCTTTATTGTGTTTTGTATTGCTGTTATTTTTTTACACTGATATCTTATTTGGTTCCCCTATATTCCTGCTATAAGTGAAATCATCCAATATTTTTCTTTTTCTTTCTGACTTATTTCTCTAAGTATAATTCCTTCTAGCTCCATCCACATTGCTGTGAATGGCATGAGTTTATCTTTTTTGATTGCCAAATAATATTCCATTGTGTATATATACCACATTTTTTTGATCCATTCATCTCTTTTTGGGCATTTGGGTTGTTTCTAGGTTTTGCCTATTGTCAATAGTGCTGCAATAAACATAGGGGTACAGGTGATCTTTTGAATAAATGTTTTTGTGTCCTTTGTGTAGATCTCTAGGAATGGAATTGCTGAGTCATATGGTAGTAGCTCCATTTTTAGTAGACTGAGGAAACTCCAGACAGCTTTCCATAGTGGTTGAACCAGTTTGTGCTCCCTCCATTAATGAGGGAGAGTTCCTTTTCTCCACATCTTTGCCAACATTTGTTGTGCTGTTTTTTTGATATGTGCCATTCTTACTGGTGTAAGATTATACCTCTGTATCTTACACAGTGTTGTGAACTAATCTTACCTCAATAAAAAGTTAAAAATTAAAAAAGAACCCTAGAGATTGTGTGGAAAGGCAATCGGGAAGAGATTCCTAGTTGTAATGAAGCATAGACACTTGACCAGTAAGTTAGCAGACTAGAGAATATGACAGTTGGGAAAACCCTTCCTCAGGTTAGAAAAATAACAACCACTGACTACAAAATCCATTTCTTTAAAGGAATCACTATTTGATCATATTTTTTTTTTTTAGGAAATATGTTGGAAAGCATTGTTGAAAACAATAGAATTATTAGCTGGAGATTAATGAAGTTTAACAGTTGCTTGTGGTCAGTGAAAAAGGAAAGAATACCAAGAAATACAGTTGTCAGGCCTCCCCCAGTGGCGCAGTGGTTGAGTTCTGGGCTGCAAAGCTGCCCGCAGCCTCTGCAGCACCAGTTTGATCCAATGCCGCCAGCAGACCTCTCCTGCGTTTCCCGCTGATCTCCTCAGCAGTGTACTTTGTCAGTCTGCCTGTTCTGCTCCCGGCTCTGGCTCTGGTGAATTCTGTCACCCTCCTGCACTTCTGACTGTACCCAGTGCTTGTATAAATAAATAAATAAATCTTTAAAAAAATACACTTGTCATCCCAAGGTGACTTGGGCACAGACAAAGCTGTGTCTTCTTGAAAAACAACCATAGATGTTTACATTTTCCCTCTGGGGATGTACAATTGGAATAGACTACATGAAATTAATCTTGTCAGTCACTAAACAAACAAATTACAATAACAAACCCTGGATTGTGAGCTGTTTCCCATACAAAACTGTAAGGCAGGCAAAGGAGCCAGTAAAATAAAATACACACAATGGTATTTCTTTCTTTTTTTTTAAGAGAATATTTTATGACTCTATTTTTTTAAAGATATTTTTATTTTTATATAAGAACTGGGGTACAGGCCAGATATGCAGGAGGGTGAGAGGATTCACCAGAGACAGAGAGGGGAACAGAACAGGCAGACTGATGAAATACACTGCTGAGGGGAGCAGTGGGTGAGACAGGAGAGGTTTGCTTTGCCATGTGGGATTCTTACTGGCTGGTGGGATCGAACCCCAGCTGCAGAGGCTGTGAACAGCTTCACAGTATGGCACTCAACTGCCTTTGGCACCAGGGAGGCCCCAAGCAACAGTATTTCTTCGCATGACCAAATGTCAGATTTCATTTGGAAACAGCCATTATGAATACGTTTACAGGACTAAGGGAAAGTATGGTTAAAGACAATATAGCAAGATATGACAATGTTCCATCAAATAAAAAATACCAATAAGGAGATAAAAATGACAAAAAGAGAACCAAATGAGAATTCTTGGATAAGGAATAGAACTGAAGAAGAAAAACTCATTAGAAGGACTCAACAGTATATTTAAAGTGGCAACAAGAAGAGCCAGATGAAACTAGAGAGGTAAGGGATGATTTTCTTTGCTTCCCAAGAGTTACATGAATAAAATATAAAAAAATATAATATAAATATATGTTTAATATATAAATATAAATATATTTATATAATATATACATATATAAATATGTATGTTCTTAAAAATGAAATAACAAACATGAATCACCATTAGGTGGACCAGTTTACATGTAATTAAAGAACCAGAATCTTCGGGGAAAGAGAAAGACATGAAATATTTGAAGAGATGATGGTAAAAAATATTCCAAATTTACTGAAAGACAGTAATATACACATCCAGGAAGCTCAACAAATTCCACGTAGTATAACCGTAAATGCATCCACAAATAAACACATCACTGGGAGTACACTGACAGTCAAAGTCAGAAAAAATATTGAAAGCCACAGCAAAAGAAAAATGACTCATCATTTACAAGGGAACCACAGTAGAGGAATAGCTGACTTCTCAGTAGAAACATTAGAGGTCATATGTGCAAAAACATTTTTAAAGTGCTCAAGAAATAAATTCAACCAACAATCCTATATCCAGTAAAGCTATTTTTCACAAAGAAGAATTACATACTTTTCCAAGTGAACAAAAACAGAAAGGATTTGTTTATAGGAATCACTTCTTACTAAAGAAATTCTAAAGAAAATTCCTCAGGCTGAGGGCATCCCCAGTGGCACAGCAGTTGAGTACTGGGTTGCGAAGCTGCCTGCAGCCTCTGCAGAGCTGGTTCTATCCCCGGCAACCGGCCGAGGGTCCCACATGGCGTGCAGATCTCTCCTGCCGTGCCTGCTGCTCCCCTCAGCAGTGTATTTCGTCTATCTGCCTGTTCTGTTCCCCGCTCTGGCTCTGGTGAATTCTCTCACCCTCCCACGCTTCTGACTGTACCCAGTGCTTGTATAAATAAAATAAATAAATAAATCTTAAAAAAATAAAGAAAAAAAGAAAATTCCTCAGGCTGAAAGGAAATTGTCTCAGGGTATTTTTAAACCATATGAGAAACAATAAACACTGTTATGTAATGATGTAATTTTAAAGATAATATATTTTCTCTCTTCTTTCAACTGATTGAAAAAGCAGTAGTGTAAAATAGCATGTACAGAATGCATTGCTGGGATTTATTAGATAAAGAAATGTATTATCTGCATAATATTATATATTTGCCAATAAAAGCACGTTGGGGGAAACAAATCAGTATTGAGCAAAATAATAGCTCTAATGGTAAAATGATAATAATAACAATATGTTGTTAGGATTGTAACATTCCTACATGAATATGTGTAACAGTAATATCACAAAAGGGGGAAGGAAACAGAGAAATTTTTCTGAGTATCACTGGAATTAAGCCAGTATAAATCTGAAGCTGATTTTGGTAAGTCAGGTTATATATGGAAAATCCTAGAGCAATTTCTAAAAATGAACTCCAAACTAGTGAAAAAGTTCACCAAAGAAATAAAAATTCTACATTAGAAATAGTAATATACTGCAAAAAATAAAAGTGAAAAGGGAATAAAGGATTCAAAAAAGACATGAGGCATATAGAAGACAAAGTGGCAGACAAATCTGATTGCCATTACATTGAAAATAAGAAATTAAACAGTTCAATCAAATAGTACATATTAGATTATATAAAAATAAATCCAGATCCAACTACTAGCTATCTATAAGAGTCACAAATCTTTCTGAAGTGTAAGGATAGGAAAGATATATCATCCGTTATGGGTTTAATTGTGCACCCTTTCTCCAAATTCTGTTATACAACTACTAGTATCTTAGAATGGTACCATATTGCAAAATAGGAATGTTGCAGTTATATTTAGTTAAGATGAGGTTATAATGGAATAGGATTGGCCCCTAAATCAATTTGACTCATATCTTTATAAGAAGAGGAAATTTGCAAATAGACACACATGGGGAGAACACCATGTAAAAAGTAATTCAGAGGTTGGGATGATGTTTCTACATCACAGAATATAGACAAAGGAATACCAATGTATGACAAAAAGCTCCAGCAAAAAACTAAAAGCTAGGGGTGAAGCATAGAACAGATTCCTTCTCACACCCCTCAAAATGAACCAACCTTGTAAACACCTTCAGCTTGGACAAAGATATTAAACGAGACCTACAAACCATAATTTATTTATAAATATAAACACAAAAATCCCGAATAAAGCACTAGCAAATTGAATCCAATAATGTATGAAAAGAATTATATACCATAAGTAGGTAGGATTTATCCCAAAAATGAAGGATTAGTTTAACATTAGATGGTTTCACTTATAGGTGAAATATAGGGAAACTAAACAAAGGGCCTGGAAAAAGACAAAACTTGAAGGCAAACCAGATCTGAGGCATAGAGAAGGAGAGGGGGAGGGGCGGGGTTAAAAGAGAGGAGGGAGGGCCACAAGGAATAATGGTGACTCTTCACAAGTGCTACAGTGGTGGGTAAATTATGGGAATTACATCTGAGGCAAGAAATCAAATACTGTACAAAAATGAACTATGTAAGAAAAAAATCTAAAAAAATCAATTTTGTAATGCATTATATCAATAGAACAAGAAATAAAAATCACAATAATCTCTACCGTCTTTTGATGAAAATCCAAAGACTTTCATGATTTAAAAAAAATCATTGAGTTAAATGAATAACTATAAGAAAGTGAAAATCAAAATCAACAAAAAACTATGAACAGGAGACACTCTATGGGGGGTGGGGGGTGGGGAGGGGAGGGATTGAGGTCAAAATAAGGGGGTTGCAATTGTATGGGGAATATAAAATTTATTTAAAAAAATCATTGAGTTAATTAGTAATGCAAGAGAAATTCCTTATAGATAAGGCATATCTGTGAAAAACCCAGTGCTAATATCATACTTAACCATGAGAAAGTTACATGCAAAAATCTGAAGCTGAATCCTTACTTCACATCATAAAAAAATCAATTCACAAATGGATCAAAGATGTAAAGCTATAAAAATCTTAGAGGAAAACAAAATTAAATTCATGACCTTTACTTTGACAATGGATGCTAATACGTGATTCCGAAAGTATAAGCAACAAAAGTAAAAATAGATATATTGGACTTTATCAAAATTAAAACTTTTGTGCTTTAAAGAATATCACTAGCAGCATGAAAAGAAAACTCAAGAATTTGTATTTATTATAAAATAAATGAAGAATTCTTACAACTGAATAATGAGAATACAGATAACTCGATTCAAAATGATGAACAGGTGCTTCCCTGGTGTCCTAGGGGTTAAGTCTCAGTGCTATCACCACAATTATGGCCTGAGTTCAATCCCTGGCCAGGGACCCAACCCACATGGCATAGCAAACCTCTCCTGTCTTGCCACTGCTCCCCTGAGCAGTGTATTTCAGTAAATCCACATGTTCTGCTCCCTACTCTGTCTCTGGTGAGTCCTCTCACCCCCTGCACCTCTGGCCTGCATCCCAGTTCTTCTATGCAAAAAAAAAATTGAGGAAAAGATCTGAGTTAGTATTTATATAAGGAGATATATAAATGACCAATAGGCACATGAAAAGATACTCCATATATTTAGTCATCAGGGAAATGCAAATGAAAATCACAATGGGATATAACTTCACACCGGCTAAGATGGCCAGCATCAAAAAGACAAAGAAGTTCTGACTAGTAGGTCAAGAAACCAGAACACTCATACACTGCTGATAGGAATATAAAATGGTGCAGCCACTTTGGAAAACATTCTGTCAGTTCCTCAAAAAATTGAACATAGTAAACCATATGACTGAGCTATTCAACTCCTAGATACAGATTTGTGGGAAATAAAAAATACACATCCACACAAATGCTTGCCCATGAATGTTTGTGAAAACATTATTTATAATGACCAAAGGTGGAAATAGCACAAATGATTTGACGTAATGCAATGAAATAAAGCAACCAATAAATGGATAAGCCAAATGTGGTAAGTACATATCATGGAATAAAATCCGGCCATGAAAAGGAACAAAATACTTACATATGCTTCAACAAGCATGATCCTCAAAAATATGATGTAAAGTGCAGGAAACCAGTTATAGTAGATAGTGATGATTCCATTCAGATGGAAATTTAGGATGAATATCTATCCACAGAAAAGGTGGTTTAATGGTTGCTTAGCACTGGGAAGGGGATGAAGGGCAGAGGGCTAAAATGCACAGGAATTGTTCTAAAGCTGAAGTGGTGATGGTAATGCATATCTGAATATGTTAAAACCATTGAGATGGATGAATTTCATCACAATTAAGCTGCTGAAAATTCAAAACAGAACAAACAGGACACTTCAGTGAGAGAGTCTGTGAGTCATGTATCTCTGTTCCCCCTATTCTGTTTATGTTGGGGTCTTGCATATGGTAGAGTCCATAAATATGTATTACTGAACATATGAATAGAAACTATGTGAACTGTCTAGATGCTATGATTTTAACAATCCTACATATCAAACAGCTTTATAAAGAAACTCAAAATTTCTCAAAGTCTCTAAATATAAAAAATTAATTTTTATCTGGCAGAAAACCATACTTTGATACTCTGTGTACTTTTCTCAAAATATAGAGCCAAGGAGCAGAGTAGCTTAATTAGAACGCCAAAAGAACTTAGAGACATGCTAGTATTCTTTTACTTTATAGTTATAATTCTATTTTACAGTTTTATCCCTCTATAGAGCTGAAGACTATAATTTTATTATAATTCCCAAGGCCAAATCCACTCAAAAATATTTTCACATTCTGTCACATTGTTGAAGCTTAACTGCCAACTTTTGTTCTTGGCCAACTATAAAATTCTGAATTTTCTCACTATATGAATTAAATATGAGACCTCACTGAAAAATTTTTAAGGGCCAACAAAGTATAATTTTTTTTTCCAGGTATATTGGATGTCACCTAGGAAACTCAAGTCCACTTACTCCAAATGAAATGCAGGTGGATATTTCTATAGAATATATTTAAATATAAGATTATTTTATTTTAAATATTACACTACAAAGTAAATGTAGACCTAAATTTATTTATTATGTAACTTTCTAGTAGATGATACATTTTTATTTTAAGAAAAACACATAATATATATATATATTTGTATAAATGTATCTCAGAATGCTCTTGTCTAATAAAAAAAACTTATTTGATATCTCATTTAATAGTAAAATAATTTATACACATATATGATAATATTCAATGATGAAAGTACAATATGTTGATACTTGATTTGTATACTTCACAAACATGTTTTTATTATGTTACTTGCCAGATTATGTTAGACTTTTTATTGTAAAACAACATCAAACATCAACCCTATCAACTCAGTATCTTGGAGCCTCTTGAGTAAATGTTTCTTTTAGAAAAAAAATCATATATCTCCTTAAAATATGGTAAGGAGGAGAAAAAAAAAAGTAAAAATTTGCTTGCTAACAAAGTTTTAAAAAAATACAGAATTCTTCAATCTACATAACCACAACTGCTTTTGTTATAGGACAGGGAGAGGGGCAGCCCAAACCCGGCAAACCTGCCTATTCTAAATGGGTTCTGCCATCCGCCGCATCAACACAAAACATAGGAGACTTTAATGAAAAGGAACTTTAATAAAACTAGGAAACAATACAGGGAAGGCAAAGAATCTAGTTTCTAAATCAAGCACCCAAAGTTACCCATCCCCTCGTGGGTAAAAGTCCATCCAAATGGGATTGGCCCAGAGCAAGGCCCCAAGGCCTGCCACAAGTCTAAAGCATCTTTCAGTGGGGACCCACAGGAAAGGGTCACAAACAACCGGACAAGCCCGGAAGGAAAAGAGCAAAATCAACATCAAGATAAAAGTTGCCATTGTCACCTCCCCATGGGTCTCACCCACATCTGTGTCACCCAGTCTACGACCAAAAGACAAGCGCAGTTTCTTCACATGTCTCTAGGCTCCATGTGCCTCCTCCAGGTCTCCTGGCTCCATCCTGCTTCCTACCTCAGTCTCTTCTGCAGCTTCTCCTCTTCCTGCTTAGCTCCACCCTCCCTTGGGTGGGGCAGGGAACCTGGAACTTCCCCCTTTCCTGGGGACCACCCTGTTACACTTTCTCTTTGACAATTTGTTTATTGAAAAGTTCAGGAGTCTCTTACAAAATGAACAGCCTTTCCCAATGGCCCTTAAACTACTGTAGTTTAAGCAAATGTCTCCACCTAGTGTTTATATAGAAAAAAGTCATAAACACTAAGTTTACATTTTACTGGAATTTTGCAGCATGTTTATCTTCACTGTTTTTATTTAGACGTTCTTATTTTATTTTTAATCTTATTTGCATGTGGTAGTTTATGAACTCAAGGTCATAAAATTCTGAAGAATAATCAAATATATAAAATAAAATCTTTCCACATGCTGTTCTCTTTTGAAGAAGCACTACACAAACATATCTGTTACAGTGGTAAGATATATAATACATAAACCTCCCCAGTTGAACTATTTTTTAGTGCACAGTTCAGTCGCATTAAGTACATTCACACTGTTGAGCCACCGTCAACTTCTACACCCACTATTTCCTCTCCCCCTACTTCCCCAGCTTTGTTATTCTATTTCTGTCCCTGTGAACTTGGAGATGACAGTTTTTTTTTTTTTTCAGCTATATTGAGATACAATTGACATATAGTATGTTGACATATCTGTAAGTTTAAGGTGTACCTTGCGTTGATACATTTATTGGAAAATGATTATTAATTTAGCATTGGTCAACATTTTTATTGTGCCACATAATTACTATTTCTCATGCAACATATTATTTCTTAACAGAAGATGTTATATAATATTGCGCATATTTCAAACTTTGAATAATAGAAACCCTTGTTGGTTCCTCAAAGGTAAAATAATTTGGAATAAAGTAGTGAAAAAGCAAGAAGTTCTTACACTTCTAAATTTTAAAAAGATTTTCAGTTTGTATATTATTTGTAATATTAGTATATAAAATGAATGTATGGGGAGACGGTTATGTAGGCTTTTGATTTTATTAGGTCCTTTATTCATTTATCCCTCAAAATTTAAGTTAGAGTTTTAACTTATGTCAGACACAGCCTAGAATTCATGAATATAAGACATAGTTCCAGTCTTCTAGTTCACATACATTTTGTGCTGATAGTAATAGTACAAATAGTACATATAAATAAAAAGATAAAAATAAATAAAAATATTAAATGTATACCCTACAAATAATGGTCTAATTGTAGACATGTTGCTTCTCAAAAATTAATTTCCAAATAAAATTTCATTTATTTACATGACATTTGTGTTTGAACTTAAATACACAACTATAAGAAAGTCTACATTAATTTAAAAGAGTAATAAAGTTTTTCTTTACACTAATACAAGACAGATTCTTAAATTACCTTGAAAACCCATTATTTTAACCAGTTTTAAACATTTACTATAGCATACAAAGCACTAAGTACTTTTAGCACTTACTAAAAGAAACTAAAGGCAACATAAAGGTAAAAAATAATCTATAAAGAATATCTTTAAAAAGGAACTTAATTTCTTCTAAACTAGCAATGTTAAGAAATAGAAATATAGTTTATTTCAATGTGTTTCTTTGATTCATTTAACAAAAACTCCTTCCATCTAACTAATAAAGAATATTTTCTGAAATTACCAGATACACTCAATTGCACACATGAGACAGAAACATTTGGGTAGTAGAAAATATCAGGAAATTTGTTCATTTGGAATCATGCCGTTATTTTTTTTCTATGTTGTGCAATGAAAAGTACATATCAGAGGATATCTACCTCTGAAAAGTCAATGCATATGGGATATTATCCTATAGTCTAAACTAGGAGATTTTTAAAATATACAATAGATTTTATAAATTGGATCAAATTCTTTTCAGGAGGAACGAGGCATATAATTCACTCCCATACTGTACTTCAGAGAGAAAATTATTAATGGAAGTCCTTGGAACGTCATTGTGGGTCTAGGCATGCTCTACTCAGTGGCCAGTTCTTTTGCTTTTCTAAGACTTGCTGCATCCAGAAACTATGTTTATTTTCAATTGAAAATGGTCATCCCAAATGGTTGCAAAGCTTCATGTTTCCCCTGTCTCCTAGCAGCACGGGTCCCTGCAGAGTAGTAGCAGCCAAGATCATGATGTCATTCCCACTGTGGCCTGAGCATTCAAGGACTAAACTGTTTCTCATCATTTTTAAAAAATGTAATTTTAAACTATTGACTCTATTCCCTACGTTTAATTTTGTAAACCTATGTAAAGAATCTAGGGCATATTAGCTTTTTATAACTTTATGAAATATTTCTTTTCTATATTATGTCAATTTATATAATAAACTAGTGTAGTTTTGATCCAACTCTTAAAATTGCTAAATAAATACAATTCAGGGCCTCCCTGATGGTGCATCGGTTGAGCGCTAGGTTGCAAAGCTGCCTGCAGCCTATGTAGCGCCAGTTCAATCTCTGGCCGCTGGTGAGGGTCCCACATGGCACGCAGAACTCTCCTGCCATGCCCACTGCTCCCCTCAGCAGTGTACTTAGTCAGTCTGCCTATTCTGTTGCCCACTCTGGCTCTGGTGAATTCTCTCACTCACCCGCACTTCTGACTGTACCTAGTGCTTGTATAAATAAATAAATCTTTAAAAAAAATTAAAAAAAAATAAATGCAATTCTAAGTTTTAAAAAGAATAATTTCTAGTGCCTATTAATACAAGAAACTTACCATGCACATTTAGCTTGTTAGCCATAAATTATAAGATATTTTTAACCATTACTCTCCACCCTACTGTATATAGTAATTTATGTCAATATGTGCTAAAAATTCTGTATAAATACATACATGACTTCTAAGGGGTTATTTCCCCACACTTGTGAGAGTATATTGTTGATCTCTGCTTTATAAACTGTGACTTAGTTGGAACTAAATCCTTTTTCAACTCTTTGAATGGAAAGCAGTTTGTAATTTACTGTTTTACAAACATTTATGTTTTACAAATTTCTTCCTCAAAGGAAGTCAATAAACACTTCATAAGAATACCCTTACAACATTGTGGTGATGTAAGAGGCAAAAAATTGCTTTCCACAGCTTAAAAATGATGAAACTGATGTATGTTAAAGTTAAATGGTTTAACAGAAGTCATTCAGAGGTACAGGTCTTACCTCCACCAACTTTTAATTCATTCAGACCACATTCTTCACAAAATATAGGCCCATAACAATGTTTTTCTTTCTTAGCCCCAGAGTTTCTGATTATTTAAATTCTACAAGTCAATGTGCAGTAAAAATGATGTTGAAGAGACTGAGTTTTCTGCACCTGTTTTAACTGCAATGTTTTGGAAGTAATTTGAATTTTCCAAACGTCTTCAATTTAAAGTTGTCTTGCTAAATAGGACTTTTCTTTTTATTTCTGTCTGCTTAGTCATCAAAATCATCTTCTTTCATGCCAGTCACAGAGGAGGGCATCATCCTCAGTGAGTTGAGTAGGATAATTCTTATCTCAAGATGGGATCAAAAGAGGGGAAGGAAGAGCACAAGGGGCTACAGTGATGGTGCATAGGTGAATTGGTGGTGGGAATTCTATGGGGACTACACCTGAGAGGAGAAAGCATACATTGTACAAAAAGGAAGACTGATGCAAAATATATAAAAAATAAAAAGAGAGAAAGAGAGGAAATTTCTTAATTGCACAGACTTGTGCAATAGTGACAGGAACAGATAAAGAATTTCATGGTAAGTTGAAAAATTCTTTGTGGCTGTACCATATAGACTATATTCTGATTGGTACAGGACAGGGAGGCTGTATATTCTTTGTACTGGTAAAAAGCAAATGGCTCAGCAGCAGCATAATTATGTTTCTCCAGAAGAGGGCGCCATGTTTCAAAGTCACAGAAAAGATGAAAAAGAGTCAAAATCACAGCAAGAGCAGAACAAAGTCAATTCTCTTTCATGACTGAAGCTTATCCAAGAAAGAGAATTTCCAATTGTAAATTAACATAATCTATAATCTTATACAGCTATAATTTACCTCAAGCTTATTTAAGCAATGTGTTGTGAAGTTTCAGATATTCAAGTTTCTTGAGTATGAATATTTTCTTTATACCCTTGTTGTTTTGGAAAGTTACACAAAATAGTAGTAAAAAAATATTTAGATAGTCTGAAGTAGGTAGACCAGGTGATAAAGTTTGCACCACTTTCCCAAGTACTAACTTGGCATAAACATATCATGACAAGAACTGTTTTTATGAGCATTAAAATTCCAGTTGAACAACATACACATGTGATATATGGTGATAGGAGCTCATAGTCTTATTGGTAAAAGTTTCTCTGATAACTTTTCTCTCAGATTTTAATATTTAATTATAATGAATAACTATGATTACTATTTTGAAACTAAATATTATAAATATGACTGCAAATAAACTTGTCTAGCATGTTCAAGTATTTAAAGTTACTTGATTTTTTTCCTCACTATTATTTGGAACAGATATTATCACTGACCAAATACTGTTTGATGAACATGAAATCTTTGTGCCAATACTCAACAAATGTTTACAGGGAACCCATGCATTTAAGCCACTGCTATAAGAGCATGAGTGAAGTGCTAAGATTTTTAAGCAATTTGAATAATTTATTGAGATACATGTAGTTCTGATTTGATTATTTTAAGCCAAAATTTAAAATCAGTTCAAGTAAACATTGTTCAGCTTTACAATCAAGAAAATATCTCTCTTTTAAAAAATTAAAAAATCGGTTGGTTGAATGGACAGGTTATTTTCAGGAATGAGCTAATTTGTGTCTAAGAACAAACAAATGCAGTTGTCAGAACTTTAATTCTTATTAGTTCAATTGAACCAGATATGTAAAGGCAGTTTTTTTCTTAACTTTTATTTACCTCTATCAGCTGTTGCTTTCTTTTTTATATGGAGTATGATGTTAGCTTTCCAGCATGTTAGTGACACTTACCTGAGTTTATAGAGCAGCATCTATGCAAATAACTCAGGCTGTTGGTGGTAAGTACGATACCAAAAAAACAGTGACAAGTAGAAGGTATGGAATTTATATTATGTTAAAATTCAGAAACATCTAGGTGAAATTCCCCCAGGTACACTTTAAAATGAGAAATATCAAACACATACACTTGTGGTTCCATTTTGCTTTCTCATGTGATATTCTGGGCAGGCTTTTTTTTTCCCTAGTCTTGATTCATGCTACCTGCTTCAGTTTTTTCCCCCCCTTTTTATCCCAATAATTTAGGCCAAAATAATTTAGGCTTATTGAATTCATAAGCTTAGTCTATGAATCTTTCTTTAGTTTCCTACGGTTTTTCATAGCTCCTGTGCTTTTGCTTTGCAACTAAACAAAACAAATACAGTAAAACATAATCAAAAATAGCCTCATCAAAATATATTCCCTTAAGATGAGACACTATTTTCAATATTATGAACGTTATCAAATGCAAGAGAACTTGATAAATTCTCATATGATTCTCTTTTCAGTCCTAGTGAGGAACAATAATCATTCCATAAATTCAGTGTGCTCCCAGCAGCATTCCTGTGGAAGATTTAAAAGGAAAAGTGTCAATCTTTAAGTTCCCTGGTTTGTCCAAATAATCTGTTATGAGATGCAATATTAATTGGTGTAGGGCATCATATTAGACAATCTAAAATACACCATAGTGGCATTGGCCATTCAGTAAACATTCTTAATGATCTTGTTTTGAAAAAAAAAAGAGCTGGGCAGCACCTGTTGGCCTGTTGTTTTCCTTGCCCTGGAGATACAGCCTGGCAGATTCAGGGCAGTTAATCAGGAGTTTTGTTCAGCCCTTTGTCCTTTCTTCTGGGAGAAAATTCACACCTCATCTCTCCACAGAGCTTACCAATGAAGTAAGGCAAACCAAGTATAATCAGGTAAGGAGGTTTAACCAAGGTTATACCAAGTATAATCACATAGGTCTGAGTCTGTCTGTGAGCATTTGTACCAACGAGAAAGGTAAGAACAAGCAACAAGCCAGTAACCCTCCTTTAAAAAAAAAGATTTATTTATTTATGCATACAAAAACTGGGGTACAGGCCAGAGGTGCGGGGGCAGGGGTGTGTGCAGGTTTGGTGAGAGAATTCACCAGAGACAGAATGGAGAACAGAGCAGGCAGACTGACTGAAATCCACTGCTGAGCAGGCAGGACAGGAGAGGTCTGCTTCACCATGTGGGTCAGCTCCCTGGCTGGGGAGTGCTTCAGTGGCTGCAGGTAGCTTCATAGTGCTGAGACTTAGCCCGTGTGCCACCAGGGAGGCCCCAGTAACCCTCTTTCAAATCCTGCCCTATTAATGACCAAGACACATGGTTCCCTCCTCTCATTCCCCTGCTGCTGTAATGTAGTTTTAACTAACCTGGTTTAAGGAGTCCATGGAGTCAAGAATATCTAGATAAGGGACATACAATGAGCCCATCAGTGGGAAAATCCTGTCAAGAATCCAATATTTGGATCAGGAAGATGTGATATGTATATACAATGGAATATTGTTCAGCAATCAAAAAAGATGATGAACTCAAGCCATTCACAGCAACGTGGATGGAGCTAGAAGGAAATAGGCTCAGTGAAATCAGTCAGAAGGAAAAAGGAAAATAGCAGGTGGTTTCACTTATAGCAGGAATATAGGGGAACCGAATGAGATATCAGTGTAAAAAAAATAACAGTATAAAACACAACAAAGAAAAAACAGACAATTATAAGTCAGAGACATACTGCATGGGAGGAGGAGGGAGAGGGATCAGAGGGTGGGAGGGAGGAGCACAGGGGCTATGGTGATGGTGCACGAGTGCATTGGTGAAGGAAATTCTACGGGGACTGCACCTGAGGGTGTGAGGGGAAGCAAATATTGTTTAAAAATGAACAATGATGTAAATTTTTTTTAAATGTGAAAAAAAAAAAAGAATCCAGTATTTGACCCACATTATGAAGATCTGAATAGAGAAATGTGGATAAAATCTAATGATGAAAAAAAGTCATAGCAGAGGATTCAGAATATGAAAAACAGTGAGATAACAACTATTTATTTATTTATTTATACAAGAACTGAGGTATAGACCAGAGGTGCGGGAGGGTGAGAGGATTCATCAGAGACAGAGTGGGGAACACAACAGGCAGACTGATGAAATACACCCCTGAGGGGAACAGCAGGTGAGACAGGAGAGGTCTGCCTTGCCATGTGGGACCCTTGCCTGCTGGCCACGAATCGAACCAGCACTACAGAGGCTGTGGACAGCTTCACAGCACTGTGCCCAACCGCCCGCACCACCAGGGGAGGCCCAACAACTAGTTATTTTAAACAGAACAGAATAGGGCGCATTAGTAATAAATTAGGAACAATTAAGAAGAGAAATTAGTTAAACATTAAAGGCAGAATATATACAAGTAGTATATTAATATGTATAATTAATAAAATGTATTAATAACAAAAAATTACATTATGTATAACATAAATATATAATTAATGTAGGCAATTACTATATATTAACATAATTCAAAATATAAGTGTACAAAATGTTTCCTAAAACTTTTTCAAGATAGTTAACATATAGGGGCCTCCCTGGTTGTGCAACGAGCTAAGCACCACACTATGAAGCAATCCGCAGTCTCGGCAGCACGAGTTCAATCCCCGGCCAGTCAGGGAGCTACCCACATGGCGCAGCAGACCTCTCCTGCCTCACCCGCTACTCCCTTCAGCAGTGTATTTCAGTCAGTATGCCTGTTCTGTTCCCCACCTCTGGCCTGTACCCCAGTTCTTGTATGCATAAATGAATAAATCTTTAAAAAAAAAAGATGCTTCATTAAAAAAAAAAAAAGATTGCCATTAGTTCAAATTTAATCCCAGCAGGTAGAATCTCAGTGAAAAATGTAATATATCTAGATCAGCATAAGTAGAAGATTCTTATTCCTCCTGCTTGAATCGGGTCACCACACTGGGCCAGCCTGGTCCCTGCCCCGACTGTGCACCAGTGAAAGAGCATCATGTGGAACAGCCCAAACCAGACTACATGGAGAAAACTGGTGCTGTTACCATAGAATGGGGTATAAATACAGGCAAATCAACACAAGTTCTCTACTGTAGTGATATTTTTAATTGGATAAGATGGAAAAGATCATTTATGAATATTGATTTTTTTAAAAGAAGAACAAGTGGACCTCTCTGGTGGCCTAGGGGTTAAGTCTCAACACTGACACCTCTATGGCCTGAGTTCAATCCCAGGCCATGGAACTAACCCACATATGGCACAGTAAACCTCTCCTGTCTCCACCGCTGCTCACGTCAGCAGTATATTTCAGTAGATTCACCTGTTCTGTTCCCCACTCTGCCTCTGGTGAATCCTCTCACCACCCCCACCTCTGGCCTACATCCTAGTTCTTCCTTGCAAAAATAAATAAAAATCTTTGCATTAAGTAGGGAGCATTATATTTAGTTCCTAAGTAGGGTTATACCAAGAGATTGCATAATTTAACTAAAATATCTTACCTGGTAAGAGACAATACTGATTTTCTCTGCTTCTTACTCTGAGTTAATCTCTTTCATTTTCACAAATATTAAAACTGCTAAGTTGGTCTGAAGTTTGAAAATTATAATTTACTTACAAATATTAATTTGTGGATCAAGCTTCGTTGCAGTGAACGTATATATGTTTATGTACTGAACTTGGTGAGTAGCTCATTCTCTATCATTGATTTTACTGATGAAAATTGGGCTAGCTCTTGCAAGTCATTTCGCCATGTCAGAGTTCACCGTGGAAGGACAAGTGTAATTATCTCCACTCAACTTTCATGTCTTAAGTAAATAAGTGGTTCCTGTAGTCTTCCTTCAATAAAGTTCATAGGAAGCAATTTTTGCGTCAAATGACTCAGATTAAGTATGTACAATTGTATATTCATTTTTAAAAATATCTAAGTAGGGCCTCTATATTGTCTATAGGCAAAAATATTTATTATACTATTGGTAACACTGTGACCAGTAGCATTTCAAATCTGAAAATACCAGAATAATGAGCTTGATTTTCTCTACATAAAATGTATTAACTATTAATAATACTGTTTCTGCAGTTCAGGCTCAAAATGTCATATTTTGTTTTCTCTCTGGACAAGCACGGCCATGGCCTAAAATGGCCATGGGGAGAGCAGAAAGACAAGAGACTCTATAAGTTATACACTATTTAGTTCATACCATTACTCTGTAATTTTTTCATCATTTCAGACAATTACATCTTTAAGTGAAAGCTGATTTCCAACAAAAAAATATGCAAGAGATTTTTTAATTACCAATGAAAGTGCAATAGACTATATCTAAAGCTACTGACCTTGAGACTGTGTAAAATGGCGTTTCCTGAAGCTCATAAGGTTAACATTAGTTGCAGTAAGATAATTTCCTTAGAGATGTTGTTTTGCTATAGAATTCCCTACAGCACAGTTCCAGTCAAGGTTCTGGATTATTTCTACCAACACTTTTTTAAATTCAATAATCGAAACATGGATTCAGAAATTAAAAGAAGCTTGAACCTGAAGTTTACATTTAAAAAGGTCAGTTTGGGGCCTTGCCTGTTCTGTTCCCCTCTCTGGCTCTGGTGAATCCTCTCACCCTCCCGCGCTTCTGACTGTACCCAGTGCTTGTATAAATAAATAAATAAATCTTAAAAAAAGTAAAATAAAAAATAAAAAAGTCAGTTTGTCAGGGCTCCCCTGGTGGCGCAGGCGGTTGAGCACCTTGCTGTGAAGATGCCCACAGCCTCTACAGCACTGGTTCGATCCCTGGCAGCCAGCCAGGGTCCCAAATGGCGAGCAAAACTCTCCTGCCGCGCCCACTGCTCCCCTTAGTAGTGTATTTTGTCAGACTGCCTGTTCTGTTCCCTGCTCTGTCTCTGATGAGTCCTCTCACACTCCCACGCATCTGGCCTATACCCTGGTTCTTGTATAAATAAATAAAATAAATCTTTAAAAAAATAATAAAAAAATAAAAAACAAAAAAAGTCAGTTTGTCATTTGTTGTCATGCAGAAAAAGGAAAAAATAAATATCAAAGACTCTAGTTGTACATTTCCTTTATTTCTGCTCTTACAAAAGACAAGTGAAATTTCAGAGTAAGAGTTGGAAAAAAGAGATGTTGATGTGTTCATATTTTCCTTTTTGGCAGCTTCTTTCAGCTGCTAGCAGAGAGGAGGAGTAAAAGATTAGCCAGTTTAAAAAAAAAAAAACAAAACCTTAAGGTCTATAAACTATTACCAGAAAGTATCACTGAATAAATAGAGAAAATTAAACCAAATAAATAGCCCTCCTTCTGCTTATAAATTTATAGGATTAATTAAATATTAAATGAAAAAAGTATACAAATGATCTTTGAGATCATTAGTAATGTCCTTATTCTCATTTAGCACTCATTTTTTGTCTAGCTAATTTTTCTTTATTTTCTGATAATGTGACTTCAAAGCAAAATGCTTTATATGTATTGAGAGTCCGCTGTTTCCACAAAGATTCAGTCAGGGAGTCATTTTGGGCCCCTACATATTATTTTTTTTTTCCCTTGCTCCTTCCCTTTCAGAATAGGTTATTGTCTGTAAAGTGGCTTCAGGGACTCTTAAATCTAACTACAGCTTTTAATATTTTTTTCAAAGTGTCTTAAGCCTTATCTCTCATGTATCTCACAACAAATATCAATTTAGGCCTTTACCCTCTCTATATAAGTTTTTTTGACAACATTTGCTGATATTTCCCCCATCAATTAAATCAACTTCTCCCCATTGATTGAGAGTCCAACTTATAGAGGCATATACATAGTAGGCACTTGCTGATATTAAGTTTCATGATTCTAGCAATTACATAATTATCTTTGAGTGTCTACTACATGCCAAGAACTATGCTAGACACTTTTAGCATAATCTTTCTAGTCCTCATAATAACCTCTCAAATGTGTTATTGTTATCCTCATTTTACCAAGAAGGAACTAAGGGTGAGAATGCTTAAAGGATTAATGCAAAATAACATAAAGCAAGCAGAAGTGCTGGAGCCAAAGTCTATGTATTGCTCACTATCATCATGCTTTCTTCATGCCGTCCATGTCTATTTTCCTCCAGATTTGAAAATTATTTAACAGTTCAGTTATGCAGCTGTTAGGCTTCTAATCTCAGTAAAGATGTTTCAAGAAGTCAAAAAATAAATTAAAATAAAAAGTCTGTAATTCTTTGAGAAAGTACTGCTTATAGTACACTCCATTTTAAATATTTTTAGCACTAGATTATAGTCACTTTCAGTCTAGAACTGCAGATCTTGTTCTTTGAAGAATATGTAATAATTTTAACTACATAATTATGGGAGCCAGCAATTTAGAAATTGTAGCAAGAAGTCCCTACAGTCAAGCTAGAGAGGAAGCAAGAATCATTCACCATGGAAACTAAGCAAACAAGGGCCATTTACTTAAGGGGCAAACAGTTCTTTATTACGTGATCATTGTGGTCATCCTTGCATTAAGCTACATTGCAGTTGTTTGTAACATTGTGTGGTTTATCTGTTTTATAGACTCATTTGCTAAAAAGAACTACATGAGTTACTCTCAGTCAGTTAATTTAGTGAGTCATTCTTCCTACATGAATATTTAGCTGTTTTAGCTGTAGGTAGATATTTTATGAAGGACATTTAATAGCACCTCATATACATTCTTTGTTTAATTTAGCTAGTTTCTTTAATTACCCTATACTCTTGAGCTGCTAGACTTATCAGGAACTGCATTATTTGATAGCTATATTTCAGTAACTACATTGAAAATTTGTGCAATCATTACTTGCGCTTATACAACAATAACAAAATGATTTTAATAGTATAATGTTATAGATTAAAATGTTTTTCCCACATTTAGCATTTTTAAAATTATAATATGCTTTATAACCCTAATCTATTCTTACGAAAATTTATTTTAAGTCAGTGATCTGTCTTTCAGGAAAATAAATACAAAGGTTTTGATTTTGGTACTGTGAAGGCAAAAACTGGAAAAAAGCTTATACCATAAATACAGCATGAGTTAAAGAAATTACAGTAAATTCATACAATGGAATTCTATTAGACATTGTACCATCATATAAATATAACCAAAATGGATTATGTGTGATGTTTATTACGTTAAATGTACAAGGAAAAGATTTGCTATTTCTTCTTAAATACTTAGATCACAATTCTAATAAATGAATGGCATTGTCTTCCATTATGTAACAAAAATCTTATGATCAGACATTTTTCCATTCAAATAAATGCTAATATTAAAAAAGCAAAATTAAATGATTGAGTATGGCTTTAAAATACAAATTTGATGTAAAAATGAAAAAACATTTTATTGTGAAATATAAAAGATATAGAACACAAAGACATCAGTTAATTAATAACAAAAAAGAATAGTTATCCACACTGTCCTTTAACAAATTCCACTCCCCAAATGACTTATACACTTAAGTGTTTACTTATTTATTTTTATTTTTATAGAGGCATGTTTTATTTATTTATTTGTTTGTTTGTTTTGTTTATACATGCACTGGGTACAGTCAGAAGCGAGGGAGGGTGAGAGAATTCACCAGAGCCAGAGCGGGGAGCAGAGCAGGCAGAGGGACCGAAGCACACTGCTGAGGGGAGCAGCGGGCGGCAGGAGAGGTCTGCGTGCCATGTGGGACCCTCCTCCATTGGCTGGGGAGCAGCCGGGGATCGAACCAGTGCCGCAGAGGCCGCGGGCAGCCTCGCACCCCAGCGCTCAACCGCTGCGCCACCGGGGAGGCCCTACACTTAAGTGTTTAGAACTGAAAATGCAGCTCTGTAATTACACTCCCTATTATTCCAGTCCCCGGGTACATGTGGTTATACAATAGAACACTTGAAATGTGGCCAGTCCAAATTGGAGTGTGCTGTGAGTATAAATACACCATGTACCTAATAGGAATAAAGACTTAATAGGAATAGAGACTTAATAGGAATAGAATAATGCAACATATCTCATTAATTAGTGACTTAGAAATATTGATGACATATTGAAATAAAAATAATATTAATAGTTTGACTATATTAAGTTAAATAAAATATATGATCCACAATAACGTTTCTTGTTTTTTTTTAATGGTGAATACATATGTGTTACCATTTTACTTCTGTTGGACAGCACTGCTCTGTAACTTTGGTTTCTTAGAGACTAAAACCTTCAAAGCCCTCATTTCTGACTCGAAGTAAAATAATAAAATGAGGTACCACTCATAACTTCTTTTTGACACTTTTTGGACCAAAAAAAAAAAAAAAACCGAGTAATCAGAGCACCAACCAAAAAAAAAAAAATCAAATTTACACAGGGAGCACTTTCCCTAGGACCTCACTCTCCCCTCAGCATGGAGCTATATTAGTAAACATATAGATGTGGCTGCCCCATATTCTAGTTCATGTGCCTTACAGTAAATAGGACTGATGACTACACCTGCTGCTTCAGCAGGGATTTCCAGAGTTACTTTATTTTTTTTTCTATTCTCCCATCTTTTATTTCTTTTTAAAATATATATATGATTTTTTATGAAAACATACGAAGAGACTGAATCATTATTTTTCCTGTATGGATATTTTAGACATCAGTGGTTTTTAACAAATTACCATTTGGTCATAGAGCTATTTCTTTGCATAAAGAATTACTCAAATGACTTTGAAAGCATGACAAAAGTCAGTAATAGATCAGAATTAGAGAGAGATCATCATCCCAGTTATTTTCCTTGATAAAGTCCTAGTGCCGCCCAACTGTGGTTTGGGATATAGAAATATGCAGATATGAAGGGTAAAGTGTTTTTTGTAGACTCATTTCAGAAGTCTAATATTTCTAGCTAAAAATAGTTCTTACAAAGGTTTCTGTTCATGGAATGTTCTTTGTTCTTTGAATAATTCTCTCAGGGTAAGCCAATGCAAGGACAGTATTTTTTTGCTTTATCTTCATCTCAGTAAAATTTTAAATATACTCTTTGAAGATTTCACTGACTATTACTGGTAGTTTCCAAGGATGTCATCATTAACTTCTCAGATATGTGAGATTCACCTTTTAATTACTTAATTAGTAATTAAGTAATTAATTAAGGAAAAATCAATTAAACTCTTCAAACTGCTAAGCATTCTGCCCTCAAGATGCTTTCAGCTTGGTGATGAAACATTTGCTCAAATATAATGAGATGTTTGCTTTAATGGAGATTTGTATGGTCAAAGTGAGGAGTCACAATGAAGTAATTAGAGCTGGAACATGAAGATCAAAGAGGTCATAGTAAAAAGCTGGTAAGAAGAGCTTGAAGAGCTTGAAGACTTTCAGAGCTTTGAAGAGCCTTGAAGGTCGAATCATGAAAAACACCTTTCCAGTTTTTTTTTAAAGATTTATTTATTTATGTATACAAGAACTGGGATACAGGCTAGGGATGCAGGGGGTGAGAGAATTCACCAGAGACAGAGTGGGGAACAGAACAGACAGATTGACCAAAACACACTGCTGAGGAGAGCAGCGGGCGAGTCAGTAGAGGTCTGCTAAGCCAATGTGTGTTGCTCCCTGGCTGGCCGGGAATCGAACTGGTGTGTGCAGAAGCTGTGGGATTGCTTCACAGTACAGTGCTTAATCCCTTTTTGAAAGATGGAATCCTTTACTCAAATAAAACATTACACCAAGTCTCAGTGAACACAAGTAAATAAATTACTACTCTGGTTGAAAAATCAGAAATCCTCCTAAATCACTGGGTCCAAAGAAACCCCAGAACTTAACAAGAAGAAATTAAAGATAACCAAGACTTTTAACTTAGTGAATGTTTTTGCCATTCAAAAAAAGATTAACCTTTTATTTTTCTCTTTAATAGTTCTAGAGCTACTGTTGGATGCCAAGCTCCATAATAGTGAGAAACCGAGAACTTGTGCGATGAATTGCCCTGTAAGGCCTGTAGGAAAACACTTTTCTCAGAGTTTTTCAGGCTGTTATTCACCATGACCTTCCAGCACGGGTGGCCTGGTAGGTAACATGTAGCTTTGAGATGTAATTTGCATGTTCAGAGAGCAGTAAATATGTAACCTTGATGGATAATTCACATGTACAAAACCCACTTCTGTAAACTAGGCCCAAACTTTGCCCTTGTGCTGGCTTTCTCTATAAATCATACAAAAGCTAACAGGGCTCCTGGGGAAGGAAGGGGTTACTCACTCACTGGCCACTGGGAGGACATGGGGCCACTGTTGTAGCCAGAGCCCAGGAAGGCTGCTGCCATTGCTATGTATCTTCTGTTTCCTCATAATAAAGACTTGCTCCTGCTCCCCATATATGGGTTTCATGACCTGCTTTCTTGTCAGGCAAGCCTGTAGCTGAGGCCCACACATGGCAATGAAGATGGGATGGCATGCAGATGAGTAGGAGGCCTGACAGTTGGCACAGATGGGCAGAACGAGTTAGAGAAGAGTACAAGACATTTGGCATCATGAACAGGATTGCAGGCTTCTGGCTGGCCTCTCACAGCCTCTCACTGCCACTCACTGGGCACTGGGCCACTGCTGCAGCCTGAGCCCAGGGGGCTGCTGCTGCTGGACACTGCCAACTATTGCCTCCAGTCCTGTTTGAACATGAGGACTGAATCATGGACTATAGAGCTCTATCCAAACAATTTGGTCCACCACACTGACCATGAAGCACCATGATAGAAAGTGTTAGTTTCTGAATAATGATTATCTCACAATCTCCTGGAGGGAGAAGGCCAAGAGTCTGCATATTTGGAATTTAACCCTTCAGTGTATGCTCAGGTGTAGCCCAACACAGAATAAGCTATGATGCTGCACTCCTCTATCTCATGTTATCTTTCAATTTATCTTTGAATGCTATCTATCATTTAAATATCTTTTCCTACCTTCCTTCAAGGAGTCAGGCTATATTTTCCATGCCCATACTGGCTCCCTCATGTATCAGTCTCTCTCATAAGGCTTTGCCTAGTTCAACTATATCTAGCACTCTGTAGTGCCAGGAAGGCACAGTATAGGTTTTCTATGATCCAGGCAGATGGGTAAAGGAGAGTACTGGAGCCCTTGGTGGCTTTTCAGGCTTTTATTGAGCTTTTTACACGTAGTGCAGCAACCAGGTACATGGCAGGCAGGCAGAGGGGCCGGTGAGTCAGGAGGCTGGCAGGCCTCTCAGCTCCCAGCAAATCTTCACTCATTCTGGGCTCTCTGGCATTCCCTCATATATGTTTCAATCATATCTACACATACATGTAGATATATACATGCATGCATATTATAGGCCATAACCATAATATGTAATATTAATCAATACACACACACACACACATGCTGAATCTCAGTGTAAATATAATTTTTATAGGAGGACATGGTTAAAAATCTTTAATATTCCAGACTAGGGAAAACGCTGTTCTATCTCCACAGTTTTCTGTGAGAGTGTAATTTAATTGAGTCATGATAGTGGAATGGCATATAAACACATTCACTTTATACTTAATTTTCTCTTAGTTTGGAAATATTAGTAATGGAGCTGTGAGATAAATCTTTGATTTATTCTCTTAAGCAATACTATAAGCATAAGAACAGTAATATCTTCTTTTTATAATTGTCTGTGGAATAACTTTTATGAAAAGTTCATTGATCACATGCATGTGGGCTCCATCATCAAGACCCAATCACTTCCCAAAGTCTCTACCTACAAATATCACCATATGGGGATTAGGATATTAATGTATGGATTTCAGGGAGAACAAACATTCAGTTCATAGCAAAGTCAGGACAGTTTTTTTTTTATTTGTGCATGCAAGAACTGGGGTGCAGGCTAGAGGAGTGGGGGGTGTGGGGGGAGAAGATTCACTAGCAACAGAGTAGGGAGCAGAACAGGCAGATCTACTGAAATATACTGCTGTGGGTGAGACAGGAGAGGTCTGCTGTGACATGTGAGTTAGCTCCCAGCCTGGATCAAACTCTGGCCACTGTGGCTGACGATCTCTTGATAGAGCTGAGACTTAACCCCTGCGCCACCAGGGAGGCCCAAAGTCAGGATAGTTTTAAATGAAAATGTCAGGATTAGACATCTTTGTTTTGTATCTATGGGGGGAAAACATTCAGTCTTTCATCATTTAAAATTATGACCTAGGGCCTCCCTGGTGGAGCAGGTGGTTGAGGGCCGCACTGTGAAGCTGCCCACAGCCTCTGTAGCATGGGTTTGATCCTGGCTGGCCAGTGAGAATCCCACATGGCAAAGCAGACCTCTCCTGTCTTGCCCGCTGCTCCCCTAAGCAGTGTATTTCTTCAGTCTGCCTGTTCTGTTCCCCGCTCAGTCTCCAGTGAATCCTCTCACCCTCCCGTGCAACTGGCCTGTACCCCAGTTCTTGTATAAAAATAAATCTTTAAATAAATAAATAAACACTTATTTATTTTTTATTTTTATTTTTTTATTTAAATATTTTATTTTATATAATTCTTACATCTTTTTTCATCTTTGCACAATGTATGCATTTTCATTTTGGTTATATTCCCCATACAATTGCACCTCCACCCTTATTTTGACTCTAGTCCTTCCTTTCCCCTCCCCTTTCTCCCCCCCTCCCGTAGTGTGTCTCTGGTTTATAGTTGCTTGTTGATTTTGATTTTTGCTTTGTATTGATTAGTCTTTTTTCTAAATTCCTGCTATGAGTGAGACCATCCAGTATTTTTCTTTTTCTTTCTAACTTATTTCGCTGAGCATGATCCCTTCTAGCTCTATCCATGTTGCTGCAAACTGCATGTGTTAATCTTTTTTGATTGCTGAGTAATATTCCATTGTGTATATGTACCACATCTTCTTGATCCAGTCATCTATTTTTGGGCATTTGGGTTGCTTCCAAAGCTTAGCTATTGTAAACAGTGCTGCTATAAATATAGGGGTGCAGGTGCTCTTTGGAATTACTGTTTCTGTGTCATTTGGTTAAATACCCAGGAGTGGAATTGCTGGATCATATGGAAGCTCTATGTTTAGTAGGTCCAGAAATCTCCACACAGCTCTCCATAGTGGTTGGACCAGTTTGCACTCCCACCAACAGTGCAGGAGAGTTCCTTTTTCTCCACAACCTCGCCAACATTTGTTGTTGCTAGTGTTTTTAATATGTGCCATTCTCACTGGTATGAGATGGTATCTCATTGTAGTTTAAATTTGCATTTCTCTGATTACAAGTGATGCTGAACATTTTTTCATATGCCAGTTGGCCATTTGCATTTCTTCTTCAGAGAAGTTTCTTTTTAGCTCTTCTGCCCATTTTTTGACTGGATTATTTTCTTTGTTGTTGTTGAGTCTCATCAGTTCTTTTTAGATTTCTGTGATCAGTCCTTTATCATTAGTGTTGTGTGCAAAAATGTTCTCTCAGTCAGTGGGGTTTCTCTTTGTTTTTGTTATTGTCTCTTTTGCTGTGCAGAAGCTCTTTAATTTGATGTAGTCCTAGCTGTTTATCTTTGCCTTCACAATCACTGCTTTGGATCATGTGTCTGTGAAGATGTCTTTGAGGTGCATGTCATGTAGTGTTTTGCCTATATTTTCTTCTATGTATTTTATAGTTTCGGGTCTTATGTCTAGTTCTTTAATCCATTTTGAGTTGGTTTTTGTGCATGGTGTGAGGTAGTAGCCAAGCTTCATTCTTTTGCATGTAGCGACCCAGTTTTCCCAGCACCATTTATTGAACAAACTTTCTTTGCTCCAGTGCATATTCTTTGCTCCTTTGTCAAATATTAGTTGACCATAAATCTGTGGGTTTATTTCTGGATTTTCTATTTGGTTCCTTTGGTCCATGTGTCTGTTCTTGTTCCAATACCATGCAGTTTTGATGATTATGGCTTTGTAGTATAGTTTGAACTCTGGGAGTGTGATGCCTCCATTCCCTTCCTTTTTTTTTTTTTTATTGTCAGGAGGTTTTGGCTATTTGGGGTTTTTGGTGATTCCATATGTATTTCATCAATAATAGTTCTATTTCTTTGAAGAATGTCAATAAATAAACATTTAAAAAATATAAAATTATGACCTAGAAGTTTTCGACAGATACATTTATCAGTTTGAAGATGTTCCCTCTATTCTTAATTTTGTTGTGTTTTTTTTTTTTCATAAGCTGTGATATTTCCAAATACTTTTCCAGCATTTATTAAAACAATTATGTGGATTTTGTCTTTTATGTATGTAATTAACCAATGTTTAAATGTTCTATTCCTGGGATAAAGCCCACTTTGTCATGAAATATAATTATTTTTATATATTGTTGGATTGGTATGCTAATATTCTGTTGATTTTTTCAGTTTTGAAGGATATTTTGCTGGATAAAATATCCTTGATAGGCTTTTTCTTCCATATTTTAAAAATATAGTTTCATCATATTCTAGCCTGCATAGTTACTGATAGTATAATTTTAAAAAATCTGTTTCTCTTTAAATTATGTTTTTCTTTTCTATGATTTCAACAAACTTTCCTAATTAGGTTTGATTTTTCACAGTTTGACTTTATATGGTTAGGTGTGTTTTCCTATGTACTTATTTTGTTTGCTGTTTCCCAAGGTTCTTTTATATGTCGTTCCACATCTTCATTTGTTTTATAAAATTTGTGATCATTACATATTCAAATAATTCTTCTACCTCATTGTCTCTCCTTGATGCCTCAATTATATATATAGTAAATCATTTAGTGCTAATTTCCAGATAGTAATATTGATATCTGGAACATTATATAAAAAATAATATTGGAGAGGCCTCCCCTGTCCACAGCCTCTGCAGCACTGGTTCGATTCCCGGCCAGCTAAGGAGATTCCCACATGGCACGGCAGACCTCTCCCGTCTCTCCCGCTGCTCCCCTCATTAGTATATTTCAGTTGTCTGCCTGTTCTGCTACCTGCTCTGTCTCTGGTGAATCCTCTCACACTCCCACGCCTCTGTCCTGTACCCCAGCTCTTGTATAAAAATAAATAACTCTTAAAAAAAATAGAGGCCTCCCCAGTGGCACAACGGTTGAGCGCTGGGTTGCAAAGCGGCCTGCAGCCTCTGCAGCACTGGTTCGATCCCTGTCCACTGGGTGAGGGTCCCATATGGCATGCAGACCTCTCCTGTCTCCCGCTGCTCCCCCCAGCAGTGTATTTCGTTAGTTTGCCTTTTCTGCTCTTCGCTCTGGCTCTGGTGAATCCTCTCACCCTTCCGCGCTTCTGACTGTACCCAGTGCTTGGATAAATAAATAAATCTTAAAAAAAAAAAAAATATTGGAGATGGTGTATATACAGTTAGAAATGTTGGTTCATTTTTCTTTGTCTCCTAGTATAAGTTTGCCAATGTTGACAAAAATGGAGTTGTATTTGGGTTTTGTTTTACTGTACTTATTACAAGCTTAAAAGTCTTCAGTGGGAACTGAAGCTTTCTTATTCTTCATAAGAAACCTGGAGCTCTTGAATTATTATTTTTGGCCAGTGCTACTATTCCACCCTCAGCTTTTAGTATTCCAGTATGCGTACACTGCAGGAGAGAGACCCAGCTACACTGATAGAATGCTAATGAGTCTGCTTTAGGCTTTGAGTACCTGAGTCTCAGAGGTCAGAGTTTGTCCCTTTTTTGGTAACAGTTTTTGGTAAGGAATGATATTCCTTTCCGTCCCCTTCGGCAGGTGCTTTTAATTCCATCATTCCCGCTGGTGATAGCTAAACTTTGGGTGGACCACAGGACAGTATGGTTCCCTGAACTTCTCTCCTGTTTTATCTCTCTCCCTGTAATAACTAACCTTTACCAGGGATTAGGGGGCAGGAGAGTTTCCTGCCTCAATCCTAGAGATGAAATTGCTTTTGCTTTATGTGCAAAAATGGTTAGGAATTGAACATTGGGACTGTAGGGGCATGAACTAGCTCATTCTGGTACCAAAGCACTAACAGGATTTCCTGTCTCCTAGGAATACCCTTTCCTAATTTCATGAAGCAATGTCAGCAAGCATGTTAGTTGAATATGATGAACTGATCAGGGGAAAATGAGGACATTTATTTTATTTGCATAGTGACTGTGTTTTGGACAAACTAGGTCTCTTCAGTATAGATAAAATAACATTTCCACCCACTGATAGGCATATAGCTGTTGAGGTAAACTCAGGTTGGTGTGGGGTGGGTGATACCCTCCTCCCAAGTCCTTCTCAGCTATACTTCTCTAGCACTCAACACTTTCTAGCAACTCAAAACTTTTTGAAGAGCTGGATTATTTTTGGTAAAACAATGTTTAATATATGGGAGGGGAGATAGTTTTATTTCACTTAAATGTCGTCTTCCAAAGATGTTAGGCCTGAATAATTTTTATTTCTGCTAAAGAAAAACAAAACAACAACAATTAAGAAGTTGTATTGGGACTCCCCTCGTGGCGCAGGCGGTTGAGCTCAGTGCTGTGAAGCTGTCTGCAGCCTCTGCAGCACCGGTTCCATCCCTGCTGGCGGGTGAGGGTCCCACATGGCACGGCAGACCTCTCCTGTCTTGCCCGCTGCTCCCCTCAGCAGTGTATTTAAGTCAGTCTGCCTGTTCTGTTCCCCGCTGTCTCTGGTGAATCCTCTCACCCTCCCGCGCATCTGGACTGTACCCCGGTTCTTGTATAAATGAATCTTTTAAAAAAAAGTTTTATTTTCAAGTAAAACATACATGTTTTATATCCTGCTTTTATTCTCCTATATACTTTTTTTTTCAGTAAGATTTTGTACCTGGGAAAGTAAATTACACTGTAGGTTCTATTTCCTTATTTAGGGAGGAAAATAGCAAACCTTTGATTCTTGGTTTCATATAGAGTCTTTAAGATAATAATTTTTATGTGCAAAACAGTTCACTTAGTTTTATAAGCATTCTTTGGTATATTATTTTATGATCTTTGCTAGCTTCCGATTGAGGTAGAAGTGTATTTTCAAGTCTTCCAATTTCTCCTGGTCCTTCAACCATATTTTTGGTGAGATCACCCCATTTAATAAACACTACATGAAAGTAAGCCTGCGGCAATTGGGAGAGAATTCCACTGTCCCATCATTGTACACTCCTGTTTCCTAATTAGAAATTGTTAAATAGGGCCTCCCCGGTGGCGCAGCGGTTGAGTGCTGGGTTGCGAAGCTGCCCGCCTCTGTAGCGCCGGTTCGATCCCCAGCTGCTCCCCGGCCACCAGAGGAGGGTCCCACATGGTGCGCAGACCTCTCCTGCCTCCCGCTGCTCCCCTCAGCAGTGTACTTCGGTCCTTCTGCCTGCTCTGCTCCCCGCTCTGGCTCTGGTGAATTCTCTCACCCTCCCGTGCTTCTGACTGTACCCAGTGCTTGTATAAATAAATAAATAAATAAAATAGTTAAGCATATTAAAAAAAAAAAAAAAAGAAAAGATATTGTTAAATAAATGCTAACATCCTTGACTATCACTAGAGTTAACTCTGGTGCTCCCGTAGGTGTTAGCGGTTATCTTAATCTATGTTTATAAGTTTACCCCTCCCCCACCCAACCCTTACCTCTTCCCCACGTGAAAGCAGAGAAGGAAACAGTCCTGGAAGTTCTCACAAGGCAACTGTCAACCTCCCTTCCAAGACGTTTGCCTCCTTCCCTCTGGAGGGCTGCAGACACCGGTTAGGCAGCATTTACCCTGGGGGTCACCAGTTCCCAGAAGTCAGCATGGCCGGCCTTTCCGTTCAAGCGCGTAGAAAGGATGGCACCGCGTCCAAGGCATCAGGTGTTACCATCTACCCAGCACGGTCCAGCGTGAGTCACACTCCAGCCATGGAGGGAGACCTAGTGGAGGTGGAGCCTCAAGAGGCGCAGGTCCAGTCTCAGGACAACGGGGCCTTGGAGAAAGTGGACACGAAAAGCTCTTCATATGGGATGACGGTTGCTAACAGTCTAATCAGGTTCTACAATTTAAGAAAAAAAGGGGCCTCTACCAGGAAACCAAAAAAACGACAAGAAAATTTGGATCCGCCTTGCGGATTGGGCTCTATAATTATTCCCAGCTGGCAGCGCTTTAATAATGTCCACTGCTTCCTAGTTTTCTACTGCCTCTTGGTCATCTCTCAAGGTGAGCCTGAGGGGCGGCGATGCGGGCGGCAGCTGAGTTTGGTGAGGTAGGGAGGCCGGTGAGAGACAAATGGTATGTGTGCAGGGGCTAGTGTAGAGTGGGCTAGCTTTAGCCAGCTCTGGCATGGTCTTAAGATATGTCTGGAATCAAAACAGGTTAACTGGGTCACCACCTTGGGTTGGGCTTCGTCATTGCTTCACCTCATCAGGCACCTGACTAACACAGTTCCCCCCTCACAGTTTGGATAATAAGGGCCTAATCTCCAGAGAACCAACTGGAAGGAGTGTCTGTTCTTAATGTTCAATTCTGAGAAGTTCAGTGTTGAATCATTTGGGAAATTAAAGTTGAAAACACTATCTGTGACCACCAAATTTTTCTGGTTCTGACCACAATTTTGAGATATACGGACCAAACCACTTTCTGTCTGAATCTTGTGTCCTCCTGTATGGAGAGTAAAAGTGATATCTGACTTCAAATAATCTTTATCAGAAAACCCAAACTCAAAGGAGTCTGTCTTTGCCCACACATCTCTAGTTGATAAGAATCCACCACTCCCATCAGTCCTAGATTCTTTACTAATCTGTTCACATTAATGGTTTTTGAGTTTGCCAAATATGATCTCATTTTATTCTAAAATCCAATGCCTAAATAAGTGCAATAAAGACTAGATAAGAAACATGAGAGGAAAAACATCAACATCAGTTTACTTTGAGATCACCAAAGAATTTCTTGAGGAAGAAGCATATATACTTTGATAAGTAGGGACAGATCTAACAGCCATGCATGTAGTTAAAGAGTATTTATTGAATGATGTAGTGAAAAAATGGATGAAAGAGTGAGTGCTATGATAAACACTCAGATACAGGAAAACCTTGTTTTGAATGGAAGTGACACTTGTGACTGGGTAACGGTTTCTCCTAAGTACCTAAGCACTAAAAAGGGTAACTATGTTGATTTTATTGAGTGTGTCTTCCAGGAATTAGTATATAACTGAAGCAGAAAAGATATTCAATAAATATGTTTTGAATGTATAAATGAATTTTTTAAAAGAAGGGAATGACAAATTGTGGTCACATTGTGATCACATGTCTTTAAACAATAGAGTGACAATTTTGAAATGATACTAAAGTATTTTTACTTCCCACTAATATATTGAGAGGTAAGGAAGGGGTTTTACAGGCATCATCTTACTTAATATAATCTCCTTATTAGGTGGATAATGGGAAGTCACAGAAGACTTTTGAGCAAGTGGTTGACAGTGTTTGGTATTAGTTTCATAATCTGACTTCATACAAATTATTAAATCATTTGAGTATAATATTCAGTCATCCATTCAAAAAAAAGGATATATTTCTTTAAGTGATCTATTTATTATTTATTGCTACATTTTCAACAATTTTGACATAATTTCAAACATATGGAAAGGGTATAAATTTAATACAAAGAATTCCTGCATCCTTTTATGCCAGATTCTCCAGCTGTTAACTGGAGAATTTTTACCACAGCTCTTCCTTTACCTTTATTTCCCTATACGTGTAGATTTTTTTAGACATGTTTCCCAGTACTATCAAATACTCCAGTATGC
Organism: Talpa europaea; assembly: GCF_964194135.1. Classification (NCBI taxonomy): domain Eukaryota; kingdom Metazoa; phylum Chordata; class Mammalia; order Eulipotyphla; family Talpidae; genus Talpa; species Talpa europaea. Next base: position 61,755,874 of record NC_140071.1, on the reverse strand, counting down.
ATCCTCCCCAAATGAGGATTCTCTTACACACCACCATATGCCCCTCCCTGTCAGGGATATCAGTATAACACCATATCAAATGATAAATTGGTGACCCCACTCCAATGTTGCCAGTTGTCTTCAAATTGCTTCCTTCCCCCTTTTGTCCAAATATTCTACCCAAGAAAACATGTTACATCCCCCTATTTCTTATGTCCATGCAAGTATTAGAGAATATGGATCTTTCATATAATTTATTTTTCAATTGTGGTAACATTAGGATTCTCCTTCACTTTGTCTGTTGAACTTCAACCTGGTTATTCGATGTTTCCTATGACTCAACTCAGACCATTTTGTTCTGCCCGCTTCCCCCCCGCCCCGCCCACTCCATTTGTAGTTTGTCTTATCATTTCTTACCTGTGTGTTTTTGGTGAAGAAAGGTTTCAGTTTTGATACAGTCCATTTCATTAATTTTTTATGATTCACTCTTTTTGATTTCTATCAAAGAAAGTATTGACTTAATTGATGTTATAAAGATTTTCTGCTAATTGTCTTCCAGATGTTTAAAGGTTTATTTCTTGCGTTTAGGTCTCTGATCCATTTTGAATGAATGTTTTGTTTATGGAAAGAGTTACAGTTTTTTTTTTTCATATAGAACTCTTATTCCAGACTGATTTGTTGAAAAGACTATTATTTTAACCATTTTAGTTAAGTTGGTATTTTTGTTGAAATGCTGATCTCAGTTTATTTCTAGTCTCTATATTTTATTGACCAAATAGATCTATACTTAGACAAATATTATATTGCATTGGTTACTGTAACTTTATTATATCAATAGCTACTGCAATCAGGTATACTTCTGCCTTCATTCTTTTAAAAAAAAGTTATTTTTGGGCCTCCCTGGTGGCACAAGGGGTTAAGCACAGCACTGTGAAGCTATCCACAGCCTCTGCAGCCTGAGTTTGATCCCTGGCTGGCCAGGGAGCTACCCACATGGCACAGCAGAGCTCTCATGTTTTGCCAGATGCTCCCCTCAGTATTGTATTTCAGTAGATCTACCTATTCTGCTCCCCACTCTCTCTGGTAAATCCTCTCCCCCCCCCACCATACTTCTGGTTTACACCCCAGTTCTTGTATGCATAAATAAATAAATCTTTGAAAAAAAAAGTAAAAAAAAATAAAAAAGTTATTTTGGCTAATTCTAGACATTCTTTTCCATAATAATTTTAGAATCAACATATTGGTTATATTAAAACCTTACTAGAATTTTATTTTTTTTAAAGATTTATTTATTTATGCAAGCACTGGGTACAGTCAGAAGCATGGGAAGGTGAGAGAATTCACCAGAGCCAGAGAAGGGAGCAGAACAGGCAGACTGATGAAATACACTGCTGAAGGGATCAGCCGGGGGCAGGATAGGTCTGCGTGCCATGTGGGACCCTCGCCGGTGGCCGGGGATCAAACTGCAGCTGCAGAGCTTCGCAGCCCAGTTCTCAACCGCTGCGCCACAAGGGGAGGCCCTTTACTAGAATTTTAATTGTGATATTTATTCTGTAGAAATTGAGATCTTAATAATAATGTGTATTCCAATGCTTCACTGTATATCTCTTATTTAAGTTTTCTGTTGTAACTTGGCTAAATTTAACTCTTATCATTTATAGAATGATACTTTTGGCAGATTCCTTAGGACTTTTTACATACATGATTATGTCAACTGTGAAACACAATAGTTTTACTTCTTTCTTCCTAATCTGTATTTTTAAAATTTATTTTCCTTACTTTGTTGTACTAGGTAGTACCTCCAGTACAGTGTTGAACACAAGTTATAAAACAATGCATTCATTTATTTTTTGCTGATTTTAGGTAGAAATCACTTACAGCCTTTCACAATTAAATGTTAACTGAGAGTGATTGTACTTGTCCTTTATCACTTTGTGGATGTTCCCAATTAGTCTTAGTTGTTTGAAAATTTTTATCAGAAATTGGTGGTAGGGCCTCCCCGGTGGCACAGTGGTTGAGCTCTGGCTTGCGAAGCTGCCCGCAGTCTCTGCAGCGCTAGTTTGATCCCGGGCCACTAGGTGAGGGCCCCACATGGTGCACAGACCTCTCCTGCTGCCCACTGCTCCCCTCAGCAGTGTATTTTATCAGTCTGTCTGTTCTGGTCCCCGCTCTGATTCTGGTGAATCCTCTCACCCTTGTGCACTTCTGACTGTACCCAGTGCTTGTATAAATTTAAAAAAAAAAATTGGTGCTGAATTTTATCAAGTGTTTTTTTCTCCCTATTATGGTCTATGGAGATCATTAGGTATTTTTCTTCTTTATTCTATAAATTATAGATACTTCATATATATTTTATATACATAATATTATAGATTGCATTTACTTTGGGGGGATAATCAACCTTACATTCCTGGGATAAGCCCTCATTCTGGTTTGTTATCATTTTTCTATATTGCTGGATTAAATTTTCCAAAAATTTGTTAAGAATTTTTTATGTGGGTTTTTGTCTGCCTTTAGTATCAGGCAATACTTGCTTCATTAAATTAATTGGCCTTTTCTTTCCTTTCTGAAAGAGCTTATGTGGGATTAGGTGCCTATACAAACTCTTTCTGAATCAATTTGTCAATTTATTGTCCCTCTATGTCAATATCAGTACATGTTTATTGCCTATCAACTCCAAACTTGTCTTTTTTGCCTATTCTGTGAAAATTTACCTGGGTGCATTTTCTTTGCCAGATATCACAATATTAAACATAATGTCCATAGAAGGTACTGGGGAACCACTACACAGGGAATTTTACATCTTGGTTCTAATGAATGTGAAAAACATAAACCCCAAAATCATGATCCTCTGTTCATAGTAGAAGTAACTATTCCTCCTACAGCTGAAGAAAAAGCAGCACCTTGCTTGAAGAAAATGAATTTACATCTCTTAAATTAAAAGAATGCTATTTGCACTCATGACCTACTCCATAGCCACTTTTTTTGCTACCAGATTCATAACTAGAATCCTATCCCAGAATTTCCGAACTCACTATTAAGTCTGTCCTGAGAAATAATATCTTAAACACCCCAAATCTGCCTGCCACTTCCATGATGCTTATAGGTATCAAGTGGTTGGGTGTGTGCAGTGTTATTCTTTCTAAAATGAAGGAAAGTTTCTTCATTTCTACCACCCACTACCAAGAAAGAAACATAATTCTTGATACAACTGCAGTATTTTGAAAGTGAAAACTATTTAATAAAACTATTCCATGGTTTTGTTAAAGCCCAACTCAGCAGAGGCACTGAAAAATAGAGGAAAAGACAAATCTCCTGGGGGCAGAACAAAAAGTAGTGCATCTGACTGTCCCTATTGCCTAGATGCCATGCTGCCTTTGCTGAATGATTTGACCATCTGATGACTGGGATGGATGGATAAGGGTTCTGACTCTCTAAATGGACAGAAATATCCCAGATAAATATATTCACCAAAAGAAACTCATTGCAGAGGAAGCTCTTAATAATTGGGTAAATAGATAAGCATCCTGTGAATATTAGCTAGCATCTTTTCCGAGACATCAAATATCTTGTTTAATGGGTTCATTTTTATAGTGGGAATTGAATCAAAGATGAGGATAATACAAGAAATGAATAGATGGATTTATCTTCACCACAGTTGATTTGGCTGTTGCTCTACTGACTGCTTGATTTGCCACCAAGAAAAGTCAACATAATCTAGGAAATTACTCTATTCCTTAGTTAAACCAACCAGCGAACTGGAGGCAAGTTGATTACATTATCTGCTTCCACAATGGATTGGGCAACAATTTCTCTTCACTGAAATAGATATTTACTTATATATATATATATATATATATATATATATATATGGGTTCTTCTTTCATCACCAGAATGACTTTAATGAACAACATCAAAATCACCCATTTATTCATTCATTGCTTATAGTGAAGGAACTCATTTCAGAGCAAGAGAAATACATCAAGAAGTTCATGTTCATGGAGATCATTGATCTTACTACCATCTCAATAACCAGAAAATCTTGACCTTAGACAATTACAATGCCCTAGTGAAGACTTAGATAAAGCTCTAGCTAGGCAATCAATACAAAACAAAACAAAACAAAAAAAACTTGTGTGTTGACCCATAGAGTGAGATTCACTCTGAGGCAGCAACTTATATATGTTATCTGAGATCAAGAGAAGAGGGGTGAGTAGTAGAAGAAGGAAGTTATAAATATCAACGATGGTCTCATAACCATATAGAGAAATAAAAACTTTAGGAGCTCTGCTTTTTTCTCTTTCTTGTTTATGTGCATATATATATATATATATATATGTCTGTGTAAATATTCCAATTTTTAAATTTTCTCTTTATCTTTCCTTTACTATTTGACAAGAGTATTAACTGAGAGAAATTTGCAAATTCATGTATAGATTACAATATATTACTGAATTAGAGGGGAATTAATTCCTCAACTTCAGAGATGTGTAGTTACTAACAGGACATTTCTTACTTTGACCATTGTCCTCCTTCACCCCATCAAAAATGAGAATTAAAGAAACTTGTCCTCTTGGATTCAGGGAAGATTTTATATCTTTTTTCCTTCTGGCTTTGGTTTGTAAAACTGCTTGACTCTAATACAGGCATAGGGTTCCTTTTGCAACACAATTCCTCAAAAATTCAGTTAGTTCTGTGATATGTTTGATTAACTATACTTTTTAAACTACTTACACCTTTGCAATTTAAGTTTTTATGTAAAAGAAAATTCATATTGTCATTGAACTAGAAGAATAAGCATGACCTTGAAATGGATATGGTGACCAAATGGATTATGTCTCTCTCTTTTGGGGAGGTGAGAACATTTGTTTTTAAGAATGATAATTGCAAAATAGACCAAAGCATGATGATGTTGCTATTAATTTGGTAAGGCTATTTATATATGGGAAGAACGATAAAAATGTATCCCGGGTCATGTACAGGATGAACTTTGCCAATGATTTCTCTATTGATCATAAATTCCATGGTTCTACTTCTGGATTATGCCTATTTGCAAGAGGTCTGCCAGCCGTAACCTACATTTTCCACACTTTCTTGCCAGCTGGTTTCCACTAAGCACTGTCATTCAGAAGCTGTGGCAATAGAGTTGAAAAGGAGGGAAAAGGAGAGAGAGGGAAGCATCTTCTTCCCTCCACCCTTTCCAGTTATATTTTTGGCAGGTGTGACAATGCTGGGTGAATAAAGGCTCTGGAATTACTCTCAGTGGTCGATGAAGCTCCATGAACAACAGTGGATGATTCAGCAACAATAACCTCATGGACTCTAGCTTTGGAAACTGCAAGGGCAGCAGAAGCAGCAGGTGGCTCTGAGCTAGTTCTCCTAACTTTAGTAGGAGGTGGATCCTGGCTTCTTATCAAAGAATTAGTGATGGCAGTGCCAACAGTAATAGAAGCAACAACCTATGCCCCAGCACCTTTGACCACAGAAATATTATGAATTTTGATTAGTAACTCTTTTCCCTTTTCACTCCAACAAATGTGTTATCTTTAGTAGCCAACCCCTAAACGATTTTGTTTCTAGCATGTAGTGTGATTATTGTTTTCCTAGCTAAATGCTGAGTGACAGAAATGCACACATATGATTCCATTGATTTAGTGTTCAAGAGCATGACAAACAAATTCTATATTGTTCGAGAATGAATGTATTATCAAAAAAGTGTTTAAAAGATTCAAAAATGGTAAGCTTCAAACATAAAATGTGGGTTATGGAGGGAAAGAGAAGAATGTGTTTGAGTCTATGTTGCCTTCAATTATTTTGACAATGTTTTAGTTTCTGTTCTGGATGGTAGGCAGATAAAGTAGTCATTAGATTTATTTATTTTGCCATTATAGTTGAAATATGATTCATTAAAATAAAGATCAATATTGAGATGATTAAAATATCAATATTTTCAGTAAATGACACATACAGCTTTAAAAATAACTGTAAAATTCAATAGAAAGTATTTCACACAGGTTAAATCCAATTAATATTTTAGAAAAGACATCCTTATATGCTTACATATCTTAAATATTCAGAATAGTATAAAATAAACTTAAATCATCATGAATTAAAATTTAAAAAAATTAAAATGGTAATCTATTTTATCTCTTAAAATGCATATTACTGCTTTCTTTTTTTCTTTTTACATTCTAGGTATTGTGTTTAGTTTTATAGATCTGAGCACTGACCTTTTTTATCAGGCAAATCATGTGAGCAACTATAAGCATTTTTTGTTGACAGAGACTTATGATGTGTCATCTTGCCTGTCAGTGCTTCTCCTATTATTCTATGGCAAGAGAAGAAATGTACCAAGATTGCTTGCACTTGCCTCCTTTTTAGTAGGATTTGGATCACTTTTATTTGCCTTCCCATACTTCAGTGGAGAAATTTATCGAAAGGATGTAAAATATGCCGGTAAGATTTTTTATAAGATACTGTCATACATCAAGTCATTATTCATTTAAACTATTGACTATAGGAACTTACAATGGACTGTGATTCCATATACATCTATCCACCTATATCTATTTATATGACTCAGTTTATTAAGTTAATTAATTGTAGCTCCCTGTCACATAGATGCCACCATTCTGTAATCTTCCCATGATCATAAATATGTCTATGTGTGAGACTGGCATAGGAAAAAGGAAGTATATTTAGTATAATTATTTCATGAAAATTTCTTTCAATTTTCATATAATTAATATCTTGAGAACTTTGGTGATACCTTATGTCTTTCTGAATGCTTTAATTAATACCTTTATTTTGACCACTGCACTCATACACAAATGCAGATACCAACATAAACAAACTTACATACATAAAATGTAAAGATTGCCTCTCTTCTAGTGACTCCTACCATTTCAAAATGGGAGATGTCCTTCAAGACTTTGAATCTAAAAAGATGAGTGAGTTTTGGATTTTATTTTTCCCTCATTTTTTATTAGTGTAGTGGGCTATTCCCACTACATAAAGACAATTTGAAGTTTTTTAAAGATTTATTTATTTATGCATACAAGAACTGGGGTGCAATCCAGAGGTGCAGGGAGTGAGAGTATTCACCAGAGAGAGTGGGGAGCAGAACAGGCAGACTAACTGAAATACACTGCTAAGGGGAGCATCGGGGGAGACAGAAGAATTAGACTGCCACCTAATAACTAATTCTAACAAAAAGAATTTTTCCTTGTGTAGTGCCTTCACTGTCACTACAAATAAAATAGATACCACTTAAAACCATTATGAGATACTATCTCATGCCCCGAGAATGGCATATATTAAAAACACCACCAACACAGAATTGGAGAGGATGGGAAGAAATAGAAATCCTATCACATTGTTGGTGGGAATGAAAACTGGTTCAACCATTACAGGAAGTAATCTGGATATACCTTAAAAATTAAAAAAAAAAAAAGAAAACAAAAGCAGAGAATAAAAATGGTAGTCATCAGGGCCTGAAGCAGGAAAAAAAAAAGAAAGAATTATTATTTAAGGATACATACTTGCAACTAGTAGATAAATAAGTCAGAAAGACTAATACATACTACAGGGATGATGGAGCTCAAAAATATAAACACTAAATTTGCTAAGAGAGCACACTGTCATTTTTGGCAACACTAGTAGAAATGATAATTATTTGACACCACACTGGTGTTAGTTAAACCTACTATGGTGATCATATTGTAATAAAAAAATGTATCAAACTAGTTCATTATACACTTAGATTTTCACAATGCTGTGTGTCAAAATAATCCTGGTAAAACACTACCATATAAGGAAACAACTCATTATGAGGTGCAGTTAGCAGAAAACATAAAGAATCAGCAACTTAAGAACTTGTAATAAAGAAACCGGCAAGCAATAAAATGTGTGTGTTTAAAACAGCAAAAAAAAAAAAAATCTAAAAATGGAAATTCTATATAACCTAGCAAATTCTCTGGGTATATGTCAACCAACACAAAAGCCCTTATGGTCCACAATGTTCACAACAGCATTATTTACTGCAGCTAGGAACTGGAAGCAGCCTAGAAATCCACTGATGGGCCATTGGTTCAAAAGATGGAGTATATTCTCACCATAAGTATTATATAGCCATAAGAAAGGATGAAATGTAGCCATTTTCAACATAATGGAGGGAATCTGAGAGAATTATTTATAGTAAAATGAATGGGAATAATAAATATAAAAACTTGACATTTATATAACAGATAATTTAATAATGTAAAATAATTTCAAAAATATGTTGACTTCAGTAAACATCCTGAGAAATCTGAGGTTAAGAGGAAGGCGGAAGGAAAAGGAACAAGAGGATAGGGTATAAGATAATGGTGGTGTAAGTAAAATAAATACATAAAAAAATAGATAACTTGCTTGAATGAAAAGAATGCAAACTCTCACTTGAATAAATGCACTGAAGGAAAAGTTGCTTCTGACCATATTTATTTTTGTCTCATTTTATCCTTCTATATGGATAAAGCATTATTCTGAAAAAACTAAGAAAATAAATACTATGATATTCACTTTATGAAACATAAAAATATTATTATATAAAAGTACATTTTACCTGTGTGTGCCAGTTGTATGTGTTTAGTGATGATCAAAATAAAGATTTCTCTCTTTGTATTTCATAAGTAAATAATTCCTATAATTATCAGGACAACTAATACTTTAAGAAAAAAATATTAGGGATACCAGATGCCAAATTTAAGAAAAATATGTGTATATGGGTGTGTATGTGGTATATATTCATATATATATATGGGTATGTATGTATATATTCCTACTAACTCATAAATGCATATGTACAAATAGTCATACATACACATTTATATTTGGTTCAAAATATATGCAACTTTTCCAGTATTCCTACATATTACCTTTTATTATTGCATTTTTCTGAGAACACGATGATTGCAGAACTGCTGTATTCAATATAAATGAAAATTTAATGGAAAGAAACAAACACAATGGTGGAAATGCTTTAAAAAAGGTAAAATATCAACGATACTTTGTGTTTGGTATGTATTTAACTTTTGACTTATTTAACAAAAATATAATGATCTTTTTCAAAAGATATGTGCCTAGAAAGAAAGATTCCTTATGTTTGCAAGAGAAACACAATGTCATCTCAATCAAAATATGTGGCTTACTTCATCCTTGGGCAGATTCTGCAGGGAATAGCAGCAATACCCATTTATATCTCTGGAATAATTTTTCTTGATGAAAGCGTCACAACACACTCATCTGGTATTTACTTAGGCAAGTATTATTCCCTCTATTATAGTGGACCCATTTTGAATTTTTATTTAGCTTCTATATTTTGTTGTATACATCTAAAATGATAGAACATTTTTAATTTCTGGCCCTTAAAATAAATTGTAATCATTAATATCTGGTATGCTTAACTTTAAAATCACATTAATTGTGAGGAGCTACTTGAAATTTGGAATTGTGGAGTGGGCGGAGCAACATGGCGGCGAGGAGACGCTGCGAGTAAGATCTCCCATTAAAAAAAGTTAAATGGGAGGAAAAGCGGCAGGTCCCAGTGAGAACTGGGACACGGAAGATAAACGGACGACTCCAGCAAACTGCCCAAAGAAGAAAGTTGCCATAAAAGAGGACAAGAAGGGAGGGAAGCGCGGAACCCTGCTCCCCTCCCCCGCCCACAGAGGCGGCACTCTCCGACCGGCAGAGAGGAGGGAAACAACAAACCAAAACAGCCAACAAGAACAAAGGATGCAGCAAGCGGGTCTGTGAGTGGAAAGGAACTATTTCAGCCACCACACCCCATGAACGGGAGCTGTGGAGAACCCTGCAGGATCCGCCGCAGAGGTGAGCTCCAGGCGCCATTAAAGAGAGCCCCGCCCCCCAGGAGGAGACCAGCACCAGCACACAGCCCTGGCCACCCAGTAAGCTTGCACAGAAAGCGGTGCGGATCCGGATAGGATCATAGCTGCCCAGGTCCCCGCGCCTGCAACCTAGGCTTGCAGGGAGACGGCGGAGGCCCTCCCTGAGTGAGCAGGAACCAGGCGCCCAGGCAGGGGAGCGGGATTCAAAAGGCGCCATTCCCGCACCACTGATCTGGGCTACAGCCCGCGTCCTGGAACTGAGGGCTTTGGAACTGAGACCCGGGGCACGAAATTAGGGGCGTGGGTTCCCCACGACGGTGGGGCACAAGGCAGACACAGCACCCCAAAGCCGTTGAGGTGTACCCTACCATCCCCGCTCTGCTCCCTGTCCCACAGGGTGGAAAATTAGCTCCCCAAGGGCTCTAGGAGAGATCTCTGGCGCCACCTAGCGACTTGAAGCCAGCAGAGGCTCCTGAAGGAGCTAGTGGCCAGCTGGGGAGTTAGCCCACACCGGGCCCCTTCCGAACAAGTAGTCTGAGCCCACAGGGAGAGCGAGCACCCACAGCCGGGGAAGACCAGGCGCGCAGAAGAGTGTGCCTGAGACCAGACGCGCAGGGAGTGTGTCCCACATCACCATTTTAGAACAGGGACATTTCTTCAGTAAAGACTACCTGCAGAAGGCTTCCTCAGGAGCCAGAGGTGAGCGGGGGAAGTTCGCCCACGCCAGACCCCCTCTGGCCTGCAGTCCAAGCCCAGAGGGGAGCAGGAACCCACCGCCGGGGCAGACCAGGCGCACAGGGGAGTGTGTGCCCACATCGGCATTTTAGAACAGGGACCTTTCTCCAGTAAAGACTGCTTGAAACTGACAGATGACTCCTGGAGGAACCAGAGGGGAACAGAGAAGCCCACCCAAGATGCCGTCCAGTCCCAACAACACAGTGTCCCAACGCATATGGCAAATTAGAAAACAGACAGTAGGGAGGAGAAGAACCACACGCAACCTAGCAACTCTCCAGAGAAAAAGCACACCACAAAAAGAAAGCCAGCCCCCAGATTGCAACGACAATAACTTGGAAGAATTTCTGAGCCTTCCAGAAAGAGAATTTAAAATTGCCGTGATTAAAAAACTGACAGAAGTCATAAAGGAAAACAATGATAAGGGAAAAATAATCAACGATCAGAAGAATGCAATTGAGTCCCTAGAGAGGGAAAACAATGGTCAGAAGAAAGAAATTGAGTCCCTAAAGAGGGAAGTAAAAGAAATGCAGGAGATCAAAGAATTAATGGAAGAACTAAAGAATTCTGGGAAAAGCAATGAAAGCAGAATAGATGAAATGGAAGAACGAATAAGTACTCTTGAAGACACAGAAATAAAAAGAACCAAAACAGAAAAGGAAAGAGAAGTACGAAGGAAAAAGAACGAGGAAAGACTTCGGGAACTATCTGACTCCATGAGGAAAGGAAATATAAGAGTTATAGGAATACCAGAAGGAGAGGAGAGAGATGTAGGAACAGAGAAAATATTCAAAGAGATAATTGAAGAGAACTTCCCAAATGTGAAGAAGGAGCTGAAAATTGATATACAACAAGCAAGGAGAACACCAAACTTCCACGACGAAAGGAAAAATACAGCAAGACACATAATAGTAAAGCTCCCAAGAATCCAGGACAAGGAAAAAATAATGAAGCTGGCAAGAGGGAAGAAACAGATAACATTCAAAGGAAAACCAATCAGGCTGACATCAGACTTCTCCGAAGAAACACTACGGGCAAGGAGAGAGTGGAGGGACATAGTCAACAGACTCCAAGAAAACAGATGCCAACCAAGAATACTCTATCCCGCAAAGCTCTCCTTCCTATTTGAAGAAAGAATATGGACCTTCCCAGACAAACAGAAACTCCGGAATTTCATTGCAACTAAACCCCCACTCCAAAAAATACTACAAGGAGTCCTAAAGCCAGAACCTCAGAGGGACGAATAACAATGAAAGAAGGCCAAAAAAAAAAAGTTATTAAAAGAATAAATAAATAAAATCAAAGGAAAGACAAACACAATGGCAAATACAGATGTCAACATATCAATATTAACTCTAAATGTAAATGGACTAAACTCTTCAATAAAAAGACACAGAGTTGCAGCCTGGATTAAGAAACAAAACCCAACCTTTTGCTGTCTCCAGGAAACACATTTAGCTACAAAAGATAAAAATAGGCTCAAAGTTAAAGGACGGAAAACAATCCTACAAGCAAATGGACCAAAAAAGAAAGCAGGAACAGCTATACTTATATCAGATAAAACAGATTTCAAACTCAAAAAGATAAAAAGAGACCCCAATGGTCACTACATTATGATCAAGGGGACAATACTTCCAGAAGAAATAACACTCATTAACATATACTCACCAAACGAAGGAGCACCAAAATATATCAGACAAATGTTGTCCTCTCTGAAAACAGACATCAGAGAAAACACATACGTAGTGGGAGACTTCAACACACCACTATCAACAATGGATAGATCAACAAGACAAAAAATAAGTAAAGAAACCAAAGCTCTAAATAAGGACCTAGAGCAATTGGGCTTAACAGACATCTATAGAACACTAAACCCCAAAAAAACGGAGTACACATTTTTCTCAAGCGCACACGGATCTTTCTCCAGGATCGATCACATACTGGGGCACAAGACAAACATCAACAGATACACCAAGATTGAAATCATATCAACCATCTTTTCTGACCATGAAGGCATCAAACTAGAAATAAATCATAAAATGAAGGCAAGGAACTTTCCTACCTCATGGAGATTAAAAACCACACTACTGGAAGACCATTGGACTAATGAGGAGATCAAAGAAGAAATTAAAAAAATTTTTGAATTGAACGACAAGGAGGACACCAATATCCTAAATGTATGGGATGCAGCAAAAGCAGTAATAAGAGGAAAATATATAGCAATAGAAGCTCACATCAAGAAACAAGAAAGAACGCAAAGAAACAACCTAATCTCAAAGCTCAAAGATCTAGAAAAAGAACAACAAAAAAACCCCAAAACCAGTAGAAGAAAAGAAATAATAAAAACCAAAGCAGAAATAAATGAAATTGAAACTAAAAAAACAATCCAAAAGATCAATGAAACCAAGAGCTGGTTCTTTGAAAAAATCAATAAAATAGACAAACCCCTAGCCAGGCTCACAAAGGAAAAAAGGGAGAAAGCACAAATAAACAGGATCATCAATGAAAGAGGAGAAATCACAACGGACACAGCAGAAATCAAAAGAATAATCAGTAACTACTATGAACAGTTATATGGAAACAAGTTTAACAATCTAGAGGAGATGGACAAATTCCTACAACTCTACAATCACCCAAAGCTAGATAAAGAAGAAATAGAACACCTAAACAGACCAATTACAATTAGCGAAATTGAAATGGTAATCAAAAACCTCCCCAAAAACAAAAGCCCAGGACCTGATGGATTTACAAATGAATTCTACCAAACATTCAGAGACGAATTAGTGCCTATCCTTCACAAACTATTCCAAAAAATTGAGAAGGAAGGGACAATACCAAACACGTTTTATGAAGCCAACATTACACTAATACCAAAACCGAACAAGGACAACACAAAAAAGGAAAACTACAGGCCAATCTCCCTAATGAACACTGATGCAAAAATCCTCAATAAAATTTTAGCTATCAGAATCCAACAATGTATCCATAAGATAATTCACCACGACCAAGTTGGATTCATTCCAGGGGCACAAGGATGGTTTAACATCCGAAAATCAATCAACGTTATCCAACACATCAACAAAAAGAAATATAAAAACCATATGATAATATCAATAGATGCTGAGAAAGCTTTCGACAAAGTGCAACACCCATTCATGATAAAAGCCCTTGAAATTCTTGGGATACAAGGAACATACCTCAACATCATAAAGGCCATCTATGACAAGCCAACAGCCAGTATCATTCTCAATGGTGAAAAGCTGAAAGCAATTCCATTAAGATCTGGAACAAGACAAGGATGTCCACTCTCACCATTGCTTTTCAATATAATACTGGAAGTCCTAGCCAGGGCAATAAGACAAGAGAAAGACATCCAAGGAATCCAAATAGGAAAAGAAGAAGTCAAACTATCACTATTTGCAGACGATATGATATTATACATAGAGAACCCCAAAAACTCCACAGAAAAGCTAATTCAACTCATCAATCAGTTCAGTAAAGTGGCAGGATACAAAATCAACACGCAAAAGTCAGTAGCCTTCCTATACACAAACAATAAATCTGAAGAAGAAGAAATCAAAAAAACCATCCCTTTTTTTATTGAAACAAAAAAAATCAAATATTTGGGAATAAATCTAACAAAAGAGGTAAAGGACCTATACAAAGAAAACTATAAAACACTGTTAAAAGAAATAGAAGAAGACACAAAGAAATGGAGAGACATCCCCTGCTCATGGATTGGAAGAATAAACATTATTAAAATGGCCATCCTTCCAAAAGCAATATACAGATTCAATGCTATTCCAATCAAAATTTCAATGTCATTCTTCAAAGAAATAGAACAATTATTGATGAAATTCATATGGAATCACCAAAAACCCCGAATAGCCAAAGCTCTCCTGAAAAAAAAAGAAGGGAATGGAGGCATCACACTCCCAGACTTCAAACTATACTACAAAGCCATAATCATCAAAACTGCATGGTATTGGAACAAGAACAGACATACAGACCAATGGAATCGAATAGAAAATCCAGAAATAAACCCACAGATTTATGGTCAACTAATCTTTGACAAAGGAGCAAAGAATATGCATTGGAGCAAAGAAAGTTTGTTCAATAAATGGTGCTGGGAAAACTGGGTCGCTACATGCAAAAGAATGAAGCTTGACCACCACCTCACACCATACACAAAAATCAACTCAAAATGGATTAAAGATCTAGACATAAGACCTGAAACCATAAAATATATAGAAGGAAATATAGGCGAAACACTACGTGATTTGCACATCAAAGACATCTTTACAGACACATCACCCAAAGCAGTGATAGTGAAGGCAAAGATAAACAGCTGGGACTACATCAAATTAAAGAGCTTTTGCACAGCAAAAGAGACAATAACAAAAACAAAGAGAAACCCCACCAACTGGGAGAACATTTTTGCACCCAACACTAATGATAAAGGACTGATCACAAAAATCTGCAAAGAGCTGATGAGACTCAACAACAACAAAGAAAATAATCCAGTCAAAAAATGGGCAGAAGAGCTTAAAAGAAACTTCTCTGAAGAGGAAATGCAAATGGCCAACAGGCATATGAAAAAATGTTCAACATCACTTGTCATCAGGGAAATGCAAATCAAAACTACCATGAGATACCATCTTACACCAGTGAGAATGGCATATATTAAAAAAAACTAGCAACAACAAATGTTGGCGAGGGTGTGGAGAAAAAGGAACTCTTCTGCACTGTTGGTGGGAGTGCAAACTGGTCCAACCACTGTGGAAAGCTGTGTGGAGATTTCTGGACCTACTAAACATAGAGCTTCCATATGATCCAGCAATTCCACTCCTAGGTATTTACCCAAAGGACACAGAAACATCAATTCCAAAGAACACCTGCACCCCTATGTTTATAGCAGCACTGTTTACAATAGCTAAGCTTTGGAAACAACCCAAATGCCCAAAAATAGATGACTGGATCAAGAAGATGTGGTACATATATACCATGGAATATTACTCAGCATTCAAAAAAGATAAACACATGCAATTTGCAGCAACATGGATGGCGCTGGAAGGGATCATGCTCAGCGAAATAAGCCAAAAAGAAAAAGAAAAATACCGGATGGTCTCACTCATAGCAGGAATCTAGAAAACTTAAATAAGGGACCAGGAAAATGAATAACTATAAGCAAGTGAAAATCAAAATCAACAAAAAACTATGAACCAGAGACACTTTTAGGGGGGCGGGGGCGGGAGGGGAGGGATTGGGCTCAGAATGGGGGGGCTGCAATTGTATGGGGAATATAACAATAAAATTTATAAAAAAAAAAATTTGGAATTGTGGACAGCTTGTTTGAAGATCACTGAAAAGACAGAAAAATACCCTTCTTAAGAAATAAAAATTGCACTTTATGTGTGTGTATATATTCTATATACACCTGTAACATATATCTCTACATATATATGTATGTGTGCACATATGCATGCATATGTGCACACATACACCGATATATATGATATCATATCAAACTACAGGCTGAAGTTGATTTCTGTAGGAAAAATATGTCTCATATTACTAGATTGAATTGCTTGGGTAGCTGTATTTTTAAACTTTAGGTATATAGGTGGGAAGTTGCTGCCCTTGTGTCCAATAAGGGGACAGAAACAATGTTTTATGTCTCCTTAGTACTAAGTTCACGCGTTTCTAAAATAATCACCATTGTACTAAACTCTGTGCTTCAACTCACTTAATTTTGGGGGAAGCTCTGTGGGAGGATGAATTGATTCTAGTGTAATATCCTCTATTTACAGGCTTTACACTAATGTAATTTATAAAATTAAGTCTGGGGTATATTTCAGAATAATCTGTAATTCTTTATATTACAATAACTTCTGGTTTTGGTAGATCATCTATATATACTATCATTTTTGGAAAAATATATAAAGTTTTGTTTTCATATACTTATTGTGAAGGGAACTTCAAAGAAAACAGCATTTTTGTACCAAAATAATAATTTTTCCACAAGACATAGGAGACTCTTGTAAATAAGTGAAAATAAATGATATTCATATTTATCTTTGCTTTTGGAAAACAAGTTTTGCACTGATTTATTGGTGCTAGCTGAAGGTGGCAATGCCTATGTTTGTTTTACTGTTGGTTCAACCAAATATCAGTTAAAACACACATATAGACACAGGAAAGAGAAGCTTACTTTATTGCCATCTCCTGCCACCCTTGAAGTTAACGTGCAGTACACAGGCCTGTTGATTATATTAAAGTGTCACCTTGCTTTAGGTGCCACAAATGAAATGAAATAAGGTATATTGAATTCATATTTATATAAAATATAGGTGTATTCATTTACATGAAACATTATTTATATGAAATATATAAATTAAATAAAGTTAATTACATGTAAATTATTTGATTTTCTCTAATACATTCATTGGTTAATAATCATGGTGATTCATTTTATGTGTCACCTTGGCTGGATCATGGCAGTCAGTTTAGATGTTTCTGTGATATTTTCTTAGAGGTGTCTAACATTTACAATCATTGGACTTTGAGTAAGAGCAGATTACCCTCCTTAATGTGAGTCTGATCCTTGATGTCTTTCAAAAAATAAGCTGATGTTTCCCAAAAAAGAAGCAATTCTATTTCTAGACTGTAATATAGAAACCCACCCTGAGTTTTTCCAGTCTGCTGGTCTGCCCTGTGGATTTCTTCTTAATTATGTACCCAAAAGTATAATACATACTCTTATGTGGATGTCCAGCCTGTCTGCCCTACAAATTTGTCCCTTCGTTGTGCCCACAAATCCCTAAACCCATTCCTTTATATTTTTATTTTTTTTTAAATAATAGATTTTATTTTTATATTCCCCATACAATTGCAGCCCCCCCATTTTGATCCCAATCCCTCCCCTCCCACCCCCACCCCCCAAAAAGCGTCTCTGGTTCATAGTTTTTTTGTTGATTTTGATTTTCACTTTCTTATATTCATTTTCCTGGTCCCTTATTTAGGTTTTCTAGATTCCTGCTATGAGTGAGACCATCCGGTATTTTTCTTTTTCTTTCAGGCTTATTTCGCTGAGCATGATCCCTTCCAGCGCCATCCATGTTGCTGCAAATTGCATGTGTTTATCTTTTTTGAATGCTGAGTAATATTCCATGGTGTATATGTACCACATCTTCTTGATCCAGTCATCTATTTTTGGGCATTTAGGCTGTTTCCAAAGCTTAGCTATTGTAAACAGTGCTGCTATATACATAGGGGTTCAGGTGCTCTTTGGAATTGATGTTTCTGTGTCCTTTGGGTAAATACCTAGGTAAACCCATTCCTTTAATTGACTCCCTGTCTCTTTCTGTCTCTGCCCCTCCCCCATTTTGTCTGTTTCTCTGGAGAATCCTTACTAGTCAAGTATGCCTTGAAGCTTTCAGAAATAATCCATTTCAGTGATGTGATTTTTAATCATTTTTATGACAAAGCTGACATAGATCAATTTTTGATGTTCAGTATTCATTTTATAGGCTGTGTGGAAAGTTCAGTACCAGTTGGCTATGCTTTGGGTTACACAATAGGCGCACCCCTAACTAATACCTTAGAGAATGACACTGTTGTGAAGAGGTAAGTAAATTTTTTTCCTTTTTGTAATTTACATCATGTTAAGTACTTATGGACCAGATAGTATAGTTGATTAATATATGTTTTTAATTTAATTTGTAAAAGATATGCAAATGTGATTATATATACATATATTTAAATACATCCAAAATACACACTGTATCTTTATGACTTGAAATATAATTTTAAAAATACTACTTAAAATGGTAATCTTACCACTAATGCTGCATATAGATATTTTTTTAAATTGTGATGAAAAACACATAACATAAAATTTATCATCCTAGCCACTTTTAAGTACAGTAGTGTTAACTATATGCGTGTTTCTGGGCAACAGATCTTCAGAACTTCTTCATCTTGCAAAACTGAAACTGTATTCACTGCACAACTCCTCTTTTCTCACATCTCCCCAGGTTCTGACAACCACCGTTCTAATTTGTTTTTAAGAGTTACATTATTTTAGGTAATCATATATGTAGAATCATTCAGTATTTGTCTTTCTGTGACTTATTTCACTTAGCATAATGTCCTCAAAGTTTTCTGTTGTGTATGATATTTCTGTTTTTTTTAAAGCTAAATAATATTCCACTGTATGTATATACCACATTTTCTATCTTCATTTATCTTTAATAGACATTTAGGTTACTTCTATTTATTGGATGTTTTGAATAATGCCTCAGTTAACATGACTGTGCAAATATCTCTTTGAGAATTGATTTTTAATTCTTTTGAATATAGTCTCAGAAGTGGGATTGTTAGATCAAATAGTAGTTCTATTTTTAATTTTTTGGAGGAACTTCCATATGGTTTTCCACAGTGGCTATCCCCCCTTTATATTCCCAACAGTGCACAAAACTTCCAATCTCTCAACATCCTTGTTATTCTCTGTTTATTTTGTTTGTTTGATTTTGGTAACAGTCACCCTCACAGATGTGAAGTGGTATTTTATGTGGTTTTGATTTCCCTGTAAATTAATGATGTTGGACATCTTCATATACTCATTTGTCATTTGTATATTTTCTTTGGAGAAATGTTCATTCAGATTCTCTGCCCATTTTAAAATTAGATTTGTATCATATATTTCCTCCCATAATACAGTTTGTCCTTTCAATCTGTTAATTATTTCCTTTGTTGTGCAGTTTTTAAGTTTGATATTGTCCTGTTTGTCTAATTTTGTTTTAGTTGCCTGTGGTTTTGGCATAATATCAAGAAATTATTGCCAAGGTCAATGCCGTGAATATTTCCTACTGTTTTGTCTTCTAGGAGTTTTATTGTTTGAGGCATTATATTAGATCTTTAATCTGTTATGACTTATTTTTTTGCAAATGTTGTAAGATAAGTGTTCAATTTCCTTGTTTTTCATTGGATATCTAATTTTCCAGCACCATGTGTTGAAGAGACTATTCCTGACCCATTCTGAATTCTTGTCACCCTTGTCAGGATCATTTTACCATATCTATGAAAGTTTATTTCTGGGTAGTATATTCTATTTTATTGGTCTGTATTTCTTTCCTAATACCAGTACAATAAACAGTCTTTTGAAACTGTAATTTTATAATGTAACTTGAGATCAGAAAGTATGAGACCTGCAGCTTTCTTTTTCTTTCTCAATATTGTTTTGACTATTTGGGGTCTTTTTCTGATTCCATATGAATTTTGTCCCTGATTTCACAAAATTTTTCATTGAGATTTTTGTAGGCATTTTCATTGAATCTATATACCACTCTGGATAGTAAGGAGATTTAAATAATTATTAAGTCTTCAAATCCACAAACACAGGTGTCTTTTATATTTATCTTTATTTCTTTCAGTAATGTTTTATAGTTTTTCATGTACAAGTGTTTCACCTTGTATACTGTTCATCAGTAGTATATAGAAACACACATGATCTTTATGTTTTGTGTTCCACAACTTGTTTAAATTAATTTATTACTTCCAGTAAATTTTTGGTGTCATCTGCAAACAAAGATAATTTTACTTCTTCATTTATGTTACTGCTTCCTTTGGATGACTTTTATTTCTTTTTCTTACCTAATTGTTTTGGCTAGAATTTCCAATACTATGTTGAATAGAAATGGTGAGATAGGCATCTTAGTCTTGTTTCTAATCTTAAAGGGAATTTTTTTCAGATATTTACCATGATGTTAGTGATAGGTTTTATATATTTATATATATATCTTTTATTATGTTGCAGGAATTTCTTCTATTTTCAGTTTATTGAGAATTTTCATAATGAAAGAACATCAAAATTTTTGATCTGCATCAATTGAGATGATTGTGGGGTTTTGTCCTTCATTCCACTAATTTGCTATATTGCTTTGATTAATGTTCACATGTTGCATCATTCTTGCATCCCAGCAATAAATCTCATTTGGTCATGATGTATAATCCATTTCATGTATCATGCATTTAGTTGTGTTAATACTTTGTACCTGAATTTTATATCAGTATTCACCATGGATAAGACTATCCTTTTCTTTCCTGTATAGTTTTGAGATATTATGGAAGTATTACTTCTTCCTCAATTTTTTGAAAGTCTGTATCTGATAGGAATTAGTTCGTCTTTGAAAATTTGGTAAAATTCACTTGCGAAGCCATCTGGTTCTGGACTTTCGTTATTTCAAGAGTCTGATTACTATTTCAGTGTCCTTCTTGTGATTGGTTTGTTTAGCATTTTATTTCTTTCCTACTCAGTTGTGGATGATTGTATAAATCTAAGAATCTGTCCATCTCATCTAGGTTGCTGAATTTGTTTGCATATAAATGTGCATAGTAATCTCTGATTGTCCCCCTGAATGTCTGTACTAATAGTCTGTTGGAATTTTTCCTCTTTCATTTTTGATACTATTAACTTGAATTTTTTTCTCCTTTTTTTTTTTTTTGAGCCTACCTAGAGGTTTGTCTTTTTTGTTCATTTTTTCAAAGAACTACTTTTAGTTTCATGACCTTAAGAGCCACCTTTTTGATTTCCATTTCACATATTTCTGCTCTGATTTTTTAATTTTTTTCCATTTGCTGACATTCAGATTTTTTGTTCTTTTCATGTACCTTGAGATAAAAGATTGTTAGATTAGGTTCTTTCTTGGTTGTTGACATGGGCCTGTATTTCTATATGCATCCCTTTTACAATTGCTTTTGCTGTGTCCCATATGTGTTGGGAGGCTGTGTCCTCATTATCATTTGTCTCAAGGTACTTTTTGATTTCTTCTCTTTCCTCATTAACCCATTAGTCTTTCAGTAGTGTGCTGTTCAGTATCATGTTTTAGAATAACTCCTTTTGTTGTTGATTTCTACTTTGATAACCTTATGGTCAGATGATAGTTGATATGATTTTAATGTTCACAAATTTGTTATATTTATCTTGTGACCCAACATGTGGTCAATCCTGGAGAATGACCCATGTGAATTTGAGAAAAATTTGTATTCAGCATTTGTGTGTGTGGAGGGCGGGGTATGGGGGGCAGGAGCAGTGCCCTATAAATGTCTAGTACATCCAGATAACCTAGTTCTTTGTTTAGGGAATTATGCCCATATTTATTTTCTCTCTAATTCATCTGTCCATTGGTGAAATGGGGTATTGAAATCTCCAACGACATATGTATTTTCTCCAAAGTCCATTTTCAGATTTAGTAGTAATTGTATGATGTGTTTTGATGCTGCTTCGTTTGGTGAGTATATATTGATGAGTCTTGTCTTCCTGTTTTATTGTTCCCTTAATCATTATATAGTGTTCATCCGTGCCTCTTATTATCTTCTTATGTTGGAAGTCTATGTTATCTGATACAATTATGGCTGTTCCTGCCTTCATGTGGGTATCATTTGAATTTTTTTCCAGCTTCCCTTTATTTTCAACCCGTGTTTATCCTTAGAATTTAGGTGTTTCCTGGAGGCAGCAGAAAGTTGAAATCTGTTTGCTGATTCAACTTGATATTCTATGTCTTTTTATTAATGAGTTCAGTCCATTATATTTAGAAAGATTATTGTTATAAGAAAGTTTCCTGGGCCTCCCTGGTGGCGCAAGGGGTTAAGACACAACCTATGAAGCTGTCTGCTGCCTCTGCAGCATGAGTTCGATCCCCTGCTGGCCAGGGAACAAACCACATGTTGCAGCAGAACTCTCCTGACTGGCCCACTGTTCCCCTCAGCAGTGTACTTTGGTCAATCTGCTTGTTCCGCCGTTCCCCACTCTGTCTTTGGTGAATCCTCTCACAGGCCACACCTCTGGCCTGTACCCCAGCTCTTGTATGCATAAATAAATCTTTTTTGAAAAAAGCATTTCTTAAAAAAAAAAAAAAGTTTTCTACTGCCATTTAGTCCTTAGTTTTGTGATTCTATTTAATTGCTTGTTCTATTTCATGTGTTTATTCCTCTGTTTGGTTTAAATACTAACACTCCTTTTATTATTTCCTGCAGGGGGTTTTAGTGTTTGGATGCTCTCAAAGGTTCTGTTTGTCTGAGGACTTTGTTTCTCCCTTATATCTGAAGGAGATATTTGCATTGTGGTTGGTATTTTGAATGTGTCACTCCATTCTCTTCTTGCCCATAGAGTTTCTTCAGAGAACTCTGATGTTAGTGTAATCAGGGTTCCTTTATAGGTTATCTGCTTCTTCCCCTTCATCAGCTCATATTTTTCTTTGTATTGGACTCTTGGAATTTTAACTACTGTATGTCTTGCTGTAGTTTCTTTTAATCTGTTGCTTGTCATTCTTTTGACTGCCTGTATCTGAATGTGCCCTTCCCTTGGAGATGTGGATGATTCTTATATTTCCTTTCCTACTGGTGTCAGATAATTCTTGAAATGTTTATTCATTTATTTTCCTTTGTATCTCTCTTTCCTTTTCGGTTTTGAATATTTCTATTTTTAATATTTGCATCTTCAAGCTCATTGATATGGTCTTTTTTTTTTAAAGATTTATTTATTTATTATATTTTTATTTTTTATTTATACAAGCAGTGGGTACAGTCAGAAGCGCAGAAGGGTGAGAGAATTCACCAGAGCCAGAGCGGGGAGCAGAGCAGGCAGAAGGACCTAAATACACTGCTGAGAGGAGCAGAGGGCGGCAGGAGAGGTCTGTGCGCCATGTGGGACCCTCCTCCAGTGGGGGGAGCAGCTGGGGATCAAACCGGTGCTGCAGAGACTGCAGGCAGCTTTGCAACCCAGCGCTCAACCTCTGTGCCACCAGGGAGGCCCTAATTGATATGGTCTTCTACTTGGTGTATTCTACTCCCTCAGCTTGCTCCAGAATTTTCCATCTCTTGTATTAATTTTTCTACTTTTTCATTTCTATTCTTTTCTTATTTGGAATTTCAATTTTAATTTTCTTTTCATTGATTGTGTTCCTCATTTATTTGCTTTCCTGAGATTTCTTGCATATCTCCAATCTGCATTTTTGAATTTTCTTTGTATTGTCTCAATTCTTTAATTTTCATAATTATGACAGTTTTGAATTCTGTATGTGATAGGGAAAAAAGTTATTTTATGTGGTTGTGACTTGGTTCTGGAGATTTTTTTTCTCTTTCTGTGTATTGTTCACCTGTGGACTTTCTTGGCCATTTGTATTGTTTCTTTTCCCCTATTTTTTGCCATTGCTATTGTTGGATCTTTTTTTGTGTTAGGGTCCTCCTCTCCCACTATTCAGGACATTTACTGGTTGGTGGAGATAGCAAGTGGTGCCTAATAGAGTTTTTTGTGGTGGTGGGAGTTCAACCTGAGGCTGTCAGGACCTGGCTCCAGGTGCTGTTATCAGGGCTGGGTGGGAGTCAGGGCCAGTCATCAAGAATATTTGGTGTTGCTTTGATAGTAAGTGTTGAGTGGTACCATGTATTTGAAAAGGTATGAACCTATACCCTTAAACCATTTACAGATTGTTAACTCAATAAAAAGTATTTTAATAATTAAAAAAAATACCAGGATATGAGTGTTATTACTGCTCAATATCTAACTTATCAACAGTAGAAGTCAAACCCGATCCCCTAATATGACACAGTTACTGGTAGACAAAATGTCATCAGTTTAATTGCATTTTAACACAGAGGATATTTGTCTTGACAGGGGAAAATACAAACCCCAGAAGGAATTTTTGTCTTAATTCATGAAAACTTTATAACAAAACTATCATAGACAGAGCTTATTAACAACAAAAACCTATTTATCACAGTTCTGGCAGTTGGAAATTCCAAGGTCAAGAGGTCAGGAAATTTGGTGTCTTGTGAGATCTTACTTTCTGGTTCAGAGACTGTAATCTTCTCCTTTTGTTCTTACATGGATGAAAGATCATGAAAGTTCTGTAGGATCTCTTTTATAAAGTTATTAATCACATTCATTTAGCTCTACCCTCAGGGTATAATCACCTCCAATGTGCCCCTTCCCTATACCATCATACTGGGGGTTAGGATCCCAACATATGAATTTGGAGGGGGACACAAACAGTCAGTCTAGAATATCTACCTACAGTGCTCTGTTTGGATCACCATTCAAAGACTTACGGATACCATGTTCATTCCTGTAGTTTCTCATACAATATTGCCACTGATTAGATTGCTTATAATAAGACAAAGGAAATGAGACAATATTACTTCAGGATTCTCTGGTCTTACTCAGCACCTCATTATCCAGAAATAAATGGCTTGATAGAATGATGTTATAGCTTGGACCCTTCAACAGATTTTTTGTAAAGTCTTTTAGGATTTTCTATAGGTAATATCATGTTATGTTAAAAAAGAGTCAGTTTACTTATTCCTTTCTGATTTGGATTTTTTTTTTAATGAGGTTTGCTTTCCTAATTGCTCTAACTGGTAGTTTCAGTTTTATGTTGAATAAAAATTAGCTGGGGCATCCTTGTCTTGTTCTTGATTTTATAGGAAAAGCTTTCAACATTTTACTATTGAATAGGATGTTAACTGGGAGCTTGTCCCATATCACCTTTATTATATTGAGATATGGTCCTTCCCTGGCTGTTCCCCTTTTGCTAGGTTCTTACTGCTAAGGCTGTTTTTTTTTTTTATTTTTGAATTAATCAATTTTTAATTGAGGTAATATTTGGATGCTCCCATCAGATATTGCATCATATAACCCACCTGCATTGTCCACTGTGCTTCCTTCCCTCTTTGTTCTTACCCCTCCAACCTCTGGATGCTTCAGTTTTGTAGTCAGCTTTCAAAGGTTAACATTTAAGCTTGTCTTTATCTGACGCTTAGTTCGGTTACCCTGTATTACACATATTAGTGATACCATCTGATATTTATCTTTCTTCTTCTGGCTTATTTCACTTAATATCATCACTTTTAACTTTATCCATGTTGCCACAAATGGCATGAATTTATATTTTGACTGCCGAGTAATAGTCCATTGTGTAAATATACCCCATATTCTTGATTCACTCATCTATTTTGGGGACAATTAGGTTGTTTTCATAATTTGGTAATAGTAAATAGTGCCGCAAAAAACTTGGGAGTGCGAGTTTCCTTTTGAAGTAATATTTTGAAATTTTTGGTAGATGCCTAGGAGCAGAATTGCTGGGTCATATGGCAGATTCATTTTTAACATTTGAGACTCCTCCATAGTGCTTTCCATAGGACTAGACCAGTCTGAATTCCTGTCTACGGAGGGTTCCTTTTCTCCGCATCCTCACCAGCACTTGTTTCTGCAATTTTTGATTTGGGCCATACTGACACGTGTGGTCTTGATTTGCACTTCCCTGATGATAGGTGATGATGAAACTTTTTTTCATGTGCCTTTTTGTAGTCTTTGTCTTTTTTGAAGAAGTGTCTATTTTTTTTTTAAAACAAGATTTTTTTTTTAAACAATATATATTTTTTAAAACAAGATTCCCTTATAGGTTTTTTTTAAAGATTTATTTATATATACAAGAACCGGGGTACAGGCCAGAGGCACGGGAGGGTGAGAGGATTCACCAGAGACAGAGTGGGAAGCAGAACAGGCAGAAAGACTGAAATACACTGCAGGGGAGCAGTGGGCAAGACAGGAGTGGTCTGCCGCACCATGTGGTTATCTCTCTGGCCAGCCGGGATCAAACTGGTGCTGCAGAGGCTGCGGACAGCTTCACAGTGCAGCGCTTAACCACCTGCACCACCAGGGAGACCCTATTTCTTCTATTTTTTTGATAGGGTTGTTTTGTTCTTGTTGAGTTATATGAGTTCTTTATAGATCTTAGGTTCCTTGTCAGATGTGTGAAGTGTAGACATTGTGTCCCATTCAGTACAGTGTCTTCATTTTAGTTATGGTTTCTTGCACTGTGCAGAAGCTTTTTAGTTTGATACAGTTTGAGTTGTTTATGTTCTCTTTTGTTTTCCTTACTATTGGGATGAATCCTTAAAGACATCACTGAAGCTTATGTCATAAAATGCTTTGCCTATCTTTTCTTCAATGGATTTTATGGTTTCAGGCCTTACAACTTTATCTTTTATCCATTTTGAATTGATTTTTATGTATGGTGTAAGATATATCTTCTTATACACACGTTGTTGAGAACTTTTATCAGGGGTCAATGACAGTTTTAGTCAAGTGCTTCTTTTTTTTTTTTTTTGACTTTACATGTTTGAGAACGTTTTATTCTGTCCTCATTCTTTAATTAATTTATTCTAAGATATTTCAAAATCCATTAATATTTTGAAAACATTTTTGTTGCCTTCTATCTTCCATTGCTCTTTTTTTATTTTATTTTATATATTTTATATCATTTTTTATTTTTGCACAACGTATGCATTTTCCTCTTGGTTCTTAATTGACTTGATCATATGATTTTATTCTTCACGTGTTAATGTAGCATATAAAATTGCTTGATTTGCAGATGTTGAGCCACCCTCACATTCCTAGACTATATCCCACTTGATTGTGGTATATGATTCTGTTACTGTATTGCTGAATTAGGTTTGCTAATATTTTCTTGAGGATTTTTGTATTTATGTTCATCAGGGATACTAGACTGTTATTTTCTTTATTTGTAGTGGTTTTGTCTGGTTTTGGTTATACAATTAAATTTAACTTTTAATTTTTATATATAGATTATAAGGCATAGATCAAGCTTATTTTCCTTCAAAGGTTGACATAATTATACTAATGACATTTATTATTCCATGGCTTTTAAAAATTAATTTATTTTTATTGATATTAAACAACTTCTCTGTAATAAATTTCCTATTTACATAGTTTTTGGTCAATACAATGTTTTAATAAAAATAACTAAAACTTTATCATATAATTTGCTATTTGTTTGTGGAATTCTCCACTCATTATTCTTCATCAAAAGTGAAGCTATTTTTGCAGTTACTCTTTTTTTTTTTTTTATAGAGGCATGTTTTTTTATTTATTTATTTTATTTGTTTGTTTGTTTTTTGTTTTGTTTTTTTTTACATGCACTGGGTACAGTCAGAAGCGCGGGAGGGTGAGAGAATTCACCAGAGCCAGAGTGGGGAGCAGAGCAGGCAGAAGGACCGAAGTACACTGCTGAGGGGAGCAGCGGGCGGCAGGAGAGGTCTGCGCGCCATGTGGGACCCTCCTCTGGTGGCCGGGGAGCAGCCGGGGATCGAACCGGCGCCGCAGAGGCCGCGGGCAGCTTCGCAACCCAGCGCTCAACCGCTGCGCCACCGGGGAGGCCCTATTTTTGCAGTAACTCTTGATAGATTTAATAGATAGATTTCAAGTTATACTCAAAACATTTTGATACTTGAATTTATGTGTTAAATTGAGAATAATTTTTATCTTTCCATACACTGTGGTATGTTGCTTTATTTTCTCTGTTCTTTCCTTAATGATCTGCAAGAGTTTTATGAATTTGTGCAATTGAAGATATTTTATTAAATTATTCCTAGTAATTTCACATATTCTGTTACTATTATGTGGAACATCCTTATATTAAAATATTTTCTCTTAAATCATTTCTAGTAGAGGGAAAATCTACTAATTTCTAAGTTTTTCTTATATTTATAAAGCACACTTAAATTATTTGCTTGTACTTTGTAGGTTTTTTTTTTTAAATTTATTTTCCTCAAACTTCTAGGTGCTCAATTATCTGCACATATGTAAATATCATGTTATAAAGAGTGTAATGAAAAGAACATATAGCTAGGCTCCAAAACAAATAAAGAAAAAAAATCTGACTATTGTAAGTAATGAAGAAACACATAACCATAGTGATAATCCAGAGAAGAAACTCACTGGACATAGCATATTGATATATATGTGTCTACAGGATATGTCTATAGAAATCAAGGTTACACTCCTGTATCATTGGAAATTGAAAATATGTAACAAAATTGAAATAAAGAAATAACATCAAAGGAGTTGTACCATTGATGAATAAAACTGGAAATATGCTTCATGTTCTATTAAAGCACAGACCTATAAATCAGCTACTTATCAGGTCTCTGCTGGCAAAACACTAACCATGAGAAATTAGCACTCTTTAAAAAAGTGCACTTCCGGGAGATTCCAGGCATTTCCCACAATGGCTAGATGGCTGAGGTATTAAGTGTGAGGAAATGATAACAATGCTGGCTGTCTAGTAATCAACTTCCACAAATCTCCTACCTAAACAATGCAAACTAACTTCACAATGCTGGCTGTCTAGTAATCAACTTCCACAAATCTCCTACCTAAACAATGCAAACTAACTTCACAGCTCTAAAAATTCTCCACAAAATCATGGCTTCAGGTATTTTGAAGGCAAAGAAATGCTGATCTGTAAAATAATTGTGAGTAAAAAGAAAACAAATCGCAGCAGATGATCCTTCATGTTGCTACCCAACCCTTTCCACTGAAGGCTTGTTGGCTTGCAAAAGCACGCCAAAAAAAAAAAAAAAAAATTACAAGGAAGTTAGAAGACAGAGGGTAACTAAGGATCCTAAAGCTGGTTAGGAATGATCACTGGAAGGGTAATTCATGATCAATCTGAGAGTTCAAAGAAGAGACTATAAGAAAGCTCTTAATGTATTTGTGATTTAAAGGGTTAGTTATAAGATAACAGATTATGCAATTTAGAGTGCCAAGCTTGTCTTAAAGAACTAGGTGCATGACTTAAAGGGGCAGGGATGATCTTAAAGGAGAAATGAGATTATGAGGAATGGTTTCCCAAGCATATAATTTCTGTTGGAGAAAACAGATAAAAAGGAACAAAGAATTACTCATTGCCATTTAAGTCAAAATGGGAATAAAAGGAAAAGAAAAGGGAAAAAATTAAGGAAACTCTCAGTAAAAAGAGAATACATAATTGAAGTAACAACCACACATTCTCAGGAAAATAAATAGGAAAAAGATAACAGAATTTACTATTTTTATTTCACTGTCTCTGATTGGCTTTGTTTGTAATAAAATATGCTAATTGTTTATAAATATATAAATAAAAATTTGTATTTGTGCTTTTATTTTTCTCTATTAAAGCAGTGGAAACAACAGTAGTACTCAACACTGGCATCAGTCTTGGTGGTTTAACTATATGATCGTCTCAGTTACTTCATGGTCTACATTAATACCATTGTTGTGCTTTCCACCCAGTATACGAGGTGACTATAAAAATGTAATTCATTAAAAGATAGTAGTAGATTTTTTTTTGCACCCTTATTCCCATCTTTCATTCTCAGAATAGGAATGAACTACATTTCTTTCTATCATGGAAATAAGTGTCATGTTCTAGTATTATTTGAACAAATTAAGCCACATTCAGCCAAATATTATTTAATTTTTGTATCAAACTTTCATTAATACATATTTTTGTTGTCATTAGAAAAAAAATTCTTTATATAGACTTCATAAGTTTTCTTTAAAAAGCAAATTTACATATATTTGCCTACCATTATTTAATAAATATATTACCTCATATAATTGCTATAAGATGAAATAATAAACAAATGCTTTTGGAAATATTGAAAAATACATATAACATTAGAAATATCAAGTACTATATCTGATTGGCATAAAATATTTTTAATAATATCAAAAAATTAGTCTTTTATATTTTAGGGTTGTACTATCAAATGCTGTAGTTGCACCCATATGTAATTTAATTATATTTAATTTAAATTAAGTTAAGAATCCATATACCCAATCATGGGAGCTGGATTCAAGTAGTTAATAGTCACTTATATATGGTGACTACAATATTGGACAGTGCCTGTATGTAAAATTTTTCATTATCATAGAATGTTTATAGTACAGGATTGTTTTAGAAGAATGTGACTTTTACTTAATTAGATTAACTTTAGTTTATTCAAAAATAACTCACTTGTTTATTAAAATGTATAATGTTTACATATGAATTTTAGCTATTTAAACATAAGATTTGTTTATTTGATAACATATAGGTACAGCAAAGATAAAAGCTGCCAAACTGAAAGAGCCTCAGCTTGACATACTAAAAGATCAGGAACTTGGAACTAGTTTCAAGGATCTATTTGCTGCTGTTTGGGTGAAGTAAAATATTTTACATAAACAAGTAAATGTAGTTAACATGCACACTAATAGTTGATTTAAGAAAATAGTGATCATGTGTTCAATTTGTTCAATTTAAATCTTAATGAAACTTTGATGCCTTAATTGACCTATTTATTTTACAAATACAAAATAGGACCCATTTTACCTAAGTGATATTGCCAAGAACTTGGTTAGTGTCAGATATTTGTACCAATTATTTTCCTTCTACTTTTTATAATTCAATTTTTATATTATTTTGTATTTACTTTTTCCCTGAAGAAATAATAAGACATTTAATTAGATGATTTACTAAGTACATGAGATCTTATTTATTTTGCTTAACTGACTTCAAAGAGATTTCTAGAATTTAAATATGCTCATAAACATCATATTTTATGGAAAATAATCAATATCAAATGGAGAAGAGTTTTTGTTTTTCTGGGTGGGAAATAATGCCTACAACATAGGTATTAGTGGAACTAAAAAATGCAACTTGTATATATGATTCTATTTTCAATTTGTTTTATCTTCTATTCATGATCTCATCTTTATGTTGCCTGCAAAATGTATTTTTCACATAGATATTTTTATGAAGTAATTTTCCATATTACTTGCTAGAGTATTTTGTACTCTTTTAGTGGAAATTTGAAGACACTTCACAGTAGCAACAGCTGAATTTTTCTACTTCATGTTAGAATTTTATACCTATTTTTTCCTTATTCTTGCCATTTGCTCTTTCCTGGAGAGATTAGATACATATAGTCTTTGTAGATGCTAATCTCATTACTTCAAATATTCTTCACTTCTTTTCCATTAGAAAAAGAAAACCTTCTTCTGAAGTCTTACCTTACATTTCTAGGCAAAATGAATTTCTCTGTCCTTAATACTTTCATAATAAATCTGTTCTAAATATAATATATTCTAATGTAATATATACCATAGTATATTATAATATATATAGTTATAGATATGTTATAACATATCTACTTATTGGGTATGTAGTGCTTTTTATTATATAAATTTATTTCTACTTAAATTGAATAGAATGTCAAAGAAAATCAGAAATTTTGTTTACATGTTCTTATTCAAATATTAAAGTTTACTTTTTATCAAGTCATGAACCCATCTTATTTTTTTTTAAATAATAAATTTTATTTTTATATTCCCCATACAATTGCAACCCCCCCAATTCTGACCCCAATCCCTCCCCTCCTGCCCCCCACCCTCCAAAAAGTGTCTCTGGTTCATAGTTTTTTGTTGATTTTGATTTTCACTTTCTTATAGTTATTCATTTTCCTGGTCCCTTATTTAAGTTTTCTAGATTCCTGCTATGAGTGAGACCATCCGGTATTTTTCTTTTTTCTTTCTGGCTTATTTTGCTGAGCATGATCCCTTCCAGCGCCATCCATGTTGCTGCAAATTGCATGTGTTTATCTTTTTTGAATGCTGAGTAATATTCCTTGGTATATATGTACCACATCTTCTTGATCCAGTCATCTATTTTTGGGCATTTGGGCTGTTTCCAAAGCTTAGCTATTGTAAATAGTGCTGAACCCATCTTATTAATGGATTATACCTCACTGAGATTTTTTTATTTACTTTTAATTTTTATATTTACCAAAATACTTATATGTGTAGATTTTAAAAATACAGAAATAAGATACAATTATTAAAAATCATTTTTCAGATAATTTAAACATGAGTTCTTTAATAGGAGACTGTAGTGATGGTGCGTGGGTGCATTGGTGAAGGAAATTCTATGGGGACTAAACCTGAGGGGGGGGAAACAAACATTTAAAAATGAACAATGATGTAAAAAATATATTAAAAATTAAATTAAAAAAACATGAGTGCTTTAAATTACTTTTTGGTTACTGTCAGAGAGAAATAAAAACAATCCAGTTCCAATATTTCTTGTTCAAAATGGAGTGCTTTAAACATTTTTGTTAGGATCCAAAATAATATAAGCTTGGGTAACAATTTTAGACTTCTAATTAATCCCCATCTCAGTAGCTAACTAGAAGATAGCTTAGTCCTTTTTAAAGTTTTTTAGAAGATAGAACTTCCGAAATGTCAGAGTGAGGACATTTTTTTTAAGATTTATTTATTTATGCATACAAGAACTGGGGTACAGGCCAGAGGTATGGAGGGTGAGAGGATTCACCAGAGACAGAGTGGGGAACAGAACAGGCACACTGACTGAAGTGCACTGCTGAGGGGAGCAGGAGGCAAGTCAGGGGATGTCTGCTGTGCCATGTGGGTATCTCCCCGGCTTGGGATCCAACTCATGCTGCAGTGGCTGTGAAAAGCTTCATAGGTTGCATCTTAACCCCTTGTGCCATCAGGGAGGCTGCAGAGTTAGGACAGTTGAAAAAAAATCAGCTACTAAAAACAGTGGCTGGAATTGGCAAAATTGTCAACAACCATTTCAAAACACTGGAAATTAGGATCATACTTTGAGAATCACTGCTCTGGTTTATCAGAGACTTTTCTTAATTATAAAGGGACAACTCCAGAACAGGGTCTGCATATGTAATTGACTTGTGCAATGTATTGAGTGCATGATAGGTGCCTGTCCTAGGAAGGAGGAAGTTTAGGAAAGCCATAAATAACCTTGTGATACCCGCTAACACACTGTCAAAAAAGTAACCAAGAACAAAGCATTAATCAAAAGTGAATAGCTATGATATAGTCATACTGGAGTTTATATAAACAATAATTTGAGGGTCCCTGCACCATTGTCAGAAGCCAAGGACCCCACAATCCCTCTAGAACTGAGACGAGAAAGGGAGGTCTCTACCATCAAGGTGAACTGTGGGTACCAGGATGCCCCTACACCATTTTCAGAAGCCAGAGACCTCACCATCCCCTCTTGGAAATGAGTAGAGAGTGGGAGGGCTCTCAAACAAAGGTGAGCAGGAAAGCACATGCCTGAGGAAGGCTGCTGGTGACCCTGTGCTCCCTTTTGGAACTAAGTAGAATATGGGAGGGTTTCACCATCAAGGTGAACTGTAGGTCCCAAGAAAGTGTGGGCCTGCCCATGTGGTTGTGGGAAGCCAGGGACAACACGAGTCCCTTTTGGAACTGAGTAAGTAACAAAGGGAGGGGATCTTCAGGGACGGCGCCCATCAACAAATCCACAGTATCACTACCCTTGTGGAGTCTGGTGTACCAGTGCCAGACTTGATCTGGCCACCAGTTCCTGACACCCCAGAAGGAGCACCCCAAAGAGATGCCCATCAGTACCAGTTGCACAGTGGCCCAACACATAGAACAATTTAGAAAAAAAACAATAGGGAGAAGGAGAAAATACTAATAACCAAGCAAGTTCTCAAGGAAAGGATACACCACAAAAAGAAAATCAGTCACCAGAACTCAACAATAATGACAATGGAAGAAATTCTCTGCCTGCCAGATAGAGAATTTAAAATTGCCAAGATTAAAAAACATAATAATAAAAAGGAAAAGAGTAACATAAGAAATATAATTAATGATGACAAGAATGAAGCTGAGTCCTTAAAGAAGGAAATAAAGGAAACACAGAGATTAAAAAGTTAATGGAGGGGCTAAAGAACTTTGTGAAAACAAGAAAGACAGTATTAATGAAATGGAAGAATGAATAACTACTCTCAAAGATACAAAAAGAAAAAGAACCAAAAAGAAAAAGAAACAGAAGTACAAAGGAAAAAGAATGAAGAAACATTTTGAGAACCATCTGATACCATGAGGAAAGGAAATATAAGAGTTATAGGAATCCCAGAAAGTGAAGAGAGAGACAAGAGAATGAGAAACTATTCAAGGAGATAATCAAAGAGAACTTCCAAAGCATGAAGAATGAGATGAAAATAAACATACAGGAAGCTAGAAGAACACCAAATTACCACAATGAAAGGAACACTACAGCAAGACACATACTAGTGAAGCTTCCAAGAGTGCAAGACAAGGAAAAAATAATGAAGTTGATGAGAGGAAAGAAACAGATTACATACAAAGGAAAACCAATCAGGCTGACATCAGACATCTACAACGAAACACTATGGGCAAGAAGAGAATGGAGTGACATATTCAACAAACTGCAAGTCAACAAATGCCAACCAAAAATAGTTTACCCCACAAAGCTCTCCTTCCTCTATGAAGGAAAAATAAGGACTTCTCAGACAAACAGAATATCCAGAAATTCATTACTACTAAACGCCCACTCCATAAAATAAATACTACCAGAAGTCCTGAAGCCAAAACCAACAGAAGAATGAATTAGAACAGAATAAGGCAAGGAATAAACTCACAAAAAGACAAACAAAATGGCAAATGCAGATGCCAACATATCAATATTAACTCTAAATGTAAATGAACTAAACTCATCAATTGAAAGACATAGAGTAGCAGTCTGGATTAAAAAACAAAGTCCAACCTTCTGCTGTTTCCAGGAAACACATTTAACTACAAAATATAAACAAATACTGAAAGTAAAAGGTTGGAAAACAATCCTACAAGCAAATGGACCAAAAAAGAAAGCAGCAACAGCTATACTTATATCAGATGAAAAAGACTTCACACTAAAAAAGGTAAAAAGCAACATAGATGGACACTACCTTATGATCAAGGGGAAAATATATCAGGAAGATATAATGCTCATCAACATATATTCACCAAATGAAGGGGTACCAAAATATATTATGACAATTATTATCAGCTTTGAAAACAGACATTAGAGAAAATACATAAATAGAAGGAGACTTCAATACTCCACTCTCACCAATGGACAGATCAATGAGACAAAAAATAAAGGACTCTAGAGCTCTAAATAAAGACCTAGACCTCATGGATTCAACAGACTTCTATAGAACACTGCACCCCAAAAAGTCTTAGTACATATTTTTCTCAAATATGCATGGATCATTCTCCAGAATTGATCACGCACTGGGCCACAAGATAGACATCAACAGATACATTAAGATCAAAATCATTCCAACTATTTTCTCTGATCATAAAGGCATCAAACTATAAATAAACCATAAAAAGAAAGCAAGGAACCCTCCCACTTCGTGGAGATTGAAACCCACACAACTGGAAGACCATTGGATTAAAGAGAAAATCAAAGAAAAAATTAAAAAATATCTTTAGTTGAATGACAATGACAACACAACTTTCCAGAATGTATAGGACATGGCAAAATCAGTAATAAGAGGAAATAATATAACAATATAGGCTCACATCAAGAAACAAGAAAGAACGCATAGAAACAACCTAATGTCCTATCTCAAAGAACTAGAAAAAAAATAACAACAACAAAAACCTGGCAGAAGAAAGGAAATAATAAAAATCATAGCAGAAATAAATAAAATAGAGGTTAAAAACAACCCAAAAGAGCAACAAAACCAAAAATTGGTTCTTAAAAATATAAACAAAATAGACAAACCTCTAGCCGGACTTACAAAGAAAAAATTGGAGAAAACACAAATAAATAGGATCATAAAGAGGAGAAGTTACAACAGACTCAGTAGAAATTAAAAGAATAATCAGAGAGAGGGCGGAGCAACATGGCAGCGAGGAGACGCTGCGAGTAAGATCTCCCATTAAAAAAAGTTAATAGGGAGGAAAAGCGGCAGGTCCCAGTGAGAACTGGGACACAGAAGATAAACAGACGACTCCAGCAAACTACCTGAAGAAGAAAGTTGCCATAAAAGAGGACTAGAAGGGAGGAAAGCGCAGAACTCTGCTCCCCTCCCCCACCCACAGAGTTGGCACTCTCCGACCAGCAGAGAGGAGGAAAAAAACAAACTAAAACGACCAACAAGAACAAATTACACATCAAGAGGGACTGTGAGTGGAAAGGAATTATTGCAGCCACCACACCCCGTGAACGGGAGCTTTGGAGAACCCTGCAGGATTCACCACAGCGGTGAGCAAACTGCTCCAGGCGCCATTAGAGAATAACAAAGACTCTGGAGACCCACACACAGC
Organism: Talpa europaea; assembly: GCF_964194135.1. Taxonomy (NCBI): domain Eukaryota; kingdom Metazoa; phylum Chordata; class Mammalia; order Eulipotyphla; family Talpidae; genus Talpa; species Talpa europaea. The sequence continues at coordinate 61,719,259 of NC_140071.1, read as the reverse complement.
CCCCAGCTAGCCAGTAAGCTTGCGCGGAAAAGTGGCGCACTTGGCGCACTTGAAAAGCAAACGCAGATCAGGATCTTGGTTGCCCAGGTCCCCGCGCCTGTGACCTAGGCTTGCTTGCGGGGAGACACACGGAGGCCCTCACTGGGGTGAAAGTCCCTCACTGAGTAAGCAGGAACCAAGCACCCAGGCACGGGAGCAAAAGGTGCCATTCCCACGCCACTGAACTGGGCTACAGCCTGCGTCCTGGACCTGAGGGCTTTGGAACTGAGACCCGGGGCACGAAATTCGGGGCGTGGGTTCTCCACGATGGTGGGGCACAAGGCAGATAAAGCACCCAAAAGCCGTTGAGGTTTACCCTACCATTCCCACTCTGGTCCCTGTCCCACGGGGTGGGGGGGCAAAAAACAGCCCCCCCAAGGACAATAGATCTCTGGCGCCACCTAGAGACCAGGAAAAAAAGTCACTAACACCCCATAGAACAGGGAAATTTCTTAAGAAAAGACTCCTTGAAAAGGGCAGAAGGCTCCCGGAGGAGACAGTGGCCAGCTGGGAAGTTAGCCCACACCAGGCCCCTTCCGACCAGCAGTCTGAGCCCACAGAGGGAACAGGTACCCATGGCTAGGGCAGACCAGGCGCGCAGAAGAGTGTGCCTGAGACCGGAAGCTCAGGGACTGAGTCCCGCATCGCCATTTTAGATCAGGGACATTTCATCAGTAAAGACTGCCTGAAACCAGCAGAAAACTCCCTCAGAAGCCAGAGATGGCTCCTGGAGGAGCCAGAGGGGACCGGAGAAGTTCACCCAAGATGCCGCCGTCCAGTCCGAGCCACACAGTGTCCCAATGCATATGACAAATTAGAAAACAGACAGTAGGGAGTAGAAGAACCACACGCAACCTAACAACTCGCAGGAAAAAAGCACACCACAAAAAGAAAACCAGCCCCGAGATTACAACGACAGTAACTTGGAAGAACTTCTGAGACTTCCAGAAAGAGAATTTAAAATTGCTGTGATTAAAAAACTGACAGAAGTCATAATGGAAAACAATGATATGAGAAAAATAATCAATGATCAGAAGAATGAAATTGAGTCCGTAAAGATGGAAGCAAAAGAAACGCAGGAGATCAAAGAATTAATGGAGGAACTAAAGAACTCTGGGAAAAGCAATGAAAGCAGAATAGATGAAATGGAAGAACGAATAAGTACTCTTGAAGACACAGAAATAAAAAGAACCAAAACAGAAAAGGAAAGAGAAGTATGAAGGAAAAAGAACGAAGAAAGACTTTGGGAACTATATGACTCCATGAGGAAAGGAAATATAAGAGTTATAGGAATTCCAGAAGGAGAAGAGAGAGATGTAGGAACAGAGAAAATATTCCAGGAGATAATTGAAGAGAACTTCCCAAATGTGAAGAAGGAGCTGAAAATTGATAAACAAGAAGCAAGAAGAACACCAAACTTCCACAACAAAAGGAAAAATACAGCAAGACACATAATAGTAAAGCTCCCAAGAATCCAGGACAAGGACAAAATAATGAAGCTGACAAGAGGGAAGAAACAGATAACATTCAAAGGAAAACCAATCATGCTGACATCGGACTTCTCTGAAGAAACAGTACGGGCAAGGAGAGAGTGGACGGACAGAGTCAACAGACTCCAAGAAAACAGATGCCAACCAAGAATACTCTATCCCGCAAAGCTCTCCTTCCTCTATGAAGAAAGAATAAGGACCTTCCCAGACAAACAGAAACTCTGGAATTTCATTACGACTAAACCCCCACTCCAAAAAATACTACAAGGAATCCTAAATCCAGAACCTCAGAGGGACGAATAACAATGAAAGAAGGCCAAAAAAAAATTTATTAAAAGAATAAATAAATAAAATCAAAGGAAAGACAAACACAATGGCAAATACAGATGCTAACATATCAATATTATCTCTAAATGTAAATGGACAAAACTCTTCAATATAAAGACACAGAGTTGCAGCCTGGATTAAGAAACAAAACCCAACCTTTTGCTGTCTCCAGGAAACACATTTAGCTACAAAAGATAAAAATAGGCTTAAAGTTAAAGGATGGAAAACAATCCCACAAGCAAACGGACCAAAAAAGAAAGCAGGAACAGCTATACTTATATCAGATAAAACAGATTTCAAACTCAAAAAGATAAAAAGAGACCCCAATGGTCACTACATTATGATCAAGGGGACAATACTTCCAGAAGAAATAACACTCATTAACATATACTCACCAAACGAAGGAGCATCAAAATATATCAGACAACTGTTGTCCTCTCTGAAAACAGAAATCAGAGAAACCACATACGTAGTGGGAGACTTCAACACACCACTATCTACAATGGATAGATCAACAAGACAAAAAATAAGTAAAGAAACCAAAGCTCTAAATAAGGACCTAGAGCAATTGGGCTTAACAGACATCTATAGAACACTAAACCCCAAAAAAACAGAGTACACATTTTTCTCAAGCGCACATGGATCATTCTCCAGGATGGATCACATACTGGGGCACAAGACAAACATCAACAGATACACCAAGATTGAAATCATACCAACCATCTTTTCTGACCATGAAGGAATCAAACTAGAAATAAACCATAAAAAGAAGGCAAGGAACTTTCCTACCTCATGGAGATTAAAAACCACACTACTGGAAGACCACTGGACTAATGAGGAGATCAAAGAAGAAATTAAAAAATTCTTTGAATTGAACGACAAGGAGGACACCAATATCCTAAATGTATGGGATGCAGCAAAAGCAGTAATAAGAGGAAAATATATAGCAATAGAAGCTCACATCAAGAAACAAGAAAGAACTCAAAGAAACAACCTAATCTCAAAGCTCAAAGATCTAGAAAAAGAACAACAAAAAAAACCCAAAACCAGTAGAAGAAAAGAAATAATAAAAACCAAAGCAGAAATAAATGAAATTGAATCTAAAAAAACAATCCAAAAGATCAATGAAACCAAGAGAGCTGGTTCTTTGACAAAATCAATAAAATAGACAAACCCCTAGCAAGGCTCACAAAGGAAAAAAGGGAGAAAGCACAAATAAACAGGATCATCAATGAAAGAGGAGAAATCACAACGGACACAGCAGAAATCAAAAGAATAATCAGTAACTACTATGAACAGTTATATGGAAACAAGTTCAACAATGTAGAGGAGATGGACAAATTCCTACAACTCTACAATCACCGAAAGCTAGATCAAGAAGAAATAGAACACCTAAACAGACCAATTACAAGCAGCGAAATTGAAATGGTAATCAAAAACCTCCCCAAAAACAAAAGCCCAGGACCTGATGGATTTACAAATGAATTCTACCAAACATTCAGAGACGAATTAGTGCCTATCCTTCACAAACTCTTCCAAAAAATTGAGAAGGAAGGGACAATACCAAAAAAGTTCTATGAAGCCAACATTACACTAAAACCAAAACCGAACAAGGACAACACAAAAAAGGAAAACTACAGGCCAATCTCCCTAATGAACACTGATGCAAAAATCCTTAATAAAATTTTAGCTATCAGAATCCAACAATGTATCCATAAGATAATTCACCACGACCAAGTAGGATTCATTCCAGGGACACAAGGATAGTTTAACATCCAAAAATCAATCAACGTTATCCAACACATCAACAAAAAGAAATATAAAAACCATATGATAATATCAATAGATGCTGAGAAAGCTTTTGACAAAGTGCAACACCCATACATGATAAAAGCCCTTGAAATTCTTGGGATACAAGGAACATACCTCAACATCATAAAGGCCATCTATGACAAGCCAACAGCCAGTATCATTCTCAATGGTGAAAAGCTGAAAACAATTCCATTAAGATCTGGAACAAGACAAGGATGTCCACTCTCACCACTGCTTTTCAATATAATACTGGAAGTCCTAGCCAGAGCAATAAGACAAGAGAAAGACATCCAAGGAATCCAAATAGGAAAAGAAGAAGTCAAAGTATCACTATTTGCAGACGATATGATAATATACATAGAGAACCCCAAAAACTCCACAGAAAAACTAATTCAACTCATCAATCAGTTCAGTAAAGTGGCAGGATACAAAATCAACACGCAAAAGTCAGTAGCCTTCCTATACACAAACAATAAATCTGAAGAAGAAGAAATCAAAAAAACCATCCCTTTTTTTATCGAAACAAAAAAAAAACAAATATTTGGGAATAAATCTAACAAAAGAGGTAAAGGACCTATACAAAGAAAACTATAAAACACTGTTAAAAGAAATAGAAGAAGACACAAAGAAATGGAAAGACATCCCCTGCTCATGGATTGGAAGAATAAACATTATTAAAATGGCCATCCTACCAAAAGCAATATACAGATTCAATGCTATTCCAATCAAAATTTTAATGTCATTCTTCAAAGAAATAGAACAATTATTGTTGAAATTCATATGGAATCACAAAAAACTCCGAATAGCCAAAGCTCTCCTGAAAAAAAAAGAAGGGAATGGAGGCATCACACTCCCAGACTTCAAACTATACTACAAAGCCATAATCATCAAAACTGCATGGTATTGGAACAAGAACAGACACACAGACCAATGCAATTGAATAGAAAATCCAGAAATAAACCCACAGATTTATGGTCAACTAATCTTTGACAAAGGAGCAAAGACTATGCATTGGAGCAAAGAAAGTTTGTTCAATAAATGGTGCTGGGAAAACTGGGTCGCTACATGCAAAAGAATGAAGCTTGACCACCACCTCACACCATACACAAAAATCAACTCAAAATGGATTAAAGAACTAGACATAAGACCTGAAACCATAAAATATATAGAAGGAAATATAGGCGAAACACTACGTGATCTGCACATCAAAGACATCTTTACAGACTCATCACCCAAAGCAGTGATAGTGAAGGCAAAGATAAACAGCTGGGACTACATCAAATTAAAGAGCTTCTGCACAGCCAAAGAGACAATAACAAAAACAAAGAGAAACCCCACTAACTGGGAGAACATTTTTGCACCCAACACTAATGATAAAGGACTGATCACAAAAATCTGCAAAGAGCTGATGAGACTCAACAACAACAAAGAAAATAATCCCCTCAAAAAATGGGCAGAAGAGCTAAAAAGAAACTTCTCTGAAGAGGAAATGCAAATGGCCACAGGCATATGAAAAAATGTTCAACATCACTTGTCATCAGGGAAATGCAAATCAAAACTATCATGAGATACCATCTTACACCAGTGAGAATGGCACATATTAAAAAAACTAGCAACAACAAATGTTGGCGAGGGTGTGGAGAAAAAGGAACTCTTCTGCACTGTTGGTGGGAGTGCAAACTGGTCCAACCACTGTGGAGAGCTGTGTGGAGATTTCTGGACCTACTAAACATAGAGCTTCCATATGATCCAGCAATTCCACTCCTAGGTATTTACCCAAAGGACACAGAAACATCAATTCCAAAGAACACCTGCACTCCTATGTTTATAGCAGCACTGTTTGCAATAGCTAAGCTTTGGAAACAACCCAAATGCCTAAAAATAGATGACTGGATCAAGAAGATGTGGTACATATATACCATGGAATATTACTCAGCATTCAAAAAAGATAAACACATGCAATTTGCAGCAACATGGATGGCGCTGGAAGGGATCATGCTCAGCGAAATAAGCCAAAAAGAAAAAGAAAAATACCGGATGGTCTCACTCATAGCAGGAATCTAGAAAACTTAAATAAGGGACCAGGAAAATGAATAACTATAAGAAAGTGAAAATCAAAATCAACAAAAAACTATGAACCAGAGACACTTTTAGGGGGGCGGGGGCGGGAGGGGAGGGATTGGGGTCAGAATGGGGGGTCTGCAATTGTATGGGGAATATAAAAATAAAATTTATTATTTAAAAAAAATTAAAAAATAAAATATAAAACTTTCCAGCACTGTGAAAGAAAAAAATAATAGAGTCCACCTCCCCATTCTTTCAAGCTCACTTGGCCTTCTCTCTTGCTTGGGTCAAAAGGAAGAAATGAGAAGAAAATGACATTCCAGTTTGGAGTCTGGCCTTCTAGGTGCCTTGCTGTGTCTGCTCTCTCTCTCGCAGACCCCTGCCCAGATTCTGCACCAAGAGGGATCGCATGGAGCAAAGTCCAGCCATTCAAGCTAGAAGTCACTTCTAGTCTGGACAGTTCCCAGCTAATCCACCAGCTGACCCCAGATTCATGAGTGAGCCTCTATAAGTCCACAACCACCCGGGTTAGTCTAGACCAAATTACCAATCACAAGACAGCAAGGCTTAGCAGGGTTTGTTAGATAGAATGCCTAACTTGTTACCATGGCTTTATTCTGAGATCCACGGTAAGCCACAGAAGGAATTTAAATAGTTCAGTGACGGGGTAAGACGTGCCTTTTGAAAAATTACTCTGGAGCCTCCCCTGGTGGCGCAGCGGTTCAGCACTGGGCTGTGAAGCTGTCCGCAGCCTCTGCAGCACCGGTTCGATCCTGGCCACTAGTGAGGGTCCCACATGGCGCACAGTCCTTTCCTACCATGCCCACTGCTCCCCTTGGCAGTGTATTTTATCAGTCTGCCTGTTCTGTTCCCCGCTCTGTCTCTGGTGAATTCTCTCACCCTCCCGCGCTTCTGACTGTACCCAGTGCTTGTATAAATAAATAAATAAATAAATTAAAAAAAAAAAAGAAAAAAAAAAAAGAAAAAAAATGAAATTGAAACATCAGTGTAAAGACTTGTACCTGAATGTTTATAGAAACTTTATTCATAACTATCCCAATCTGAAAATCACTAAAATGTCTATCAACTGGTGAATGAAGAAATGAATTTTGATACATGCTTTTTAAGATGAACAAAATATTAATACTTGCCACAACACTAATGGCTGAAAAGTTTTATGCTTAAGTGAAAGAGGTAAAACACAAAGTGTATACACTGTACCATTCCATATATATAACAACATATATATAACAACAGGATAAACCATATCATCAGATCAGTGGTTTCTTGAGATTGGGGGTGAAAAGAGGGGATTGAGTGCAAAGGGAACAAAAAGAACTGCTTGGGATTAAGAAAATGTTCTATATCATAATTCTATTGGCAGTGGATATTAAAGTATATACTCATCAAAACTCTGAGATTAAATTTCATCATATACCTAAATTAATTTTACTTTATGTAAATTATTGCTCAATAAACCTAACCTTTAGGGAAAAAGAGGGGAGAAAAAGTTCCAAGCTCAAAGGACACATGTGGAAAGAACTTGAGGCAACAAGACTTTGGGAATGTTCACTTCAGAGAAAACCTGAGTGTTTGGAACATAATTGTTGGTGAGGAGAATGGTAGAATCATAGGTTGAAGGACCTCCCTGGTGGCACAGCAGGTTTAGCTCAGTGCTGTAAAGCTGTCCACAGCCTCTGCAGCACCAGTTCAATTCCTGGCTGGCCAAGGAGATACCCCCATGGTGCGGCAGACCTCTCCTGTCTCGCCTGATGCTCCCTTCAGCAGTGCTTTCAGTCTATCTGCCCGTTCTGCTCCCCGCCTGTCTCTGGTGAATTCTCTCACCCTCCTGTGCCTCTAGACTGTGACCCAATTCTTGAATAAAAATAAATAAATCTTTAAAAAAAAGAATCATAAGATGGAGAGGCAGGCAAATGCTAGCTCATACTTGTGGGATATGGTAAAAACTTTAGACTTCACTCTAAATGCAATAGAAAGTCCTTATTGTATTTTAATTAAGGAAATAACATAAATTATATGAATTTTGTTTTAAGAACTTTTAAACATGACAGTACAAAAATTGATGAGAATTAAAAAGAATTTGAAAGGTAGAATAACGTTAGTGTTGTTTTAGGAAGTTCTTCCTTGGGTACAAGAAATGGTTTGACTTTTTTATTCAGTTTAGTATATTTGAACCAATTAAAGAACCACTTGGCATTTATAAAAACAAAGGCTACCAACAATTATTTGTATCACAGTGAAAAAAAAAAAAAACCTTCCAGTAGCAATATGATCTGAGTCTGGAAACATAAATAAATACATACATACATACATACATACATACATACATACATAAAATAATCATTTTAACTTGCTAAAGGGAAATGATTGTTCTAAAATCTAGATAACTGATAGATATATAATATCCAAAAGAAAAGTCCATGTATTTAGGCTCTTGCCTGTAACATTATCTCAGGTTGAATCACAGAAAAACAACAGAAGAATAAAAAGTCATTATTTAGTGAATCTACTAAATTAAAGAAATCTCCATTGTTTGCCTTGTTTCATGCCAAAGATGAATTTCTTAGTAGAATGGACATATTAATCCATGTACTTTTCTTATAAGAATGTAAAGTTTATAGATTAGTGCATAAATATAGTAAAAACCAATAAATATGTAAATGATATGAATGCTTACTGGGGATATTTCTGAATTTAGATTAAGGAGGGAAACTGTCCAAAAATAATTAGGGAAAACTTTACAACAAGACTTATCTTAATAAGAAAAGAAGTTTATCAACTAGAAAATATGAAAATTAGAAACACTAGTGTGAGGAACTTAATTGAATAAAGTTCTATTATATTCCTTCACTATTTTTAGTTCAACACCTCCTAGTTCATGACTTAATTGATATTGTTTGTTTGAAGTTCAATGACTGTTGTGAAACCCCTAATATAAAGAATGTAGAAAGTCATTCTAGCAAGAAAATTATTCCAGGTAGTAAAATGGATCACCATCAACATACGACTTATTGACTAATATCTTATTGAAATACGTACCACCTGATTTTTCAGACATAGATTTAAAAAAAAACCTTTATTTTAATTAAAGAGAGCCAGAGAACTAGTTATTTTTAGAATGGATTCTCTGTATTATTAATGTATATCAAATACTATAGCAAATTCATAAAGGGAAGAAAATTTTATGAAATGTCAGTAAAAATAATTTTTATATTTTAAAATAGATAAAATGGACTGAAGTGAAGTAAAAGATACAATATGGAACAGAGGAAAAATATTTTTTTAAAGATTTTACTCATGCATACAAGAACTGGGGTATAGGCCAGATGTATGGGAGGGTGAGAGGAGTCACCAGAGACAGAGTGGGGAACAGAACAGGCAGACTGACTGAAATACACTGCGGAGGGGAGCAGTGGGTGAGACAGGAGAGGTCTGCCATGCCATGTGGGTATCTCCCGGCTGGTCAGGTTCGAAATGGCACTGCAGAGGTTGTGGACAGCTTCACAGCACTGTGCTCTACTGCCTGTGCCATCAGGAAAGCCCTGGAGAAAAAAATATTTAACATTTTTATAGTTATAGTATCTATGAGGTGAAATGTTATAATGTAAAAGTAGAGTGATTTAGCTTAGAAAATGGAAAGTAGAACAGTGAATAAGAACAACAGCTATCACTGTAGATATAAGAATATGATGAATTAGAAATATATTTTGAAAGGATAAAAAGTTAATTATTAGAGTCTAGGGAAATACATGATGGAAAGAAAAGTGAAATTAAAACTGACTAAAAGCAAGTATGGAATGATATTTTATAAGGGAAAAGATACATTTAAATATGTAAGGCAGAGACTATAACACTTTTACTTTTTATTTTACTTCATTTCATGCCTAAGTCTCATACATTATTAACTGGGAAGACAGTTATATACTAGAATGCCATTGAACAAAGATGTCAGTGAATATTATATTATGAAAGAACTTTGTGAGTTTGAAAGGATCAAACAAATATGAGGTGTTACTCATTGCGGTGAGACTGCTAATGGATAACAGCCCATATCTTAGGAAGCTAGTGTCCTAATTACTTAGATATTTACTATTGGGAGTCAAGTATTTAATTACCTTTGAAAGAAATTAACTTACTAGGTAGAAAATATAATCAACATTCATTTGATGTAAATATCATGCTATTCAAACATTTATTTATTGCCACCCATGACCATATGCTGGAAGCTGCACTTAGCATTGTTGGCTACAGGGAAGAGTTTGGTAGAGTGTGTAGGGAGAACAGAAAGGCAGTCTTCATGGAGCTGAAGGATTGGACCTGCTGTAACCTCAAAGAATATTTGTATTTGAGACTATTTCAAACCACAGTTCTCAGGATCTCCTATTTTAATATTTGAGAGAAACACATTCTGAAGACAAGTATTTTGAAATATAAGTGTTTACCCTACAGATACAGATATTTCCCAGGATAGAAGAAACATGGTGTTAAAAGAGGTTATTTCATCTGGGAAGATAATCTGAAAGCTAACCTTAAGACCAACACGATATCCAGAGCCTCCCATGACTGAGTATGAAACTGTAGCACCTATTGGATGTCAGAGACCAGCACAAACTGCTCTATAGGTGACACTGAAGAGATTCATTAAGAGATGGATGGAAATAAATAACTGGAGGCTAGATAGGAGGTGGGAGGCTGCCATACATATTGCAGTACTGCTATTTGGTGGCAACACTGAGGCAGGAAAGGCTGAGCAGTTGGAGACACAAACTGTTGAGTGAATGAAACTGTGTGGAGGTGCTGGTGATTCTTCCAGGCTGGGGCCCCAGTGTAAAGAATGACAGTGTGATGAGCTTCATGCCCCTTCTCCACCCCTCCAGATTGGTGGTGACCTTGTGAAGCCCCCAAACAGCATATAGACTGAAGATTCTAGGGTCTGAAGTGCTGGTGGGGAGGGATATGGAAGGGGCTACAAACACAAGCCAACACCTCCCAGCACATTGACACCAGAGAATATGAAAACACAAATACAAAAATATGCACTCCTATATTTATAGCAGCATTATTCATAAGAGCTAAGTAATGAAGCCAACATAAAGGCCCATCAACAGATGACTAGATAAATTGTGGAATATATATGCAGTGGAATACAACACCATTATTGAAAAGGTTACAGGACCTCTTGTGATTTAATGGATGAATCTTAAGATGGTTAGGCTAAGTGAAATAAGTCAGGAAGTGAAAGACAGTGGATGGTTTCATTAATTTTCAGTGTGAAAAGATCTAAAAACAAACTGGCAAAATAATTCTTAGACTCTAAAAATTATACTGATTACCCCACGGTTGGGTGCAAGATGGAAGGGATAGGAGAGAGAAGATAATACTGGCACTAGAATGTTGATGAAAGGTGAGTAAAGCATGTGCATATAGAGGTGTGAAGTTGTATGTCCCCCTAATTATATAGTTGTGAAAATAATTGGCAAATCAATAAATTTAAATGAAAAGAGTAGGAAAAGAAAATTTGAATTATATTTATAAATATATATAAACATTTATATATATATTTATAAAATTTAGAATGCCACTAAATATTTTCAAAAAATGCCACTAAATATTTTCAGAAAATGTAGTAATTTGAAAATTACTATTTTGACATAATTTTCTGTAATATAATTTATTCTGTATTGTGTATAAAAGTATAACAGGTAATAGTAAACTATCATTATATATCATAATATGTTGAAAAATTGTACTAAAATTCATAAATGTGAGGCTACCATAGGGGGAAGGATGATGGGAATAGGACCCAATGGACTGTGGTGGAAGACTATGGGTGCCTTGGTGGTAGGTGTGGTGTGAGAACTGATAAAATCATACACAGAGTTGTAAACCAATGTTACCATTGATAAATCTATAATTTATGTTACCATTAATTAATTAATTTTTAAAAGACAGAATTTAAATGGCTTCATTTTTTATATATATATGGAATTCCTAGGAGGAAAATATATAATCTTGACTGAAATCTTGATTGCTGCTTTTATTGTCTTTGCTTTGCTTTTTAGTTAAATAAAAAGATTTACTAAGAAAGAAGAGACAAACAAAAGTAAAGGGAAATTCTGGTTACTTGATTAATGACATCTATTTTCCCTATTCTTTCTAGAAACCTCTTTACCCACAAACTAAAATTATGGGTACATTGTTGGGTAATTAATTTGTACTTTTATAAATCATATTATAAATAAAAATGGTTCATACACATGCTATAAAACCTTTATATAGTGAATTATAAATTTCTGTTTGGATTTTTAAATATATGTAACGTCAGTTTAGATTGGGGAAAGATCAAATATTTGTGGACAGGTCATTAACATATGGTATATCTGTTATATCATTAATATATGGCCATTAATATATGGTATATACATTAGCACTGGTATATCTGTTCCTCTATTAAAATGAAATAATCATACATAACTTATTTCTATTTCAGATTCTGTTGAAAACTCCAATCTTTTTGTTCCTAGCTTTGTGCAGAGCTTCAGAATCTTTAGTTCTTATTGCAGGTGCTGAATTTTTGCCTAGATATATTGAAAGTCAGTTTATATTAACACCTCAAGAGGCAACCACACTTACAGGTAGATTTATTTGCTAATTGTACTAATTGTGAGATTTTTATGAAGTTTTCCTATATGAATTAATGAACTATGTCCATGTCAGCAGAAGTGGGAGTAATTGCGTTTGCTTAAAATTTGAATACCTAAATACCATTTGCTCAGCTTTTAAAAGTATGAGCACTTTGTCATTATTGTATCAATATTTCAAACACAATAAATAATGTGAGCACTCTCTCCGCTCCATGTGAGCACTCATTGCCCCCCCCATGCCCACCCCTTTCCCATTGGTAACCACTCTTTTAAAGTTAGAATACATCCTTCCGAAGCGAGAGTCATACCAAAGGACACAGAAACATCAATTCCAAAGAGCACCTGCACCCCTATGTTTATAGCAGCACTGTTTACAATAGCTAAGCTTTGGAAACAGCCCAAATGCCCAAAAATAGATGACTGGATCAAGAAGATGTGGTACATATATACCATGGAATATTACTCAGCATTCAAAAAAGATAAACACATGCAATTTGCAGCAACATGGATGGCGCTGGAAGGGATCATGCTCAGCGAAATAAGCCAAAAAGAAAAAGAAAAATACCGGATGGTCTCACTCATAGCAGGAATCTAGAAAACTTAAATAAGGGACCAGGAAAATGAATATAAGAAAGTGAAAATCAAAATCAACAAAAAAACTATGAACCAGAGACACTTTTTGGGGGGTGGGGGGCGGGAGGGGAAGGATTGGGGTCAGAATGGGGCGTTTGCAATTGTATGGAGGAATATAAAAATAAAATTTAATATTAAAAAAAAGAAAAAAAAAGAATACATCCTTCCTATACATTTGTACATCTTTACTGTTTGTATGCCTCTATGTTATCTATTTTTCCCAGCACTGTTTATTTAAAAGGCTGTCTTTTCTCTGCTGTCTGGCTGTGGCTCCTTTGTTAACTATTAACTCTCCGTACTTGTGTGGGTTTATTTCTAGTTTTTCTCTAAATTTTCTTTTCTATTCCATTGGTGTGAATTTCTGTTTTTGTTCCAGTTCCATAGTATTTGATTACTGTTGTTGTATAATATAGTTTGAAGTCAGGAAGTATGATGTCTCAATATTTCTTCTTTCCCTGAGGATTGCTTGATCTATTTTGTGGTTCCATGATAATCTGGTAGTTGTTCTATTTCCTTGGAAAATGTTATTTGTATTTTGATAGGTATGGCATTGAATCTGTAAATTATTTGGGTAATATGGCCATTTTAGTAATGTCAATTATTCCAATCAATCAACTTGGTATATCTTTCTATTTCTATGTGTCTTCTTTATTTCTTTTAACAGAGTTTTACTGTTTTCAGTTTATAGTTTCTTGAGGAGATGGTTTTTTTCCCTTTTAATTTAGCACTTGTGGTTGCACTGTTTAACTTCTCTGTTTCATGCTAATTCAATCTTTGGAGGCTGTACGTGTCTAAAAATATGTCAATTTCTTCTAGGTTGTTCAATTTGTTTGCATAGAGACTTTTGTAATATGCAGTATCTGTTGTAATTTTGCCTCTTTCATTTCTAATGACTTGGGTTCTTTTCTCTTCTTCCTAAGTCTTGCTAATTTTGTATATTTTTTCAAAGCACCAACTCTTTCACTGATATTTTGGACTGTCTTTGTTTTCTATTTGATTTATTTCTGCTTAAATTTTTATTATGTCTTTCCTTCTACTGGTTTTTGAATGCTGTTGTTCCTGTAATTCTAGTTTCTTCAGCTGCAGAGTTAGTTTATTTGAAATTTTACTTTCTAAATGTCCAGTAAATCCTACTGTTTAAACAGCTCGTTGAAGATCCTTATTTCTTTGTTAATTTTCTGTCTGAAAGATCTATCCCTTCATGTCAGTGGTCTGTTAAGGTCTTCAATAGTGAGTGTATTTTTGTTGACATGTTGTTTTAGAGGTGTTAATAGTTACTTTATGTAACTAGGTGTTCCTGTATTAGGTGAATAAATAGCAATAACAGTTATGTCTTCTTGGTTAATTTTTCCCACGATCATTCTATAGTATCCATCTTTGTCTTTGTCACTTCTAGTTGAAAGTCTAGTTTATCTTTTATGTATATAGCAGTTCCTCCTTGATCTTTGAATTATTTGCATGTATTGCAAGTATTACTCCAACATTTTTAAAATTTGCTTTTGTCTTTTGGTTTTAAATGGGCTTCTTGAATATACCAAACAGAAATGCAAATGTTTACAAAAAGACATGTACATGAAATTTTAAAATAGCAGCCCAAATCACATCACAGAAAATAGAAGTTGTGCTATATACATATAATCGAATCACTACTCAGCATTGAGAAAGCACAATCTATTGTTACATATAAAAATACGGATGAGTTATTAAACATCGTATTGAACAAAACAAGCTATTATGTATGCATATTTTATGATCAGTATTTTATAAAATCCTCTTATAAGTATGAAAGAGCCTCTGGTATTCTGGTAATGTTTTATTTTTAAACTGGATGACAGTTAGGTAGATATGTTCAGTTTGAAACTTTTTCAATATGTATACAATTGTGATTTGAGTACTATTCTGTACACTAATAAAATATTTGCATAAAAAGTTGATTGGAAGTTCTGTGTATTGAATTTTCCTGTTTTGTTTCCTTTTAGGCTGGTCTTTAAGGGCTCAGCTATTGTATTGTTAAACTCTCTAGCTGTAATTATCATTCTTTTTCAAGTAACATGGTCTCTGGCAGCTTTTACAATTTTTTGCTTTATTCTGGATGTTATGAGGTTTCCCTGTCTTATTTATGTCTAAAGATAGATTTTGTTATTTATTTTTTAATCTTTCTCAGTAGTTAGCATGGAATTTTGCTCCCAGGACTATTATTTCTTTAATTATTTCTCATTCTTAACTGCAATTTTTCAAATATCATTTTTCTGGTATTCCATTTGTTATATTTCTCATAAGTGCTGTGAAACATTTTGTTGAGATTTTAATCCTACTCCCTGTCATTTTTTATTTAATTAAATAAGTTTTTGAACAGTTTTGGATTTACAAAAAAATCTCTGATGATAGAACAGAGAGTTTCCATTTACTGCCTACCTAGTTTCCTCTTTTGTTAACATCTTACACTGGAATGGTAGAGTTGTTGCAATTAATAAACCAATATCAACGCATTATTTTTAAAGTCAGTATTTTATTCAGATTTCCTTAGCTTTTCTATACTATAGTTTTTTGTTCTAGGATCTCATTTGGGATACACAATATTTAGTTGTCATGTTTCCTTAAGCTCGTCTTGGCAACACCTCAGTCTTCATTTGTTTTTTATGACTTTGACAGTTTTGAGGAGCACTGCTCAGGTGTTTTTAAAGAATGATCTTTAATTGAGAATTGTCTGAGTTTGTTTTCTTATGGTTAAACAGGAGCTATAGATTTTGGAAGGAAGACCACAAAGGTATAATATCACTTTTATCACATTTTATCAAAGGTACATACTATTAAGAGGACATAATATTTTTTATTTTGCTATTAAGCATCTCTCTAAGATAGTTTATCAGATTTCTTCACATTAATCCACTGTTTCTTTTTTTTTAAGATTTATTTATTTATACAAGCACTGGGTACATCAGAAGCGTGGGAGGGTGAGAGAATTCACCAGAGCCAGGCAGAAGGACCGAAGTATACTGCTGAGGGGAGCAGCAGGCGGCAGGAGAGGTCTGAGCACCATATTCACTGTTTCTTAACTGCTTATTTTAATTATTCTTTCAGTCCTGTTTCTTTTTTATTACATATTGGATTAATCACACAATGCTCTCTTCCAGTTTGTTAATTCACTTTTCAAATGTCTATAGTCTGGAGAGTTTACTTTAATAATTACATTTTTTTAATATCCAGGTTTTCTTCTTGTTCTTTTTTTTTACCCCTTCTCTTCATTCATTTCTTTCCTTAATTTTCATGCAAAGTTCTCTGTCATTTGTCTTCTTGGGCAATCTAAAATTACTTATTTGCAAGTTTCTCTCCCTAGATTCCTATTTTCAAACCTATGCGTATTTGCAACAGAGGCGATCACATCAATATATGAATTTAATCTGTAAGAATTTATCTTCACATAATTATTTTCTGATTGCACTTTTTCTTTTCTTCATGCTCTTTTTACTTCCTTCTGTGCTTGTTCCTTTCTAATAGTAAACTTATACTTGATTGAAAAGAAAACTGTTTCTCATAATGGCTATTCTGGTCCCACTTTGTTGTGAGATGGTTAACATTACATATCCATACACAATGGTGGTTTAGTCTGGTTCTTGGTAAACAATCTTTGTGAACTCTTATCTGTATGGGCATGCATTTTAATCTAAACTGCAAATCCAGGCACCTATCCAATAATGGCTCTGAATAAAAACATTTCTCATCTTCTCTTCAGTGTAGATTAAGTTCTGGGTTTATCTTAGATGTCTTTACCATGTAGGAACAAAATGCTTCATCATCACTGCCCTGTAGTCCGTTAGACACGTTACTTCAGCCCCACACATAAATATGTATTTCTCTTAAAGTTCAAGTTTGATGAGATATGTATCAAGTCTTTAAGTTTTTGTCTTTTTGTTTAAATCTGGTTTTTTTTTTTGTTATAGAGGCATGTTTTTTTTTATTTATTTATTTGTTTGTTTGTTTTGTTTATACAAGCACTGGGTACAGTCAGAAGCACAGGAGGGTGAGAGAATTCACCAGAGCCAGAGCGGGGAGCAGAGCAGGCAGAAGGACTAAAGTACACTGCTGAGGGGAGCAGTGGGCGGCAGGAGAGGTCTGCACGCCTTGTGGGACCCTCCTCCGGTGGCTGGGGGGGCAGCCGGGGCCCGAACTGGTGCTGCAGAGGCCGCGGGCAGCTTCGCAACCCAGCGCTCAACCACTGCGCCACGGGGGAGGCCCATTGTTTAAATCTATGTTTTTGTATATTTAGAGCAATGGGATTGTGTCGAGTGTGAACTTTCTATACTATATTTCTAACTTATTTCTGTGTTATTTTAGCTGATTATTTTCTAACTGTGTTTTTTCCTCCTTATTTCTCTTAGGAATAATTTTAATTCCAGGAGGTGCAATTGGCCGGTTTCTGGGAGGTGTCATTGCTTCCAAGTTAGAAATGTCTTGTAAAGCCCTTATGAGATTTATAATAATTACATCTGCTGTAACAATTATCTTGCTTATTTTTGTATTTTTTGTACACTGTAATTCCATACCATTTGCTGGGATCAATGAAGATTATGCTGGGTAAATACAATCTTTATATATAGATTTTTACAACTTAGCCCAACAATGCATTTCTTTATCGAGTAATAATTATTTATCTACTAACCTTTAAGTGTTCATATCCTTCTAGAAATTATTGGACATGTAAAAGAAGCATAAACCATAGTTTTGCCTTGCATATTAAGGACAGAAATATTATAATTATAGCTTGCGATATGACTGTTTAAAAATTCATAATGTACTAAAGAAAAACAGTGACGTGATTCATAACCTAAAAGTATATTCTATATTA
Source organism: Talpa europaea (assembly GCF_964194135.1). Lineage (NCBI taxonomy): Eukaryota > Metazoa > Chordata > Mammalia > Eulipotyphla > Talpidae > Talpa > Talpa europaea. The sequence continues at coordinate 61,701,383 of NC_140071.1, read as the reverse complement.
AAGTGAGACACAACTAAAAGACAGAACCAATTGCCTGTACAAAGTCAGCGTTATCTTGTGTTCCTGAATTGGCATGTCTGCCTTTTTACAGATATCAAAAAATGGAATGGAAATCCATCTAACAGTACATAATGATGCCTCCTTTAGGGTAAATATGTAAACATTCATTTCTCTGAGCAAAAACTGATGTTAAATACAGGAGAACAGAAGTAGAACTGTAAACCAAATGGATGAGCAAGTGAAATAGTAAAAGAAAATAAATTTTCTTCTTCTAACTTCAATGGGGTAGCGAATGGCAGACCCATTGTCCTGATAAGACCAATTAGAAAAATTGACTAAAATTTTAAAATATTTATTTAAAGGTATCAAAGAATGTTTGGTCAACAAGAAATTAAATGCCAAAATTCTCAGTTAAGGCAAGTACTTGAGAGGAGACTCAACTTTCTGCAGTTACCTGTTTCCAAGTATGTTTGCTAATTGTTGATATTAGTGAGAAGTTGAAAATTTGGGCAAAGGTTCTTAGCAAAAAGTATCAATAAGGGCCTCCCTGGTGGTACAGGTGGTTGAGCGCAGCACTGTGAAACTTTCTGTAGCCTCTGCAGTGTGGGTCTGATCCCGGCCAGCTGGGGAGATGCCCACATGGTGTGGCAGACCCGGTCTCACCCGCTGCTCCTCTCAGCAGTGTATTTCAGTCAGTCTGCCTGTTCTGTTCCCCGCTCTGTCTCTGGTGAATTCTCTCACCCTCCCGCACATCTGGCCTGTACCCTGGTTCTTGTATAAATAAATAAATCTTTTTAAAAAAGTATCAATAAAATGACAAGAAACCATCACAAATTTGAAAGATTTATAAACTTAGACAAAAATTATTGTATGTGCTAGGGCAGTATATCAGAGGGAAAAGAGAGGTAAATATATGACAAAACACTTGGTTGTGTTTTCACTCAATGCATTTGCTAATTCATGAAGTTAAGAGATTAAAAGCAAGCAGAAATTTTGTAAAAAACAGAAAAAAATCAGTACTATTATGATGCTCTGTAAAAAAAAATACTTGGGGTTTAGAATGTTCTGGGAAGAAGATTAGAGGTGAAGATTACATATTCTCAGTTGATATCTCTGTTAAGGTAAAAGTTAGGAATGAGGGACTTCCTAAATTTCTATAGCCTAGTCAGGAGTTTATTTAATCTTTAATTAGACTAATATAGTTAGTCAGAACTGTATCTAATTACCTAGCATTCTTTATTTTTTTAAAGATTTATTTATGAATGCAAGAACTGGGGTGTAGGACAGAGGTATGTGTGGGCGTGGAAGGGAGATTAAGAGAATTCACCAGAGACAGAGTGGGGGAGCAGAACAGGCGGATTACCTGAACTATACTGCTGATGGGAACAGTGGGCAAAACAGGAGAGGTCTGCTGTACCATGTGGGTAGCTCCCTGACCAGGGATCGAACTCATGCTGTGGTGGCTGCCCAAAGCTTCATAGTGCTGAGACTTAACCCTTTCTACCACCAGAGAGCCCCCAGATCTAGCATTCTTAAAGGAAGGATAATATCATACAGAGAAGAAAAGTGTCTTAGGCAAAGTTCTTACAGCAAAGATAAAAGTTTTACATCGGCAATGAACATAACCCAAAACTATGATATAAAACATGCAACATAATAGACACATAAGAGATATAAATTTTGGTTTATTCAAATATAAATGTTAAAGTAGTATTGATAGGAGCAGTAATACCTATGACTGTGAATTTCTCATCAGAAACCATGGTTTCAGATGACACTAGAAAAAAATCTTTAGACTTCTGAAAGAACACAGCTGTCAGCTCATAACTCATTATCCATTGAAAGTATTCTTCAAGAATAAAATTGAGTCATAGATACTCTGATTGAAACATCTCTTTAATCTGAAATAAAATGAAACTAGAGGAAAACTTGGAGGGTAAAGGAAAAGTAAAAGAAATCATAAACATATGAGTAAATAGACTAATTTATTTTAAAATACATATGACTGCTGAAAAATTATAACATTTTCTGGGTGGTTTTCAAAGAATGTAGATATAATAGCACACATGACAACTGTAAACTAAATGGAATTCATCAGTAGAATGGACAGATTAAGAAAATTTTCAATGATAGTCATGTCAATGAAGCTTCTCAAATGGAAAAAGAAGAAAAATTAAAAAATTGGAACAGAATATCTAAAAACTGTACATTATTATAAAGGTGTAATAAATACATAATGAAAATATCAGTGGAGGAGAAAAAAGAGAAGGAATAAGTGAAATAACAATAGCTGATAATTTTCCAAAATTAACACCAGACACAAAACCACAGATCTGGGAAGCTCAGAGAATACCCACAAGGATAAATAACAATATTAACACCAGTAACAAAACCCTAAATCCAGGATTATCATATTTAAAATGACAAGTCAAAAACAAAGACAGAATCTTAAAAGAAGCCAGAGGTAGTGAAATCTTACATACAGAAACTCAAGCACAATTTACAACAGATTTTCTTCACAAACTCTGCAATCAAGAGAATGAAATGAAATAAACGGTTGGGGAAAAAAGCCCATCAACCTAGAATACTGTATGCAATGAAACTATTCATCAAAAGTAAATGGGATATAAAAATATTCTATGTGTCTATCCTGCAGAATGTTTCTTGTTTGCTTGTGAGGAATATATTTTGCTGTGGTTGGATGGACTGTCCTATAATAAGTCCATTAAGTCTAACATGTATTGTAAGCCCCATATTTCTTGATTGATTTTTTTAATCTGTATGATCTATTCATTGTTGAAAATGGGTATTAAAGCCCCTAATTTGTTGCTTTGCCATCTATTTCTCCCTTTAAGTATGGTCGCAGTTGTTTTACATATTTAGGTGCTCCTGTGTTGGGTGCATATTTACAAATATTACAATTTCTTTTCGCGTTGCTTCCTTTTCATCCTATAATGACCATTTTTGTCTTAAAGTCTGTTTTGTCTACTATTGGTATAGCTATCCAACTTTCTTTTGGTTTCCATTTGTATGAAATATTTTTTTGCATTTCTTCCATTTCAGACTCTGTGCATCCTTATATCTGAAATGAGCCTCTGCAGCATATTGATGTTTTTTTTTTTTTTTATCCTTTTAGCCACACCATGTCTTTTTGACAGGAGAATTTAATCTAGTTGCATTTAAGTAATTATTGATAAGTATGTCTTCATGCCATTGAAATATATTATAGGCTATTTTGTATTTCTTGTTTTCCTTTCTTCTTGCTTTCTTCCTAGGATATTTGATGGTTTTCTGCAATGGCATAGTCATTTGAGATTTTTATTGGCATAGTGTTGAATCTGTAAATTGATTTTGGTAGGATGGCCATTTTGATAATGTCAATTCTTCCAATCCTTGAGCAGGGCATGTCTTTCCACATGTCTTTCCATTTCTTTGTGTCTTCTTCTATTTCTTTTAATAATGTTTTATAGGTTTTTTTTTGTATAGGTCCTTCACCTCTTTCGTTAGGTTTATTCTCAAGTATTTGATTTTTTTGCTTCAATTATAAAAGGGATGTTTTTCTTAATTTCTTCTTCTTCAGATTAATTGTTTGCATATAGGAAGACTACTGATTTTCATGTGTTGATTTGTATCCTGCTACTTATTGATTAGTTTTTCTATAGTGTTTTTAGGGTTTCTGTGTATATTTTCATATTGTGTACAGATAGTGATAGTTTTATTTCTTTTTCTATTTGCATTCCTTGTATGTCTTTCTCTCATCTTATTGCTCTGGCCCGCACTAATGGAGAACAGTCTTAATGTAGTTTTAAAAATTTTCTAATCACCTATAGTTAATACCATATTTATTTCTGAAAGACTTAGTGCTCTTCCCTAAGATGGGGAACAACACTTCTTAGAAATAGCAAGTGAGTTAGCAATTTCACTAGATATAAGATCAACATGTTAAAATTTTGTTTTTATATATGTGCAATTAACATGACCATCAAAATTGATACAAATGTTATTTATAATCGATCAGAAATGAAATACATAGCTATAAATCTATCAGAACATGTGGAGAAGTATATGCTAGAAATCTCAATGCTGATGAAAGAAATAAAAGATCTTTCTAAATGAGGAAATACATCGTGTTCATGGATTGGAAGACTCAATGCTAAAGATGTCTTTTCTTTCTAAATTGATCTGTAAATGCACACAAATCTTATCAAAATTCAAACAAGGATTTGGAAATGCATTTGAACTAGAGAGCTTAGAATGATTTTGAAAGGAATAAAATGTGAAAAGGAATAAAATGTGAAAAAATATTATAAGACTTATAGCTCTTTCAGGTAGTCAAGATATGTGACATTGGTGGAGGGATATACACATGATTATAAATAGAAAATAATAATATCACAGAGATATGCCCACCGAAATGCAGCAAACTGATTTTTGACAATGTTATAAATATTTCAATGAAGGAAGGATAATTATTTCAACAAATGTTACTGGAGCATTTGAATATCATAGGCAAAAAAAAAAAAAAAGGAAAAACCCAGCAACAACAACAAAATAAACCTAAATCCTTGACTTAAATGTAACTCATTGTACAAAAAAAATGTAAACAGTAAAAATTTTTAGAAGAAATAAAGAAGTAATTCCATGGTACTTAGAGCTAGATGAAGCATTCTTCAATATTAGAAATGTGTAATCTCATAAAAAAATGACAAATTGGACTTCATCAAAATTTAAATTTTTTGTTATGCACAATATGATGCTAACAGGGTGAAGAAACATACAGCTGACTGGGGGAAATATTTACAAAGTGTATCTCACAGAAGGACAGAAGAATTTAATATAGATTATACTAAGAACTTTCAAAACTCAAATATTTCAAAATGGTAATATTCTAAGTAGATAACAGGCAAAGACATAAACAGACATTTCACCAAAGAGCATGTACAGATAGCAAATAATCTCATGAGATATGTTCAACATCATTAAGCTCTTAAGGAATACATATTTAAACTACAATGAGCTATCATTACACACCTACTTGAACATCACATCTCTCCCTCCCACCCTTCCACACACAAATGAGTCCATGAATCACTGCTAAAATTGAATAAAGTCTAGATTTTCCTATCATATATTTCCTGGCTTTAAAATTCTGCTATTAAAGGTGGTGTAGGTGTTACTTTTGGGGAAATTGAATGAAGAGTCCTTTCCATGCTATTTTATAACTTCTTGTGAGTTATAATTAATGGAATAATAATTCATATAATTAATGACTAGTTCAAAACAATTTGTTAATAGAGTAAAACCATATGCAATAATACACCAAAGATGTAAATCAACTGATACAAATAAGAAGATGCTACAGAATTACATTCCAAGAATTTCAACTCATCCATTAGTAAAATGATAAATGATATTAAAAAAAACACAATGAAAATAAAAAGGTTAGTGATTTAGAAAAGAATCAGAGACCCAATAAAAATGAAATATATTTTACTACTTAAAAATCATCACTGTTAAGATAGTATAGAAAAAAAGTATCTATATTATGTTATGACAGTTAAGGTAATTTAAAAAATAAAGGTTTAAATTTGGAAACATGCATGATAGAAAATCTTCCAGCGTCTATTTAGTTTTATTGTTTGTTTACAGAAAATCTACAGCACAGAAAACAAGAGATAGTCAAATATTTTTCCACCAAGTAAAAAAAGACATGATTATGAATAATGAATAGGAGTTTTTTTGGAGCAGGCCCCAAGTCCTAGGACGCCAGGCGAGCTCTTCCTCGGTTCTTGTGTTCACACACAGGGACCCGTGACTAAGATGGATGGTCACAGTGGAAACAGAAAGTGGTACAAGAGAGGACAATGTTCCCCCCTCAAAGAGATGGAAGTTTCTTCCCCTCTACACCACACAGCCTATCACTGAGACTTTAGGCCAGTGACCACCCTGTGGTTTTTAACAGGCTGACAGGGTCCCAGTAATTTGGGGGGAGGCCTTTCAATGGCTTAAAGACTAAAGCAAAGAACAGCACAGTAGAGAGAGGGGAATCTTTTATGCTCACCCTTTGGTGCTTTCAGAGTTCCACAGAACTCACCAGACAGGTTACAGGTGTTTGACTGGGCTCCCAGGAAAATCAGGAGAACAGTGTGGCTAGTGCTCAGCAGAGTGTGGGAGGAGACCAAAGTCAAGGAAGGAGAAAAGGAAGGGGAAAAGAGATAGACAGAAAGAGACAGATAATTGACAGATGTCAATCTGAGTCATGGCACCAGCTGAATCAGTGTTTTTGTTGCGCAGGCCCAGAGTCTCAGGACCCCAGGTGGTTCCTTTCTTGGTTCTTGTCTTTGAGGACAAAATAATTCAGCATTGAGACCAGAGTTACAGAGAAGCAAGAGATAAATAAAAGATACATGTTATCTTATTCTACATTATATTGAATGCTTCACATCATAATAGCACATGTATTGCTTGTAAAAGTTACATACACTAGAAAGAGACTGATTCAATAATTCTCAAAAATATAGTTTTGTCTAAGGAAAATTTATGAAAATATTTATTTAGAGATGAGTTATACTTTCCTGGATATAAAAGCATTAAATAAAAATTAATGTTCCTTTATAACAGCAAAAAAAAGGAAAAATAATTTTTGTAAAAGAAAATGTTTGTAAATTAGCAAAAGTGAAAAGATATCTTGTAATTAATCTTGTTTCAAAACAAGGATGTTCAAAACCTATATGGATAGAAGTAAAATTTATCTAATACACATAAAGTAATATTTAATAAGCTAAATGCTATAGCATATTTATGTAAATATCACAAAGCTGTCACTTTACAAATTGACATGCATGCCTTACAATGCTAATAAAAATATTAAAAGAGTTTGTTTTTATAGTCATGTAGAAAAGCGAAAGTCCAAGAATAATACACTGCCTTAAAAAGTCAAGCTAGAAGAGTTCCCTACCAGACATCAAATTCATTGTAAGACCATAACGAATAAGTGGTATATTCTAAATTGCAGAGATGGACAGAAATTTTAAACTGAAGACCCCAAAATACACCCTTAAATACACAAAAACTTGTATGAACTAATGAATAGTGACAGACTGTAGCTCAGAAAATGCCAGGGGCAGAAGAATTACAATGGGTCATGAGATATTTGTGAAAAAATGTACTGGTTCCCAGTGGGAATGGGAGTAGAGGGAGAGGGAAGGTGATAGGGTGTGGCTCTGGAGCTCTAGTGGAGGCTGAGTGAAGCATGTGCACATTTGGAGGGGCAGATATACACTCCCCAAATTAGTTATATAAACAACTGGAAGATCAATAAAATTAAAAAAAATAAAAACAAAAATAGAACCATGAGGAAAATTTTGTGGCAATGATTATGTTCATGATTGTAGTGATCGTTTCACAATTGTATATACATATCAAAAATTCCGGATTGTGCATTTAAAAATCTCCAGTTTATTGTATTAGTAAGACCTTGATAAAGCTGTTAGAGGTTATTTCAGTAATTGTATTTTTATGGATCTCATTATATCTTAATATATATGATAAAAAGTAGAATACAGTGTAATGTAATTACTTTCAATCTCTCTTTTTCTTTTTTTTACAGTACAGGGCAGTTGGGGAACCTGACAGCTCCTTGCAATTCTCATTGTCAGTGTTCATCTTCAGTTTATACTGCTATATGTGGAAGAGATGATATTGGATATTTCTCTCCTTGCTATGCAGGCTGTGCACAATCTAAAACAATAAATGATCGTGAGGTAATTATTGTTTATTGTACTTTGGCCTCCCTAGTAAGGTGTTTGATTTGTAGATGGTATTTACATCTTACTCCTACCTCACTATGATAAAAGCTTTTCTCTCTTTATTTTCCTTTTTTAAATTTTTAAAATTTTTTAATTAATTACTTTATTTTTTACATCATTGTTCATTTTTAAACAATATTTGCTTCTCCCCACCCCTTCAGGTGTAGTCCCCATAGAATTTCACCAATGCACCTGTGCACCCTCACCTCAGTCCCCTGTGCTCCTCCCTCCATCCCTCTGATCCCTCTCCCTCCTCCTCCCCTACAGGATGTCTCTGATTTATAATTGTCTGGTTTTGCTTTGTTGTGTTTTGTATTGTTATTATTATTTCCCCTGATGTCTTATTTGGTTCCCCTATATTCCTGCGATAAGTGAAACCATCCGATACTTTTCTTTTTCCTTCTGGCTTATTTCACTGAGCATAATTCCTTCTAGCTCCATCCATGTTGCTGGGAATGGCATGAGTTTATCTTTTTTGATTGCTGAATAATATTCCATTGTATATATACCACATCTTCTTGATCTAGTCATCTATTTTTGGGTATTTGGGAAATTTTAAAACCCAAAAAGTAACACTTGTTTTATGTGGCCACAATACAAAGGGTTTATGGGAATTGAGAATGTTAAAGTCAATTCCTACATTAAGGCCTCCATGTCTATATCATCTCAATTATATGGATTTAAAGCAGTGAATGACTATTATCTACGGCTTCCCATCACAAATTCAGAAGAAGCAGTCTAAGAGTAATTATCTTCCCAATCCACTATAATCTTGAACTCCCATATTTCCCACACCAATATTTTGACCAATACTAACCTTTTGATCAGCTTTCCTGACCTGTCCTTCTGCTGAGCAACTCAATATATCTATGCTTTACCTTCTTGCTGTTTCTATGTCACTGCTCCACATTCATTTAAATGTGGAAATCAGCCCCTTTACATGAATGAGAACTCATTTTAAAATTCTATTTGTTCATCTTTGAGGTCATTGCTATAAGAATGCCTAAATTCCCTGAGCTTCCTGACAACCTACAGGCAAATGATTCTGTTTTGTCATGAAGTGCATTTTAACACTCTTCTATGATTTTGATGCCAAATTGCACAATTGAGCTTAGCTAAATAATGGACTTCAGCTTCTCCTGTTTAATTAGCACAGAAGTAGGACCCAGGATTTAGAAATTTTGTTGTTCCCCTCTCTGGCTACTAGTCTTGGTGAGTGGAAGAGAGAAAAAAATAGGCATATTTCTTGACCCATAAGTATTGTACTCCCTCCTTAGTAGGCAATAAAGCCCTTTATCAGTAATCCATCTGCAAAAATTTGCAAGAGGAGTGGTTAGAAATTCTATACCTCTGAAGATTTCTAAGTTTCTGTAGAAAATCACAGCTTTACTAAAACTGAATAGATTATCTGCTTGTATCAATAACCTGGGCAATTTTTATCATTGAAACCCACATGCATTCTTATCCATGCTAAAATCTTCAAATTTCCTTATACATAGACATGAAAAAAAAAATTGTGTGCTTTTCTTCATGATCTTCTTTCAATAATTGCCGTAGCTTCATTTATTATCATTGGATCAGGGGCTTGTCCAGCACCTACTCTTGTCCAATAGGAGCTTCGTTCAATAGAATGGGGAAGTCAATCTCATTCACAACATTAAGGATTATAAGAAATCAGGCTGCAGGATCTCTTTCAGTTCACACATCCTTAGAATATTTTAACTTATTTACATTTTCACACTTTCATGAGATTACTTTCCTTTTTCCTGAAGAACAATACATTTCCTTTGACACAGAGGCCCCCACTGCTTAAGCCACAGTGATGGCAACCATATAGGGGCCCAGTCACCTGACCATATTACCTTAGCACACTGCCTGTGGGCAGTCCCATCTCCCAGCTGACGCATCTTGCTGGCCTGTGCTGCAGTTGAACTGTGGTTGCACCAGCACTGGTGGTGGGTGGTGCTGGTGGGCAACAGTGGAAACAGGTTCCAACTCACCTGCCTGGGTTGTGTCTCCTATTGGGACTACCCCTCTGTGCTGCAGCAATCTCAGGGCCAACCCAAGGGCTCCAAGAGTGGAGGGACCCCTGCCAAGCAACAGAGTTCCTGGTTTGGGGCCACTGGGAGGAGTGGTAAGCACAGCTAGGGCAACTTGAATGGGTACCAGCATGGTACCAGCAGCTGCAGAGAGGGTGGCTGAGAGTGCTAGGCCAACATGGTGTGTCCCCAGTGGTGACACAGCCTGCAGCTGCTGGTACCCATGCCTCAGCCTTGCTTTGGGTCCCCTCTGCTTTGCTGCACCCAGCCCCCTGAGGTGCAGCTGGGTGCAATCTACCTCTGGCCTCACTGTGACCAGCTCTGGCCACACTCCCTTGAGTGCAGAGCTGAAAAGCCTTCGCTGGCCTCAGTGCAAGTTGTATGTGGGCGGGATTGCAGGGATTTCCCTTTCATTTCTGTCACCAGGATTGTAAATTTACCAATCAGATTTGAGCTTATTGAGTCAATCAGGTTCTCCATTTCCATTCATGGTGGAGGGTCCATTATGTGAGTTGAAAATGAAGCCGATTGTTGCTTAACTGATACCAATCAAACAGTTAGGATCAAAAAAATGGACCAATCAGCTATGAAGGGCTAGAACCCTGAAGAGGATATAAGCAACCAGCTTGGATTCATTCAGCAGATGGTCTCCAAAGAGGAGCCTTGATTCAGCAGATGGCCTTCACAAGATTCAGCAGACAGCCTCGGAAGAGAAGCGTTCACCAGACAGCCTCCAAATAGGATTCATCAGGTAGCTTCAGAAGAGGATTCAGCAGATGAGCTCCACAGACCCTTTGCAGAACTCTTCAAACATTGTAGATTTTGCAGACTTCCATAGACTTTTAGACCTCTGCAAATTTCCAAACATACATAGACTTTTGCAGAGACCTGGCCACTATACTTTCCTCCATCCCTGCTCTGACAAACTACAAGGAGAACCACTGGCCTGGACCAGGTGTCTCTTAAAAAGAGCTGTTTGCTGTTGGCTTGTATTAACATTTTATAACATGCTGTAGCACTAGTGTCCCTGGTACCACCTCCTAGTGACCTGTGCTGACCAGCACTGCTGACCAGTGTCTGTATCTGGCCACCATTAAGAGCTGTCCAGCACTTCTGGTCTGGTGGCAGCATATCATCCCAGTGCTATTGCCTCCAACACCATCCAGTGTGGCATTCTGTGCTGTCCAGACTGGTCTTCAGACTGTTGATGTGGTCTGCTGTAGTTCACCTCAGCACCTGTGAGCACCTCCAGCTGCCACCATGAGTTGGAACCTGGTGCAGTGCAGACCAGTATGCACAAGCTCCAGGCTCTCATCAAAGGGACAGTGCCATCTTGCAAAAGCAGCCTTTGTCTTGGTCTATTGGATACTGTAGACACTAGGGACTCTTATGGCCTTAGAAACTCTTTCATTTTCTCCAATCTCTTGTTTATTAATAAATCCCATTGTTGTACCCAGAGCCTTACTGGTCAGCATTTGCAAGGACATGGGTGAAAACCCACAGACAGTGACCTACACCTCTCCTTGGCACTCTTTTACTTTCATTTTTTCTCTTTAATTTTTGAAGAAGAAAGCAACAACCTTCTCAATGGGTATAGAATTCTATATTGGTAGTGGTACCCAACCCCATGCTGGCATTTAAAAGATGCCATTTTCTTCCCTTATGTGTCTGACTGTTTTTAGGATTTTCTCTTTGATTTTGGCTTTTAGCAGTTTTAAACTGTGATATGCCTAGCTGTGGTTTTCACTAAATTTAAATTTATGTTGCTTCAACTTCAGAGTATCTTTAGTTTGTGGATTTGTATGTCTTGGTTTGAAAATTGTCAGCTCTTTTTGTTTCCTTATCCTCTCTCCATTCTTGTGTGTGTTTAGTCCATGTATGAGTTTACTCCAGCTACATAATAAGTTACCTTAGCCTATGCACTTATTAGTTCACAGTTCTAAGGTCAGAAGTCTACAGCATGGAATGACTCTAGGTTCTCTGCTCAGTCTCTCAGTGTCACAGAATGACTAATGGTGGTAATTCAGCTATGTTCCTTTCTGGAAGCTCTGGGGGAAAATCAACTTCTGATTCCATTCAGGTTATTGACAAAATTCAGTTCCTTTGGGTTGTAAACAAACAAACACACAAACAAACAAGGTTGCCTTTTCCTTGTTAGCAATCTGCTGAGTGCCAAATGCAGGGGCAAAAATTTTAGGGACATCCCCATTCTTTATGACCCTCCATTTTCAAGCATATCAACAGAGTATATCCTCTAAGTCACAAACTTTGAATCTCTGACTTCAGTAAAAGTGCAGTACCTTTCAAAGCTCACCTAATTAGGAAAGGTTTATCCTCTCTTTCTTAAAGTCAATATGCCATATAATGGAGTTGGAAAGTGGAGTAAAATCCATTATCTCATAGTTGTTTGAAATTTTCAGGCTTTATATTCTAAGTTAGTTAGAATTCTGTCTAACACATCCTACAAATAGACCTTTACACTGTATTTCATACTCTTTTGCTCTTTTATTTTCCATCTCCTTTAATCTATTTGTTTAAATGTAGATTTTTTATTAATTTTCTTTTATATATTCTCTTTTCAGTATCTACTTTGCTGTTAATACTATTTTACTGAGATTGTAAATTTATTCATTGCATTTTCAGTTCTAACATTTATGCTTTTGTAGAATCCAAGTTCCTGATGAAATCCCACATAATGTAAACTATTTTGTCAATTTTTCTATCTATTTTCTGGAAAATATTAACCATAGCTAAAGTGCTAATAACCACTTTTTAGTCTAGTTTTGTTTATTCTTCACTTAATTAAAAAAGATCAAACTTGTCATTTTGCTTTCCTTGTAGTATTATACTAAATCTTGACCATGATGAAATATGAAAAATTTCTAATTACACAACTGTATATTTCTCTATTTTGGACCATCGTTTTTCTAAGTCATTCAGATTCAAACCATCTTTTATTCCTATTAGTTGTTCATTGGTAAACTGACTCCATATTTTTCAAAATTTGTATTTTTTGGCTTAGAACCTTTTCAATAGATTAATAGATTATTAACTGGTCTCTATCTCCAAATTTTGTTAGCTTTTTTTTAAAAAAGTAAATTATATATTCATTGTCCTATTTATCAACCTTATAACAACTACCCCTTATTTTCATGATTCTTACTCAGAGTTATATCATGACTTTCACTGATTATAGACATTTGTCTTTGTAAGCCCCCACCTTCACTGAAAAAAATCTACTGCCTAACTGCAGTGGTACTGTATGGTGAATGATTTTCAGTCTTTTCTGCCTACAGCCATTAGGATTGCATGCCTGATGGTGGGCACCTGCCTTTTGTTACATTGTAATTTTCTGTTGGGTTGTTTACTCTTGTGGGCCCTGGCTGCTTATTTTTATATTCCCCCATACAATTGCAAACGCCCCATTCTGACCCCAATCCTTCCCCTCCCGCCCCCCACCCCCCAAAAAGTGTCTCTGGTTCATAGTTTTTTGTTGATTTTGATTTTCACTTTCTTATATTCATTTTCCTGGTCCCTTATTTAAGTTTTCTAGATTCCTGCTATGAGTGAGACCATCCGGTATTTTTCTTTTTCTTTTTGGCTTATTTCGCTGAGCATGATCCCTTCCAGCGCCATCCATGTTGCTGCAAATTGCATGTGTTTATCTTTTTTGAATGCTGAGTAATATTCCATGGTATATATGTACCACATCTTCTTGATCCAGTCATCTATTTTTGGGCATTTGGGCTGTTTCCAAAGCTTAGCTATTGTAAACAGTGCTGCTATAAACATAGGGGAGCAGGTGCTCTTTGGAATTTATGTTTCTGTGTCCTTTGGGTAAATACCTAGGAGTGGAATTGCTGGATCATATGGAAGCTCTATGTTTAGTAGGTCCAGAAATCTCCACACAGCTCTCCATAGTGGTTGGACCAGTTTGCACTCCCACCAACAGTGCAGAAGAGTTCCTTTTTCTCCACACCCTCGCCAACATTTGTTGTTGCTAGTTTTTTTAATATGTGCCATTCTCACTGGTGTGAGATGGTATCGCATGGTAGTTTTGATTTGCATTTCCCTGATTACAAGTGATGTTGAGCATTTTTTCATATGCCTGTTGGCCATTTGCATTTCCTCTTCAGAGAAGTTTCTTTTTAGCTCTTCTGCCCATTTTTTGACTGGATTATTTTCTTTGTTGTTGCTGAGTCTCATCAGCTCTTTGCAGATTTTTGTGATCAGTCCTTTATCATTAGTGTTGGGTGCACAAATGTTCTCCCAGTTGGTGGGGTTTCTCTTTGTTTTTGTTATTGTCTCTTTTGCTGTGCAGAAGCTCTTTAATTTGATGTAGTCCCAGCTGTTTATCTTTGTCTTCACTATCACTGCTTTGGGTGATGTGTCTGTAAAGATGTCTTTGATGTGCAAATCCCGTAGTGTTTTGCCTATATTTCCTTCTATGTATTTTATGGTTTCAGGTCTTATGTCTAGTTCTTTAATCCATTTTGAGTTGACTTTTGTGTATGGTGTGAGGTAGTGGTCAAGCTTCATTCTTTTGCATGTAGCGACCCAGTTTTCCCAGCACCATTTATTGAACAAACTTTCTTTGCTCCAATGCATAGTCTTTGCTCCTTTGTCAAAGATTAGTTGACCATAAATCTGTGGGTTTATTTCTGGATTTTCTATTCGATTCCATTGGTCTGTATGTCTGTTCTTGTTCCAATACCATGCAGTTTTGATGATTATGGCTTTGTAGTATAGTTTGAAGTCTGGGAGTGTGATGCCTCCATTCCCTTCTTTTTTTTTCAGGAGAGCTTTGGCTATTCGGGGTTTTTGGTGATTCCATATGAATTTCATCAATAATTGTTCTATTTCTTTGAAGAATGCCATTGAGATTTTGATTGGAATAGCATTGAATCTGTATATTGCTTTTGGTAGGATGGCCATTTTAACAATGTTTTAACATTTTAACAATGTTCCAATCCATGAGCAGGGGATGTCTTTCCATTTCTTTGTGTCTTCTTCTATTTCTTTTAACAGTGTTTTATAGTTTTCTTTGTATAGGTCCTTTACCTCTTTTGTTAGATTTATTCCGAAATATTTGATTTTTTTTGTTTCGATAATAAAAGGGATGGTTTTTTTGATTTCTTCTTCTTCAGATTTATTGTTTGTGTATAGGAAGGCTACTGACTTTTGCGTGTTGATTTTGTATCCTGCCACTTTACTGAATTGATTGATGAGTTGAATTAGTTTTTCTGTGGAGATTTTGGGGTTCTCTATGTATATTATCATATCATCTTCTTTGAGTTTAAAACATTAAAATTAAACTTTTCTTTGTGGTCCTGAAAGTACTATGGAATCTCTACACTGCGTTTTCTCTTTTTAATAGATAACAGCACTCTCATCATTACATATAAATAAACATACTTTCTGACATGTTCCTAAAGTCTCCAAAATTGGCTAAATGTCCATGTTTACCAAATCCCAGCTATAATTTCATTTCACTCATTGTACTTTTCTTCATTGTCAATTCATATAGCTTTCTAATATCATTTCATCAATTGATTATAAATATTTTTGTACTATTTCTTAAATTAGTGGACTTTTTCCTAAGAATCATTAAATGCACATATATGATCCTTTATTAACAAAAATACCTTCTAATTACTACTAATATCTCATTTCTAAATAATATATGGCAAGTTTAATATAAGGTTATTTACTAATAAAACTGGCCGTCTCCCTGAAGTTAATGATTTAATTTTATATTACATTAATAAGAGTTTTTGCTTTATGACTATATTACTAAATGATTAATTTAATATTAATAGGTATACTACAATTGCTCTTGCATTAAACATGGATTAATAACATCAGATGAGCAAGGTGATTCTATTGATGCTAGATCTGGGACATGTGATCCCAAATGTTATAAACTTCCTTTGTTCCTTGCTTTTGTGTTATCTACAATTGTATTTTCTTGTTTTACTGGTATACCAAGCATCCTGACCATCCTCAGGTATGTATATATTATTCTTTAATACATAAGAGTGAGTGACAATCTTAGGAAGATTTTGCAAAATTGTAGCAAATATTTTACTGTGTTTCAAAGTAGCAACTATTAGTGGGAAAAATTATTACATTGTTAAAATCCATGCACACTCAATTCTCTGTTTTAATGAATTTATTTGCATAAATTATAGATATCACATTTAGTTTTAATTAGCTAAGTAATTAATTTAACTTAATGCATGAAAACTTCATATATGGGAAAATTATTGTATTTTAAAAATTCATGAATAGATTTGATTCTTTTATGTATATGATTGAAGTTTATAGATATCACATTTACTTTAACTTTTATTGAAAAGTAAATTTGTTTATTTGTTACATATCTGGAAAATTCTTAATTATAACACAGATATGGTTATAATATTTACTCATAAGTTATAATAATTTACAGATTATTTACTTTAATTTTTATATTTCATATTAAGGGGTACAATTTTAATAAACATTTTCATAGACAATTTGACTATGAAAAAACATTAGCTTCACCCACAAAGGTACCTAATAACTCTAACTTTTAGAATTTCATTATGTAAATTTTTATTATTCTAAAATAAACCTACATTCACTTGTTCTTCCACAAAATATGAAATACTTTAAATATTTTTTTATCACAGAAGCAGAATAACTTGTCATAATTAATTTTTTTCAAAAGGTCAACATAAAACTTTAAGGCATATGGAATAGTTTTCTGTCCCAAGGAAAGCTGAGTATAAAACAGGAATAAATAAGTGCATGCAAAAAAAATGAAATTGGGGCCTCCCCTGGTGGCGCAGTTTTTGAGTGCTGGGCTGCAAAACTGCCCACAGCCTCTGCAGCGTTGGTTTGATCCCCAGCCCGCTGGCGAGGGTCCCACATGGCGCGACAGACCTCTCCTGCCAGGCCCGCTGCTCCCCTCAGCAGTGTATTTCGTCATTCTGTCTGTTCTGTTCCCCGCTCTGGCTCTGGTGAATTCTCTCACCCTCCCGTGCATGTGACTGTACCCAGTGCTTGTATAAATAAATAAAAAAATAAATCTTTAAAAAAAAAAAATGAAATCAGGGGCCTCCCCTACTGGCACAGGCGGTTGAGCACCACACTGTGAAGCTGTCCACAGCCTCTGCAGCACCGGTTTGATCCCGGCAGGCTGGTGAGTGTCCCACATGGTGCAGCAGACCTCTCCTGTCGCGTCAGCTGCTCCTGTCAGCAGTGTACTTCGGTTGTCTGCCTGTTCTGTTCTGTCCACTCTGTCTCTGGTGAATTCTCTTACCCTCCCGCGCATCTGGCCTGGACCCTGGTTTCTTGTATAAATAAATAAATAAATCTTAAAAAAATATGAAATCAGAATATGGGGTCTCTGCCATCAATGAACTTTTAATTTAGAGTGGATATAAAACTTGGACATATCAATTACTGTGAAATAGTTTTTTCATGCATATGTGTCTGGATATGTATGAATAAAGTACAAAGACCACTAAGATATGGACTTGCCTTGAGTTGCTTAGAACTCCATGGGAGGGAGAAAAAACACACAAATAGAATTGCAGTGAATAATTAGAGCAAACTTAAAGATTGTATAACTGATCCAGGAACAAAAAGGCAGGAAAAGTAATTTCTATGCAAGATTGCTTGGAATTACTTATAGAAGACATGAAACTTGAACTGTGTTATGCAGATTAAAAATGTTTGAAAAAGTGAAAACTGGGGATAAGTTTTTTTTTTTTTTTAGATTTATTTATTTATGCATACAAGAGCTGGGGTGCAGGCCAGAGATGCAGGGGTTGGCGGGGGAGGGGGGAGTGAGAGGCTGCATCAGAGACAGAGTGGGAAGAAAACAGGCAGACCCACTGAAATACACTGCTGAGGGGAGCAGCAGAGAAGACAGGAGATGTCTGCCTTGCCATGTGGGTTGCTCCCTTGCCATGTGGGCAGGCTGTGGATCGAACTTATGCTGCGGAGGCTGTGGACTGCTTCATAGGGCAGTGCCTTAACCCCCTACCAGGGAGGCCCATAGGGATAAGTTCTTAAAAGGAAAAATAAGTGGATGGAGAGGCAAAAATCTGTTAAATATCTTGGCTATATTAAAAGTAACATTATGGTAAACAGAACAAGATTTGACTGAGTAAGGGTGTTGATCATGTTGTGTTTTCTTTGTCATGTTAAAATGAATGATGTTATCCTGTGTACACCTGGAAGCCATTGAAAACAGTAAGCCTCAGAAATAAAAATAATCATATATGCATTATAAATAGAATAATTTGAAGACCTGTGGGGGATGAAGTTGAGGGACAATACTACATAAAAGGGAAAGTACAAATATTATCATTTGAGAATTGGTTAATTTGTCTTGATTATCCTAGTAGTAAACATTTGAGGAAGCAATATATAATTTTACCAGGTTGGTATGGGTGGAATTAATCTAATTTTTTGCAAAATAGTAAAAAAGCAATGTATGTATTCTGTATTTTAATAAATTGAATAATGCTGGATGAAAATATTGATCATAGTAGGCTATGTTCTAGAACAAGAAAAGTTTATAACTTTTTAAAATTATTCATGGTTTATTTTACATGCAGTTCTCATTTTTTTTACTTCCTAGAATGTTTAAAAGTTATTTTAATTGTATTTTCAATTTATTTTCTATATTACTAATATGTGATATTATGCATTAATTTTCTTTTTAAAACAAATGCTTGATTTCATTAGTGGGAAGTACAGATATTTTCATTCTTTATATGTGGGAAATTATTTATCATTTATTTTAGTTTTTGAATACAGAGGTTAACAGATCCAATAAGAAATGTTAAAAGAGATCCAATTAAGAAAATTCAAGTAAAATTGAATTAAGTAATGATTTAACATGTACAAAGATTGTTAGGAATCCCAAAACACAGTGTAGTACCTCCTGTCTTTACGATCTGGGTTCCACAGGGGAATGAGGGTAAGAAGTAAAGAGACCTATAAGTGGACTCTTTTGTTTAGGGGCCTAGTCAGTCTGATGTAACTCTGCAGGGAGGGAGCCCTGAATGAAAAAAGAAAAGAATGAAAACCAGTGCCAAGTTATTTTTATCAAAGGAAAAGAAGGCTGGGCTATAGGGTTTACACCATAAATGCTTCCTTCTTGTGAAGATCAAGAAGCTTTGGAATTGGCTGGTAAGGGACAGGATATAAAGAAATGAGGAGATGCAGTTTTTTAATTCAGCCATATTGAATTCTAAAGATATTTAGTTTGATGTGCAGGGGAAAAAATTAACTTTGAAATTTGTAAACATGCTTTATAGCTAACAATAATGATGTACTGATGATATCATTGCCATTTGCTTACAGGATTGTATCAGAAAAGCATCGTGCTATAGCCTTGGGTTTGAGCTATGTGGTAGTGAGACTATTTGGTATGGATTTTATCAATCTTTTATTACATTGAATTGTTCCTTTTTGATACTGCATACATATCTACATGTATATTTAGAATTTTGAGTAAGTAACAGTGGTAAACTGACATACACAAGTGAGTGGGGGTGCAGCTTGACTATCTAACATAAAACACATCCTAATTGGAATATTAAATATGCATTAAAATTATATTCAATTATCAGTGATAATCATTTGTTTCAGAAGAAAATCAACCAAGCTCTTACAATTGGTTTGATAAGCTAGACTAAACATTTTATGAGCTTAGCAGATACCTGTTATAGTGCTTGCAAGTTTGGGAAATCACTAACCTAGATTAATACCTATAAAAATTTTCATCACATAAGACACCAAGTCTTATGTTTGTGAGTAAGTCAAAGAACAAATTAGTTTTGCTGATGACAGTGTAGTACAGATTTAGAATAGCAAAAACTAGCTTTACATATAACCATTGTTACCACAAATTTTTTCTCTTCAATATATTTGGACCATTGATTTAGGAAGTACTTTCAAATTATTGGTGGGTAGGATAAGAAAACAAGATTGAATTGTTTTGAGGATGAAAGACAAATTATAAATAGAATAAAAATGTGAAAAAACCAAAGTGTGACTCACGTGAGGATCAGAGAAAGTATTTTATAGTTAGATTATATACTATTCTAAGTCTAGATTAAAATTACAGCATATTTCTATGCTACATAATGACCCACTAGAAAAAGGTCAGATTTATAGTGGAAGAATAAGCATAGGAGAAATAATAGCAAGTGAGACTGATGTATTTTCAAATGAGAGAGGGTGGAATAGAGATATTTTGGATACACAGTATCTCTAGATCCTGGTTTATCCATCAGGGAATTTTAACATAGAATAGTTATTATCTGATTTATATTAAAAAATATCTGCTATTAGAGGAAGAAATGCTTATAGAAGATAAATGTGGTTAAAAAAAGAAAATGTGGGGAAAAAGAGAAGCTTGTACTTAAGTCTAAATAAGAACTATGTTAAATTTGGTTTGGAGATTATAGTGCACAGGGAGACAGTCAGTATTTCCATTATTTGTCTTGGAATTACAAAGATTTATCATGGATTAAAAAAAAGGAAGGAACTTCAAAAAATTAATAGTAGACCTAGGTTTTTCCTATAAACAGAATGCCAGAACTCTCTGAGATTGGAAATTTGGTATTGTATATTGGCCTTTGGAAAGAATAAATAATCATAAAGCAGGAGGGCATAGATAATTTCTTAATGAAATGATAAATCATTAGACATGGAAGTTATGAAAATCCAGTTCTAATATTTTTGGGGTGATTTTTCCCTTTTTAATGACTGTTCATTAACTTTTAGCTGAAAATGATGTTATTGCTGAGAAGATGTGTCTCAGTATAGCAGGCACTGGAATAATGTCATTTTGTTAAATAGTGTTCTTTACAATACTGAAGAGAAAAAAATTGTGGACATTGAATGAAAAGATGGTATTCAAGGATGAGCTTCATTAGTTAGTTTGTTTAATTTGGAGAATTCCCTTAAGTAGCACCCAACTCTGGATATAAGATCAGTCTGAATGTGGGGATACTACAAAAATTCCAAAGCATTTACATTTTCAGTAATCTATCTTACCTTGGTAAGTAACACATATATAGCAAAAAAAATTTCAATTATTGAAGATTGAAAAATGTGAAATCTTTAGTGATACAGAGTTCACAAAATCAATGATTATTTCTGTTTAAATACTTTTTCTTAAAATTTTTATTCAAAAATTAACAAAACTTTTGAGATGCCAACTAAATAACAACAGGCACACTATTCTAAAAAGATGCAAACCTACTAATTTTTTATACCCACAGGGATAAGTATTTTCTTAAATACAATCATTTTTTCCAGTTATTACAAATTTTATGTATAAACTCAGATTATTTTTAAATGATGGGTTTACAGTGATGATTAAATGTATATGTATATCCTTAATTTTAAGAGAAGAATCATTCTGATCCCAACCTATAGTGTCTTTATGGAAAATTTACAGTCAATGCATTTTTCATAGGGAGTATACCTGGACCAGCACTTTTTAAACTAGCAAGAGAAGATTACTGTATTTTTCGTGATATTGATAACTGTGGAGTCACTGGAAATTGTTGGCTGTATAACAAGACAAAAATGATGTACTTATTTGGAGGACTATGTAAGTGATAACAATTGAAGAAATGAAGAGAAGTAAAATTGTTTTTGAAACATTTGGTTGTTTATAGTAAGTTACAGTAATAATAAACTATGGACAAATGGATACCTTGAAGTTTATGGTACAGGGGATATTTCAAAAATGAAAGAACTGTAGAATTTATGTAAATATTTGAATTTAATGCATTTAAGAATTCAGTTTCTGGGCCTCCCTGGTAGCAAAAGGGGTTAAGTCTCAGCAGGATGAAGCTATACGCAGCCGCTGCAGTACAAGTTCGATCCCTGGCCAGGGAGCTGACCCACATGGCACAGCAGACCTCTCCTGTCTTGCCCACTGCTCCCCTCAGCAGTGTATTTCAGTCAATCCACCTGTTCTCCCCATTCTGTCTCTGGTGAATTGTCTCACCACTTCCCCACTCCGTACCTCTGGCCTACACCCCAGCTCTTGTATGCATAAATAAATAAATCTTTAAAAAAAAAGCATTCAGTTCCTCAATAAAACTAGTTAAATTTAATGTAATTAATGGTCACATCTGAATATTAGAAGTATAGGTGAAAAACACCACCATTTTCAAAAAGTTCTATACAAACCACTACTCTCGAGAAAAGCTTATTCAATAAGGATCCATGAACTCTAGGAACCCACAATGAATTTTAGTATATTCTAGAAATCCCAATACTTTGTTTGTATATTTGTATGCCCAGTTTGCTATTCTCTGTGGAGGAAGACAATGGTATTCCTCAGATTCTTAAATGTTTTATCAGTCAAAATGGTAAAACAATTTTCATATCAATACATCATTTCCCTTTGACAAAGGAAATTCTGATCTTTCTCAAACTTAAGTTCCCATTGGTATTATTAATTAAATGCCATTTACCTCAACTGAAGGAGTTCATCAGTTCTAGCTTATTGGCTGTAGAAATATTTGTAGGTCTTTTATAAACATTCCTTTTTTAACTTGCCATGTTCACCACTTTATCAGTGGTAGAATTTTTATTGAAATATGTATTCCATAAAGAGTATATATTATAAATAATTTATATGAATTGATTGCATCTGTCACTAGCATCCATATCAAGAAACATAATATGTTAGAATTAAGTGGATTTAGTAAGATTGTTTAATATACAATCAGTATGCAAAAATCAGTTGTGTGTTTATATTGAATATATATAACACAATCAAATACAAAAATAAGAAATACAATAACACAATCGAGTACAAAGAAAAAAATCTGCTGAGAGTTGCCTAGTAACTTTACACTGATAGCTACAAAATCTATTTGCAAGAAATTAAATCCTAAAAATAACTAAAAGGTATGATGATTATAGGAGGTAGAAAGGATTTAAAATGCCATTTCTAAGTGAATACATAACATCAATGTGATCACAAAAATCTCAGGTTTTTGAAATTGACAAGGAAATTAAAATGCATATGGAAAGTAAAAGGGCCAAGAATGATCCATTATCAATTATTAAACAAAAACTTGAAGGAAAAAAAAATGGTTTTATGCACTCAGGTACCAAGTATATTATCAAGATAATATAGCTAATACACTATGCTGTTGATCTAAGAGTCACTACATTGACCAATTTAACAGAATGGAGAAAGAAATAAATCCATGCATGCATACTCAACTGACTGATGACAAAGTTATGCTTTTGGGAGATTCATCCATGCTATTTTTATACCAATAGTTTGTGCTATTTAAAAAAAAAGTTTGAGTATGCGATGTCATTTTGTGAATGTACTATATTTTATCCATTCTCTTGTTAATATGCATTGGGGTTATTTACAGTATTTATATATCAGAAATGTATGAGACACTATTGAATTATAAATGGCATAGATTCATTAATGTCTCCTATTTGCAATTTTGATACCACTAGATCAGTTAATTTATATTCTGCACTACAATCTTTCTTACTAAATGACAGGGTCAGGTGCACACAAAGGTCAAGTACTACTTGTAATATTTTTTTTTAAGAGGCATGTTTTTATTTATTTGTTTGTTTGTTTATTTATACATGCACTGGGTACAGTTAGAAGCGTGGGAGGGTGAGAGAATTCACCAGAGCCAGAGCAGGGAGCAGAGCAGGCAGAAGGACCAAAGTACACTGCTGAGGGGAGCAGCAGGTGGCAGGCGAGGTCTGCGCGCCATGTGGGACCCTCCTCCGGTGGCCAGGGAGCATCCAGGGATGGAACTGGTGCCGCAGAGGCCGCGGGCAGCTTCGCAACCCAGCGCTCAACCCACTGTGCCACCGGGAAGGCCCTCTACTTGTAATATTTTTTTTTCTGAACATAGAATTGAATTTATAAGCCTTACATAATCAATTTTTCTATAATATTTTTTGTTGTATTTGGGAAATGATGACTATTTCAAAAAAGGGTAGTCACCTGAAGTGACTTAAACAGTTTCCAGTTCCTGTTCATAGTTAAGTTTTCAAAGTAGAAATATATTTTTATGTTTCAAAATTAATAAATTCTGTGAAACAATAACACAGCTTGCATTTTCCTTGAACTATGTACCTAAGAAATCTGAAAGGTTTTATAAACATTAAAAAAATCCCTTTAAATAACTTGGTAGAACTTTATGATGTTAATCACATGCTACAATTGAAAAATTGATGCTTTTAGAGCTGAAATCTAATTATATTTCCATTACTAAATGACATTTTTTCCATGTTCATTTGTGCTTTGAATAAACTGATGTATCAGATGATTTCTTTTTTAAATTCAGCTTTAATGTGTAAATCAGCCACTATCATCTTCACTGCTACTGCATTTTGCCTATTCAAATATTTACCAGGGGAAAAAAAGACTATCACGCCTATACCTGTGAGGATTCCAAAAGTAAAGAAAAAGAAGAGAAGAACTTGAGAGAGTTATAACTTAAGTTATAACTTGAACATAATTGTGTAAGAATTATATATCAGTCTATCAATGAAATATTGTATTAATAAAATTTAAAATAATTGTGATACAGGTATATGTTTAATAAGTGAATGTAATTTACATGATGCTATGTTTTAGTGTATTTTGAGTACAAACATAATAATATAGTCTCCATGTTTTGTATTTTCAAAGAGACATTACATGATGCACATTTATTACTTTTACTAGAAAGATAACTTTAAAGAAAGTGATGAAGTTGAAGTTAAAAAATACACAAAAGTTAATACCATTTATAATAATATTTCATGTATTAGTTAATGGCCTTTGATTTTGTAGGATTATTTAGATTTTAAACAGTTTATTTTATTTTCATTTGGGTTGTGTTATTGGGGATGTTAATTTTTCAAAATAAATATTTTCAAAATAACATTAGATTTTTCAATCTAGTTCATATAATAAAAATTTAAACAGGGCCTCCCTGGTGGTGCAAAGGGTTAAAGACACAACCTATGAAACTATCCGCAGCCACAGCAGCACGAGTTTGATCCCCGGCCAGGAAACTACCCACATGGTGCAGCAGACCACTCCTGACTCTCCTGCTGCTCCCCTCAGCAGTGTATTTCAGTCAACCTGCCTGTTCTGTTCCCCACTTTGTCTCTGGTGAATCCTCTTACCCACCTCCTCCTGTACCTCTGGCCTGTACCCCAGCTCTTGTACACATAAAATAAAATAAATCTTTAAAAATATGTATTAAAAAAATTAAAGTCATCTGTATTCTCCAAAGGGAAGCCATTTTAAGCTTTTTTAAGAATTAGCATTTTATTTATCTTTCATTTGTTCATGGAAAGGTTTCCTCAGAAAACTCTGTACAACTGGCCAGCACTAACAATACATATCTTCATGATCCTTTAATTTCAGTAGACATAAAATTCAATATGATCATATGCAGTTTTATTTTCCATCTTGAGTTGTTTTATTGATATAGATTATCTGATACATGAATTGATATCCATTTTTGTGTTTTTATTTCAATTTATGATAAATCATAGCTATTGCCTGTGAAAAATATTCAAATTTGAATGTAAAAAATTTGATTTTGTGAAATTTTTCTTAAGCTCAAATGTGTTTCCATCAAAAGTTTTTATTAAAATTATATCATACATCATTGTACCTCCATTCAAATTATATAGTAATTTTCCAAATATTAAAATAAAGATCAGATTATTAATAAACAAAAACTTCTCAACAATATTTCCTATGTTCTCTCAAGAGAAGGAACAACTGACAAAAATTCTCCTTTGTTATTCACATTAGTCCATGACTGTGGGTATAAGGGTAGACCTTGCTCTGTTCATGGTCATAGCTGGCAGGAGGGAATGTGAAGCTGGAAGTTTTTATAACTTACTATATATTTTTCTTTGTAAATTTTAACATGAATTTATGAAAATATATAAAATAGTCTCTGTATGAAATTCTACTTGACTGTTTGACTCTTTTCTGTTTGAACCAGCAGGATTGAGGAACATTTGAGGATCAGAATATAAAAACAAGAGTTTTTCCTTTTAAGATTCTAGAAGACCTCTTGCTGTATCTAACATTCAGATAAGAAAAATCACCCATGATTTTATCTAAGAAGTAGAAATGTATCTACAGTATTTTCCTAATAAAATAACTTCTTGTGAAATACTTCTAAAATGTTTTAATGTATTTGAGATTTCAAACATCAGTGTACAATATAGGTTTTACTAGGAGAATTAAAGTTTAATAATTTTAGTTACTTATTTTTTTAAATATTCTACTATCCAAATATATTTGAAAATTTACATGGTTAAGAAATAAGGTAGGGGAGGCAGATCAACATGGCAGTGAGGAAACGCTGCAAGTAAGATCTCCCATTTAAAAAAAGTTAATAGGGAGGAAAAGCGGCAGGTCCCAGTGAGAACTGGGACACGGAAGATAAACGGGTGACTCCAGCAAACTGCCCGAAGAAGAAAGTTGCCATAAAAGAGGACTAGAAGGGAGGAAAGCTCAGAACCCTACTACCCTCCCCCACCCACAAAGTCGGCACTCTGACCAACAGAACGGAAGAAAAAAACTAAAAAACAACCAACAAGAACAAACTACGCATCAAGCAGGACTGTGAATGGAAAGGAATTATTTCAGCCACCACACCCCGTGAACTGGAGCTGTGGAGAACCCTGCAGGATTTGCTGTGGAGGTGAGCGAACGGCTCCAGGTGCCATTAGAGAAAAACAAGGACTCTGGAGAACTGCACGCAGCCCCGGGCCAGCCGGTAAGCTTGTGTGGGAAAGAGGCGTGCTTGAAAAGCAAATGCGGATCGCGGCTGCCCAGGTCCCTGCGCCTGTGACCTAGGCTTGCGGGGAGACATGCGGGGGTCCTCACTGAGGTGAATGTCACTCCCTGAGTAATGAGAAACCAGGTGCCCAGGCACGGGAGAAAGGTGCAAAAGGAGCCATTTCTGCGGACACTGAACTGGGCTACAGCCCGCCTCCTGGACCTGAGGACTTTGGAACTGAGACCTGGGGCATGAAATTTGGGGCGTGGGTTCCCCACAATGGTGGGGCACAAGGAAGAC
Organism: Talpa europaea; assembly: GCF_964194135.1. Taxonomy (NCBI): domain Eukaryota; kingdom Metazoa; phylum Chordata; class Mammalia; order Eulipotyphla; family Talpidae; genus Talpa; species Talpa europaea. The sequence continues at coordinate 61,674,422 of NC_140071.1, read as the reverse complement.
ACAGCATCCCAAAGCCGTTGAGGCTTTTTCCACCACTCCCATTCTGTTCTCTGTCACAGGGGGTGAAAAAAACAGCTCCCCAAGGACACTAGGAGAGATCTCTGGCGCCACCTAGCGACCAGAAAAAAAAATCACCAACACCCCATAGAACAGGGACCTTTCTTCAGAAAAGACTGCTTGAAAATGGCAGAAGGCTCCTGGAGGAGCCAGTGGTGAGTTGGAAAGCTCGCCCATGCCAGGCCCCTTCTGACCAGCAGTCCAACCCCAGAGGGGGAGCGGGGCAGACCGGGGGCGCAGACGGGGCAGACCGGGGGCGCAGAAGAGTGTGCCTGAGACCAGGCACGTGGGGAGTGCGTCCTGCATCGCCATTTTCACTGGGGACATTTCTCCAGTAAAGACTGCCTGAAACTAGCAGAAGGCTCCCTGAGGGGTCAGAGGGGAACAGGGAATTTCGCCCACTCCAGGCCCCTTCTGGCCAGCAGTCCAAGCCCAGAGTGGGAGCGGGAACCCACCGCCAGGGCAGACCAGGCATGCAGGGGAGTGTGTCCCCTCATCGCCATTTTAGAACAGGGACCTTTCTTCAGTAAAGACTGCTTGAAACCGACAGATGGCTCCTGGAGGAGCGAGAGGGGAGCGGAGAAGTTCACCCAAGATGCCGGCCAGTCGCAGCAACAGTGTCCCAATGCATATGGCAAATTAGAAAACAGACAGTAGGAAGAAGAAGAACCACACGCAACCTAGCAACTCCTCAGGAAAAAAGCACACCTCAAAAAGAAAACCACCCCCCAGATTGCAAGAACAGTAACTTGAAAGAACTTCTGAGCCTTCCAGAAAGAGAACTTCAATTTGCCATGATTAAAAAAATGACGGAACTCATAAAGGAAAACAATGATAACAGAAAAATAATCAACGATTACAAGAATGAAATTGAGTCCATAAAGAGGGAAGTAAAAGAAATGCAGGCGATCAAAGAATTAATGGAGGCACTTAAGAACTCTGGGAAAAGCAATGAAAACAGAATAGATGAAATGGAAGAATGAATAAGCACTCTTGAAGACACAGAAATAAAAAGAACCAAAACAGAAAAGGAAAGAGAAGTACGAAGGAAAAAGACCGAAGAACGACTTCAGGAATTATCTGACTCCATGAGGAAAGGAAATATAAGAGTTATAGGAATAACAGAAGGAGAAGAGAGAGATGTAGGAAGAGAGAAAATATTCAAGGAGATAATTGAAGAGAACTTCCCAAACGTGAAGAAGGAGATGAAAATTGATATACAAGAAGCAAGAAGAACACCAAACTTCCACAATGAAAGGAAAAAAACAGCAAGACACATAATAGTAAATCTCCCAAGAATCCAGGACAAGGAAAAAATAATGAAGCTGACAAGAGGGAAGAAACAGATAACATTCAAAGGAAAACCAATCAGGCTGACATCAGATTTCTCCAAAGAAACACTACTGACAAGGAGAGAGTGGAGGGACATAGTCAACAGACTCCAAGAAAACAAATGCCAACCAAGAATACTCTATCCTGAAAAGCTCTCCTTCCTCTATGAAGAAAGAATAAGGACCTTCCCAGACAAATAGAAACTCTGGAATTTCATTACAACTAAACCCCCACTCCAAAAATACTATAAGGAGTCCTAAAGCCAGAACCTCAGAGGGATGAATAACAACGAAAGAAAGGCAAAAAAAAATTATTAAAAGAATAAATAAATAAAATCAAAGGAAAGACAAACACAATGGCAAATACACATGCTAACATATCAATATTAACCCTAAATATAAATGGACTAAACTCTTCAATAAAAAGCCACAGAGTCGCAAGCTGGTTTAAGAAACAAAACCCAACCTTTTGCTGACTCCAGGAAACACATTTAGCTACAAAAGATAAAAATAGACTCAAAGTTAAAGGATGGAAAACAATCCTACAAGCAAATGGACCAAAAAAGAAAGCAGGAACAGCTATACTTATATCAGATAAAACAGACTTCAAACTCAAAAAAATAAAAAGAGACCCCAATGGTCACTACATTATGATCAAGGGGACAATACTTCAGGAAGAAATAACACTCATTAACATATATTCACCAAAAGAAGGAGCACCAAAATATATCACACAACTATTGACATCTCTGAAAACAGACATCAGAGAAAACACATACATAGTGGGAGACTTCAACACATCACTAACAGCAATGGATAGATCAACAAGACAAAAAATATGTAAAGACACTAAGGCTCTAAATAAGGACCTAGAATGCTTGGGCTTAACAGACATCTATAGAACACTAAACCCAAAAAAATAATAGGAGTACACATTTTTCTCAAGTGCACACAGATCATTCTCCAGGATAGATCACATACTGGGGCACAAGACAAACATCAACAGATACACAAAGATTGAAATCATACCAACCATCTTTTCTGACCATGAAGGCATCAAACTAGAAATCATAAAAAGAAGGCAAGGAACTTTCCTATCTCATGGAGATTAAAAACCACACTACTGGAAGACCACTGGACTAATGAGGAGATCAAAGAAGAAATTAAAAAATTCTTTCAATTGAATGACAAGGAGGACACCAATTTCCTAAATGTATGGGATGCAGCAAAAACAGTAATAAGAGGAAAATATATTGCAATAGAGGCTCACATCAAGAAACAAGAAAGAACTCAAAGAAACAACCTAATCTCGAAGCTCAAAGATCTAGAAAAAGAACAACAAAAAAACCCCAAACCAGTAGAAGAAAGAAAATAATAAAAACCAAAGCAGAAATAAATGAAATCGAAACTAAAAAAACAATCCAAAAGATCAATGAAACCAAGAGCTGGTTCTTCGAAAAAATAAATAAAATAGACAAACCCCTAGCCAGGCTCACAAAGGAAAAAAGGGAGAAAGCACAAATAAACAGGATCATAAACGAAAGAGGAGAAATCACAATGGACACAGTAGAAATCAAAAGAATAATCAGTAACTACTATGAGCAGTTATATGGAAACAAGTTCAACAATGTAGAGGAGATGGACAAATTCCTACAACTCTACAATCACCCAAAGCTAGATCAAGAAGAAATAGAACACCTAAACAGACCAATTACAAGCAGCGAAATTGAAATGGTAATCAAAAACCTCCCCAAAAACAAAAGCCCAGGACCTGATGGATTTACAAATGAATTCTATCAAACATTCAGAGACGAATTAGTGCCTGTCCTTCACAAACTCTTCCAAAAAATTGAGAAGGTAGAGACAATACCAAACACGTTCTATGAAGCCAACATTACACTAATACCAAAACTGAACAAGGACAACACAAAAAAGGAAAACTACAGGCCAATCTCCCTAATGAACACGGATGCAAAAATCCTCAACAAAATTTTAGCTATCAGAATCCAACAATGTATCCATAAGATAATTCACCACGACCAAGTAGGATTCATGCCAGGGACACAAGGATGGTTCAACATCCGAAAATCAATCAACGTTATCTGACACATCAATGAAAAAAAATATAAAAACCATATGATAATATCAATAGATGCTGAGAAAGCTTTTGACAAAGTGCAACACCCATTCATGATAAAAGCCCTTGAAATTCTTGGGATACAAGGAACATACCTCAACATCATAAAGGCCATCTATGACAAGCCAACAGCCACTATCATTCTTAATGTTGAAAAGTTGAAAGCATTCCCATTAAGATCTGGAACAAGCCAAGGATGTCCACTCTCACCACTGCTTTTCAATATAATACTGGATGTCCTAGCCAGAGCAATAAGACAAGAGAAAGACATCCAAGGAATCCAAATAGGAAAGAAGAAGTCAAACTATCACTATTTGCAGATGATATGATAATATACATAGAGAACCCCAAAAACTCCACAGAAAAACTAATTCAACTAATCAATCAGTTCAGTAAAGTGGCAAGATACAAAATCAACACGCAAAAGTCAGTAGCCTTCCTATACACAAACAATAAATCTGAAGAAGAAGAAATTTAAAAAAACCTTCCCTTTTATTGTTGAAACAAAAAAATCAAATGCTTTGGCATAAATCTAACAAAAGAGGTAAAGGACCTATACAAAGAAAACTATAAAACACTGTTAAAAGTAATAGAAGACACAAAGAAATGGAAAGACATCCCCTGCTCTTAGATTGGAAGAATAAGCATTATTAAAATGGCCATCCTACCAAAAGCAATATACAGATTCAATGCTATTCCAATCAAAATTTCAATGTCATTCTTCAAAGAAATAGGACAATTATTGATGAAATTCATATGGAATCACCAAAAACCCTGAATAGCCAAATCTCTCCTGAAAAAAAAAAAAAAAAAAAAAAGAAGGCAATGGAAGCATCACACTTCCAGACTTCAAACTATACTACAAAGCCATAATCATCTAAACTGCATTTTATTGGAACAAGAATAGACACACAGACCAATGGAATCTAATAGGAAATCCAGAAATAAACCCATAGATTTATGGTCAACTAATCTTTGACAAAGAATCAAAGACTATGCATTGGAGCAAAGAAAGTTTGTTCAATAAATGGTGCTCGGAAAACTGGGTCGCTACATGCAAAAGAATGAAGCTTGACCACCACCTCACACCATACACAAAAATCAACTCAAAATGGATTAAAGATCTAGACATAAGACCTGAAACCATAAAATATATAGAAGGAAATATAGGCGAAACACTACGTGATTTGCACATCAAAGACATCTTTACAGACACATGACCCAAAGCAGTGATAGTGAAGGCAAAGATAAACAGCTGGGACTACATCAAATTAAAGAGCTTCTGCACAGCAAAAGAGACAATAACAAAAACAAAGAGAAACCCCACCGACTGGGAGAACATTTTTGCACACAGCACTAATGATAAAGGACTGATCACACAAATCTACAAAGAGCTGCTGAGACTCAACACAACAAAGAAAATAATCCAGTCCAAGAATGGGCAGAAGAGCTAAAAAGAAACTTCTCTGAAGAGGAAATGCAAATGGCCAACAGGCATATGAAAAAATGTTCAACATCACTTGTCATCAGGGAAATGCAAATCAAAACTACCATGAGATACCATCTTACACCAGTGACAATGGCACATATTAAAAAAAACTAGCAACAACAAATGTTGGCGAGGATGTGGAGAAAAAGGAACTCTCCTGCACTGTTGGTGGGAGTGCAAACTGGTCCAACCACTATGGAGAGCTGTGTGGAGATTTCTGGACCTACTAAACATAGAGCTTCCATATGATCCAGCAATTCCACTCCTAGGGATTTACCCAAAGGACACAGAAACATCAATTCCAAAGAGCACCTGCACCCCTATGTTTATAGCAGCACTATTTACAATAGTTAAGCCATGGAAACCACCCAAATGCCCAAAAATAGATGACTGGATCAAGAAGATGTGGTACATATACACCATGGAATATTACTCAGCATTCAAAAAAGATAAACACATGCAATTTTCAGCAACATGGAAGGTGCTGGAAGGGATCATGCTCAGCGAAATAAGTCAAAAAGAAAAAGAAAAATACCGGATGGTCTCACTCATAGCAGGAATCTAGAAAACTTAAATAAGGGACCAGGAAAATGAATAACTATAAGAAAGTGAAAATCAAAATCAACAAACAACTATGAACCAGAGACACTCTATGGATGGTGGGGTGCGGGGAGGGGAGGGATTGGGGTCAAAATATGGAGATTGCAATTATATGGGGAATATAAAAATAAAATTAAAAAAAAAGAAATAAGGTAGAACAAAAATATTCAAATCTACTTTGAGTAGATTTTAATATATGTGTCTATGTAATGCATATTCTCTTCATACATATTTTTTTAAGAAAACAAATCAACGAGGGTATAATAAAAATTATAATTTAGGAGAAGTGTTAGGGCTTTTAATTTGAATATAGTTTTCCATTACAACAGAATCCATTTCTATGTCAAAAACTAGTTCATAGAGTATTGGTAAATAAAAACCACTGTGTGATATTACCTCACACTTCTGACAATAGCCCCTATCAAAAACAAATCAAAACAGAAAAAAACCCTGCAAACAATAAGTCCTGGTGAAGGAGTAGAGAAAAATAAACCCTATTACACTACTGGCTGGAATTTAGACTGATCCAGTCCATATGGAAAGAAGTGTGAAGATTCCTCAAAAGAATAAAAATAGATCTACCATAGGACCCAGCAATTCCACTACTAGGTCTCTATCCAAAGAGCATAGAAACATTAATTTGAAAGGAAACCTTCACTCCTGTGTTTTTAGCAGCACCATTTACAATACCCAAGAAATGGAAACAACCAAATGCCCAAGACACATAGTAGATCACAAAGATGTGGTATATATAAACAATGGACTACTACTTAGCAATCCAAAAAGATAAATTCACGCCATTTGCAGCAACATGGATTGAACTGGAAGGGGCTATTCTAAGTGAAGTGAGCCAGAAGGAGAAAGATAAATACCAGATGGTTTCACTTATATGTGGACTCTAGAGAAACCCAACAAAGGATCAGACAAAGACAGACTGTAAGACTGACCCTTGAAAGCACAGGTCTGGGATATTAAAGACAGGAGGGGGAGAGAGGAGACAGTGAGAAGGGGAGAATGGAGAACAGGTAGGGAGGAAAGCACAGTGGACTGTGGGCACTTTGATGGTGGGAAAACTATGGCAACAGCACCTGAGGAATTCTACACTGTGAAAACATAAACAAGGATGTTTAAAAAATAAATAAAATTTAGTTCAATAAGCAGAGAAATGATGATGCATAACCCAGAAATTCCATTGATTAACACCAATTTAGCAACTTTTGAAACAGAGAACCTTATATTCTCTAATAAAAAGAAAACCTTAGAATTCAATAGTCAAGGAAAAGTAGCTATAAATCCTACAGAAGTACTTCTTTTTTATTTTTTAATGAGTAAATGTTTTTAAGTATCATTATGTTTGCTAAAATGTTAATGTAGCTACTGGAATTGCAGTGGCAACTGAAGAAGCAGCAAAGCTATTTCTAAATCTCAGATTTTTCATTTTTGATGGAACAGGTCTTTTGAGAATTCATCCCCTGAAGGAGACACATTTTGAAAGACTGAGGTGAACCCTCATTTTAAACCTAAATGGAAAGACTGAACGCTGCTGGGTGAAATGGTTAGTGGAGATGTTACAGGGTAATCTCTAGGGAAAGGGAGGGTTCCAGGTTCCCTGCCCCAGCCTAAGGAAGGTGGAGCTGGACAGGGAGGTGAAGCTAGAAAAGATTGAGAGAAGGATTTAGAAAGAGAGAAGATCTGGCTGTGGAGCAGCAGAGAAGAGAAAGGAAGGAAGAAGGAGAAGAGATAAGAAGAATACCTGGAGGAGGCACATGGAGCAGAGAGTCATGTGAAGGAGTCATGACACTTCTCAGCCTTGGACTTGTACCTGGGACTTGGGGAAGATGGAAGGAGACATTGAAAGAGACACAGACATGAGTGATAGACCTGTGGAGAGGCTGACAATGGCAGCCTTTATCTTGACTTGGGTTTTGATTTAGCTAATTTCCTTCCACACTTGCCTGGTCATTTCTGTCCCTTTCCTACTGGACCTCACCAGAAGGTACCTTATACTTGCGGCAAGTTTTCAGGTCTCAGTGGTCCTGTTTTGGGCCAACCTAATTTAACTGGGCCTTTGTCCATGAGGGGATAGGTAGCCTTGGGTGCTTTAATTGGAAACTATATCCCTTCTCTTTCTCTTCTCTCTATTACACACTAATTGCATTAAACTGCTTTTCTATTGAAGGTCTTACACAGTGGAGTATGTTTGTTTTTATGCAGTGGATGGCAGAACCTATTTCAAGCAGGCCAGGGTGCCCCTCACCCTGCTTTGTAATAGAGATTTTTCTGTTCTAAGATTTGAGACTATTAATGCTTTTGTTAGGGCTCTGGTTATAGAGTTGTATAGGTTTTTGAGTGGTATACCTTTCAGTATTTTCTTCATGAACCTAGTTATTCTTGTTGCTTGATTTTGCCAAAGGTACATTTACTGAAGGGAAGAAAAAGGACTAACACATATGATGAATTTTGAAGAATATAACATGAGAAATGACTAGAGGAAGAGACTGAGAAGGAAAAGAAAGAAGAAAAGAAGTAATGAAAATATACAGTAAAAGACAAGAGAGTACATGAAGATGGCTGGAGTAGGAAAAATTGCCACATTTTGCTGACAGGTCAGAAGTAAGTAACTCAAGTGTTTAGTGAATTTAGCAAACAAGAGTTTGTTAGAAACTGCAATGAGAGCAATTAAGGGCTAATAGGAGAAGAAGCCAAATAACAGATTAAGGAATGCATTGGTGATGAACAATTGGACCCATGAAATGCAAACTTCTCTAAATACAGCTGTGAATGGAGGATAAAAACAGTAGTTGACAAGAGCACTGAGTTTCCCTGAGGGTGTAGATGTGTGTTGGGTGTTAATAGTGTTGTAATGGTTGTGATGGGTGGCTGGCTCGAGCATATTCAAAGAATGGTGAGGACAAGTATGAAGAGTTTGGCTAATAGCAAGAACATAATTAATAGAGCTAGATTACTCATCAAGGGGACAGGATGGAGTTTAAGGTACTGTAGTAAAGAGAAATGAGTACTTTGCAACTGTGGGTACCCAAATAAGATACCCCAGAGTCTCAGGATTGGTTTCCCAAAAATGCCCTTTTCTGGTATTCAGAGTATTCTGAGCTAACTGCAATGAAATCCCCCAAGGTTGAGGGGAAACTTCTGTCCTTGCGTAAATCCATCATCTGCCCTAATCATAGAGGAGGTTATCATATCTTAATCTCCGGCCTTTTTCCCAATCAGAAAAACAACCACCAGTCCCCCTTATTGAGCTAGAAGAATGCAGTTTATTTTTTTGGAGGGTGTCTTACCCAGTTACAGGTTTATCAGTAAATATGTCCTCTAAGAAATTCATCTTAATTCTCAGAGTAAGGATAAAATACTCCTTCTTATTTTACATTTGCAGTTTGTCTCTGGCCTCCTTGGTGTCCCAGGTCTATCAATGAAAGATAAAATATCCCTGGTCTACTCCATTATTCTTTAGAATTTACAAGCATGTAGATTTTTCCTGTGTATGTTATTAAATTTTGGCCTTTCCTCTTACTAATTTGCCTGATATTATTGTGCTCAACTAACCAAGCTAAGAACAACTTCAATGGAATAGAGAAATTCCTCCCTGTGCCCCCCACAACAGAGAGGACTAAGAAAAGATTGGGTAAAACTTCAGGTAAATCTTTAATTTTGGTGACTGTAACTTGAGAGAATTTCTCAAGCCAGGAGATCTTTTGAATGTATCTCCTCTCTCTCCTCAAAATAACTTCTTTATCACCCAATTCTTGCAACTGATGTTCTGTTATATAATCATCTAAATCATCACTTACTAGTCTCTCTCTTTTTCCAACCTACTCTTCTACCTGTTGTGAAAGGAGTCTTTTCAACAGGTCAATTTGATCTTGTTATGCAAGGTGTTGTAATTGTTTACCTGCCTGTCTCCTTGCTAGATTATTAAACATTAAAGGGAGTATTGTGTTGTTCACCACTCTGTTCCTATTGTGTTTAAGTATTAAGCATAAAAAAATTAGTTGAATGAGTGAATGTTTAGTTATTTTATCTTTATTGTCATTGGCACCAAAATCTATGTTTTATTCAGTGGATTTTCACATGGTAGGTTGCTAAATATAAGTATTAATTTTCTGTGGGGCTGAATAAAAGTTCAAAAGACTTCTTTCAAGGCTGCCTCCCAACTTGCTCCAGGCATCCTCATTTGCATGTCTCCCATTTCAGCAAAATTTGTTCAATTTTAGCTTAAAATTTATCCTCCATTAAAAGATGTCCAACTGCTAACACTTACTATCTATAAATGTGATTTTATTTGGAAATAGAAACTTTTAAGATGGAATCAAACTAAGAGGAGATTTTACTGGAGTAGGTGTCCTATAACCTCATTTCTGGCATCCTTTTACGAAGAAAATTTCTAACGCAGAACACACAGGGTAAAATACCATGTTAAGAATGAGGCAAAGGGCCTCCCCTGGCGGCGCAGTGGTTGAGAGTTGGGCGGCAAAGCTGCCCGCAGCCTCTGCAGAGCCGGTTTGATCCCCGGCCACTGGCAAGGGTCCCACATGGCGTGCAGACCTCTCCTGCCGGGCCTGCTGCTCCCCTCAGCAGTGTGTTTCCTCGTTCTACCTGTTCTGTTCCCCGCTCTGGATCTGGTGAATTCTCTCACCCTCCCGTGCATACGACTGTACCCATTGCTTGTATAAATAAATAAATAAATACATAAATAAATCTTTAAAAAAAAAAGAATGAGGCAGAGATAGGTGTGGTGAATGGATAAACCAAGGAACACCAAGGATTATATCCAGGAGGAAGGAAGGAAGGGTTCTTTTTTAAAGTAATGGTGGGAGCATGGCCCTGCTGATACCTTGATTTCCCTTTCTAATCTCCAGAACTATGAGAGAATACATTTATGTTGTTTTCAGCCACTCAGTCTGTGGTTTGTTACACATAACCAAGAAAACTAATATACATTTTACCCTTTTTTCCTTGCTTAGATTTATTTTAAGAATCTTACAATACTTTAAACTAGATTTATCTTCTCACTTTTAATGAAAAGTTTTCATTTTAATTCAGAACCATAACACCCCCCCCCCTGCATTTTACTTATTAGCTTAAGAACAAGTATGCACTTATCCAGTGCCTTTGTTTTTGTTTTAATTTCCTCTGTGACATTATTCATCTTCTTCAATGCTATTGTTTGAATAAATGATTCCATATAACATTAATCTGTTTAATTTGGCATGGATAATACTTAAGAAGCAACAATAACTATTGAAGTTGGTAGGAAAGATTTGTCATCAAACATGGACTTACCATAAAATATTTTGGAAGCCCTAAAGTTCCACCATCAGAAGCAACAGTCATCTACCATATCATTTAGACCCCCTATCCAGCATAGGGAGTGGAGTCATGCCCAGGTAGAAGTAAGGAGGCCTCTCTGACAGCAAGGGCAGCATGCAGCCCCAGTAAGACCTCTCACCCCAGTGTGAGATTGGAGCCACAACCAGCTGAGGCAGTCCCAGCAACAGCACGATGCAAAAAGAAAATAATAGGGAGACAAAAAACCCACAACAAATGGCAACTTGAGTACTCAGGGCAATACTAAACCATAGAAAGAGAACAAATCTACAGAACCCAAATACAAAGACCTAGAAGATACAGAATTCAAAATTGCCATGATAAAGAAGTTCAAAGAAAAAGGAGGAAACACAGAAAAACAGTTCAAAGACATAAACGAAAACTCAGAAGAAAAATGAATACTAGGCCTCCCCTGGTGGCGCAGGCAGTGAGCACAGTGCTGTGAAGTTGTCCTCAGCCTCTGCACTGCTGGTTCGATCCTGGCCAGTGGGCGAGGGTCCCACATGGTGCGGCAGAACCATAGGATATGATTTCTGAATAAGATTCAGAAAAAGCTGTCACAGAATAATCTTTTAATCGCAGAATTTTTTTTACAAAAATTTACTGAAGAGCAAAAACTGGAATGTTGCTATCAAAGGGCATTAAGTGCGATTAGCTGACTTCATTTTTCTATAAACCCAGTTATGTGAGATGAGTTCCTACATGATGTGCCCCTTTCATCAAACAGCTTAAGCCTATTAAAAAATACTTTGATGGTACTTGGTCCATGGAGACTTCCACTAATTGCCCTGTGCTTTTAACAGTTCCAAATACATATTACAATTGTTTACTATAAAAATGACTAGAAAGCAGTTGTTTGTTGTGCATTCTGCACAACAGCCTAAATAATATTAGGATGCACAGAGAAAGGTCTACCAGTCTACATTATTACGCAGAGACAAGACCACAAAACATATCCCTCTCTAATACAAAGCTGCCACACTAGTCATGATAGATTGTTAAGATGCTAGCTATAGGTGCAAAATATGAAACTTAAAATACAGCTATTTGCAGTGTAAGCTCATTTTCATGAACACCAAAAACTTAATTGAATCAGAAGATTTCAAGTCATAATTGTGGTATAAGTTTCTAAGGGGAGAAGACAGCTATTTATCCTAGAGTCTCCTATTGTGTCTACTACAGTTCTGGCATATCATAGGCATCCAATAGAAGTTTATTGATTGCTCATAACATGATATTAAAACTCAGAATGTTGCTTGAAATACATTCGAATACTCCAACAGTAACTTAAATAAGTTGGAGACAGCATGATAATATGAAGATAACTTTGAATATGGAACCAGACAACTTGGTTTGAATCGAACCAACTGTGTTACCTGAAGCAAGTACTGAATCTCTGGGAGTTCGGATCCTTGTCTGGAAAATGGGGCTATTAATACCTGCTTTGAGGGATGTCAGGATAATATGGTGTGTACAGATCACCTAGCGCAGTGTCTGGGACAAACAGTGCCCTTTGGGTTGAATCATGAACTTTAAAAATAATTATCAGAGTATCCATTACTTAAACATTCAGTCTTTATTTACAAGTCATTTATACCTTGACACTGTCTATGCTAATAGACATAGCTATTAAGTGAGTAACACATACTGATGGATGTGTGGACTAAATAACAGTGATAATCAAACCATGATAACCATGCAATGCAAAAGAACAATGATCATACAAATAGTCTGCCTATTTGCTAATCAGCTGTAAAATGCTTCCACAGATGTCCTTTGTATTTTGAAAAAACATTTTCTATATGCTTTTCTACTACGGAACCATGATTCCTTACCAGTAACTTCCAGTAGATGAAGGCATATTGCATCCAAAAAGCAGCATATGATGGACAGTATCCATGCTGGCCCTCGGCTTGAAGTCAACTGTTAAGAGAAAATGACACATGAATATGAACACAGGTTATACTTCTGTGCACAAACTCACAAGAGATGTGTAGTTTGACAATTTGATGCTTTTATGATAGAGCACCCAAGTTGTATGAATTTTCTTTTTCCTTAAGATGACCATGATTTGATCATTTAACTTCCTGGGATAGTTAACTCTAATAATAATAATAATTAATAAGCAACACACACATTTTTTTAATGGAAGAGACCATATACAGTAATGAGAACAGTGTGTGGGTAAAAAATGAAAGCTCTAACAGTAGTAGTCACTGGAATGTGATAGAGACAAATTATAGAAAAGAAAAGTGGAAAATATATCTTCACAAAAATATAGAAGAGAAAAATTACTACTCTGGATCCCACTGCATACTCAGTAAAAGCATGCTAAAATCAACGCATGTCATTTCTCTTTTTCTACTAATAACAGTGTTTTAAAGACATTAAGCAAAAATCAGCTCAGACATCAAAAGCTAAAAACAAGTTAAACTATTATCTATAGATTAGAGATTGAATATGAGGTCCCTTTCCCTTTCCTGGCTTGAGTTTGACTGATCCCCTTTTGTCCAAATTCACCATGCTGTCCTACAGGGGCCAGTTACAACTCACCCTTGCCCGTAAAAATGCTAATTAGCCTAAAATTAGCCATGTGTGTAAAATTGCATCTTTTATCTTTTTGTTTGTATGATAAAATTAATAAAATATCACATTCTGCTAAAACATGTCTCTAAAACACAAGTGTTTATAAAAGATGTTCTACATTAAACTATAACACCATGACCTGCAGAGTGTGAATAGTCAGAAAACACAGGCCACCTACTACGAGCCAGCCTGAATTGACTTTCAGTGGAGATAACACTTTTCCTTTATTGCACTGAAACTATGAACTTAAAACCTAAAAATCATATCTTGAGATTTTCATACCACTATTTATAAAACTAACAGAGGACAGATGGAAAATGGAATTGCTCTAATTTGAGGCTTGTTTTCTATTACCAAAGAATATAGTGAGTTTAGGAGACTGAAGAAGATATACTTTGGAAAGGAGGACTCAGTTGGAAATTACAATAGTTTATAAATCATAGAAAATCATAACGTAACCAAGCCTAACTTTGTTAGCAAGGGAAAAAGAAGGAAGGACAGGGTCTATCTACAGACTCACTCTCAAGTTGAGTGTAAGATTTCCTCCCTTCCTTCCATAATCCTCTCAGGGTATCATCCCTGGCAGAAGGAAAAATTGAAAAGAAATGAAGTGGGAGTACATGGCCTTTATTTCTTTTTTTCTTCACTTTAAATTTATCTTGCTATGTGTTACAATTTTTTACTTCTTATTCATCTTTATCAATTGGCTTATAATCAGTCTAATGGTATCTAACTTTTTGTTCCAATGGTATCTTCCACCTTTTTTTTCCCCCTTTAAATGTCCCTCTGTCACTCCATCAGGGGTTTGTCAAAGAAAATGGTGTCTCCTCTGCTGTTCCAGAACTTATGTAGATGATCACATGGTTCCCATCCCTTATAGAAAACTTTATTATGAGTAGATTCTATTAACAGATTTTCTAAGCCTTGATCATTCTGGTATTTTGGTAATAAATCAACATGTCCAAGTGCATTTTATCTAGAATTTTAAACTGCTTGGGTAGAAAATAATGTTAGTTTGAGGTATCAAATAAAATTCTAGGTGGAAATATCCAGCAGAAGATTTAAATGATGCGAGTCCTGTTCATAAGAGAGGAGAGGAAATTATGTATGTGAAAATTACTCAAAAAGTAAACCCTGATGTCTGAAGCCATGAGGGCAGACAAAAGCACCAGAGGTGAACTTGAGTTCCCATAAGGCACCATACAGGGCTTGGGAAAGTTTTGGGGAAAGCCCTGAGTGGTCAGGATCTGTGCAAGAGTCCCCAGTAGTGTCTTTTTCATATGAATGTGGGGCATGTGTTATTGTGAAAGGAGGCAAAAATCTTTTTTGAAAAAAAAAATGAGTTATTAAATTTATAAAATGAAATATTAATGAACAAAAGCTTCACTAAGGATAAGAAGGAAAACCTTTTGGGAGAAGAACATATCATGAAGACAAGGACATGCAATCTCCGTGGCTGTTCATCAGGAAGGAAAGTCAAAATTTTTGCCTGGGTCCCTGCTTATACAACAGGATCTTCTAATTTTTTTAAGGTAAAAAGCAAAAATCATTCAAAGTACAACTTCTCTAGGCATGTTCTGAAATTTTTCTCATTTTCACATGCTATATTAAGAATGATTTATTTGCTCCACATTGAACGCTTTCTAGATATGTGTTTAATTTTAGTTTCTGTAATTAGAAGCACATCAATATTTTTAAGTGATAGTAGAAGAAAATTCCTGAGTTCCCTCTTATAACAACTTGCTCTTACGGACTCTTATTTCTCCAGAAACTCAACCAAGTTTAATTGCTAAGTAAATTACTGGTACAGGGTTTAAACAAGAAAGCAACCATCTTTCTCATATCCAAAAGATCGGAGTATTCATATAATTATTGCTCCAGGTACAATTCATTGTCGGTGGAAACGAAAAATACCACCAGAAAAGGAATGGTATATCAAAATGTAAACCTAAAACAAATAATAGGTGCCATAAAAACAAAGCAGTACTTGGACAATTTTATAGATGGGCCTGCTGCCAGTGGTGGGAGGAGTAAACTGAGAAAAGATGAGGATGACAGTTTCATTTCCTGGGTTTGCTCCATTCCTATTATTCCTTGCTTTGCATAACAAGATACCACACTAGTGAATAAGAATGAGGTCCTTTGAGCATAAGCTACATATATGACTAGGCTGGAGATTTTAACACTACACAAAACAGAATATAGAAAAATATTTTAACATTACAAATCAAAGAAATTCCTCCTTTTCTCTTTTTTCTCCAAACATACATCAAATAAATAAAGGATTGAAGGCAAAGAAAGCTAGATGAAAATATTGGAAACTGCATGTAAGTGTGTGAGTCTGACAGGCAGAATAAACAAAGGCAGCTTTGGGGTGGTGACATGCAGGCAAAAACAGAGCCTTGTGAGGAGCAAGGGAATATTCTATCCATTAAGATTAAAAGTGTCACCAAGTATTCTAACTCAATAACAGGATGACAGCTGCTTAAGTGAAAAAGGTACTTCAGTCTCAATGGGTGTTAACAGTTCAGATTGTCTGATGTATAAGATCAGAAAATTTTGTAGGCAAGTAAGAGTAAGTTCTGGAAACCAACTACTTTTGAAGGACTAGGACTTCAGAAACAGTGACTCATGCACATTAATTAAAGGAAATACTGTGACACAGAAAGTGCAAAGATTGGAGGATTTCTCAAAGGATAATGTCATCTGAAATAAAAGACTTTAAAGTACGTGTGTGGGTGACATATTGAACAGAGAGATAACTAAGTCTACTTTCTGGAGTTCTAAGAAAAATTTGTCCTAACTGCATGAAGCTGTTAGGGATTTATGGCCTCTTTAAGCTTACATCTGACTACAATCAGAACCATAAAATTCCCTAAGAATGTGACCTAGGAGAGAACTTCATTTAGCACTTTGCTTTCTGTCCGTTTCCTTTCCAAGTGGCTATCCAGGGCTGCAAGTCAAATATTGATGGATCTGCCAGACCAAGGACATGGAACAGTCCAGTGGTAGAATGAATATTTAGGAAATATCTGTGTACATAAAACCAACCCAAATTTACTAACAGAAATGGGAGGAACATCCTTGTTAGCTATAGATAGGCAACAGAAGACTAGTACAGCCTATTGATAATTAACTTATAAAGTAAAGAACATGAAAATACAAGTGTAAATCTCCTGATCTTCGGGGTTGGCATGTTGGAAACATGTTGGGTGACCAAAGGATAGAAAACATTCAAGAAATACTGAGACAGGGCACACAGATTATCATGAAATAAATTAGGTTTTATCCACTTATCAAAGACCTCTAGTGTGGTTTTGTGTTGTCTTATTTATGCTATCTTAGCTCTCTCAACTAACTTTTTTTTAATTAAAGATTTATTTATTTATATAAGAACTGGGCAGAGGCCAGTGGCTCGGGAGGGTAAGAGAATTCCCCTGAGACATAGCGGGGAGCAGAACAGTAAGATGACAGACAACACTGCTGAGGGGAGCAGTGGGCCAGATAGAAATCTGCTTCTCCATGTGGGTATCTCCCTGGCCAGCCGGGAATTGAACCTGCACTGCAGAGGATGCGGACAGCTTCACAGCACTGCGTTCAACCCGCTGCGCCATCGGGGAGGCCCTCAACTAACTTTCACTCAGAAACTGGAACAGCTTCCTAGGGTGCCTACTAGAAGATATTCAGTGGTCATGTGGGAGACAGAGACTACACTATTCATGTTGGAGAAAACCCTAGGTGACAGAGGAGAAATAGAATATATAGACTATATAGACAACTCCCTCTTACACTCACTCCTCTTTCTGGTTACTGTGTGGATATTGCATGGATATATGAACACTGTGACTTCCTTGGTCTCTGTAGTCACACCACTGAGTGATCCCTAAATATGATCAAAAGTAGTCTGCCTGTTCTGTTCCCCACTCTGTCTCTGGTGAATCCTCTCACCACCTGCCCCATCCCCGCACCTCTGACCTGTACCCCAGTTCTTGTACGCATACATAAATAAATCTTTTTTAAAAAAAAGTAGATTGCCTGGCAGTGTTTGAAGTATCCTAACATCACCTTAATATGGGCTTTATTTAAGAAAGGTCACATTGAGAAAATTTAAGGCGACTATGTAATTCCACAGTAGAACTTATTCTACATTCAAGAGAGAAGCCCAAGAAAATGAAAAGCAATGAATCATTATATTAATTTCATCTATTTCTAAATTCAATGGCTTCTGTCTCATTTGTACAGAGCAATTTGATAGATAGGGACCTGCCATCATTCACTAAGGAAAAGACACATTTATTTACTGGTCATCCATGTGAGGTAAAGCAAGTGGATGAAGATGACAGTCAAATTTCTTGGCTGAGTGGGCTGCTGTCAGAGTCAATTCCTCTGAGTGTCTATAAAACACCTTTTAGACAGCATCACAGTTCAGTGGTCAATGCAGATTTTATCATAACTTTACCCACTCCAAGTCTGTGATTTTTTATTAAAACAATAAGCAAAAGCAATGCTCTACGGATAGCTTTTATTCAAAACATAAAAATTACATTTATCTTCATTACAGTATTTCCCCAAATATCTACTTTAATTTGCATTTAAAATTCAATACAGACATAGAAATACATCAAAGATGTTGTTTATGCTCATATGTAAATATGACAGGCATATGCGCATAGAAATTCCATGACAATTGTGATAGCACTGTCTCAGAATTAAGAAGTATTTTTATCTAAAATGAGATGTAATTAGTCACACAGCATAAAGCCAAAATTATGAATTATTCAAGTGCAATTTTGGGTTTTAATGCCAGTAAGAGCTTGTTTTGTCCTAATTAAACAACCTGAATTGTATTCTGCCTTTTGTGATTTTCTTGAGAAATCTGAAAAGCAAAAGGAGAAAGTCCTTTTTGCATGTTTCAACATTTGTGTTCTTCTAGAATTCTGCCAGGCTGTGATTTTTCTTGATTTTGTGACATATCTGACATCCCCATAGCCTAGTCTAATAACTGTTACACAGCAGAACTTTACAAGTTTGCTGAATTTATGAACACATGCCTTTGCTTAAAAAACAACTGTTCCCATGGGCCTCCCCGGTGGCACAGCAGTTGAGCGCTGTGTTGCGAAGCTGCCCGCAGCCTCTGCTGCACCGGTTCGATCCCCAGCTGCTCCCTGGCCACCAGAGGAGGGTCCCACATGGCGCGCAGACCTCTCCTGCCGCCCGCTGCTCCCCTCAGCAGTGTACTTCTGTCCTTCTGCCTGCTCTGCTCCCCGTTCTGGCTCTGGTGATTTCTCTCACCCTCCTGTGCTTCTGACTGTACCCAGCGCTTGTATAAATAAATAAATAAAAATAAATCTTTAAAATATATATATATATATATATAAACTGTTCCCTTATATTCAGACAATAATATAATTTAAGGCATAAGGTAAATTATTTAATATTTGATATATTGCCTTAGAAAATGATGAATAAACAGAACACTTTTGCAGTGTTCACTCATATATTAAGTAAGCAATTATTAAGTCCCCTTCACATGCTATAGCGCAAACCTTGCTGGCATTCAAAAGTTTAAAAGGTACAGATAATAAAAGCAGAGGTATAAAACGATGAGTGTCTTTAAAAAAAGAATAAACTATTATAGGTCTTCACATGTAATCATTTTCTTTCTTTTTTATAATTTATTTATTTATGCATACAAGAGCTGGGGTGCAGGCCAGAGATGTGGGGGGTGAGAGGATTCCCAGAGACAGAGTGAGGAGCAGAATAAGCAGATCTACTAAAACACACTGCTGAGGGGAGCAGCAGGCGAGACAGGAGAGGTCTGCAGCGCCATATGGGTCAGCTCCCTAGCTGGGGATCGAACTCGTGCTGCAGTGGCTGTGGATAGCTTCATAGTGCTGCGTCTTAATCCCTTGCACTACCAGGGAGGACCCTACATGTCATCATTTTCAACCATATGTAATCTTGTGATAAATCATCCTAAGATCCAGAAATTGGGACAAGCCACAAAAAGGATAAAGTTTCATTCTTGGAAAACATTGGCTACCACCAACAAAACTGCCACTTTGGGAGTATGGAACAGCAATGTGAGAACACCCTCCTGATGTAGGACCACACATCCAAGCCCTTTTCCTTTCCTTCCTTTTCAAATGAATTTCTTTCATTTCTTCTCTGCATCACTGCCCCACAAACACATCTGTAATGACTTAAACAGCATGCAAGTAGGGTAACACATAGCTATCAAAAAGTATGGGCACATTCCCTATCCCTCTATTTCCTTTTCTGTAAAATGGTTTAAATATGCTGAGCTTTTGCTATGTTAGTGTCTGGCGGGCCCTGAGTAAGCAATGGCTAACGGTGGGGTGATAAGAGAATGTTCTTGTCTATAATGGGATGATCTGCAGAGTTATCCTAAGACTTAATAAGATAATACACACAAAATTCCCCATACTTATTCTGCTACATAAATGATTGGAATTTCTCTTTGGTTTTCAGATTTGTAGTTCTAATTTGTCTACACTACATGTTTGTGGTAGTTGGATTATGTAAACAAAGTTCCCCACAAATCACTTGGGGTAGTATATTAAAAGTACTACATTTAAAAACTCACACAGAAGATGAAACAAGGCTATTTTGAACAGGTGACAAACTTCAGTATTCATGAAATCCTCTCAGCAGTAAGGAAAAGAAGAAATACTGAAAACAGTTATTAACCTTTTATGATCCTTTGAGGACTTTAGAACAGGGAACAGTTTAATCTTAGAAGACAATTACCTAAGAAAATGCAGAAATATTTAGCACCTTGCTTGAATCTAGCCCCATTATGTGTTTCCTCTGAGTATTTTTCTTGACTGAGTACATTCACTTGTACTCCTCAATTTTAAATTACGTGAAAGTAAACACATTTACATTAAAAGAGCAGTAACACATTCCAGGATATATATTTATTGACCTTAAGAATTTTCAGCTCTGAAATCATATACTACTCCCAGCTAGTAGCCTATTAATGTGTGACCTGTAACACTGCTGTGAAATGTGACTATCTTATTTATCCAGGTGTGTAGAGTAGCCTTCTCTTCAAAGCAAGTGTGAAACAGAAGGAATCCTGTCTATGATTAAACTTGAAAAAAAAAGATTTAAAAGTTAGTAAAGATATTAAAATTAATAAAGAAAGAACTTTACATAAAATTCCTTTTTTATGAGTAAATATTTTTTTTTCTATGCTGCTCCCCTCAGGTGTGGTCGCTGTAGTTCTCCCACCACCATAGCACCTGTGGTCCATGACCAGTGTCCCTCGTGCCCTCCCCTGCCATTTTGACCCCTCCTACTTCTCCTCCCCTGCCATATGCCTCAGATCTATGGTCAGCTTGCAAGTTTTGTCTTTTTTCCTCACCCCATTGTCTGGTGAAATTGAGGAAAGCTTTACTGTTAATATTTCCATGATGAGGGCTTCCCTGATGGTGCAAGGGGTTAACAGGCAGCACTATGAATCAGTCCGCAGCCACTGCAGCAAGAGTTTGATCCCTGGCCAGGGAAATACCCACATGGCGCCGCAGACCTCTCCTGACTTGCCCGCTGCTTCCCTCAGCAGTGTATTTCAGTCAGTCTGCCTGTTCTGTTCCCCACTCTGTCTCTGGTGAATCCTCTCACCCCCCCATACCTCTGGCCTGTACCCCAGTTCTTGTATGCATAAATAAATAAATCTTTAAAAAATAATATTTCCATGATGAATTTACATCCTAAATAATATTTGGTATACAATTAGGAACTTAAATCATTTTTCTGTCTTTAAAGTTCAGGATCTGGGCGTGCTAACCTTCCTCACGTTTTCCTTATTATTGTTTAAACATCATACAAAGAAACAATCAGGAAATGCTTAACATCCCAAACTCTGACTTTCATTATTAGAATTGAGCATGGAGAAAATTTTGTTTAGAGAGTGTTGGTATAGGCTGTTATTTTCTGTTTTGATTGCCACCAAAGTGTGTGAGGGAAAGAAATGCACATTGTTCTGTCTTTGCAGGTAGGGAACGTATACTCCTATGGGGTACACCTCATGAAAATTCATCCTTGGATGCCTGAAGGCTACTGTATACATTTTACAATTCACATACTAGTCCCCTCCGACAGCCACTTGAAGATTAGTTTCAAGGGACCAAAGTACAACTCTCATTATCATCACTTTCTCCTGAAAACCAACATCTCAAACCAGAGAAGTGAAGCGGAGTGAAGTGAGGAACAAAGTCATGAATAATTTGCCCATCACACCTTCCCTAAACAGTTAAAAGTCTGTCATAAGGGATGTTTAAATTAAAACAACTAAGATGAAAACAGATGGTGCTTTGTCACTTTTCCTATCTGATTTAAAGACTCAGTTGGGGGAAGGAACTGTCATTTGAGAATCCTTTCATTCTATAATATAAACTATAGGTTCGTTTCTTCTCTCCTGCCTTCCACTCTCCCTCCCTTCTTTCCATCTCTCAATCTCTCCTTCCTTTTTTCCTATCTAGCTACCTGTCTGACAGGTAAAATCTTACATTCTCCAATGTTGATTCTAAGTGCAGTCGATTTATAGCATGAACCGGCAGGTAAATAAATAGACTGTTGAATGGAGCGGAATTAAGCAACCAGACACAGACAGAAAGCCAATACTATAAAAATGACCACCTGGTATTGGCAGCCATCGACATCTGCATGCAACAACTTAACTACTATTACTCACCAATCTCTCCAGATACAGTTTGTATTCTTGTCTCTCTGTAGCTCTCTCTAGTTTTTTTTTTTTTTCCACATTAGGCATGATAAATACATTTTAGGAACTGACAGTAAAAGACTAATATCTTCATGACCATCAAAAAGAACCTTTCACTGATTTCAAATTGCTGCCCTTCCTTCCACTTCCCACCCCTACACCTCCCAATCAATACTTACTCACGAAGGCTTCTTCATCCACTGGCAAATGCATTGACATGCAGAAGTATGTATCAGACTATTAAAGAAAGAAAGACACAAAAACCAAATTAAACAGCTGCTAGCAAAGGAGACATAATAACTATTAAAAGTCTGGACTGTGACTGAAAACAAGCTACTGGTCCAGTGAGGAGAAGTTGCCTGCCAAATGCTGGGTGGCAGGCTGATGAAAGGGATAAGTCTAGAACTAGAACTAATGTACTCCTAGAAGTTTTTCTAAGACTCTTTCCTAAGCCATTTCAAATTCTATTTATATAATCAACCACCAAGAGTGATATTTCTAGGACTGTCACAGTTAACAGCAATATTTTAGGTGCTTAGTAAAAAGAATGAAATTATTTAATGCATTGCATCTTAAAATGGTAGAGGAGTTGGTTTTGACCATCTTTTCTATATGCATAATTAAATATTTAATTTCCTGAATCACTTTATAACTGCCCAAAATATTAATTACAGAAGGATAATGAATAAAAGTTGGTCTTAAAATGTAATATTACATTTGGATTGTACTTCCAAATCATATACAGTGCTGTTAACCAATGTTACCATGATAAAAATAAATGAACATTAAAAAATAATCTAAAAAAATAAGCCATACTCTTTATTGAGAAAAAAATTAAGTATATATTGAAAAAAATCAGCGTTAACGTAAATTATTCTTCCATTTCCATTTATTGGTCTCTTACCTAAATGAACATTTTTCCACTATCAAATATATGAACATCAAAGTTTTAGGGATAAAATTGTAACTTGAAGAGAATGGGCTTCTGTTGATGTTTGTGTTCTACTTCCTCAATGGAAATCCATATGTGGTGAAGTATGAGCTATGGTTGATATTATACCTAATACAAATAGATGCTGAACTCATTTAATAATTCAAACTTCATGGATTATTACTTCATGGAATCAAGAGACTCCTCTAACATGAACAGACATCACTTGAGCTTCTCTAAACCTATTGGTAAGCACTGAAAAAGTATGACATTTGTATATCTTCTTTACTTCTATGTAGAGAGATAAGAGGACCCAAATACATATCAAATAAATAACTTAAATATGAAAAATTACATAAAATATTCATTCTTCATTACTATTTTATTTTACATACCTTTTTTTTTCCATTTAAGCAAATTGTATCATTTCTTATAGGCTTTTCTAATTATTTCTAATTACTATAATTATTTAGTTTTCACCCCATTCTACTAATCAGGAAATGTTTTGGAAAAGTTGAATGTTACACAGTAAACATGTTAAGATTCATGTGAACTGTATGTCCAAAACCTAAGAAGTATGTTGGCAAAGTGATGCATAAAATTTTATAATCATGTAGAAAGACTTGGTCATAAACACTTTTTCCAATTTCTGAATTACCAATTTACAAAAACTATCTATTCCATTCTAATGTAAAAAACAATAAGCTCTAGATTCTTTTCTATTTAATCATCCTGAATAATACTTGGCATAATTCAGAACTAGAAGCTAATTAGTGACTACTATAGCTATTTCTGCTACTAATACTATTACTAGTCAACAGTTATTGAATGCCATTAAGTGTTAGGCACAGTTCTCAATGTTTTGCTTGTATCATTTAATAACTAAAACAATCCACTAAAGTGGATAGGAACTCCATCTTCAAAATAATAAGATTAACATTTATTGAGAGCTTATTATGTGCCAAACCTGTTCTAAGCACTCCATGTATTAATTCCTTTCATTATAAAAATACATTCCTAGGATACAGGTACTATTATTATGCCCATTTTATAGAAAAGAAAACTGAGGCAAAATATAGTTGAGTAACTTTAATTGGATTAATCTGGCCAAAACCTGATAAAAATTGACAGATGACTCCTAAACCCTCTCACTGTAGTTATTTCAGAAGGCTTGAAATTATAAATCTTTTCTCTGCCTCTTTGAGATGTAATTTTCTACCACCCAGAACTGTCTTCTCATAGTCTGTTCTGGTTCTCAAATTGATACCTTGCTCTAATTCACATCACTGCCTCCTATCATAAAGATAGGAGAAATTTGTTATGTTTATGGCCTAACTAACAAAACCAGATGATCCAGTCACACAAACCAAGGTCCCTTTGACTCCTAAGTGATTTGCCTTTAACAACACCCTCCCCCTCCAGGCTTTCAAAGCACTTTTGGGCTTTTGTTTTGGCAAAACTGAGTTAGTTCATGCTGGATGATCTTTCCAGCAGTAGTTATTTTGGAAGCAAATCTGTCCTCACCACTTTAACTGGCTTATTTTTGACACTAGCAAATGCATGAACTGGTAGTTGAACATAGGCAGCCTGACTAATACATGAAAGCAATGTGAACAGTTAATAAAAAAAATAAAATAAAAACAAAAGTAAATCTAAAGTAGGTAGACATACATTTATATCAAGAAAGGATCAAAAGGTTGCAATGAAATGCAAACCAAATAAATTCTTTTAAATTTGGATGAATAGTTTTTTTTTTTTTTTAAAGATTTATTTATTTTGTACAAGCACTTGGGTACAGGGCAGAGGCGCGGGAGGGTGAGAGAATTCACCAGAGATGGAGCAGGGAGCAGAACAGGCAGAAGAACCGCAATACACTGCTGAAGGGAGCAGAGGGTGAGACAGGAGAGGTCTCCACACCAGGTGGGAATCTCCCTGGAAGGCTAGGAATTGAATCGCGCGCAGAGGCTGCGGACAGCTTCACAGTGCTGTGCTCAACACACGGTGCCACCAAGGAAGCCCTAGTTTTTGGTTTTGCTTCACCTTTTTTTACATGTCACCTCAAGTTGTTTTTGCAACAGACAAGTTACAGGCTTGAATAGATCTATCAAATTCAACAGGTTAGTACTTCTGACAAAAATATCAGCTAAGCACAAGGTGGCTACATATAAAGAATAAATAAAGGAAGCTAGTTTTATACTCAGACTTGATCGGATCTATTCATAATTCTTGCTTATACCATCAGCTCAATGATTCAACATGACAAAATAACTTGGGAATATATTCTCTGTTAATTAAACTTTTGGCATATAACTACTATAAAATGAAAATGTGCTCAGATTTCATCAGTTTTCTTCCCTGTTCTATTCAGGTTTTTTGTTTGTTTGTTTGTTTAAGAAGGAGAGATGAAGAAGATCCTCTGTATCCTGCAAAATTATTTTGGGAAAGCAAAGTATATATTAGATATTGCATCAATGGCCTACCATGCACCATTATACTCTGGTTTAAGATTTGATTTATGTCCAATTTTTTCAGAATGAGGAATAATTCTGCTGGAAAAAAAGGTAAGCTTTTTTCTCTAACCCTGACCACCTTCAAAAAATAGAATGTTTATCAAATCAATAATTAGCATTTAACTGAAAGCTCTTGAAGACCATAGTTCAATAGACCAGAAGCTAGCAAATGGTAATTTATTATTTTATCTGCAACTATAAAAGGTATCAGTGATTTATCTGGAACATTCTAGTACCATTGTTTTATTTCTAGAATTAAGTTGAAAGTTCAAGATCTACGTAAAGAAGGTATGTCCCTAAAAGTATTTGACACTATTCATTTGGAGAAGCCAAAGCTTAAAGATGATCCAACAAAAAGTTCAGTCCCCATTAGGCTGGGCGAATATGAGTAAACACTCTTTTTTGGGTTACCTCATTTTCTTTTCAGTTATGCTAAGAGTGGACCTCAAAGGTACTGTGTAATTTTCAGAGAAATGGAAACTGATTCACAAAAATGTTACTGACGTATCATAGGCCACCAGGTAGTAAAAGTCAGATTTAGGTTTAAAGTCTTCAAATTCATGTCTTCAAGACCATTAAAAGTAATTTTTTTTTTTTTTGGCGAAGAGATTGGATAATAGCCATTGCACACTATCATAGGTCATTATAGCACAGAAAGAAAGATTACTTAAGTGACTACAAATTACTCTTGCATCAATATAGGTTAATTTCTCCAGCATATCACCAGGAAAATATATTATATAAATTTAAATTTCATGTGGTAAATAGTAGTAAGTTAAAGAATTTAAGACCACAGTAATGTGTAATCACATAGTTTATGCAACCAACCCTGTAACTGGAAAGCTTTTTTTTTTTTTTTAAAAAAAAAGGAAAGCCCACTGAGGTAACAATATTAAGAAAATGACACAATTCTCGTGAAACATCACTGATACAATCAAATAAGCAGTTGTGCTTTTCTTTTTGCAGGATTAGCACCAAAACTTCTACTTAACAATACCCTGACTAGTAACTACAACTCCATAAATTCTGCCATTCAGCAATACAAAAAAGAAATTCAACTACTTTAAATGTATGTTTTTATTATACAAGTCCATGTAAAAATGGAGATCATTTGCTGAGCTTCCTACTTTATTCTAAAAGCTTGCCATCATAGCTTTTTACCCTGATAAAGTTAGCAGGTAGGTATCACAAATACTGTTTTAAAGATGGAAAAACTGAAGTTAAAGTAGTAATTCTTTGTGATTAAAAAAATTTCTAGACACTGAAATGCAACTGCACCCAGGTATGAAAGCCTTTCTTGTTCCACCCTGGAAAAAGCCATTAAAAAATTATTTTTCAGGCTTCTCTGATATTTGAAAAGGAAATACCAGTTCTTAAATACAGTTTGTTGCTAATTTGAATAATAGAGGAGGAAAATATGAATCAAACAGGAAGTTTTATAGTCCAAGTCTTCTAAATCTTAAATAGCACCTGAAAACATTTCATAAAACCTTATTAACAAACTGGACTACAGCCACAGTTTTTATATTTTGTCATCTTGTTTCTGCAAAGTAACTATTTGAAAACATATACATAATTCAGATCAATGTTTCTAACACATTGTAAAGAACAAAAAAAGTCCTTACTGCCCATTACAATAGTTTCTCCACACAAACATACAGCCTTAGAAAGGAGGCTTCTATAATTCAACCCAAACTACCAGTACAACCTTTCACAAGTTTCCATATATCATCATCATGAAGCCTCTTTTTCTCTCTGTGGGAAGAACACTGTATCTGAGCTTGGTGCCAGGGGACTGTCTATAAAATACAGTAGATTCAAACTGCTAACATAAGGCTCAGATGTACAAAAAGGGAGAAATATTGTGAATCTCCATAGCCATGTCTCCCAGTGCTATCTGTTATGACACATCAGCCAAATCTGAATCAAGAGAGATATGATATTGCTGATGTGTCTTCACTGCTGCTATTGGAAACTATCCAAGAAAAGCATATTTTTCTGACAAAAGAAGAGAGCAAGCTAAAAGTGGGGAAAAAAAGGCACTTATTACTAAAGAAGTCCTACGATGTGCTAGAATTACCCATTTTAAACAAAGTTCTTATGTAGTCATTAATGTTCAGTAATACCTTGCTTACATTTTTTAACCAAAAAAAGGTTTTATTTTGATTTAGCCATTTGTGAAACAGAGATGCAGTGGTTACTATGGACTAGGTAGTTAATAAAATCAACTCATTTAAATTAATATAGAACAAGAATACCATCTGCATATTTTACACATGAAAATTGTTCACATAAAACAAGTAATTTGTTTTGGGAAAGCAGAGGTACCATTTAGATCCCAGCATTGAGCATTTTGATTTGATCCTGATTGGATAATATCCTCACTGCCTTCTATTGTTCAGACTTAAAGAATCCCTGCAGAGTATCTTTCTTCAGAAGATCATTCAATGTGGTGACACATATAGGTATACAAGTAGACAAGATCCATTTTATCTTTTTGCTTATTTCTTTGGCTATTTGCAAATTGGTTTTGCTCTGAAAAAAAGGTCAAAACTCACAGAAACATTATACTGTGGAATGGGAGGTCTCTGCTAATATATCTTATTTACCTTTTTTAAATAATAACAGTAGTGGTACCAAGTGTGACTTTGTGCTTTAGAATTGGCAGTAACCTTTCAGCTCATCCAGAGCATGAACATATTTGTTTTTAACTGAGGTAACATGGGTTTACAACACTGTATATGATTTAGAGATATAGGATCACCCCTTCAGTGCTGTTACCACACCAACCAACCATCAAGCCACTCATGATCTTCCACAATAGTCCAATTTTCTCACTCCCCACTTGCCTCTCATCCCTCACCCTCTTGCTCTGGTGGTCTCAGACTATAGTCTGCTTTGTTTTTATCTGACTTTTTAAAAATTTGTTTCTCTATAGTCCACATATAAGTGACACCGTACGGCATTTGTCTTTCCCCTGAATTATTTTGCATAGCATAACTCCCTCCAGTTCCATCCATGTTGTCACAAATGGCAAGAGTTCATCATTTTTTTAATAGTTGAGTAGGATTTCCTGTTGCAAATAAACACATCTTCTTAATCCACTCATCTGTTATCCTTCTGTCCTTGGGCACTTATGCTGTTTCTATAGCTTGGCTATTGTAAGTAAGGTGGCAATGAACATAGTAGTGCATATTTTCCTTCAAATTAGTGTTTTTGCATTCTTTGGGCAATTAGCTAAGGGTGGAATTGTTGGATCATGTAGTAGATCCATTTTTAATAATTTGCAAACTATCCATACTGTTTTACATAAGGGCTGGACCAATCTACCTTCCCACCAACAGTGTAAGAGGGTTTCTTTTTCACCATATAATCTCCCCAATACTTATTTCTAGTGGTTTTGATGTCGGCCATTCTCATAGGTGTGACTTGGTATCCCACTGTAGTTTTGATGTGTATTTCCCTGATAAGTGAAAAAGAACATTTTTTTTTTCCTGTGCCTATGGCCATGTGTATGTCTTCTTTGAAGAAGCATGCACATTTTAAATAGAATCCAGACAAATTTTGAAGGATGCATAAATCCTCATATTTTCACACAGTATGTACATTGGGTGTAAAGAACTTGAGTTCTTCAAAGAATTAGTGGAAATCTCAAGGACTAAGAGTTGCTGTGCAAGTCCAATGAGGGAAAGGTAAAGAAGTTGACTGAGCTTCTTTGACAAGAATTTTGATTATGGGCCTCCCTGGTGGCCTAAGGATTAAGTGTCAGTGTCACCCTGATTAAGTGTCAGTGTTAGTTTGATCCCTAGCCAGGGAGCTAACCCATATATGGCATAGCAGATCTCTCTTCTCTCGCCTGCTGCTTCCCTCAGCAGTGTATTTCAGTAAACCCACCTGTTCCGCTCCCCACTCTGTGTCTGGTGAATCATCTTACCACCCGCAACTCTGGCCCACACCCCAGTTCTTCTATGCAAAAATAAAAAAATAAATTAATAAAATCTTAATAAATAAATTTTTAAATACAGAATTTTGATTATTATAAGAAGAAAGAAATTTCCCACCAATTTTTGTTTTCATTGATCCAGATAGAAAATGGAATCAAGTTCTTATTTCCATAAGTGATTTTTGAACACACATACTACCTTAGACTGATTCAGAGGACTTTTTTCTTTCAACTCCATCCCAGTATAAAAAGCAGTATAGCAAAGGGAAATTATACCAAAGCACAAGTTATTTCTAGAGTGAACAATATATTTAAAAAAAACTGCTTGTCTGAAAGTAGAAACTAAGATATTTAATTGGATATTGTCATAGGTATTGACATTGTACTGACGCTCACTGATGGACAGGTAGGGGAAATTGTGATAGAGTGACTTATGTTATTAATTAAAAAGTAAACACTTGTAGGGCCTCCCCTGGTGGTGCAGCGGTTGAGTGCTGGATTGCGAGGCTGCCCACAGCCTCTGCAGCGCCAGTTTGATCCCCAGCCACCTGCAAGGGTCCCACAAAAAAAAAAAGTAAACACTTGTTTATGAAGACACTGATAAAAAGACATGTGAAAGCCCAGGGCAAATAAATCCTGGCTTGCTAAAAGACTACTCCTAAATCAAAATTAATCAATGGTCTTGATAATGTGCCTATAAAAAGTGGTATAAATAGGGTCTCCCCTGGTGCCACAGTGGTTGAGCACTGGGCTGTGGGGCTGCCCGCGGCCTCTGCAGCGCCGGTTCGATCCCCGGCCGCAGGCGAGGGTTCCACACAGTGGACCTCTCCAGCCGCGCCCACTGCTCCCCTCAGCAGTGTGCTTTGTCGGTCTGCCTGTTCTGTTCCCCACTCTGGCTCTGGTGGATTCTCTTCCCCTCCCGCGCTTCTGACTGTACCCAGTGCTTGTATAAATGAATAGATAAATCTTTAAAAAGAAAAAAAGTGGTATAAATATAGGCACCAAATTTGGGACAATCTGAGATGCTCATGGACATCAGGTGTGTAGTCCTGAAGACTTCTAGAAGGTTTGGTGATAGTGAACTCTCCCTGAGCAGTGGCAACTCCTCTCCCTGCACATGAACAGATTCCAGGAACACTCCAGGTCAGATTCTGCCCATTCTGCTTTCCACTCTCCAAAACTTTGCCGAGAGATTTGTTACCTTTCTTCCTTAGTTACTAATTGAATTGCATGCTTATATTATTGTGATATTCATTCCCCCAATAAATTCATTGTGGTTACATGCATTTGGCGTGAGTGCTAAGTGAAACCTTCCTGCTTTATTGAAGTTAGCACTCCAGACATCCCTGATAAAACAGACATAAACATCCCTTAAACTGTTACTTTTGTATGTATCATACAATTTTCCCTTTTCTGTTTTCATTCTCTTACCATGTAAATAAAAATTGTTACTTATTTACATTTATTAGGCTCTGGAAGAAATCATCATAGGAAGATTTTATGTTAAAACATCTCTATGTGACTAATGGAGCATATTCTCCAAAAATGTTCTGCTCTTTACTGCTATGCATTAAGCCAAGCTCCAATCCCACCAACTTTTTGGAAAAACCTAGAACGTAATTTTGTTGTAAAAAGGCCTGCTGGCATCCTAGATTTTTGGAATATTATCTGGCACATACTGGGCACTCCATAAATATTTGTTGAATTTTGCATGTACCTTCCTCCTTTGGTGGCAATAAACTTACTGTTTTAAGAAAGACTAAACTGAAACGTATATTACAGATAGGTTTTTATATAGTATCACTTATTCATATGAATTTTATCCTTCAGTTGATTCATCCCAGAATCCCATTTGCATTTTTAAGCTATAATCACACTATGGCTGATGATGACAAGATTCTTAATGCCAAGTAACTCAAATGGAAGCTACTTTCCTGGTAAGGGAACTTCTCTGGGAATTATAAATCTGTACAAGCAAATGATGAAGGAAAAAAGTATTTTGGTAAGGGAACTTCTGTTGTAGAGCTTTCACATACATTCATTTAAGAGGAAACTACTAAAAAGAAGCATACTAATAATGGTCTATGATTAACAGTGCAACAGGTAGTGGCAGCGGTGGCATCTTCCTTGGCCTCCTGGATATAGGGAGAGCTACTTGAGAGAAAACTGTAATGTTTTGTTAACTTACAGAAGTCACATTTAAATCAATGGTTTATGCTTTTCATCATTTCCCTTAATGTGCAAGTAGTCAGTTTTCTGTACCTTGCGCTAACAGTAAGTAGTGACACCCACTTTCCTCTCTTTTAGCATAGCTGATTGGAAGCTCTGGAGGCATTTCAGAACAGACACAAGGACCAACCAACCATCACTATGCAAACACCATATCACCATATTCCTATAACAAGTGCTGATATTTATATCTAGGATAATACACATCATTGTGGAAGAGAAGCTCTGGACTCAGTGGGTGTGTCAGATACTTTACTACTTGAGTTGTACCTATTGTCTTAAAATTTAATATAAACAATCAGGAAAAAAAGTGGTCTTGATTTGCAATCTCTTAAAAGCTGTCCTCCTATATCTTCCCATACTAACCTCACTACCTTTAAATCACTTTAGATATCTATGTCTTATATCTTCCCATACTAACCTCACTACCTTTAAATCGCTTTCGATATCTATGTAGAAATCCATTTTTCAAACCACCTGTACATTAGTCAATGAACATATATTGGACAATCCTAGGAACTAGAATTTTTGAGCAAAATTATGCATGATCTTTATCCTCATAGAGCTTATAGTAGTCTACTAGGTTAGCAAATACACATATAGATGCTACATTTTTACTGTTTCAAATAATCCATGATAGAAGTACAGGCTACTACAAGAGCCAGTCATTTAGAGGAAATGATAT
Organism: Talpa europaea; assembly: GCF_964194135.1. NCBI lineage: Eukaryota > Metazoa > Chordata > Mammalia > Eulipotyphla > Talpidae > Talpa > Talpa europaea. Next base: position 61,641,829 of record NC_140071.1, on the reverse strand, counting down.
AGCAAAAGAGAGGCTGGCGATATTTTAGGCACAGGAAATAGTATTTTCAAAGACCTTATACTTTGAGAGAACTTGATATAATTGAGCAAACAAAAACCAGTATGTACAGAAAGTGTAAACATGTTTGAGTTGGACAGGACAAATAGATGTTGCATATGGACAAGTAGTACATGCTAATGACTTTAGTTGTTTTAATTTCTTTTGATTTCCTTGAGAACAATAGAAAACCACTGAACTTTTTCTCTTTTCTTATAAATTTAATTAATTAAAAATTTTACTGAAAAAAGATAAACTCATGGCATTTGCAGCAACATGGATGGAGCTGGAAGGGATCATGCTCAGTGAAATAAGCCTGAAAGAAAAAGAAAAATACCAGATGGTCTCACTCATAGCGGGAATTTATTTTTTTATTTTATTTTTTTTTTGTTTATAGAGGCATGTTTTATTTATTTATTTATTTGTTTGTTTGTTTGTTTATACATGCACTGGGTACAGTCAGAAGCGCGGGAGGGTGAGAGAATTCACCAGAGCCAGAGCAGGGAGCAGAGCAGGGAGCAGAGCAGGCAGAAGGACCAAAGTACACTGCTGAGGGGAGCAGCGGGCGGCAGGAGAGGTCTGCGCGCCATATGGGACCCTCCTCCGGTGGCCGGGGAGCGGCCGGGGAGCAGCCGGGGATCGAACCAGCGCCGCAGAGGCTGCGGGCAGCTTCGCAACACAGCGCTCAACCGCTGTGCCACGGGGGAGGCCCCATAGCGGGAATTTAGAAGACACAAATAAGGGATCAGGAAAAAGACTAATTATAATAAAATAAAAATAAAAATGAACAGGCAACTATAAACCAGAGACACACTGCAGGCGGGGAGAAGGGAATAGGATCAAAACAAGGGTGGTGGGAATCTTATGGGGACAATAACCAAGATTAAAATGCATACATAGTACAAAAATGAAAAATGATATAAAAATATATTTAAAAAATTTTATTGAGGTAACACTGGTTTACAACATTGTATGTGATCAGAGGCACAAGGTCACACTTCCTCAGATGCATGTCACCACACCACACCCACCACCAAGATGACCACAGCCCTCAATCATAGTCCATTGTGACTCTGCAACATATGTAAGTAAAGAACAATCTGAAAATTAATGAATTAATGTATTATGTGCACCTTTACTTTTTATAATGTATGGGTAACTGGCATTATCCTAGTATCTAATTGCCAGATAGTCTTCCTGTGGAAAGAAAGATGCAAAATGTGTAAATAATTTTTGTGACATTGAAATATATCTCTGTACTCATGGCAACTGTCAGCAGAAATTTTTATCTAAAAGCTGATTAACTTTTTGATTTGTCAATGGCACTTAAAATTGCTACAAAGAGTTTAAGAAAGCAAAATGGGACTCAAAATTAGAGCTATGAAGATGTTTATCAGAAAAAACACTTCTTTTTTCAGTGGATTGTGTAGAGGGACATCAGGATATATAACAAAGACCATTCTAAATCATAATATCCACTATCTCATCATCCGTAAGAGGTCTAAGAAAATGTTTATCATCACTAAGAATCAATTTGGTTGTAAATTGCAGACAACCACTCAAAATGGCTTCAGTCCGCACAGATATAATCTCTCACAAAATGAGAAGCCCACAATTAGGGCAAATGCAAGAATGGTTATTCCATCTAGCAACTCAACGATGTCAACAAAGGCTAGGTTCTTTTTATCTTTCAGGTTTGTCATTCAGTAAATTTTCCTTATATATAGGATTCTTTCTTCATTATTACAACATGGTTGCTGCAGTTTTCATTATTATGTGCTCGCAAAACAATTCCCAAAGACTGATACATGGAAGGTCTTGCCCTTAAGTCTCTTTTCAGGAATGCAACTTTCCCAGAAGCATTCACCTCTAGGAGAATTTTCTTAATATCTAAATGGTCAGAACAGTGTCACATGACCATCTCTAAGCCAATCATTAGCAAGGGATAAAAACTGACATGATTGACTTAGTCTAACCAAGATTCACTTTCTGAGCTAGAGAATGGCAATGAAGGAACAAAAGTAGGATATTGTTTAGCAAAAAATCAAGGGAAGGAGACATCATCAACATGGTGGTGAGGAAACGCTGCGAGTAAGACCTCCCATTAAAAAAAAAGTTAATAAGGAGGAAAAGCAGCAGCTCCCTGCGAGAACTGGGACACGGAAGATAAATGGGCGACTCTGGCAAACTGCCCAAAGAAGAAAGTTGCCCTAAAAGAGGACTAGAAGGGAGGAAAGCTCAGAACTCTGGTACCCTCCCCCACCCACAAAATCAGCACTCTCCCACCAACAGAAAGGAAGGAAAAATAAAACAACCTAAAACAACCAACAAGAAACAAACTATGCATCAAGCGGGGCTGTGAGTGGAAAGGAACTATTTCAGCCACTGCACCCCGTGAACTGGATCTGTGGAGTACCGTGCAGGATTCGCCACAGAAGTGAGTGAACAGCCGCCGACGCCATTGGAGAAAAATAAAGACTCCCAGTAGATCTACAAAAAAATCCCGAATAGCCAAAGCTCTCCTGAAAAAAAAAGAAGGGAATGGAGGCATCACACTCCCAGACTTCAAACTATACTACAAAGCCATAATCATCAAAACTGCATGGTATTGGAACAAGAACAGACATACAGACCAATGGAATCGAATAGAAAATCCAGAAATAAACCCACAGATTTATGGTCAACTAATCTTTGACAAAGGAGCAAAGACTATGCATTGGAGCAAAGAAAGTTTGTTCAATAAATGGTGCTGGGAAAACTGGGTCGCTACATGCAAAAGAATGAAGCTTGACCAAGAGGTATGTACATGGGCATTTTAGTGTAGGGTTTGGACATATGAAATGGAAAACATAAGAATCATTTGAAAATGTGATTCTGCTTTTGTGTGAGCAGCACAATAAACAAAAGTCAATATTATTTTTGAGTGAAAATTGAGATTTCAGTGCAAATCAAGTAGATTTATTAAGAAAAAGAATAGCTGCTTTTTATATTTTTTAAATAATAAATTTTATTTTTATATTCCCCATACAATTGCAACCCCCCCATTCTGACCCCAATCCCTCCCCTCCCGCCCCCCAGTTTTTTGTTGATTCTGATTTTCACTTTCTTATAGTTATTCATTTTCCTGGTCCCTTATTTAAGTTTTCTAGATTCCTGCTATGAGTGAAACTATCCGGTATTTTTCTTTTTCTTTCTGGCTTATTTCGCTGAGCATGATCCCTTCCAGTGCCATCCATGTTGCTGCAAATTGCATGTGTTTATCTTTTTTGAATGCTGAGTAATATTCCATGGTGTATATGTACCACATCTTCTTGATCCAGTCATCTATTTTTCGGCATTTGGGTGGTTTCCAAAGCTTAGCTATTGCAAACAGTGCTGCTATAAACCTAGGGGTGCAGGTGCTCTTTGGAATTGATGTTTCTGTGTCCTTTGGGTAAATACCTAGGAGTGGAATTGCTGGATCATATGGAAGCTCTATGTTTAGTAGGTCCAGAAATCTCCACACAGCTCTCCATAGTGGTTGGACCAGTTTGCACTCCCACCAACAGTGCAGGAGAGTTCCTTTTTCTCCACATCCTCGCCAACATTTGTTGTTGCTAGTGTTTTTAATATATGCCATTCTCACTGGTGTGAGATGGTATCTCATGGTAGTTTTGATTTGCATTTCCCTGATGACAAGTGATGTTGAACATTTTTTCATATGCCTGTTGGCCATTTGCATTTCCTCTTCAGAGAAGTTTCTTTTTAGCTCTTCTGCCCATTTTTTGACTGGATTATTTTCTTTGTTGTTGTTGAGTCTCATCACCTCTTTGCACATTTTTGTGATCAGTCCTTTATCATTAGTGTTGTGTGCACAAATGTTCTCCCAGTTGGTGGGGTTTCTCTTTGTTTTTGTTATTGTCTCTTTTGCTGTGCAGAAGCTCTTTAATTTGATGTAGTCCCAGCTGTTTATCATTGCCTTCACTATCACTGCTTTGGGTCATGTGTCTGTAAAGATGTCTTTGATGTGAATATCACGTAGTGTTTCACCTATATTTCCTTCTATGTATTTTATGGTTTCAGGTCTTATGTCTAGTTCTTTAATCCATTTTGAGTTGGTTTTTGTGTATGGTGTGAGATAGTGGTCAAGCTTCATTATTTTGCATGTAGCAACCCAGTTTTCCCAGTACCATTTATTGAACAAACTTTCTTTGCTCCAATGCATAGTCTTTGCTCCTTTGTCAAAGATTAGTTGACCATAAATCTGTGGGTTTATTTCTGGATTTTCTATTCGATTCCATTGATCTGTGTGTCTGTTCTTGTTACAATACTATGCGGTTTTGATGATTATGGCTTTGTAGTATACTTTGAAGTCTGGGCGTGTGATGCCTCCATTCCCTTCTTTTTTTTTCAGGAGAGCTTTGGCTATTCAGGGTTTTTGGTGATTCCATATGAATTTCATCAATAATTGTTCTATTTCCTTGAAGAATGACACTGAAATTTTGATTGGAATAGCATTGAATCTGTATATTGCTTTTGGTAGGATGGCCATTTTAATAATGTTTATTCTTCCAATCCATGAGCAGGGGATGTCTTTTCATTTCTTTGTGTCTTCTTCTATTTCTTTTAACAGTGTTTTATAGTTTTCTTTGTATAGGTCCTTTACCTCTTTTGTTAGATTTATTCCCAAGTATTTGATTTTTTTTTGTTTTGATAATAAAAGGGATTTTTTTTATTTCTTCTTCTTCAGATTTATTGTTTGTGTATAGGAAGGCTATTGACTTTTGCGTGTTGATTTTGTATCCTGCCACTTTACTGAACTGATTGATGAGTTGAATTAGTTTTTCTGTGGAGTTGTACCCCAATTCCTATATGTATAAATAAATAAATCTTAAAAAAAAAGAGAAATCATTGTATATATTCTGCAAATCCCAGCATGAAACAAGAGTTTTGCTAACAGGATAGTGTAGTTGATTTGGAATTGACCCCTCAGAAACCATTAAATTTCACTGGCAATAATCAATAAAATCTTCACCATGTTTTTGTTCTCCCTATTAAAGAACAGGTCTTCTGTAAGATGAATTTGCTAAATAGGGCATCATGGAAGAATTTATAGGGTGTGGTATGTATTTAAAGAGAAAACTCTATAATTCTCTGAACAATTTCAGCTTTAATTGAGTTTCTTTAAGATATTTCTGCTTAAATAAGTTTTCCTAGAAAAAATTTGCCCCTTATCATCAAAAGCACTCTCACTGGAATAGTATTAGGAAGTAGTTTAGAGATCTGAATGATATTAACCTATATGTAATTTTACTATCTTTAGCTCCCTTAAGAAGATATATTTTCACAGCACAAGGAATAAAATAAAATCTAATTTACTTCTAAATTTTATTGCAATTTCTCCCAAATAAACAAAGTTGAATCTCCATCACCAATCAAAAAAATAATTATAAGTATTCCAGTGTCAGCATGTCTATTCCAAAAAGGGAACTTGCTCTTCTTACTTGGCCAGGAAAACCACTGCAGATTTTAGAGAGAGTTTCTAATATCAAGTGAGACACTGCATCATAAGATCTGAAAACTAAATGCCCTTTGAGTGAAGAGTAAGTGAAAATGTTTATGAATTCTGTAAAGTGGGGCATGGGATAAAGAGGAAGAAGCATCGTAACAGTAGAATTTAAGCAGCAGCACCAAACACCCCATTCAGCCTGGAAGGTCCCTTGTAGGATATGACCCACTCCTCAGCCACAGATAATTGACAACCTGTCCCGACCCGCGGGATTCATAGGCACGAAAAGAGAAGGGCTGAGGATTGAAATGAGGGGCTTGAGACAACTTGACGCTAGCGTTTGCTTCTTTATTTTTCCTTTTCCTTTCTTTTACTTTTCCCTGTCTTTCTACCTTCCCTGACCTTCTCTCTGCTCCTCTAGCAATAACCTCCTGACCTTCTCGTGGTTCTCTTCTTATATCCTGGTAGCTCCTCCCATCGTACCTCCCAGTCTCATTTGATTAATAGGAAACACCTGTGGTTTCTCAGCAGGCAAAACGGTAAAGCGAAAACTAATTAATGGCACGTGTGTTGCGCAACACAGCGCATGCTCCAGGCGGCTCCGGACAACAACCTGAATGGGTTAATCCAAACATCTTTCTGGAAATTTGAAATTGGAAAATGAGATGTTAGTTGAGTTGAAATCTCATGTAGAATCAGGATCAGGGGGGTGGGGGGTGGGGAGGGGAGGGATTGGGGTCAAAATAAGGGGGTTGCAATTGTACGGGGAATATAAAAATAAAATTTATTTAAAAACTTAAAAATAAATAAATAATTAAAAATAAAAATAAAAAAAATAATTTACTCTACAATGTTTTCTGTACTATTATTTACAATAACTGGGACATGGAAACAACCTAAGTGGCACTGATACCTACAAATAAACAATACCAATGTGTTTTAAAAAAAAAAAAAGCAGCTATACACTGAACATTACAGAATGTTGTTGACAGAAGACATAAATAAATAGACACTATGTGGCCATATATCAGAAGATTTAGTATTAAAATATTCAAACTATCCAAAAAAAAGATTCAGGATCAAATTTATTTATTTACATATTTTTAAAGATTTATTTATTTATTTGTTTGTTTGTTTATTTATTTATACAAGCACCTGTTACAGTCAGAAGTGCGGGAGGGTGAGAGAATCACCAGAGCCAGAGCTGGGAACAGAACAGACAGACTGATGGAAATACACTGCTGAGGGGAGCAGCGGGCGCAGTAGGAGAGGTCTGTGCACCATACACTGCTGAGGGGAGCAGTGGGCACAGCAGGACCAGTCCGCACACCATTGGGACCCTTGCCAGCGGCCAGGGATCGAACTGGCGCTGCAGAGGCTGCAGACGGGGATGAACCTGCAATGCAGAGGCTGCAGGCAGCTTCGCAGCCCAGTATTCAATCGCTGCACCACCAGGGGAGGCCCCAGGATCAAATTTAGATTGGGGAAGCCAAAGGAAAGCTCTGAACCAGCTAAAAGGACAAAAAGAAAAAAAAAAAGTTAACATCACTTTGCAATTCAAAAGAGAAGAACAAAGCAGATAGAGAAAAGTGATAGAAACCAGGCAATATCATGTGAACAACCTTGGATCCAGGCTGGGTTCTCTCTCTAAAGTTCTCTTTCAGCGCATTACTGAACCCAATTTGGAATATCCATGATTTGGCCTTCTTTTCACTTACATAAGCATTTTCATTTGTGATGATTTGAGTGGCTTCTACTTCTTGAAACAAAAACAAATAGGTTTGACTTAGACAGGCTGCTTCACAGAAAAGGTAATATATGAGCTAAACATCAGGAATTCACCAGGTGACCAGTGGAGCAAAAGTATCCCAAACCAAGGAAACAACCAACATCACAAGTCAACCTGGAAGTAAGAGAGAGCAAGTTGAGTTCTGAAAAGTACAGTAATTAAGGATAATCAGAGCACAAGAAACACTGCAAGGCTGAAGGGGTGAGAATTGAGGTTGGAAAAAATGACAGGAGTCAATGCACAAAGGATCTCGAGTTATATGCCAAGGTATTTAGTCAAGGTGTTAAGTGATGGGATCACAGGTGTCATAAGCAATGGTGTCATAAGCAACCATTTTGGCCATGACATGGAGGCTGAAATGGAGGAGCTTGGGGCAAGGTTGGAAGCAAGAGAACAATGAAAAAGTGAGCTCCTCAAGGATAACCCTATTTGTTAGTATTATTTCCACTATTGGAAATTTTGAAGGGAGGAAATAAATGAAAAAAGCATAAACTTGAGTTTAAGAAGAATCTTGCAGAGTGGCTGGGTATAGCTGTACAAGTGTTCCATCCTTCCCACCTGATGTTTTAAAGAAACTACCATAGCTAAAGTAGTTGTTGACCCATAAGCAAAAGCACCACCAAATATGATCTACTGCATAATAAAATACAGATCACAAAAGAAGCTCACACTTTAAAATATCACATAATTTCACAGTTCATTTCTCCAGTAGTCATACTCATTTATTAATTTACTAATTTTAACATAAAGTCACATCAAGTTAGTTACTGAAGAAAACATGGCACCTTTTATAAAGTCTGATAAAAGCATTACTAAAAACTGACTTTGAAAAAGAACATCTCAAACTCTTTGGCACATGCCTCTGTCCTACTTAGCAATAAAAAAGGAAAACATGTGTGCCCCTGAATCAATGGAAGCTTTGAAGTTCTGTTAGTTTAGATAACAAGATAAACCACATCCCCAAATACTTAAATGGATGGAAATGGAATTGTCAGGTTTGATGAGTGTGGGCTGCGGATACAATGAACTTTCTACCTTATCAGTAATTTCTCCTACACAAGAAAGTAGAGAATTTTGCATTTATAACAAACAGCTATTTTCGCAAGTGACAACAAAGCATGCTTTCACGTTATGCTTTGATTTTTTCTCTTTCTACACGCAAAATGCTCATCAACTGTCTTCACTTATGGATGTACATCCCCACTTAAATTATACCCCAACATGGTCTCCTTCCTATCACATTCCATGTGCCACTGGAATCAGCAGCCTAACTACATTTGAAATGCTGTTTGTTGAACTTATCTTTTAAGTCAAGTTAATTACAAATAGTTATGATAAAAATTCCTTTTATCCCTGCTGCTCATTGAGTCATCTATGGATCAGTTTTAGGATCACCAGAGCGATTGCTAGAAATAGTTTACCAGAGGGGCAGGAGGAGAGAGACAAAAACAAGATGGGATGGACTATGGGGGTGGACTATGGATATCTTGGTGGTGAGTATAATGTGGTAACACCACCTGAGGAGGGAGATCCTACATTTCCAATACATAATGATGTAAACCAATGTTAAAGCAAAAATTAATAAAGTTTAAAGACATATTAAAAATAAGTCAATAGTCTCCAGCTCCACCTAAGTTTGACTGAATTAAAATTTGTGTTTTATCAAGATCCGCAAGTTATCGTGTGATGTTCAAGTAACACTATCAGATGGTTTTGGAAAATACAGTTGAGGAGAGTTTTACTATAACTTAAGATCGGATTGCTAGTTTTTTACCCCTGAATTTTCAGATCTTGTTATGTAGTTTGGATACAAGGATTCTGTCAGACATGTGGTCTGAAATATTTTCTTCCCATCTATAGCTTGCCTTAGCTCCTCTTCACATGATCTCTTGTGGAGTAGAAGTTTTTAGTTTTGAAGAGGTCCAACTTATCATTTTTTTTTCTTTTATGGATTGTACTTTTAGTATTAAGTCTAAGAATATTTAGCCTGATCCTACCTTGTAAAAAATTTTTTTTCAAGACGTTTTTTCTAAAAGATTTGTAGTTTTATGTTTCACCTTTCATTCGGAGATCTATTTAAAGTTAGTTTTGTACAAGCTGTGAGATTTAGGTTGAAGCCTTCCCCCTTTATTTTTTGTCTTTGAGTGTCATTGGCTTGAGACATCTGCTTTGAGATGCACCTTTAACTTAATAGTATTTAAGCATTATTCATCATTAATAGCATTAATGCTTTTATTCACTTCTTTGCAAGGAGTGAAAAAAAATATGAGTCATTACACTAAATATACTTTTCAAATGTAGAAACCACAGTTCTAGAAACATTTTATCATACACTATGTCACATTCCGTGCTGCATTTTCTCATGGGCTAAAACCCCCACAGACTGCAGTGTTTTCTCTTAAAACACCAAGAATGAGGGTAGAACACTACACAACAAGACAACTCAATCAAGCTGCAAGATGCTTTCTTTTCACTGTGCTAACTTGCTCATTAGGACCTTGCTGCTGCAAGGTTTTCCTCATCCTCTTCCCTCGTAATAGCCCTGATGGTGGAATAAGGTTTCCAGATCCTATAACTACCTACATCTTAATACCACTGTGTATGTCCAATGCACAAGCTATGACTGACTCCAAGTCTGGCTCATAAATACAGCCTGTACATTAGTGGCTGGTTTTTTCTCACATTCATAACTGTTTTAATTTAATAAATAATGCATTAATTTATCATGTTGTTTAAAACTTACAACAACATAGAGGTATTTAGAGTATTGTGAAAGACCATCTCACAAACAACCCTTGTTAATTCCATTTCCTTAAATAAAGTAACTCCTATGAACAATTTTGTGTGTATCTTCAGTCTCATTTTTATGTGTCTACATATGTGGGGATATAAGTACATAAAATTGGGTCCTTTATAAAGTTATGAAATGCAGATTGAGAACAATGGTTGAGAATGCTCTCTAAACCTCCTTGCAACATTAAAAATCATACCTCACAGGAATTGAGAAAACCTAAATAAGGGACCAGGAAAAAGACTAATTATAATAAAGTAAAACTCAAAATCAACAAGTAACTATAAACCAGAGACACACTATGGGGGTGGGGGAGGGAGTAGGGTCAAAATAAGGGGGTGGGAATTGTATGGAGAATATAATCAAGATGAAAATGCATACATTGAGCAAAATGAAAAATGATATAAAAAATATATAAAATAAAATTTTTAAAAATCACACCTCTCTTTTAACCTTTAGGGTTCTTTAAATCTTCATGTATATACAACAAATCTGCTATCATCTTCAAAAGACAGAATAGCCAAGCTGTGCATGTTTTGAAAACTACTTAGTTTTTATTTTTTCCCATAAATATGAAGGAAAAAATGATAGTTATGCTACAAAGTAGAGAAACAACTGTGTGTGTGTGCATGTGTGTGTGTGTGTGAGAGAGAGAGAGGGAGAGAGAGAGAGTATTTATAGGAGTTCATGAGTGAGCAGGTGAGTAACATGCATAAAACAAGGCTTAATTGTGGGTCCTACAAAATATAAACAGTGTGTCATTATTCTTAGTGCAGAGGACAACTGCTGTAATAAATGCAAATAAAAAATATTTAATCTGGAAAAAGAGATAGTATTAATCCAGCAATTATGTAAAAGCAATTTGTTAGCATGAGCTGCCCTAAAGAATTAGGCAATTTCACTCCAAATAACTAAATTTTAATGAAGCTTATTATGTGTATTATTTCTTATTTCTATGAGTTTGTTTACTATTCACAAAGACAACTATGTCTTTAAAAAACTCCTCAATGACATGCTATTCCTGTACTGAAAGGGAGAAGGTAAAATCAAGTGGAGTTTATTTTTTCTTATCTCCCAACCACTTTAATTTTGAAGTGAAAATATCCAGCTGTAATGGAGACCATTAGCTTAACAATACATCTCTTTCCCTTTCTACCTTCACCACAAGAACCCTAAGTTTTAGCTGATAACACTGCTGCTTAATCTAACAACACTCTCCAGTCCCAACTATAGGCAGGTAAAGTCATGTGATGAAGTTTTATTTGTCCTGTTTTTTGCCCCAACTATCCTGCTGGCTAAAGAGGGCATGTGATGACTGAGAGTGTACAGACATAAGAGTGGTGAGCTGGAAGGAGCCTGGGTCTGGATAAAAGTATGCAAAAGTCATAACATCTGATCTCCAAAATGCTTTCATTTGTGATAGAAAATAACTTCTATCTTATTCAAGATATTTTCATTTTGCAATAGGTAGCTGATCCAGGCAAATTATATGCAACTGCCCAGTATGATCAAAGTTAACAGGGCCCAATGTATTAAATTCTTTTTTTAAAGATTTATTTATTTACACATACAAGAACTGGGGTGTGGGTCAGAGGTGCAGGGGGTGAGAGGATTCACCAGAGAGAGTGGGGTACAGAACAGGAAGATTGACTGAAATACACTACTGCTGAGGGGACCAGCAGGGCGAGGCAGGAGAGGTCCAACGTGCCATGTGGGTTGCTCTCTGGACAGCTGAGGTTTTGAATTCGTGTTGCAGAAGCTGGGAATAGCTTGATAGTTCTGTCTTTAACCCCTGAGCCACCAAGGAGGCCCTGTATTAAATTATTTTTATACAGAATTTCTTTCTAAATTATCATGATCAAAAAATTCACTATGTCGGGCCTCCCTAGTGGCCCAAGGGGTTAAGCACAGCACTATGAAGCAATATGCAGCCTCTGCAGCACAAGTTAGATCCCTGGCCAGTCAGGGAGCAACCCACATGGTGCAGTGGACCTCTCCTGTCTTGCCCACTGCTCAATCTGCCTGTTCTGTTCCCCACTCTGTCTCTGGTGAATCCTCTCACCCCCCACACCTCTGGCCTCTACCCCAGCTCTTGTATGCATAAATAAATAAATCTTTAAAAAAAATTCACTGTGTCCAAGTCAATACCTCTTATGGAAGAATTCTATGTCAGAAGTTTCGAAGAAAAAAATAATTGTGATTTTTTTTTAGATTTTGTTTTGTCCAGAGTTCTCCAACCAATATGATAGAAACACTCTTCCCATCTTTTTCTTTTGAACAGAAATAAAGAACATGTTTGTAAAAGTCATGAGCAACAAATAAAGATGATCAAATTTTCCTTTTTAAAAAAAAAGATTTATTTATTTATGCATACAAGCCAGAGGAATGTGGGGGTGAGAGGATTCACCAGAGACAGAGTGGGGAACAGAACAGGCAGATCTACTGAAGTACACTGCTGAGGGGAGCAGCAGGCAAGTCTGGAGAGGTCTGCTACACCATGTGGGTTGCTCCCTGGCTGGGGAGTGAACTCATGCTGCGCTGGCTGCAGATAGCTTCATAGGTTGCATCTCAACCCCTTGCACCATCAGGGAGGCCCCAAATATTTCTCTCTTTTAAAACAGTAACATTGGTGTTGCTCATAGTTTGGAACAATGCTTCAATGAATAGATAGTATACTAATTGTAATATTTATTTCTAATTAGATATAATGTAAATATACTAATATCAATTATATATGTACATGGTATTTTTGTTTTTATTTTTCTCATTTACTGCACTGGTTAGGAACTTTAGCACAATGGTCAACTGAAGCAATGAGAGGAGACAAGTGTTTCATTCTGATTGTAAAGAAATACTTCTGTTTCACATCAAGAATTATATTTGCTGTGGGTTCTGGCAGACACTCTATCCAGAGATGAAAGCTACTTTCTATTTCTATTTATTAAGACATTTTATTATGACAGGCTACCAGGTTTTATCAACAACAGTTTGTGAAATAATTTAAAAAATGTTTTTTTCTTCTTTAAATTATTTATATGGGAAATTACCTTAATATATTTTTCTAAGTCAAGTCATTAACTCATTGCATAAAGGTGCTTTGGTCATGAAATATGTTTAAATACGTAGCTGGATTCATTTTTTATGATTTTATTACAAGTGTGGTTATCTTTAAATTTCTATTATTATGCTCCCTCCTCTTATTTTGATATCAAGATTATCAGGCCATATACAATAACTTGGGAAGCAAACATTTTCTAGTCACTGTATGACCGGAGTTATTCACAGAGCTTTCCAGTAAAAATGTTTTGGCCTTTTGGGGCTTTCAGTAAATAAGCTTTTTAACAACTGATTGAATCAGTTTGATGATTACAGCCCATTTTGATATTTTATTTCTTCTTGAGTTAGTTCTGTTGAAATATTTTCCCAAGACTATGTCCATTTTGACAGTTTTACTGATAATTTCTATATAGTGAGCAAGCAATGAATTTAAAGTTCTTACTTAAACTCCCAGTTCCATCATTTACCAGGCATTTTATTCGATGCATTTTATTCCAGGCAGAGTATCTCACAAATACTCTGAATCTCCTCTCTCATTTATAAACTGGATATAATATCATCTAGTTCAAGGGCCTCCCTGGTGGCACAGAGGTTAAAGTCTCAGTGCTATCAAGCTATCACCAGCCACTATGGCATGAGTTCATTCCCCAGCCAGGGACCTAACACACATGGCACAGCAGACCTTTTGCTTTCTCACCTGTTGCTCCCATCTGCAGTGTATTTCAGTTGATCTGCTTCCCACTCTGTCTCTGGTGAATCACTACCTGTACCTCTGACCTACATTCCAGTTCTTGCGTGCATAAATAAATAAAAATATCATCTACCTCAAACCATCTCAAATGGTTTTGGGGAGTAAACAATTTTTTGATCGTGTATTGAAAGCACCATACACAACATGACATTATACTCTTAATAAATCATTATTCTAAAACACAAATAAATGTAATGTGGTTGTGATAGTGATCATGCTACCATTATGGCTTTTGGCAGTGGTGTGAGGCAGCGGGAATTCTAATTGTAGACTCTCTGAGATGGTCGGGTTAGTAGTTTAAGGACCATTGTTATCCTAAGGGGACAGAGGGACCACATCACGAGGAAGCCTGCGCTGTCTTCGGCAAGGCAACTATTAAAAGCTCTTTATGCTGAACCATTGAGAACCTATTCCCCCCAAACCCCAGAAATATAATCTACCTTGTGTTTTTTTTTAATTTTTTTTGTTTATTTTTTTTTGGTGGGGAAGGGTAAAAATCAAGTCTCTGATAAAGGAATAAGCAAGAAAATTATTATTGTTCTCCACTATAATGCAGGTGGTGTGGTTCAGGGTGTTAACAGTTGAGATAACAAGTGGCCAGATTGTTGATATATTCTGAATACAGAAACAACAGGATATCTTAATGAATGTGTATGAGATGTGACAACTTTAACTAAAAGAGATCTCAACCAGGAAAAGTAAAGGAGAATCAAGAAATAAATAGATGGGGTTGTTAAGATACTGAAGGAGAGATCCAGGAAAGAATAGTGATCAGTTCTTGTTCCACATTCAAGCTAGTGATAACAAAATCCATGACCCTTTAACGTGTTAAAGAATATACTCTAACAAGAAAACAGAGCACTACAATCAGAGATGTTTCTGAAGCCAGATAAGTTACCGCAAAATTGATACAGAGTATAATGTATCTCCATAGTTTTCTTTTAAAAATGTAAAAGAAAAGAAGGCAAAAAAACAGTAATGAAATTCAGTGCAAACTTTGGAGATTGATATCATCCAAAGCTACTGGCTAAAGATATTTTGAATAGAGATATTTTTTTACAGTAGTGTCTATGTTTTATAATTCAAAATAAAGAAGTCCTGTTCTGGTCCACAAAATATTTAATAACTTCTGTGTCTTGGAATGCCAAAACATCTCTCTTTGTGGATTGTCACATCTCTGGCTGATAGTGGCTTTGCCCTGCTGTCATGATTAATAAGGAAAGGCAAGGAAAAAGAAATAGGAGAGATATAATATTATTCTGATGGGAGAGTATTGATGACACTCTTTCAGTATCATAAATACTATATTTAAAGGCAATGTTTTCTCTTTTTAGGTAAATGCATGTGGAGTCATGTATGGCTAATTTACTTTATTCCTTCATTTTTCACATTCTGTTCCAATAATCTGATTGCATGCTGTTATACTTTGCCAGCAGCATTCCCAAGGGAAATATAATAAAAAAAAAAACCCACAACTGCTGAAACCAGCACCCATCTGCTCCTTTATCACCAGCACCATTTCAATGATATGTATAATTCCCTTTCCAGTAATAAAGTGTCTGATCAGTGATTAATAATTCAAAATACAGTAAAACAAAACCAAACAAATGGCTCCAATGTAAGAAACCTACATAGGAATTAAGTTTGGACATAATGTAGTGTCTGTCTAACTGAAGAAAAGCAACATGGTTACGAGCAGAACACTGAAGCTATATTTAAAGATGTAGTGTCTAGTCAAGAGTGGCAGTAGATATTTTTTCTTCTGAAAAAAAAAAACTGATTATATTACTGCTAAATCATTTGTCTGATGTCTTACTAATTGAAATTGTGTTTTACTGTAGTTGCCTTCTACCCTGTTATTTCCACAACAGATTGTAGTTTTACTAAATTTATATATAATCATGAAAGACAGATTGAATCAATATCAATCCAAGAATCTCTTCTCCACCCAAACCTCTATTTTTATCTTAAGTCTCTGCATTTTTAAGCAAGAACAAGGATGCTCTCCACGCCTTATTCACTAGATGCATCAACTAGCCTAAATGACACTTTTACTTTCAAACATCACTAAAAGTATTTCAAAAGTACCAGGAATGGAAATACTTTTTGCTTAGGAAAGGTTTCTATTGAGTTTAACTCTTTCCAAAAATAAATCCCTGGCATTTTGGGGGGAAAGAGATAATGGGTCCACATATGTAATCTTTAGTGGAATATAAACTTGGAAACAAATGAAACCAGTTTTAATAGAAAGTAAGTGAAATTTCACAGGGAGAGGACTTTGGAAATACTAGTAATATTCCATTTTTTAGCCTGGGGTCTGGTTCTATATAAGTTCAGAACTATTCTTTAAACTGCCTAAATTCTATGCATGAGACTATATGTATGATATATATATATCACAATATAAAAGTAATATCTTCTTTAAAGATTTTTAGCTATTCAAATACTTAGGGGTACTTCTGAGAGTCAGGAAAAAGCAGGTAATATTTCAAGGATTATTCCCGACCTCTATTCTGTATATATTACATATTAGTCAATCCATCACTGTCAACTCTTTGTATTAAAGAATATTTAAAGGTGAAAAATCAGAAACTCTTCTATCTTAATCAAAAGTTAGGGACATCATGATATATGTGTTATCACTAACAGATTAGAATGTAAAGCAAAAGCTTCTGTCCTCTCACTATTTTCTTTTTGTTTTTATTTACTGATCATGAACAGAAACTCATTGTGAAATAATTATTCCCTTTGAATTCCCAATAAATTAAAAACGGAACAAATGCAGCCATCTACCTTGAGAGTACCATTATAATGATGCTGTATTTTGCTTTACAATAATAAAAATTGTCAATCAACTAAACCCTTAGGAGTTTAAATAAGTTTTTCTGCTACACATGAAGATAAAACAAGGTAATATGAAATCATATATCTTTTCTTTCTCTCCATTATAATCAGCTGAATTTATCTTTCTATGCTCCTATTAATGGATAATTTACAAGGGACAATATAAAAATGATTTTTATACCAAAAAAATTAGCATTAGTGCTCTTTATAGTCTTTCCCTTTTGGGGGAGTAAAGCATGTCCAAAGAACCCAGTGGTCATTTTGTACACTGGTATGATTAAAAATGGTCAAATTGTGTGTAGACTTAAAAAGACTTTACCCCGAAACTGTTGGAAAATGCCTGCTGTTTAAAGGCAACACTGCTAATCTGTAATTAGATATAAAAGATATGAAATAAAAAATTAACAAATAAAAATGTTGACAAAGAGTTTTAAAACTATAATAATAAATTCCCTTTGATCGAATCTCTCCACCTTAGAAATGGGTAAACAAAGCATGTGTTCTTAATATTCAAACTGTGATTTTCTTTAAAAATTTTTTCCATGAAAAATTACAAATACCTATACTGATTTCAGTAAATGCATTTCATTCATATAAAGCATTTCTTTAGGGCCATGGCATTTTTCTCAGTGCTGCATTATAATTTAAGGAGAGCGACATAATGGAATGCATGATAACGAATCATACGGATATTCAAATGACTGATCTAATTTTACATTGTAACCTAAAAGTGCCTAAATAATTATGTTGCTTTTCTAGATGTCTGTTATATTTCTTCTGATTAAGTCTAGATGTGGTTTAGAATCCTTCTCGCTTACTTATTAATGTACATTCTACAGTTTATTTAATTGGCATGAAATGCATTAAATTACTTAAATTAATCCTTTACATTACATTTTATGCTTTTACTTAATCACTCGAGTATTACAAAGGAGATTTTGGGATTGAAATGATCTAAGAGCAAGCATTGTAAGATCAAACGATGCCTTAATTTGCTTAAATATATTAAAAATATACATATATATAACAACACTTCCTAAAAATTTGCTTCAGACACTGTTTTAGCCTCTGGGAAAACAAAGATAAATTGAAATGGTGCTTACCTCACTTTCACTGGGGTAAGGGGTGGGTAGCATTTTGAAAGGAATGGAAGACAAAGTAATGTGGGGAGGTCTATATTAGAAGCAAATACAGTATGATGTGTGGACATCAATACCTCTTAAGGATGAAGCAAGGTATTGATGAAAAGGTTAGGAAAGCCCCTCCCTTATAGCTAATTCTTAGAAGAAAGTAAGAAAGTGAAGTTATGTTAGAGACTAACAGTCCATATGTGTCTATGGAGTATCCCCAAGGGAGGGAAGAGATATAGCTTGCCATTGCCTTCAATTCTGGGTACATGGAAACCTGTGTGTAACCAGGATATTACAAAGCTGTGGCCACAGTAAAGGGGGGAAAGACACAAAAAGGAATAATTCATCCCCCTTATCATTCTTCCACTTCCCTTAGTGGTGAATGGCCCTCCCCTCATCTCCAGTATAATATTCTACTGCTTGCTCTCACTAATCTCCACCTCATTCTGTCCATAGGGAAAAAATTCATTTGTCTGTTTATTCTTCACCTATTTCACAAAGATGGTAAGTTTCAAGAGAGCAAGGAGCTGTATTTTCAGGCCCTAGAACTATGCCTGGCATGATAGACATTCAATAATATAGCTTAGCTAGGAGATGCAATCAACATGAAAAGAGAAAAAAATAACAAAGGTGCAGGAGGACATAAAGACAGCTTCACATAAAAAAGGACAGAAATAAAGAACAGCAAACCATGTCTCACCATAGCCCCAGTCCTTCACCTGGCCCAGAAGCCACCCCTTCCAAAAAGTTCAAAAAGAATGTTTTGAAAGGATTATGCCTATCATGTATTCTACATAATACAATAGCTTGCCAGATTAAAAGCCAGAACATCGACTGCATTTTACACATATAGCTATTCCAGGTGAAAAGTGGAAAAAAAGTAACACCTTTAATGGGCAATATTAAAATTGAAAGCTTATTCAAATAAGTAGGTTTTTCAACAGAAAATATTAATCTTTTCAATAATTATATTATAAGAAAGATATGGAATACTATTGCATGAGCCATAAGTTCAAGTTCTTTTTTTTTAAACAATAAATTTTATTTTTATATTCCCCATACAATTGCAGCCCCCCCCCATTCACCCCAATCCCTCCCCTCCCGCCCCCGCCCCCCTAAAAGTGTCTCTGGTTCATAGTTTTTTGTTGATTTTGATTTTCACTTTCTTATAGTTATTCATTTTCCTGGTCCCTTATTTAAGTTTTCTAGATTCCTGCTATGAGTGAGACCATCCGGTATTTTTCTTTTTCTTTCTGGCTTATTTCGCTGAGCATGATCCCTTCCAGCGCCATCCATGTTGCTGCAAATTGCATGTGTTTATCTTTTTTGAATGCTGAGTAATATTCCATGGTATATATGTACCACATCTTCTTGATCCAGTCATCTATTTTTGGGCATTTGGGTTGTTTCCAAAGCTTAGCTATTGTAAACAGTGCTGCTATAAACATAGGCATGCAGGTGCTCTTTGGAATTGATGTTTCTGTGTCCTTTGGGTAAATACCTAGGAGTGGAATTGCTGGATCATATGGAAGCTCTATGTTTAGTAGGTCCAGAAATCTCCACACAGATCTCCACAGTGGTTGGACCAGTTTGCACTCCCACCAACAGTGCAGAAGAGTTCCTTTTTCTCCACACCCTCGCCAAAATTTGTTGTTGCTAGTTTTTTTAATATGTGCCATTCTCACTGGTGTAAGATGGTATCTCATGGTAGTTTTGATTTGCATTTCCCTGATGACAAGTGATGTTGAACATTTTTTCATAAGCCTGTTGGCCATTTGCATTTCCTCTTCAGAGAAGTTTCTTTTTAGCTCTTCTGCCCATTTTTTGACTGGATTATTTTCTTTGTTGTTGTTGAGTCTCATCACCTCTTTGCACATTTTTGTGATCAGTCCTTTATCATTAGTGTTGTGTGCACAAATGTTCTCCCAGTTGGTGGGGTTTCTCTTTGTTTTTGTTATTGTCTCTTTTGCTGTGCAGAAGCTCTTTAATTTGATGTAGTCCCAGCTGTTTATCTTTGCCTTCACTATCACTGCTTTGGGTCATGTGTCTGTAAAGATGTCTTTGATGTGCAAATCACGTAGTGTTTCACCTATATTTCCTTCTATATATTTTATGGTTTCAGGTCTTATGTCTAGTTCTTTAATCCATTTTGAGTTGATTTTTGTGTATGGTGTGAGGTAGTAGTCAAGCTTCATTCTTTTGCATGTAGCGACCCAGTTTTCCCAGTACCATTTATTGAACAAACTTTCTTTGCTCCAATGCATAGTCTTTGCTCCTTTGTCAAAGATTAGTTGACCATAAATCTGTGGGTTTATTTCTGGATTTTCTATTCAATTGCATTGGTCTGTGTGTCTGTTCTTGTTCCAATACCATGCAGTTTTGATGATTATGGCTTTGTAGTATAGTTTGAAGTCTGGGAGTGTGATGCCTCCATTCCCTTCTATTTTTTTTAGGAGAGCTTTGGCTATTTGGGGTTTTTTGTGATTCCATATGAATTTCATCAATAATTGTTCTATTTCTCTGAAGAATGACATTGAAATTTTGATTGGAATAGCATTGAATCTGTATATTGCTTTTGGAAGGATGGCCATTTTAATAATGTTTATTCTTCCAATCCATGAGTAGGGGATGTCTTTCCATTTCTTTGTGTCTTCTTCTATTTCTTTTAACAGTGTTTTATAGTTTTCTTTGTATAGGTCCTTTACCTCTTTTGTTAGATTTATTCCCAAATATTTGATTTTTTTTGTTTCAATAAAAAAAGGGATGGTTTTTTTGATTTCTTCTTCTTCAGATTTATTGTTTGTGTATAGGAAGGCTACTGACTTTTGCGTGTTGATTTTGTATCCTGCCACTTTACTGAACTGATTGATGAGTTGAATTAGTTTTTCTGTGGAGATATTGGGGTTCTCTATGTATATTATCATATCATCTGCAAATAGTGATAGCTTGACTTCTTTTCCTATTTGGATTCATTGGATGTCTTTCTCTTGTCTTATTGCTCTGGCTAGGACTTCCAGAATTATATTGAAAAGCAGTGGTGAGAGTGGACATCCTTGTCTTGTTCCAGATATTAACGGAATTGCTTTCAGCTTTTCACCATTGAGAATGATACTGGCTGTTGGCTTGTCATAGATGGCCTTTATGATGTTGAGGTATGTTCCTTGTATCCCAAGAATTTCAAGGGCTTTTATCATGAATGGGTGTTGTACTTTGTCGAAAGCTTTCTCAGCATCTATTGATATTATCATATGGTTTTTATATTTCTTTTTGTTGATGTGTTGGATAACGTTGATTAATTTTCGGATGTTAAACCATCCTTGTGTCCCTGGAATGAATCCTTCTTGGTCGTGGTGAATTATCTTACGGATACATTGTTGGATTCTGATAGCTAAAGTTTTATTGAGGATTTTTGCATCAGTGTTCATTAGGGAGATTGGCCTGTAGTTTTCCTTTTTTGTGTTGTCCTTGTTCGGTTTTGGTATTAGTGTAATGTTGGCTTCATAGAACGTGTTTGGTATTATCCCTTCCTTCTCAATTTTTTGGAAGAGTTTGTGAAGGATAGGCACTAATTCGTCTCTGAATGTTTGGTAGAATTCATTTGTAAATCCATCAGGTCCTGGGCTTTTGTTTTTGGGGTGGTTTTAGATTACCATTTCAATTTCGCTGCTTGTAATTGGTCTGTTTAGGTGTTCTATTTCTTCTTTATCTAGCTTTGGGTGATTGTAGAGTTGTAGGAATTTGTCCATCTCCTCTAGATTGTTAAACTTGTTTCCATATAACTGTTCATAGTAGTTACTGATTATTCTTTTGATTTCTGCTGTGTCCGTTGTGATTTTTCCTCTTTCATTTGTGATCCTGTTTATTTGTGCTTTCTCCCTTTTTTCCTTTGTGAGCCTGGCTAGGGGTTTGTCTATTTTATTGATGTTTTCAAAGAACCAGCTCTTGGTTTCATTGATCTTTTGGATTGTTTTTTTTAGTTTCAATTTCATTTATTTCTGCTTTGGTTTTTAATATTTCTTTTCTTCTACTCGTTTTGGGTTTCTTTGTTGTTCTTTTTCTAGATCTTTGAGCTTCGAGATTAGGTTGTTTCTTTGAGTTCTTTCTTGTTTTTTGATGTGAGCTTCTATTGCTATATATTTTCCTCTTATTACTGCTTTTGCTGCATCCCATACTTTTAGGATATTGGTGTCCTCCTTGTCATTCAATTCAAAGAATTTTTCAATTTCTTCTTTGATCTCCTCATTAGTCCAGTGGTCTTCCACTAGTATGGTTTTTAGTCTCCATGAGGTAGGAAAGTTCCTTGCCTTCTTTTTATGGTTTCTTTCTAGTTTGATGCCTTCATGGTCAGAAAAGATGGTTGATATGATTTCAATCTTGGTGTATCTGTTGATGTTTGTCTTGTGCCCCAATATGTGATCGATCCTGGAGAATGATCCGTGTGCGCTTGAGAAAAATGTGTACTCCGTTTTTTTGGGGTTTAGTGTTCTATAGATGTCTGTTAAGCCCAATTGCTCTAGGTCCTTATTTAGAGCTTTGGTTTCTTTACTTATTTTTTTGTCTTGTTGATCTATCCATTGTTGATAGTGGTGTGTTGAAGTCTCCCACTACGTATGTGTTTTCTCTGATGTCTGTTTTCAGAGAGGAAAACAGTTGTCTGATATATTTTGGTGCTCCTTTGTTTGGTGAGTATATGTTAATGATTGTTATTTCTTCTTGAATTATTGTCCCCTTGATCATAATGTAGTGACCATTGGGGTCTCTTTTTATCTTTTTGAGTTTGAAATCTGTTTTATCTGATATAAGTATAGCTGTTCCTGCTTTCTTTTTTGGTCCATTTGCTTGTAGGATTGTTTTCCATCCTTTAACTTTGAGCCTATTTTTATCTTTTGTAGCTAAATGTGTTTCTTGGAGACAGCAAAAGGTTGGGTTTTGTTTCCAATCCAGGCTGCAACTCTGTCTTTTTATTGAAGAGTTTAGTCCATTTACATTTAGAGTTAATATTGATATGTTAGCATCTGTATTTGCCATTGTGATTGTCTTTCCTTTGATTTTATTTATTTATTCTTTTAATAACTTTTTTATTTTTTTGGCCTTCTTTCATTGTTATTCGTCCCTCTGAGATTCTGGCTTTTGGACTCCTTGTAGTGTTTTTTGGAGTGGGGGTTTAGTTGTAATGAAATTCCGGAGTTTCTGTTTGTCTGGGAAGGTCCATATTCTTTCTTCAAAGAGAAAGGAGAGCTTTGCGGGATAGAGTATTCTTGGTTGGCATCTGTTTTCTTGGAGTCTGTTGACTATGTCCTTCCACTATTTCCTTGCCCGTAGTGTTTCTTCGGAGAAATCTGATGTCAGCCTGATTGGCTTTCCTTTGAATGTTATCTGTTTCTTCCCTCTTGCCAGCTTCATTATTTTTTCCTTGTCCTGGATTCTTGGGAGCTTTACTATTATGTGTCTTGCTGTATTTTTCCTTTCGTGGTGGAAGTTTGGTGTTCTTCTTGCTTCTTGTATATCAATTTTCAGCTCCTTCTTCACATTTGGGAAGTTCTCTTCAATTATTTCTTTGAATATTTTCTCTGTTCCTACATCTCTCTCCTCTCCTTCTGGTATTCCTATAACTCTTATATTTCCTTTCCTCATGGAGTCAGATAGTTCCCGAAGTCTTTCTTCATTCTTTTTCCTTCGTGCTTCTCTTTCCTTTTCTGTTTTGGTTCTTTTTATTTCTGTGTCTTCAAGTGTACTTATTCGTTCTTCCATTTCATCTATTCTGCTTTCATTGCTTTTCCCAGAATTCTTTACTTCTTCTATTAATTCTTTGATCTCCTGCATTTCTTTTACTTCCCTCTTTAGGGACTCAATTTCATTCTTCTGACCATTGTTTTCCCTTTCTAGGGACTCAATTGCATTCTTCTGATCGTTGATTATTTTTCCCTTATCATTGTTTTCCTTTATGACTTCTGTTAGTTTTTTAATCACGGCAATTTTAAATTCTCTTTCTGGAAGGCTCAGAAGTTCTTCCAAGTTACTGTCGTTGCAATCTTGGGGTTGGTTTCCTTTTTGTGTTGTGCTCTTTCCCTGGGGAGTTGCTAGGTTGTGTGTGGTTTTTCTACTCCCTACTGTCTGTTTTCTAATTTGCCGTATGCGTTGGGACACTGTGTTGTTGGGACTGGCCGGCATCTTGGGTGATCTTCTCTGCTCCCCTCTGGTTCCCCCAGGAGCCATATGTCAGTTTCAAGCAGTCTTTACTGGAGAAAGGTCCCTGTTCTAAAATGCCGATGTGGGGACACACTCTCCTGTGCGCCTGGTCTTCCCCGGCAGTGGGTTCCTGCTCCCCCTCTGGGCTTGGACTGCAGGCCAGAGGGGGTCTGGCATGGGCGAACTTCCCCTGCTCACCTCTGACTCCTGAGGAATCCTTCTTTACTGAAGAAATGTAGTCTTTACTGAAGAAATGTCCCTGTTCTAAAATGGTGATGTGGGACACACTCCCTGCGGGTCCGGTCTCAAGCACACTCTTCTGCGCGCCTGGTCTGCCGCGGCTGTGGTCCTCGCTCCCCCTGTGGGCTCAGACTACTGGTCCGAAGGGGCCTGGCGTGGGCTAACTCCCCAGCTGGCCACTGGCTCCTCCAGGAGCCTCTGCTGGCTTCAAGTCGCTAGGTGGCGCCAGAGATCTCTCCTAGGGCCCTTGGGGAGCTTATTTTCCACTCCGTGGGACAGGGTACAGAGCGGGAATGGTAGGGTAAACCTCAATGGCTTTGCGGTGCTGTGTCTGCCTTGTGTCCCACCATCGTGGGGAACCCACGCCCCTAATTTTGTGCCCCGGGTCTCAGATCCAAAGCCCTTAGTTCCAGGACTTGGGCTGTAGCCCAGTTCAGTGGCACAGGAATGGCGCCTTTTGAATCCCGCTCCCGTGCCTGGGCGCCTGGTTCCTGCTCACTCAGTGAGGGCCTCCACGCGTCTCCCCGCAAGCCTAGGTCGCAGGCGCGGGACCTGCGCTTGCTTTTCAACCGCACTGCTTTTCCTCGTGATCCCGATTCCAGTCCGTGCCACTTTTCCACGCAATCCCGATCCTGATCCACGTCTGCTTTTCCAGAGCACCTCTTTTCCGTGCAAGCTTACTGGGTGGCCCAGGGCTGTGTGCTGGTGGTGGCCTCCTCCTGGGGGGCGGGGTCTCTCTTTAATGGCGCCTGGAGCTCACCTCCTCAGTGGATCCTGCAGGATTCTCCACAGCTCCCGTTCACGGGGTGTGGTGGCTGAAATAGTTCCTTTCCACTCACAGTCCCGCTTGCTGCGTAGTTTGTTCTTGTTGGTCCTTTTAGTTTGTTTTTGTTTTTTTTTTTCCTCCTCTCTGCTGGTGGGAGAGCGCCGATTTTGTGGGCGGGGGAGGGGAGCAGGGTTTTGTGCTTTCCTCCCTTCTGGTCCTCTTTTATGGCAGCTTTCTTCTTCGGGCAGTTTGCTGGAGTCACCCGTTTATCTTCCGTGTCCCAGTTCTCACTGGGACCTGCCGCTTTTCCTCCCTATTAACTTTTTTTAATGGGAGACCTTACTCGCAGCGTCTCCTTGCTGCCATGTTGCTCCGCCCATCCCAAGTTCAAGTTCTTATCCTGAGCACTTAATACTTTTTCATAAACATCAAAACATTAATCTGCCTTTTTTACATTTTACTGCTGTTATGTTCAAAAATTCATTCTCCTAGACAAATGGCCATTCAAAAACACAATTCAAGTGATACATTATTCCCTTTGACTGTAAAGGTATATCTCCCCATTCAGATTTTTTTCATTCAAATTTTGCAACAGCTGTTATATGCTATATTTCTGAATAATAAATAAATACTTTGCTTGCAATTTCAACAATCCCTGATCCTTTCACTGAAACACTGAAATATATTTTGAATTTAAATTAAGTCACATACAAAGGTTATTTATGTTATTTTCTTTGGCATAACTTGAATATTTTAATTGTATCCAATTTATTTTATAGGTTAAAAGTAAAATGTCATGAGCCTCATTATTTAAATTTCATATATGAAAACCATCTTTGCCTGAAATATTTTGACATGTACAAGACATCGACATTGTAGTTAGTATTACAGCTCAGCAAAATTTAAAATTTTCGGTATTATTATTCCCCCTACATTAAAGATGTTTTTATAGTTTTATACACTTTTTTCTATTTCATGTTGAGATACATCAATGTTGCAAAAGTAAAGGAGAAAAGGAGAAAATTACAATGTTCCTGTTTATGAAAAAAAATCTCTGAAAATTTCCTACAGTACAACAACAAAGATTTTTACATATTGACAAGTCAGTCCACCACCAATGATAGGTAGACTCTTTACTGAGTTAGAAGCTGAATAAATTTTTTTACTGTACCCAAATCCAATCTTCTGCCAGAAGCTGGTTATCACTTAGTGCTTAGTTTGTGCATAGCCACTGAATATGCCAATCTTGAAAAGACCTAATTGTGACACTCTGGGCATGTCTCAGAAACATCATTCAGTTATTATGCTATCAGGAGAGCTAGATGTGCAATATATATGTGTGTGTGTGTGTGTGTGTGTGTGTGTGTGTGTGTATCTCCTCTGAAAACTATGAAATGCCATATATATGCAAGATTAATATTAGTAACAATAATGACTAAAAAATGTGAAACATCAGTATTTCTTCCCCTTCCATGTAAGATTTGAGCCACAAGGGGGAAAATGCAGACTGAAGGATATACGGAACTGATCTCTCTGCCTCAGTCTCTGTATACAATGTGTGCAGCTTTACACACACAGTAAATAGATAGACACCATCTTCTTATGCCCAGGTGACTGTAACTGCCTCCTGAGCTCTGCTTTCATTTTTGCAACTTTGTAAGTTGTTTTCAATACACAGAAATAATAGTCAACCTCAAAAAGGTAAAACAATTCATATCACTCTAATAAACACCACTCTGTGACTTGTAAACTTAAGCAGAATAAAGATGAGTCCTTAAAAATGACATTCAGGGCACTACAAAACCAACTCTCCACCCTCTGTACTCCCTCACGGACCACTCCTCTATCCACACTCACCCCTGCACACTGACCTCTCCCTGTTCTTTACACAGACATGCTCCCAATTCAGGGTCTTTGCATTTGCTGTTTCCAATGCCTAGAATATTCTCACCCCATGTATACATGTGGTTTTCTCTTATCTCACCTTCAAGTCTTTGCTTAATGGTCACATTCTTGTTGAGGTATTCATTAACCTTGATATTTAAAACTGCAACCCTCCCCTTGTCCTGGCATCTCCATCTTTCTTTACCACTCCAAAATATTTAGTCTTTACAATCCCACTTACTATACATATTACTTTAATTTCTAACAGTAACCCTACGAGTGCAGGCATTTGTTTATACTTTATTCACTAGTGTACCCCCAATACCTAGCTCCGCCTGACATGTAGCAGAACATAAGTAAAATTAACAGAGAAGCAATTTTAAATATCGATTAAATTAACATATACAAAACTTTTTGCATGATATAGTTACACAAGCTAACTATCAATGATATTATAACAAGTCTTTGAACTCAGGTTCAAGCAAAATGTTCCAAAAAGAAGGAAAAATAGCAGGTAAACAGAAAGAACTCCCTGCAAATATGTGATCCCCACAAAAGTTGTCTTCAGAGTCTTCAACTTTTCAATTAACCATTTCCCTCCTCTTTAGTTGTCCAATATTTTGCTATTTTTTGTTGTTATATTAATTGACTTTGTAGACATTGAATAATAAGCAAGTGGTTCAAATTTTCATGGGCTCAATTGTTCATAAATTTTATTTTTCATTTTTCGGATGGTAATTTTCTAAATTATCACTTCATTTTCCAGATGAAGAAACAGTGGCTGTGGGAATTATATAACTTGAACTTGTTCAAAGTGATAGAACATCTCAAAGAAAGTCAGGACTATCTGACACAAAGCATGTGCTCCTGGTCTCTCAGGTATTCTGCCTTCCATTTTATTGAGAGTTGGTTACCTGCCAACCTTACCTTTCATTTTTAAAAAAGATTTATTTATTTATTTATTTTCTGGTGAGAGGATTCACCAGAGACAGGGTGAGGAACAGAACAGGCAGATTTATTGAAATACACTGCTGAGGGGAGCACTGGGTGAGACAGGAGAGTTCTGTTGTACCATGTGGTTCAGCTCCCTGGGCAGGGATCGAGCTCATGCTGCAGAGGGTGAAAGCATCCTAGCACTTTCACCTAAGTGCTTAACCCATACACCACCAGGGAGGCCCCCAACCTTTCCTTTTATTTAACCAAATTGCCAATGGAGACATGAGGGACACCATCTTTAATTGGTTGTTGCGTGGTTTATATATTTTCATATGACTGGGTTCCCTGTGACTTATTCCTCTAACCAGCTATTGTAAGGAAATTAGATTTCTAATTACAGATTAAAGGACAGGATATATATATATATTTAAAATAGTATTATTTAAGAGGAAGCATATATGCAAACCCTTAAAATGACAATGGACTATGTTGAGCATACGGTCGCTATGTGTATGGTTCAATGTCAGGTTTGCTGTAAGAAAACACTAGTTCAAATAATATTTCAGTATTCTCCTTGTTAAGAGGCATTACTGTGCATCATTAAATAATCAACACAAGCTGGACTTCAAAATAAGACTGGAAAACTAAGACATACAAAAGTTTGGAAAGTTGTGATTATGGTTAAATTTGGACATTTTTGAACGTTTCAGGTTGTAAAGAATCACTGGACAAAAGAAAGAAAGGGACTGACTCTGGGACCATATTTAAAGCATGAGTTTCACGAGAATGTAGAACTTTGTTATCACTAGTTTCCAAGGAGGTAAAATGAAAACATAGAATAAGCCAGAGAACAGCTAATGAATAAAGGAAGGTGCAGTGTGTGTTTACAAGGGAGAAGGGGGCTAGTTTCTGTAAAAAATGATAATACTGTATAACAGAATGCCATGAAATTCATTTTACATCCTATTATACTTTCAAAATTGTGCCACATTAGCATAGTGGCACATAGCATAGCGTTTTCTAGTTAAAATGAATGCTGTATGGGGAAAGAGTCATCATTATTACAGATATTTACTGTGTGCCAACAATGTCACCTAGGGATACACACAAACTGCACCCACTGAGCCTAAAAACTGCTTAAAATATAGTTGTATTATTCATAACATCACGACACAAACAATTACTCTTAGCTATTGGTAAATATATTTCTCTTCCACGTACACAGATATTATGTATGTTTTGGCAATTACCTATAAATAATTCAAGCTAATTTCCTAAAGATTTAATCCAAGTTGAAATGTATCATTAAAAGACCTGATGGCATATGATGTAAAAAAGAACTCAGTAACAAAGGATTGTACTTAAAAGATATGCATAAGAAGTCACATTTCTCATTCACACATCTTTTCTGCATTTTCAAAGTTGAATAATAAGCATGATTTTTTTAACAAGATAATTTTTACTTTCTTTGCATACAATAAAAATGTCAGAATTTTAACTTTTCATGCCTACACAACGGATTACAGGTTATAAAAATGTACTCAAAATGAAGGTCTCTGTGTATTTTATAATAAAATGACTAGGGCGAATGAAAATGAGATGAGAAGTCAAAAGGACTGGGTTCTACTCCTGACTGCTGCAATAAAATAGCTATGTAACCTTGATCTAATCAAGTAATATTAAATCTATGGTCTCCAAACAGCCAAAATCCCAACTGACAAAAGTGACAATGAAGCTAAAATCTGTTCATCCCTAAACTAAGTAATTAACTAATAACTACTCTGATATTCATATTCTGAATGATAAATTGAGAGAGTTGGCTTCTGAGTTACAACCCCAAGACTCAGATAACCAAGACACTTGCGAGGTCTATCATCTGATAAAAGCAGATTTCCCATAAAATTTGTGACACTCCTCTAGGCCCTCTATTTTTTTTTCCCAGCAAAATGGTTAGTTTTCCATGGATAGTATTCTTATTTAATAAAATATGAGTACTATTCAGCAATATAACCAATGTAATGGGAAAACAAGCATGGATTATGTTTTTAGAAACTTAGGCATTTGATGGTGTCAAAAAAACAAGGTAAACTGTTAATCAACTAAGATTATTTAAGTGCTCCTTTATGAAGGTGAATTTGATTTCTAGTGACATCAAATCTCCTACAATTATGTCTACCACTTGAGCTTAATTATCAGGACATTTTAGTATATCATAGAGGGATTCCAGGAGTTAAAAGTGTGGTAATCATAAAGTCACAGAGAAGAATAGACAAGGAGCTATGAGTTTGTACCTAAAAAAATCCCTGAGAAGGTCAATAAACAATAATGAAAGGGACCTAACAATACATTTCAGTAGTGATGTGCCACATCCTGCATGAGATACAACACCAGTATTGTATAGACAGAAAGATACAACACCAGTATTGTAAAGACAGAAAGACCTAGCCAAAGGTAGAAACCATATCACTCTCATGACCTCAGTATGCCTGGGTTGCAAGATGAGGAAAAAGACACAAAAAATGATTATGCTACAATCACAAGAGAAAACAGAAATGCAGATATAGATATAAATAGTTTTAGACAGGGGTAATATTAAAAAATATTTAACAAGTAATACTAGACAGGAACTGTAAATCAGAATGAATGCTAGTTACATGATCAGTGCAGCTGCAGCAGTTTATGCCATCTGGGCATAGACAG
This sequence comes from Talpa europaea, assembly GCF_964194135.1. Classification (NCBI taxonomy): domain Eukaryota; kingdom Metazoa; phylum Chordata; class Mammalia; order Eulipotyphla; family Talpidae; genus Talpa; species Talpa europaea. The sequence continues at coordinate 61,611,228 of NC_140071.1, read as the reverse complement.
AAATATTTAGCAGGAAGACTGAAAGAAATTTATGTGTGTTGTTAGATTATTAGAGAGTGCCCCGTCAACCTGGTATAACATCAGAGCCCAGAAAGAGGAACCAAATAAATTCATTCTAGATTCTGAGAATCTGCATAAATGTGGATAAAAGATAATGCTCAGAATTATCTCTTGCAGGTGCCATTTTCTTCATTTCTTAAATTAAATTTAATTATTTGATAGATTGATTGATGTTAATTTTTGTGCAGAAGAAGTGGAGTGTAGGCCAGAGGTACAGAGTCAATGAGAGGATTCACCAGAGACAGAGTGGGGAGCAGAACAGGCAGATCTACTAAAATCCACTGCTGAGGGGAGCAACGGGCAAGACAGGAGAGGTCTGTTGTGCCATGTGGGTAGCTCCCTGAATCAGGCTCGAATGAAGGCCATAGTGGGGATAGTGCTGAGACTTAGCCCCTAGGCCACCAGGGAGGCCCTGAAGGGCAATTTTCTAAAAACACAAAGCTCCTATCTGGTAATTTTTGGTTATTTTATTTACACTACATATTAAATGTTCAAAAGAGGAAGTTGTTTAATTGAATATATTTTCAAAAGTTAGCAACTTTGCTAATTATACCTTAGTCTAAAAACAGATGAAGTGAAATAAAAATTAGCCTACACTAGAATGCCTCAAAAATGTTTTGTATATTAAGACTTTTACTCAAAATTCAGAGTAGGCTATCTCTATCACAAAAATCACATTCTTATATTAGTAACAGCTTACTTTTACCAAGAGCTTAGCATGTGATAAGCTGTATGCATTGCTATATCTGAGTCTTCAAAATAACCCGATGAGGTAGGAACTTATTTGCAAACATATTTGATTAAGTCATATATATTTTCAGCCTAGGTTAAGAGCGGTAATACACTACCTTGGTGATTATACAACTTCATTCCTTCTAACCCCACCCCCTGCCTTAAATAAAGAGCAAACTATGACCTAAATTAGTAAGGCCAAAGCTGTATTCAGCATACATTCATCTCCAAATGCAAACTTTCCATTTCCATGTATAATGAACTAGAGAATGAGTTAGGTGCAATATGGTCTCAATAACCTTCACCACTGCCCTAGAAGTGTTTTACTAGCTGCATTTTACAGATGAGAAAACTGAACCTCAGAGAGACTAGCTTTAGTCAACATTAACAAAGATCTACCCTGTGGTTTCTATAGCACAGACACAAATGATACTCAAAGTTATGACCAGAAATCATCAAGACAAGGTAAATGCATATTCAATAAGGTGTATTCTAGAAGAAAGGGAAATTAATAGGACATTAGAAAAAATTAAATTAGAACAATTTAAAAAGAAAAATGTGCTCTCTAAGTTTTACTAAGTAATAATTATTTGCTATCTAAATTATACTGTGTAGTACAAGTAGTTTTTATAGTAAACTGAGTGATCATCAAATATATATTTTACATTCTATTGGAACTTAGGTATAAAAAATATAATTCATGAATCAGGCTTGGGATATTTCTAATATAGAGACATTTTCTTTTTTTTTTAAGATTTATTTATTTATGCATATAAGAACTGGGGTACAGGCCAGAGGTGTGAGGGGTGAGAGGATTCACTGGACACAGAATGGGGAACAGAACAGGTGGATTGACTGAAATACACTGCTGAGGGGTGTAGCAGGCAAGACAGGAGAGGTCTGCTGCACCATGTGGGTCACCTCCCTGGCCAGGGATCAAACTAGTGTTGCAGTGGCTGAGCATAGCTTCATAGTGCTGTGTCTTAAACCCTTGTGCTACCAGGGAGGACCTATATAGACATTTTCTAAAAGTACTAAAGTTTACTCATAATGTACATTTATTCATGTTAGGATATAAAAGGGAATAAAAAATTAGAATATGATCAGGAATGTGTCATAAACCAAGTCTACCAAAATTTTATACTGTTTTGTAATTCAAGGGTCACAGTGTCTCAAATATATATACTGTCCTTACAGGGAAGTAACAGATGGCTTGTTGAAAGAGGACAGGAAAGAGAACTGAGAGAAAAACCAAACAATTCTTTCATTTTATTATTTCATATTGCATTCCAATCAGGCTAACTTACTTAGAATGTTTTTAATTATCAAATGATATGCTTAAACTAAAAATATTTCTTATCATACTTTATTTTCAAAGTAGTATAAATTAAGGACATAAAAGGAAAATTTTTCACGTATGGCTAACAGACTACATCTACATATCACCGTAATGGAAAATCAGGTTATTTATCACATTCCTTCAATGACACATCATTGAAGAACAAAGCAACTAATTTTAATTTTCTTAAAACAGAATGTTCCTGTTAAAGTCTTTGAATTTCCTAGTCCAGCAGACAGAAAGAGATCTGAGGTCTGTGTTTTCCATTCTAAGAGTGTCAGTTACATTGCAAAAACCTGTCAAGGAGCATAAGATTACTAGCTAGTACAAGATTGCTAGCTAGAAAGTTTTTGAAACAAATTTGTATCCTTAAGGATTGCAGTCCCAACAGGGTGCCAATCCCATTACCTGAGGAAAGGTTGACTTTCTGAATGGATTTTAGAGGCAGGAAATAGCTGGTACATTTGAAATATGTTCTCTGGAGAGGACAACAGTTCATAGTGCCTTCAAATGTTTTTTTTTTTTTCCCTCTCAAAATTAAAAAAAAAAAAAAAACCCTCAATCTATAGAATCATACAAGCTCCACTTACTTTATACCAAATACACCAACACTTTATTAATCATAGAGACCTAACAATGAAAGAATCCTGAGTATCCCTTCTTCCCTCAAATCCCATTATAGAGAGCTCTCAAACTACATATAGAGTGAAAATTATATGTTTAGGAAGAAAACATATCCTTCTACATAAATACCAAGAGTTATTCTTAATTTAAAAGAAAGTGTGTGGAGTAACAAGTTTTCCAAAAAAAAATAAAACCTATTAGAATAGATTTTAAATAACATTAAACAAAATAAAAGCTTGCTATATTATTTAAAATTTGCAGATTACACTAATTGTGTGATTATATTACACATATACATGTAAACTAAATATATTTATAGAAATTTAGTTAAAAAAATAAGTAGTAACAGTAAATATTTTTGAACTCTTACTCTAAAACAATTAATTGGTAAGCCCTGTAGTTTTATTGTCATTTTTAAGTTATGGAAAACAAGATTTTATTGAGTTATGTAATTTATAACAAAATTATAACCTCAGAAAGCAGCAGAGTTAGAATTCAAATCCAGACTTTACCATGCATGAGTCACTTTTCATTGCTTTTTCATGATACTCTAAAGAAAGTATTATTATTCTCATAAATATGCATATTAGCTATGGTGAAATCAAGACTCAAAGGGGTTCCATGATTTGACCAAGCTTGCATAACCTATACTCCCAAAGCCTGAACTCTAAGCTAGTGTCTTAAGATTCCACATTAAATGATCTCTCCATCACAGTGTATTAACTTGAAAATCTGACAATAGATATTTGATCTCGTACACAGGCAAACAGTAAAAGGTCAGACTCTCTCAACATCAGGTAAAATTAACAGACTATCTCGTGAGTCTGTTCTGAATTAACATATTGACTTTGGTAATATTTAGTTTCCCACCCAAAGCTTAAAACTTGCAATGCTGAAGGACAGATAATAGTACTATAAAATCTCAAATCACTTGTATCTAGGGAGATCCATAATCCAGTCTTTTGTTAAGCACTATAAGAAAATGGTTGATTTTCACAATGAAACTACTAGCTATTTAATTCATATATTTAATGATAGCTTCAATTCTTTCTCTTTTTGTTAACTTACACCAGGGGATGCCATGTATGTTACAGGTCAATGCCTACAGGGCTACCATACAACACCAGTGCTCAGACAGTAGAGGATCTTCCTCTCAGCTGGTGGGTCTGTTGGATCTCAGGAGGTCACATAAATCTATATTCAAATCAGGACTTCTATCAGTAATGGGCAATTTCAATAGTCAGACCAGGTTATCATCTTGCAGGGTTGCTGCACCTCCCCCTGCAGTGACCCTTAGGGCTAATGGCTTGCGCCACAACCAGCATGCAGGGGGAGAACAGCAAAACCCCCTGAAGACATACCTGCTGCACCTCCCCCTGCAGTGACCTCTAGGAATCCCTGGTCGGCTGGGCAAGGAACCAGCGCGCAGGGGAAGAACAGCAAAATCCCCTGAAGACATAGATAAGACTGAAGCCTGTTGAAAGATAACAACCACCAGGAGCCACTACAGGAATGCTGTCCGCATGGAAACTTATCTCACCTTCTCAAGACCCACAAACTTCATTCTAATACAACTGTTTCTAGAAAATCTTTTCTCTTTCTAAAATCTTTTCTCTTTCTCTGTCTAAAAGGTCATTGGTTTGCTGATTAAAAAATAACATACGAAATCTAATAACTAGGCTGATTCAAATAAAACGTTACTAAACTCTGTGTATTAATAGAACTGTTAGCTTAATAATTTCTCTGTTGTATGCTTAGCCTTGTTAGTATTAATCTTAATGATAAAAATATTACATTGTGAAAAGTAAAATTCACCCGTGCTAATTAATAGTAATTTAGTGGTAGTGAGTAGTTTAAACAAAAAGTATTCACATAAAATAAAAAGAAAAATTAATAGCCTAACTACTTAGGAATGCGTCTGGGTCCAGATGTAAATCACTGCCCTGTCAATGATAAGCTAAACCTATAAGCAAGTTGATTTCTTCACTGATGTTCGCCATTCCTATGCTTTTAGAAAACATATATATACTGGTCACCAATTCAAATTAAATTACACTCAGATTTTCACTCTTGAAGTGTGTCTGTTTGTCACTTCTTTAACCGAATCCCTGACCACCCTGCGCAGTCTCTCAACCCTGAGACGGCCTCATCGTTCACTGCTGTTGCAAGTCTGCGGCACAGGGTCTCCTGAAGTCTAATTTGGCATCTAGACATGGATTTTGAGATGTAGCAATAATATACTAACTGCATGGACTATCGCAGTTTACATCTCTTTATAAAATATGGTCAAAGAGTCTATGAATATTTTGAGTGATTTACTTTTCCTCCCATAAAACTAATTAGGACATGCTGCCACCTGCATTTAACATAACTTTGATTTGTTTCTTTATTAGGTAAAAAAAAAAGCCATTTAGTACTTATGTATTACATGGGAAGTATAAAAATTTTCACAAATAGAATAGATATGGCAAAACAATAAACTTAATAACAAAAAATAACTGGATGTCTGTTATCACAGTTATACATAGTAACAATTAATTATACTCAGCTTTTTAATCACCATTAAATATATTGCAGGTGTTGGGAAAATATTTAAGGACAAAAAGTTGGAGGTGCTGTATTTGTAGTGAGGGAATGAAAATACACAATGGCTATTTATCCTAGTGACTATTAAAAATGACACTTTCCATTTGTATAGAGAATAAGTAAAATCAAGTAATGTAGCTACAAAGTTTTGCTGGACTTACTATGAAATTCTCTTTTCTATATTTAAACGTTTTATGAATAAACATTTTAAGAAATTCCTGCAGAGCCTTTCACCTATGGCATGTCTTTTTGGTTTCATAGACTATGCTCATGAACATTCATCTTCTATTTTCCTAGGTTTTTATGAATAGCAGTCTTTACCTCAATGTTTTTCTTGGCATAGCTCTTCTTCCAGATGCAGCTTCAAGTATGGTCTTGAATTAAGGATCAAGTAGCATCCTTTATGCTGTTTCCCTAAACCATCTGCTAGTTTTGTGGGTTTTTAATAAACCAAATGTCACCCTAAATGTTTCCATTCCCAGTGCTCCTAACCACAATAAAATAAATGTGTCAAGTTAAATTAATGCTTAGTAAACAAGAAACACATAAAGAAAAGATTAATGAAGTTTAAGCATTTTTCTTCTAAATAAGTATGGGGCAGAACTGCTATTCTTTTCAAAGCTGGAGTGTGAGATGCTGTTAGTTCCCTTTCTGTAACTAGATTATCACAAAGTCAAACTCATTGCTCAAAAATTTGATGGATGAATGATAGTGAGAAAATAGGGCAATTTGGCTAGTGGAAGAACTTTACATTTGGACTTGTAATGTCATCCTCGAATGAGATTAGACATGCAGCCATGGTATACTGTCACTGTGTTAAGAGAAATTTAGGGCCTCCCCGGTGGCACAGCTGTTGAGCACTGGCTTGCGAAACTGCGCGCAGCCTCTGCAGTGGCTGCTCCCTGGCCACTGGAGGAGGGTCCCACATGGCGCACAAGACCTCTCCTGCTGCCTGCTGCTCCCCTCAGCAGTGTACTTCGGTCATTCTACCTGCTCTGCTCCCCGCTCTGGCTCTGGTGAATTGTCTCACCCTCCCGCGCTTCTGACTGTACCCAGTGCTTGTATAAATAAATAAATAAATAAATAAATCTTTAAAAAAAAAAGAATTTAATAAATTAAATGTAAACATTTGTGATATGCTGCAATTTTTAAATAGGATTTTGGCATTGAGTTTTTGATAATCCAGGAGCCTTAAAAAAATGGAAGTGATGCTGGGGCTTCTCATTTCAGAGAGACCTTGGTGTGAGCACCCAAATGGGAATACATTGATCTTGGTGCATTGAATTAATCTGGCATGTCAAAACAACTGATAATTTGAGATTTTTATGAAGCACCTTAGAAACATGTTAATTTTCTTCACAAAGTTTTCTAAGCCCAGCCTTTTGATCCCCGTGACTTTAGACAGAGTCACTATCCATAGTCTATTCCCACTCTATCCAAACCACTTAAATTGCCATTTTTTGATATGAAAACTAGTTCAAATTAAATTTCTTGGATAGTTTGGCATTGCATTCTCCTGGAAGCCAGGGCATTAAACATGTAGTTTACTAAGCCCCAATGCTCCCTCTTCCCCAACTGCCTGCCTGTGTCCAGCATCCCCTCACATGCTGGGGAAGGGAAATTAGGGGCAGCCTTACTGGACTAGACCTTAGTCACATTCTTGGACTCTGTGTCTCTTGACCAATTCACTTTTTTTGTCACACCCTAATCACTGATGCTTATGCCATCCTTATTCTTTCTAGTCATACCCTCTCTTTGTTAGCCTTTTGGATTTTGGAATCTAGTAACTTTGAGCATGGACTTTAAAAGCTTAGCGGCTGAGCTTATTAAAAAAATAAAGGACCAAAAAATGACCAGCACTATGTTGGCACTGCCTAGAATGAATTCAAAGCAGCAGAAACCCAGGCAGACTAAGTTTACCAAAGGCACTGGGCTAGTTCATTATGTAAGGACCACAAGCAGGCCACACACTGCTGCCCTCCCATCCTACGCTACTTTGCACATTAGTACTTTATCATTTAAACTAAGCATTTTTCCAACTTCTTTTACCAACACTCTCTCCTTCGATCTCTCCGTCTTGTTCCATGCACGTTATTTTAATTTTATGCATTTTTAGTTCTGTTATCTTCTAATACCGTTGTCATCTAACACAGCAGATCATGCACTGCCAAACTTTTTTTTAACTATTACACTAAACAGAACAAAAGAATCCATTTTAATGTTACTCTTCATTTGCTATTTGGAAAAAAATAAGTTAATTGACCACCAAGGTGAAAGGAGGCAATAAAATAAGAGTTTAAGAGTTAACCACAACTAAGAATTTTAAACAAGAAAGAACAAAAGAAATATTTAATGGAACAATACAAAGTGTGCTAATACGTCATCTCATTATAGAACAAGGGTGAAAAAGTAGGTGACTGTTTAATTGTTTAAACAGAAACCACACAGCCTGCTGAGGCACAAACACATAATGATATGAACCCAGCAGTTCCGTGTAGCTGGTATTTATGCAGTGTTAACTAAGTACCAGGCACTGGATAGATGTGGAGTTTCACACAGTAACCGCCAGATTTAAAAAAGAAACAAAGGAGGATAATTTGAAGAAATAGCACAGACAGTATTTTAAAGGATAAAGAAAAATGTGATAGAATATTTAAAAAGAAAAGGAAAAAATTCAAATAGCCTCAAAAAATATTTCAAGAAAAAAATAAGGGAAATAAAAGAATAGTTCATCATATACAAAAAACAGGGTGTGTCATTGGGCTACCTGAGACCTCTTTATAGCACTTTCACCCTCCATCTTCCTAATGCAGCACAATCTAGAATCTTCAGTCCTTACTGACTTGACATATTTAAATACATTACTTAATTTCTTTCTTTCTTTTTTTGTTGTGTGTTTGTGTGACATGCACATCTTAAATACACAATTCAATGAATTCTTTTTTTTTTAAAGATTTATTTATTTATTTATACATACAAGCACTGTGTACAGTCAGAAGCGCGGGAGGGTGAGACAATTCACCAGAGCCAGACCGGAGAGCAGAACAGGCAGACTGATGAAGTACACTGCTGAGGGGAGCAGCGGGCAGCAGGAGAGGTCTCCGCGCCATGTGGGACCCTCCTCGGGTGCCCGGGGAGCAGCCAGGGATTGAACCAGCGCTGCAGAGGCTGAGGGCAGCTTCGCAACCCAGTGCTCAACCGCTGGGCCACCGGGGAGGCCCTCAATGAATTCTTATAAATCACACTCCTGTAAACCAACATATAGTCAAGTTCCACTGCAATCAACCCCCACACACCACACTGGTTAACCTCTATTCTTACTTCTTTCACCATATATAAATTTCCACATGATAAACATTTTAATATCCATTTCTCATGTCTTTTCAGCTAGACTGTAAAGTCTTATCGTCACAAACTTTTTTCAGAGCTGGTAGGGACTACAGAACTTTCAACCCACAAAGAAATAAAGAACCAAAGAAAGCCAGTGGAATGCCTGGGACTAAGTCAGGGAACACCTGCCCCCTCAGGCCTGCGCATTTCTTCTCATGTTTAAAGGTAAAAGATGCACTTTTCCACACCCCATCCAATACCTAGTCCAAGGGTTCAGAAATCCCGTTCAACTGGACAGTGGTGGAGAGACACAGACTGGGATGAGGTGGAGGAGCCTGGTGGGCAGGCGCGACAGGGAACCACATGCTGGCAAAGGTGGCTGCCTGCTAGGGAGTGTGTCCTCAGCAATCTGCCCTGCACCCAGTCTCTCCTGACTGTAGTTGCTCTTCTCGACAACTTTCCCTCTTTTTGAAAGTTTTACTTATCTTCATGAGGCCTTCTCAGTCTCCTCTGCTGCCCTTTCCTTGGGTTTAATCTTACAGGAGTTCTAGAAGCTGCGTAGGTGTCAATGGCACTAGGCTACAGTCATCTGCAGCCAGTAGCCAGGAGTCATTCCACCCCCTCTAGTGGGTAGTTGAGGTCATTTCCTCATTCTCAATATAAAGTTATAATAAAAGTAGTTTCCTTGTAGGGTTGTTGTGAAAATAAAAGAAGAAGGTTCCCTGAATATTCACATTATATATTGATACATAATCACAGTACGATGGCTGTTTACAACCTAAACTATATAGAAATTGTTGACTCAGAAATTGTTGACTGAGAAAGGAGAAACAGGTTGGGAAAGAGATAGCTGAAATGAGAGTAAAATTAAAGTGAATGAGTGTGTGTCCAGGTGACCTGGGCTCTTCTTAGGTTAGAGACTCCCTTCTTTGAACCTCCATAGCACTTTGTTTATGGTACTTATCTTAGCCGGTTGTATAGCAGGAATATAAGGGAACCAAATAAGACATCAGTGTAAAAAAATAGTAACAGTACAAAACACAACAAAGCAAAAATGGACAATTATAAATCAGAGACATTCTGCAGGGGAGGAGGAGGGAGAGGGATCAGAGGGAGGGAGGGAGGGAGGAGCACAGGGGACTGAGGTGATGGTGCACAGGTGCATTGGTGAAGGAAACTCTATGGGGCCTAGACCTGAGGGGGTGAGGGAAAGCAAGTATTGCTTAAAAATGAACAATGATGTAAAAAATAAAAAGAGAAAATATTTACATCCTGACACTTAGGAGAATGTAGGCTCCTCAGGAAACATGTCTGCTCCATAAACTAAAATGCATTTTAAATGACTAAAGTTAAAAATCTTTTTTCTTCCTTCCCACCCTACTCCTTACCTTGAAAAATTCCAAGCTTGAATAGAGGTGGTTATATATTCAGACAAAATAAGAGGCTAATTCAAAGTTTATCTTTAAAGATTTCTGGTAATAGAAGATGAAGCATTTCTATACACTCATAATTATTTTCTGTCCTTTCTATTGCTTCACTTCCAAAACTTGTCATATTTTTCCCTACAACTTGGCAGTAACTAACCTTAAGAAACTAATCTCACAATTCTTGCCAAAGTTCCAAAGATTGCCTTATAACCATAAATGAGTTTCCACAGGAACCATAAGTAATGAGTGTATTCCAAGATTCTTCAGAATGTTATTCAATCAAATTCCTTTATTCATTGTTCTAACATTCTGTAAGTAACAGCCTAATTCATTCAGTTTCCCCCATAAGTATTACAAAGCATTTATTTTTTATCTTGTCAATCATAATTATTTATCCATTCGAACAGGGAAGGGGAAGCTCAAGCCAATTTTCCAATATTTAATTACACATAAAATTTATGTTATGAACATCTAGACTATCCATTTGTAAAAGTCATACATTTCTAAATGTATTTCCAGGACAATGAAATAATTGTCTTTTTCTTCTTTTTAAAAATATCACCTGCATCAAAATTGAAAGTACTATTTATCATAATCTCCTAATAGTTATAAATATGCACAATTTTTTAAATTAGCATATTATTTGGAAATATTTTAGTGTGGAGTTAGGAAACAGCTTACTCAGAATTTTATTTGTAACTAATGTTTGCACTAATGGTTCAAAACACAGGACTCAGATTTGAAATCATCTCTAACAACCTCATTAAAAACAAAAATGCTCCATCAGCTCAATTTTCTGAGAAACTTAAACTTTTTAAGATGTGGTGATTTCATGTTATGGTCTAAATGTTTTAATCATAAAAAGGGAGTGGCAGATTACAAAAACATACTTATTAATGAATATTTCATTACATTCCAAACCAACTGTCATAAAAACTCATATATGTCCTACGTAATTTTCTCTAAATTAGGTGATGGTGTCCACAAGAGGAATTTACTTATTTACATTGGTTCATGTGATGATCAGAAAATTCCACTGTGACCACCTTCTCTTAGCTGACTGCAGGCAGATGGTAAGTGTTGATCACGGAGTATCTGCCAATCAAACACTTGGGAAAGATGTGAGCTCCATCTGTGTTTTAATTACTACAGCGAGGCCATCCAGTGTAACTGCCAGAACTGCACATTTTCACAGAGTACAGGAGACGAAGCACGTACTTTCTTTCATAAATGAAAGTTGAAACTGTCTTATACGGTGCTGGCCAAAAAAAGAGCACTGCCAATTAAGAACAAAATCCACTGACAGTATGAATAGCCTCTCAAAAATATTTCTATTTTAGTGCAGCACTGTTGCATTCCTTATTTAAGGAAATCCCACCATACATAAAAGAAGTCTATGTGTAAGACAGTAGAAGTGAGATTTGAAAAGTAAAATATTATCCCAAATATTTTGGACACCTAAGAGTAATCCAATGAATACTCACTAAAATGAGAGAAAACCTTACAAATGTGTCAATACACAAATTTATCTTACTATATCACATTTTTTGAATTACACATTGCATATAATTTGCTAATAATTATCATTAATATAACAATTGATTTCATTAAAAGAAATAGGACTTTCAAAACTTTTCTAGCAAGTGACATGAAATTTATCTGGCACTCACCTTGTTTCATCACTTTGTGGACAGAAAATGTGAGTACACATCTACTTAAAGTTGGCACCTCTACCCTAGAGTATTTCAGGTGCTTTCCCTGAATACAGGGAAAGATTAAACGTTCCCTTTGTCTTTTCACTTTGTATTCTATTGTCCCAACTGAGTCTTTTCCTTCACCCTCTCACTAACACCAGTAATTGAACAGCAAGGATTAGAGAATAAATTTAGAAATTCACACAGATCTCAGTTTCAGCTATGATTTGAAGTTTAAGAAGAGGTGTAAACATGCACAAATATCTAATGAAAAGATTTCTAAACTCCATACATCATAACAAAATAAACATCGTTACAACATAACCTTTCAGCAAGGGCTTCTTACATGTTGAAAGTTGCAGTATAAAGAAGATTCCTTTCCTAATACATCTGACTCTACTAAGTGGTCAACCCCATTGATAACTGAAAGCAAAACAAGGTCTTACATATAATAAGATGTTGCAACAAAGTGCATTGCTGGTGCAAGACAGAGAGGAAGAAGTACTCTTGTGAGGATTGAGGAAACTTCCAAGGGGAATAACATACCAGAAATACAGCAGTATGCTGCTTCCTTCTATTTAATTCTTTTTTGAGGATGGTGGCCTACAAGATCAAATGTGGACAAAGGTTGTTCAGGACTAGGTCTGAAATGAACATACCACATTTACTCATGTGAAAGCTGCTGATGACATTTCACAGAACAGTTTTATGTATGTTTCAAGCAGTTTCAAAATGAATAGGAAGTGACCAAGTGATTAGCAGTTTGGCAGCAAAAGAGGAGAGAGCAAGAAGGAAGGAAAGAAGGAGAGATGGGTGAGTATTTCAAAGAGGTGGAAAGAAGGCTTAAGATTTAAACAGGCTGAAATGTAATGGAAATGGCTGCTCCTACTGACACTGTGGAAATATGATTCATTTTTATAATTAACTGAAGAATTATGCTCTTCAAAATTATTCATTAAACTATTTTAATTATTAAAGTATTGTGTTTCTTTTTATATCAAATAATCAGACAATTTTATACAATTATATGGAAAATATTTTCTTCTGAAATCATCCAGTTCATTTTTACTTATTCAAATTATTCCCCAACCTTAATGATACCTACGTTTTCATATTATTTCTCATTCTCCTAAGTGTCAAGACAGTTACTGGGTTTTTTTTTTAAAGATTCATTTATTTATGTGTACTAGAGCTGGGGTACAGGCCAGAGATGTGGGGTGGGGGGCAGTGAGAGGATTCACTCACCAGAGACAGAGTGGGGAACAGAACAGGCAGACTGAAATACACTGCAGACGGGAGCAGTAGGCCAGTCAGGAGAGGTTTGCTGTGCCATGTGGGTTGCTCCCTGGTCGGCCAGGGATGGAACTTGTGCTGCAGAGGCTGTGGATTGCTTCACAGTGTGGTGCTTAACCTCTTTCACCACCAGGGAGGCCCAAGACAGTTACTGTTCACTGCCTTTTCACAGCACTGATAAAGACTGGAGCTTGCTGTTCTAGACTCTGATGCAAAAGAGTTGGTCCTTTGTCTCCTAAAGAAAGAATTCACCAGGCCCTCCCCCATGGCACAGCGGGTTAAGAGCAGTGCTGTGAAGGTGTCCTCAGCCTCTACAGCACAGATTCAATTCCTGGCCGGCCAGGGAGATTACCACATTGTGTAGCAGACCTCTCCTGTCTCGCCCGCTACAACCCTCAGCAGTTTATTTCACTCATCTGCCTGTTCTGCTCCCCGCTCTGTCTCTGGTGAATTCTCTCACCCTCCCGCACCCCTGGCCTGCACCCCAGCTCTTGTATAAAAATGAATAAATATTTTAAAAAAGATAGAAAGAAAGAAAGAATTCACCAAAGAGCAGTAGGTGTAGTTGGAGGATGATAGGCTTCAATAGAGACTCATGCATGAGCCAACTGGCACCAGAAAGAATTAGCCTGGCTTCCTCAAAGGAGTTAGGATGAGATATTTAAAGGGTAGGTCCATTTCCCTGATTACAAGTGATGCTGAGTATTTTTTCATATGCCTGTTGACCATTTGCATTTCCTCTTTGGAGAAGTTCCTTTTTAGCTCTTCTGCTCATTTTTTAAAAGATTTATTTATTTATTTTATACAAGAACTGGGGTACAGGTCAGAAGCGTGGAAGGGTGAGAGAATTCACCAGAGCCACAGCAGGGAGCAGAACAGGCAGACGGACCAAAGACACTGCTGAGGGGAGCAGCGGGCAAGGCAGGAGATGTCTGCCGCTCCATGTGGGGTTCTCCCTGGCTGGCAGGGAATCAAACCAGCAATGCAGAGGCTGTGGACAGCTTCGCAGCGTGGCGTTCAACCGCAGCACCACGGAAGAGACCCTTCTGCCATTTTTTGACTGGATTATTTACTTTGTTTTTGTTGAGTCTCATCAGCTCTTTATAGATTTTTTGTTGTGTGCAAATATTTTCTCCCAGTCGGTGGGGTGTCTCTTTGTTTTGGTCACTGTCTCTTTTGCTGTACAGAAGCTCTTTAATTTGGTATAGTCCTAGCTGTTTATCTTTGACTTCGCTATCACTGCTTTGGATGATGAGTCTTTAAAGATGTTGCTGAGGTGTATGTCACGTAGTGTTTCGCTATATTTCCTTCTATATATTTTATGGTTTCAGGTCTTCTGTCTAGTTCTACAATGAGATACCATCTTACACCAGTGAAAATGGCACATATTAAAAAAACTAGCTACAACAAATGTTGGCGAGGATGTGGAGAAAAAGGAACTCTCCTGCACTGCTGGTGGGAGTGCAAACTGGTCCAACCACTGTGGAAAGCTGTGTGGAGATTCCTCAACCTGCTAAAAATGGAGCTTCCATATGATCCAGCAATTCCACTCCTAGGTATTTACCCAAAGGACACAGAAACATTAATTCAAAAGGGCACCTACACCCCTATGTTTATAACAGCACTATTTATAATAACTAAGCTATGGAAACAACCCAAATGCCCAAAAATAGATGACTGGATCAAGAAGATGTGGTACATATACACCATGGAATATTACTCAGCAATCAAAAAAGATAAACTCATGCCATTTGCAGCAACATGGATGGAACTGGAAGGGATCATGCTCAGCGAAATAAGTCAGAAAGAAAAAGGAAAATACCGAATGGTCTCACTCATAGCAGGAATTTAGAAGACCTAAATAAGGGACCAGAAAAAAGACTAATTATAATAAGGTAAAAATCAAAATCAACAAGCAACTATAAACCAGACACATACTGGGGGGGGGGGCGGGGGAGGGAAGGAGGGATTAGAGTCAAAATAAGGGGAGTGGGAATTGTATGGGGAATATACCCAAGATGAAAATGCATACATTGTGCAAAAACGAAAAATGATGTAAAATATATAAAATAAAATAAATCAAAAAATAAAAAATAAATAAAGAGTAGGTCCACAAGGCAGGGAGCAGCATTGCCTCCTAGCTTATTCTGGGTTGGGGTATACGTGGATATGCACAGAAGGGTTCCAGCTGTGCACATAGGCGCTTTCAGCCTTCCCTCTCAAGGAAACTGTGAGATAACCATTAGTCAGGACCTTTCTGGTCTAGCATGGCATCTTTTGGTCAGTGTGGTGGGTCAAATTGTTTGGACAGGGCTTTCTAGTCAATGATTTAGTCCACCTGTTCAATAGGACTTGGGGGAACCCATCACACCAGCTCACAATTTCTTTTACCTAGACTGACTCATTGCCTTGCATCAACTTTCAGATTTACTATCGCATTTAGATGTCAATTTAATACCAAACTCCAATAAGCATTGGTATTTCTGAATCATGTGCCTAAGAGAAATACTTGTAAAATGTTTTGAAAACACAAAGCTTTAGAAATAGGTCACCAAACACTAAAATCACTACTAAGTTATAATTATTAGAACTTTGATCCTCAATTCAACATTATCGCATAAAACTGCAAAGTACAACTAGGTAACTGACCTATTACTGACAATGATACTTCTCAATCCCTAGTATTAATCCTTCTGCTTTTTTGAAGATTTTACCAAACTAGAATTTACATCAACCAAAGTCTTTCCCTTGCTCTGACAAATTATGATTATTTTTAATGAGAATGTGTTTTTCACATGACAAGCTATTTATTAGAACAAATTGCTAAATTTGGAATAGAACAAAATATACTCTTTGTTATATCACCAGTTTATAGGGTTCCCTGCTTCCCCCCAGTAAGAGCACATGGCTGGAGAGAGTTACAATTCCAACCAATAGAACAGTTAAATAAAATTGTGAGGAGGCAGCTGTAATCCACTACAGCAAAGGAGAAATGTTTCAAGAAATAATAGATTTTTTATAGAGATGGAGAGGGACATTTTAAAATCAAGAGTAAAAAAAAGAAGAATTTTAGGGAATGACAAGTGAGTCAAAATAAATTCTTTGACATTTGTAACTGTTATTAAATAAAACCTACCCAATATTCATTGAAAACAATCAGGAACAGCACACAAGGTTGTTTAATCTATTGTACAGATAGTCTGTCCTGCCAGGTGTTCTTTGTCCTCTCTTTGTTACATATCCCAATCATTTCAGCAAATCTTCTCCAATCTAACTTAAAAGTATGTTCAGAATCAAATCTCTTATCTCCACTGCTCTGCTGTAGTCTATTACTTTCTCCAAGATTATCAAAGTTCCTCCCAACCAGATCTCCCCATTTCCATTCTTGGTTCCTTGTAATCGAGTCACTAATGAGAAGTCAGACTGAGACTTAGACAAGACAAATCAGACCGTGTTACTGTACACACACACACACAGACACACATACATACACACACACACACACACCTGCCCAAGCCTCCCAGTGGCATCTGCTCTTACCAGGACCTCGTGAGCCCTGCAAAACCTGGCCCCCTGCATCTGTCTGACCACATCTCCGGCTATTCTTCATTCATCCAAGCCCAAAAACAGCACCTCCTTGCTGTTACTCAAACACTTCAGAACACACAGTTTTTAAAGACTATATTAATTCAAAAAATAAAATTTCACAACCAAAATTATTTGTAATGCATCATCTAAGTTTCTTCGTAAAAATGACTAAAATAATTACGTTTAAGTGCCACTGACATGCCAGTCCCAACATTTCTATTTAGAAGCAAATACTCTGTATTACACCTTATATCTTACACCAATGCTCCAAGTTATTGTTAGGTCCATACTTGTGGATAATTCATGTTTCTGTAGCATGCAAATATGAAGTGGAGTTCATTGGATTTCACTGGAAAATACTAGCAAAAAGCAGTGTTTTCCCCTTCTATTATTTTTTTCTAGGACAACCCATAGAATGAATTCAGAGGCAGCAAGCTCCCAAATTTGGTGAAATGTGCAATACTGAAGAGACTTAAAAAGTACATGAAAACACTTCAGGAATTTAGGGGATATCTCTCTTCAAGCTAAAGATTTGCCAAGACTGAAGTCATCAAATTCCCTCAAAGCTTCCTCATTTCTTCTTATCTCCCAACAAATGTCGTTTGAGGAATAAAGCAAAGTCATTGATGTAAAATCATCTGTACTTGACCAATTTGCAATCTGTTGTCAAATTCTATAGGTTCTAGTAATGGATGGTTTCAAGCATCATTTTCTTTCACTTTCACAGTTAGCAAGTCCTTAATCTCAACTGCATGACTGGATTAGGTATTCAGCTAGTCTTCTAGTCTCAGTTGCTCCATGACCACATCAATTATTCATTGATGCACTATTATCAATTATCTATCTATCTAGCTATTCTCTCAGTTACATGACTAAAGAAAACCTCAACTGGCTGTGTTTCTGCTTAAAGAATTTCAATGGCTCCAATTTTTCCACTGAATTACATACAGATTCCTCAGCCTAGGTTTTAGGCCTCTCTCTAAATATGCCCCATCATGGCCACCCAGTTTTATCTCATTCTAGTTAATTTCAGTAGTGGAAGCAGCAGCCCTCTTATTTCCCAAAAGATCTGAAGTCTTTCTCTTCAAATCCCTAGAACAGCTGTGGTACTAATAAACTTATTCACTTGTCCACTGAACAAACAGCTATCACCTAATATGTGCTAAACATTTTTCTATAGCTGATATATAGCAGTGAATAAGACAAAGATTCCTGCCCTCATGGAGTTTATGTTCTGGGAGGGAAAGACAGGGAAAGGTCAATATGAAAAATATTTGTCATGCTTGATATTGATAGACCTAAGAAGGGAAAAAAAAGAGAAAGGGAGTAAGAGTGCAGTTGGGCAAGGTGAGTTCATAATTTAAATTGGAGAAGGTCTGGGCCCAACAGATATCTGTGAGAAAAATCATTCCAGATGAGGCAAAAACAAATGTAAAGACCCATAGTGGGGAACATGTCGGACATGTGATAGGGATCATGCACAAATAAGGCCCATGGGATAAAAGGAACCAGTACTTGACTTTTACTCTACATGAGATGAGAAGTGGGTTTTGAGGAAAGGCATGGTCTGACATATGTTTTTTTTTTGTTTGTTTGTTTTTAAAGATTTATTTATTTATTTGTTTATTTATTTATTTATACAAGCACTGGGTACAGTCAGAAGCGCAGGAGGGTGAGAGAATTCACCAGAGCCAGAGCGGAGAGCAGAACAGGCAGAAGGACCGAAGTACACTGCTGAGGAGAGCAGCGGGCGGCAGGAGAGGTCTGCGCGCCATGTGGGACCCTCCTCCGCTGGCCGGGGAGCAGCTGGGGATCGAACTGGCGCTGCAGAGGCTGTGGACAGCTTCGCTACCCAGTGCTCAACCGCTGCACCACCAGGGAGCCCTGACATATATTTTTAAAGAACCACTACGGCTACTAAATTGAGATACACCAGACAATCAAAGGGCTATTTCAAGAAACTAAGCAAGAGGGCCTCCTCTGTTGGCGCAGGCGGCTGAGCGCAGCACTGTAAAGCTGTCCAAAGCCTTTGCAGTGCCGGTTCAATCCCAGCCGGCCAGTGAGGGTCCCACATGGCGCAGCAGACCTCTCCTGTCACGCACGCTGCTCCCCTCAGCAGTGTATTTCATCAGTCTGCCTGTTCTGTTCCCCGCTCTGTCTCTGGTGAATCCTCTCACCCTCCTGCGCATCTGGCCTGTACCCTGCTTGTATAAATAAATAAATAAATATTAAAAAAAAAAAGTAGTATCTAAAAGAAAAAAAAAAACCTAAGCAAGAACA
Source organism: Talpa europaea (assembly GCF_964194135.1). Lineage (NCBI taxonomy): Eukaryota > Metazoa > Chordata > Mammalia > Eulipotyphla > Talpidae > Talpa > Talpa europaea. The sequence continues at coordinate 61,592,275 of NC_140071.1, read as the reverse complement.
CAGATGGCTTGGACCTGAGTGACAGTGGTAACATGGTGAAAAGTAGTCAAATTCTGGCTACCCTTTGAAAGCAGTACTAACATGATATGAAATATGAGAGGAAAAGAAAAAGAAAAGATGACTCCAAGATTTTTGACCTGAGCAAACAAAACAGTGCTGTCCGCCATACCTATAAATTTTAATTTTCAGATCGTCACATTTAAAAAAATGAAAGATAAAATATAACTTATTTAAGCCCAAAACCAAAATATGATTTCAACAGGTAATTAATACAAAAAATTTTAATAAAATATTTAATATTTTTAAGAAACTTTTTGAAACCTGGGGTGTATTTTATATTTACGGCACATCTAATGTGGTCCAGCTGTATTTAGCGGTTCAACAGCTAATATACTTAATGGCTAGGGTGGTAGGATAGTAAAGAACTAGGATGAGGAACTGTTTCAGCTTCTTTCTTTTTGTCATAATTAAAAGTATAATAGCAAGTCATGGGAGGCAATTCAACATTCACCAATAAAGAGAGTTAACAAATTATGTTACAACCAAGCAATAAAAGCTAGGTCTTCAAATTAAGAGTATACAATGCAAGTTCACAGTGATTTGGAAGTGGGAGGTTGTGTGTGTGTGGCGGGGGGGGGGGGGTGATTAGAGAACGATAACAGTATATACAAAATGCTCTAATGAGTGGAGATGAGAAATAAACACACCTATCTACACGAACCTGGAGAGATATATAGCAAAATGTTAACTGTAATTACTTCTGGAATAACTCAGAAAGTAGACTATAGGAAGGGTAGGTTTGGCACTATGGGGATAATTAGGAGTTTGGGAAATTATTATGCTCAGGATGCAGATGAGACACGCTAAGCAAAACATGTTGTCTAAAGATCAAGAGAGGGGTCTCCCCAGGGGCACAGTGGTTGAGCGCTGGGTTGCAAAGCTGCCTGCAGCCGCTGCAGCACCGGTTCGATCCCCGGCCACCAGGTGAGGGTCCCACATGGCACGCAGACCTCTCCTGCTGCCCACTGCTCTCCTCAGCAGTGTACTTCGGTCCTTCTGCCTGCTCTGCTCCCCGCTCTGGCTCTGGTGAAATCTCTCGCCCTTCCACGCTTCTGACTGTACCCAGTGCTTGTATAAATAAATAAATAAATCTTAAAAAAAAAAATCAAGAGACATTCAGATCAGTACAAATTTAGACACTGTCAGCACACAAATGGAATTTAAAGTTAAGAGACTGCATGAGACACTAAGAATAAGTGTCAAATAGAGAAAGACTCACGATCAATGGCTGCATCCTAAGACAGTCCAATTTTTAAAATCAGGAAGATGATGAAGAACCAGCACACAAGCCTGGGAAGTTCTGCAAGTTAATGGAAACCAGAGGAATGTGGTGCTTGTGAACAGAGATGACTGCGTGTTTTGAATGTTACTGCAGTCAAGCTGGAGGACTGAGAAATAAGCACGTTATTGACCTGAAAGTCATTCATGATCCTGACAGGAGCAGTTTCAATGGAGAGGTGGGTTCTGAAAGAGCAGGTTCTGAAAGAAGTGGGTCAAGAGATACAAAAAGAAATGAACTGCAGATAACATGCATAGACCATATCTGAGCAGTTTTGCTAACAAGGGGAACAAGAAATAGAGGCTCCTGTATCAGTGTCATTTCAGGACCTCATATCCCTTGTATTCTCCTTATTATTTCTCCTATGATAATGTCATTTCCTTGAAGCAGAGAATATTTAAATTCTTTAAGCCCAATATTGCTTTCTTGGTAAAAAATTTTAAACGTGTGTCTAGTAGTACTATAATAATTTTACACGGGGTGGCAGACCAACTACTGGATTAAAATGAGAGTTAATTCATGACTTCAGTTATCAAAAGGTGCAAACCTCCACTCAGTATATACCTTGAAAACTAACTGCATTCTGACAAATTACAGGCTGTCAAGAATTCTACTTATAAATTTCTGGATAACTCAGTGAAGCTCCTCAACAAGAATGATCCTTTTCTTTTTGCCAAACCCCAAGTTTAACAAACCACTAAACATTTCTGGCATAACCGCAAAAATAAAAAAAATCACAGATATTGATACTTCAGGCAGATAACCAGTGAGATATCTGCTGCTGTGACATGAAAGACCGTAAATTGTAAAACAAATCAATAAAGGAGATTGTCACAATGAAGAACAGAATGAGAAAAAAAAATCAATTATTCTTCAAACTTCAGCATTTTACAAAGGCTGGAGAAATTTCAAGCTATTGTCTCTGCATAATCAATCTTTTAACAATGGTTCAACCTAATTGGAAAAGTCTCATAGAGCTAACATGTTAGGAGCTATGTCGAGATAACTATCAAGTCTAAGATATGTTGACACTTGGCATAAAAAGTCTTCCCCCTTTAATTTCCACTTAGAAAATATAAGTTGTTTTTGAATAAAGGGGCATCATTTTAGAAGTTTAGCAGTTGAGACTGAGAGATGATGGCCAGAGAATGAGCAGGCAGAATAGTTGCATTTATGTCAAGGAAATGTAAGGTTTGGGAGTTTTTAACTTGGAGTATAGCTAGTTGAAAAAGATAAACTGCTAAGTTACTATAGACATTGTGAAGTGCAAATATGGCAATCTATTTTGTGCATCATAAAATGCCTGATAAAACACTCAAAATAATTCTGCTGTGCTACTTCTTTACTTCATCTTATTAACAACACTCAATTACCCAAGACAATCTAGGTGTTCCATTTCACTTCCCTTTTTCCTAGTTTACAAATTCTGTCTTCAATTTCTTTTCTCTATAACCAACCATATCTCTTCTCTCTGCTCACTCTTTCCTTTATTTTACCTGCCTTCTACCCATCAGAAGGAAATACAGATTACTATTCAATCAAGGGTCTACAGTGGAAGAAAATGAGTAGTATGATGATCTACAGTCAGAATGGGTTCCATGAATGGGAGCTGGATTGCTTAAAATAAATGTTACAGGGAGCCTAAATGAAGATGGAAAAAAAAAGAAAGAAAGAAAGAAAGAAAGAAAGAAAGAAAGAAAGAAAGAAAGAAAGAGAGAAAGAGAGAAAGAAAGAGAGAAAGAGAGAAAGAAAGAGAGAAAGAGAGAAAGAGAGAGAGAAAGAGAGAGAGAAAGAGAGAGAGAAAGAGAGAGAGAAAGAGAGAAAGAAAGAGAGAGAGAAAGAAAGAAAGAAAGAAAGAAAGAAAGAAAGAAAGAAAGAAAGAAAGAAAGAAAGAAAGAAAGAAAGAAAGAAAGAAAGAAAGAAAGAAAGAAAGAAAGAAAGAAAGAAAGAAAGAAAGAAAGAAAGAAAGAAAGAAAGAAAGAAAGAAAGGCAGGCTAGGGTAGCAACCATACATTGTAAAGTGACTGTATGTGAGTGTGTGCACACTGCATATGAGAGAAAAGATATTCCAAGGCAGAATAAATACAAGCATTTTAAAGTTAGACAAATGGTTGCAGTAAATCTGCCATCAAATAAATACATCAATTCACTGAGAATTTAGGAAAATTTTACTCTTTATTCCATGCAAATAATACAAGTTTATCGAATCCCAACTGGCATTTGCACTTTACAAAAATCACCATTGAAAATAAAACAATTATAGCTATTAAGTGGTAACTTATTCTTCATACATAGCCCTACACTAAACTCCTTGAAATCCAAGGTCATGTCCTTTGATTTTGCATTGTTCTCTGTGCATTTTCATGCACATGAAGGTATTCAAAAATAATGACTGCAGTTACATTTTGATTGAAGAGGACAGGACTGACCTTTGTCAATATGGAAAGCAATGCTGCTTGACTCTTGATGAACTCTTATGTCCCAACTAGGAAGTCGATTCCTCCATCACTTTTCTTTCCTGAGACTCTGGACAACTTTAAAGCTGAGAGTATGGTATGAATTTGATATTGGAAAGTTTGAATTTAGAAAATATTTGGGTTGGTGAGCTCATTAGCTTACCAATAAATACTGAAGGCTTGTTGGTAAGTCTCCAATCACCTCCCCTCCTCTCCCGACCTGCGGGATTCAATAGGCATGGAAGAGGGGCTGGGGATGAGATGAGAGGCTGACATACTTGATGAGAAGCTGCAAAGAAGGAACTTTATTTCCTCTCTGCCTACCTTTAAGTACCTTATGCTGCGCCTGCACTTTGCCTGTTCCGCATGCTTGGACTGTGTGACTTTCTCTGATTGGCCCTAGTGTCTCGTGTGCATCTTTTACTGGCTGCCTGTTAACTATATGCATTTCAAGCTACGCAATAGCCTGCCACAGCCCTGGACACCCTCCCTGCACCTTGGCATGGAGAAGTGGAGGTGGGAACAGCTCACTTTCCAGCAAGTCTCTGGCTAAAACCAGGAACCCACCTCTTGTAACCAACACAGGCCACCCTGTTGTGGTCATTGGTGACAGACTTAAGCAGCAGGTTTGGGGCACAGTTCTCTCTAAGCTTTCCTACCTCTGACTAGTCCAACACTGCAGTGGTCACAGTAAGTCTCCTGCAAAAGATGGCAAGCACTTGTTCCCATGCTATCGTGCCCTTTAAGGTACTGCTATTTGATCTTTCTTCTTTGAGCAGTTCACAGATTTTGCTTGCTGAAAGAGTAACATTTATTTCCACTAATCCTCACCCCAAAGCTAACAATCATAGGGCTGATGAAGGAAAAAAAAGTTCCAATTATAGAACCTTACTTCCACAGCAATAACAGGACACAACACAAATTTAAATAACTAGATTTTTCCATAAATATTTCAATAACTGCTTTACTTTTGACACGTTTTACCCATTTTAAAGATGGACGTTAAATCAAAAGCCATGATAAATTGAAAAAAAAAACACCCGAACACATGATTAGTGAGGAAAATGAGTAGAGTTTGTGATGGTTCTCTGATCTTCAAAGTCTTTGGCGCAAGAAAGACAGGATAGCTTCCTAATTCCATCAACTACTAGCTGATTGCCTGCTATGACAGGGAAAATCTCCCTAGACATAAAACTCTGAGCGACTTTGCAAAAACAGTCCATCAATGAGAAATCACAACAATCTTTGAAGTTTTTTGGTTTTAAGTCTCCTTCCATCTTATTCACCACTCACTGACAGAATAGGACTCAGAACCTCAAAAAACTCTTATCTCCATTTGTTCCTTTATCTCTGATTTCTTTCAAAGATAAACTTCTAAGATAATTTTTAACAAAGGTAAAGGATCAGTAAAGGAACTGAGCCAGTTCAAAATGATTTAAAGATTAAATAGCCTCTTATAACACAGAAAAGGCAACTGCTCAAAGAAGCTTTTTTTTTAAGGAAATAGATTTAATCTCTACTCACTCTAATGTACCACAGTTGGGGAAATTCAGTATTAAAGTGAATATTCTATAGTATACATTTTTAAAAAATATTTAAAGGTGTTTGGGTTTTTTTTTCTATCTGTAATTGAAATAGTACATACCAATGATACATAAACATTGAAGTGAGTTTAATATGTGCATAAGGAAACTCAACTAAATATTTTTATTTATAGATATTTTATATACTCAACTAGTTTTTTTCCTTATAATATTATGTAACTGGTTGATTTTAATTTTCAACTTCATTGTCAAATAGTATCACTAGTTTAATGATGATATTGCTTGACAAATAAATCCCATGAGCATAAAATCAGATCTTGCTTTTATATAGGATGCAGAGATTGTTGTAGTCCTCTAGTACCAAAAAGAATCAATGTCAAAATAATTACTTCTTACAAAAATATGTACCTGCCACAAGCCCTTCTTATCTAAGTCCTAAGGTACTATTCAGTTGTCCTCCAGAAAATGATTCCAAAATTTAAAAGGAAGATGTTCAGGAAAAATGTTGGTTTTCCTTCCACCTCCCCTACTTGAGAGAACCACAGCAAAATGTAATTTTAAGGCCTCTATCCAAAATTAACATGCTAGTTTCTCCTCTGCTTCTTTCACCACTTGTTTTTAAAAAGAAGTTTAAAACTACTACTACTATGATTACAAGGAGATATATTATATTTAGTAGGGACAGACTCATATGCCATGAATTGGCTCAAATTCATGATAAACACAGGATGTGAACAATGAAAGAAAATTTTGCAGCCATAAAAACTTTTGCAATGCTCAAATCTACAACTGATCATTGTATAACTGTGTCTTTGCTAGGAAACTGTGTAGGGCATAGCTACCACACTCATCTGGTTGGCATTCAGATGGCTAAATGCCAGATCAATGAATGACAGTGTTATTCAAAAGTCAGGGTTAAAAGATTTCAAATCTGGGTCTCCAGTGCCCCAACCATTACCCTTCAGCTTCGAAAGAAACCCAGGGTCATTCACATAGGAGTTAACTAATGGAATTTTTCCCAGTCCCAAGTCAGCTTTGTTTAATTAACTTCATCTGACGTGAGCCTCTCACTAAAAATATTAAAATGAGAATAGTGTCACTTTATAAGGCTCACATCTGTACCTCTGAGTTTTGAATGATTGAGTTGGCAAAACATTTCTTTCTAATCTGATTTTTCCCTCATCAATTATCCTGAGTCATTTGAATATCCTTAGGGATGACTGCATCTACTAAATTAGGTCAAAATTTCATAGTCTCTGTTGGCAATCACCAATTTCACTTACAGTTGTCAATAAAAATACCTGATTTATGAATTTAGTATTGATAAAATTAGCCATACAATTTATATTTATTATTTTTACATAAATATATATGTCTTTGGGTCAAAATAATAGCACCTCAAGATGTTGCTATCCTAATCACCAGAACCTGTGAATACGTTACATACAGAAAGGACTCTGCAGATATGGTTAAGGTTAAGGACATGAAAATCGGAAGATTATCCTGGATTGTCAAGGTGGACATAAAGTAATCACATGAGTTATTTAAAGTGGAAAAACATTCCTAGCTTTGGAAACCAGAGAGGTATCTGTGTAGGATTAAGTCTGTACTTGCCAGCTGTGAAAATGGAGGGTGGCCGTGAGCCAAAAATGCATACAGCCCCTAGAAGTTAGAAGAGACAAGGAAGTGAATTCTCCCCTGGAGTCTCCAGAAAGGAATGTAGCCCTGCAGGCATCTTGTTGTTTTAGTCCATGGAGAACTGTGTCAAACTTCTGATCAACAGAGCCATAAGATAATAAATTGGTACCCTTTAAGTCACCAAATTTGCAGTAGACAGTTACAGCAACAGAAGAAAACTAATACATCTTCCTAATTATTATATTGTTACAATCACCCTTTATGAGGGAGAATGTTTAAAGGTTGACAGGAAAAAACATTCCACTTCATCTAGAGAGTGTGGTGCCATGAAAATAAAACCAGCCTGTGCGGATATCCAGTTTCCAGCTCTAGATCTTCCATAAATGAATGTAAAAAAAACTGGCAAAGCTCTTACCATCCCTTACAACTCGAGTTTGTCTCCTGTCACTAGACAAAGAGTTTATTTCCAAGTGCATAATCTTCATATAACTTCTTCTAACTCTCGGATAGTGGCTTGATTTAATTTGACTTTCTAGAGAATCAAAGAGATCCTTTTTCTGCCATATTTGATCATTTTATACTGTGAAGTCTATAGACCTGGTATTTCCATATTTCAGTAAGAACAAGTTTAAGTATCTGTAAAACTTGAAACATTTTTATTACGACAAAAATAAAATGAAAACTCTCTTAAACCAATTTTTTAAAATCACCCTGCCTAAAACTGCATGGAACCACTTCCTGACTCAAGCATGAAAAATCTATAATCTTTATAGTACACTATCCCTAAACTGCTTCTTGTTAAAGTCGGCAGGTGAATTTTTTCATGGATATTTTAAGGGTTCAAAAATGCAGACGTATTTTTTATTACAAAGAGTTACTCAACAGATTAAATTATGTCACCCAAAACATTAATACAACAAAGAGCAAAACCCTGAAATAATATAGCCTAGGATATAAATAGTCTTCTTTCCACAAAGCATTATGAAAATGTTTCAATAAAATGTTTCAAAAAGAGTGTTTCAAACTGTATGAAACCAATATTCAACCTACCATATTCAACCTACCATAATAAAAATTAAATAATATCAAAATTTCTTTCTACCATTCAGGAGCCTTTTATTGATATTAATTAACCAGCAAATGTTCAAACACATAAACAGGATAAGAATTCAAAATAAATAAATTAAAAGTTAAAGCACGTTAGCTTATTTTCAAGGTAGAAAGGGATGAATAAATAAGCACTTGTGATATTTAAGATATAATAGATATCCTCCAAATGCAATTAACTAAATAGTAAATTTTTAACTTTTTTATATACTCTCACAACTCAATTTCTCACGGATTCTTTATAGATTGTTGACTGAAGAATATCATCCATCCAAATAACATAATATCATTCCAATGCAAAGCAATGATAGACAGCAGGTAAATTCCAGAAGAATTTACCTACAAAACACAAGAAACAAAATGCCAGTTTTAATAGACCTCTTTCTAAAAATGGACAATGTAAGCCATTTAGTGACATGTTAAAGGTAGACCATCTGCCGATCTCCTGCACAGAAAAAAAGATCCAGCTACGTAAAGAAATGAGAGCGTTCCCCACCACATCCACTCATTCCTGTTCTTTTCTCTCTTACAAAGGTATCCATTAATTAATTAGAAACTACCTTTACCTGCCACCTCCCATTTAAATACAACACTACATTCTTCACAAACTATTCCGAAATCATCCCTTGGGAATCAAGAAGAGGAAATAAATGTGCGTCTAACACTGTCATATGGACAAAATTCTCAGAATACAGAGAATCAGAAGGAGGCTGGTGAGAAGGCTGGCCTTTACTATTTACTGATGAGGCATACTGTAAGAGAAGTGAAATAGAAAAGTATCTTTTCAAGGGATATATTCACTCAAGGCTCCTCTGTTTGAATGTTGAAAATGGTTCTACAATGTTATTTTCATAAGGCTGAACAGAGCTGGCTTATTCTTAAGAAGTATGGAGATGGAGCAAAGGAAAACTTTTATGAAGCACTAATTACACCAGTCACAATATTAAGAGTGTTATTTTTACTACCAAATTGTGAGATACTTTAAAAAGCATTGAAGGTGTGAAACAAAGGGTTACTAAGGTACTTGAAACTTCTTATGTCTCCCTGTAACTAAATCGTTGTCCTACAATGTACGTTTTAATTTCTTTAGCATGTAAATTCTCAACTTAACTTGGCCCGGCTTTCTGATATGCCTTCCTCATATCATCTTAAGCATTTCAAGTGTTAATATTGTTTAAACTGGATAATACATAAAGTATCAATAAAATACATAATTCACACACTTAAAAATAACCTATCTGCCATGTGACACTTGTCAAAATATTTTGAGACCTCTATATATTTGAAATAATTTGAAATAAAACCTCTACTGTGGTTGCTACTGCTGCTTCCCAGGGAGAGTAGCAGGCATTGCACTGTGCATTCAGTTATTTTTATAAGTGTGCATGCACTCACTCGCACACACACATACACACACAAACACATACTTCAAGTACAAACTGTAAATCCTTTACAGGTAATTGTCTGAAAGGCACCCTACACTGTGATTTCAGTCAACAGTATATGTGTAGTATATCTAGAAAGCAAAAAAAATCCAGACCATTCATTCACCTGAAGCAGAATAATAGATGCATTTAGTAATTCTCTGATATGCAAAACAGGGCACTTACCTTCCATTGCCAGGGCCATCTGAAATCACACTGGAAATCCAGCAACGGGAGAGGGGCTTTATTGTGGGGTGAATCATCCCCACGTAGATGCTCTGAACAACCCCTGTATGCATACTGACATCATCAGAAGAGACTCGGAGGCAGAGGATACTATGGTAACCAAGCAATGTGCTGGGAGACAGAAGCCTTTAATTGCTTTAACAACTTCCTGGGGCTTGAGCTACCAGGCCTGGATTTACTAAGTAGGAAATGAGGGTTGTCACAGAAACGGTGAGTGTGACATAGAGCAAGGGGACTCAGTGAATTCTGAATCTGTTCATGGTGATGTGACTTTTTAATGACAAACATCATTACATGATTACATTAGCAATATTTCCCTCATAGCTGAAGCTCTGAAGAAGTCACAGGTCAATAAATAATGCTCCCAGGTAGCAATAGTATAAGTATTTATAGATGGTTTTCTCATTTAACAAGCATTAATATTATTGCATTACAAACATCCTTTTCCTGGAGGGTGAATACTTGATTCCCTTTCAAAAGAAGCTCACAGCTGTGCCTTGGAGGTCAGCTTACTGATAACATCGAAAACTGATTCTCATATTTACTTTTCCATGAGGTAGCAGCTGCCCATTCCATTTATCTCAGAGCTCCAGAAAAACCTTTCCAATACATCATTTATCCAAAAAAACACCTCTAGCGAAATGCCTAATTATGACACTCAGATAAAATCAGAAGAAATCTGCCAGTCGGGTTCTGCCACACTGTCTTCATGATTAAGTCTTCTCTTCTATCGCAGGTAGAATTCCTCCAACAACCCCAAAATAACACATAATTTAAATTTTCCCTTTGAACTATTTGTCCTTCTCTGTATCTGTCACTCCTGTTCACAGAAATGCAACCCCTTTTAAAAATACCAGCTTAAAAGTAATTGCTTAAAATAACAACGTTTCAATATCAAACTGAGTCTATAATGATATATCATGCTTATTTGATCAGATGCAACACTTTAATAAGGATGCAATTTATCTTCTGTACTACGAAAAGTATTGTTTACTTCTATGTGAATATTGGATTGACATGTTTTTAAACAATACCATGGTCTAATTTTTCCAGTGCAAATACTGTAATTTGTAAAGATGAGCAAGTAACTTGGCAGATACCCTTTAAGATATTCACAACAATAAAAACTGAAGCTTGTCATTCTGTATTGTATACTCATACCTATGCTTTTTCAAAGATACTGTTATTATCTCTATTTCAATTTAGATGAAGTTAAGGCTGCCTTTTAATGTCTCCCTTGTGCGTAAATAGCGTATAAATGTACAGCAATGATACTGTCTACAAAAATAGTAAAATGGAAGACAACAAAACAAATTTACAATCTAGAGGAATGTAGAGAATCTTAAACTAATTAACAAGTTGGGCTTTTCACTACTGCCAATGTTAGGGGAATTCTGAAAGAGGAATAATAAAGTCAACCCTTACCAAAAAAAATAAATAAATACAATTTTCCTTAAGTTAGGTAAATTAAAAAGCTTTCCAATAAAATGGAATCACTCCTATCCTTTCACTTGTTCTTCCTAAGATTCTGAGTTTGAGAACCAAAAATATGCAGTTTACCATGATAAAAAGTGGAAAATAAGTGTGTATGGGACAAATGTTAAAATAAATCTGTTTATCTGAATATATATTGGAAAAGGTCTAGAAGTTACATAATCAATTGCTTAAGTTGTTACTTCTGAAAGTTTAAATTACAGAGTGATAGAGTATTCCAATTTTTAAGTTATATGTTTTTAAACTTAGAAAAATATTTTTCAACCATGGACATGAGTTAGTATTATAATTCCAAAAACAAAAGTTAATCTAAATGTGCTCTGAACTTAGGATCCTGTTTTACAAGCTCTCAGAGAAGGCCTATGACAACTTCAACAGACTAGACCGTAACAAACTAGCCAGATTATTTCAAGGTTGTTTCAAAAAGCTCTTTAAGGGAAATGATCCCCGTGTCTAAATAGAATTAGGATGGAAACCAAATAAAAGTTATCTGGACAACACACACAGAGAGGAGGTTGGAGGAATATCGACTTTCCCAGAGATGTGACAGCCATAATGGAATAGTAAAGATAGTTTAATAGATTAAAGAAAAATGTTTTAAAATACAGTTTTGAAAAGAACACATCCAAAAATAAGACAAAACAAGAGGTCTCTGATTCGATAAAAGGCTGAAGGGAATTTAAAAGCCCACCAGCAGAAACAGAAACCATGTCAGTGAGACAATGGTCTCAGGAAGCCAGAACATGTGCCCTGCTAAATAAAGATGCGTATTTTAAAGACAAGAGTCTAAATTCCCCAACCTGTGTTCCCTAACTCCAGGTCTCATTCAGTTTTTATTCTTCTCTTAATTTACAAACAGCTCATGTGTCATATTCTCATTAATATTCTTTTTACTTTGTCAGGCTACCACATTTTTGACCACTATCACCTCACTGTCTTCTTAAATTAATACCTTCATAGAAATATCACTCCATTCCTTTGATTCCCAAGGATAGCACAGAGTGGGCAGTGGAGTATACATCCACATGAGGCCACTAACAACAGAGCTGGGACAGGAACAGAATCTACCCAATAACAGGACCAGCTCCAGGCCAAGCTCCGGCATTTTCTTGCTACATCGCTGTCTACCTCCCTTCTGCTATCTGTCCCAATCTTCAAAAAATTCACTTTGGATTTCCCAGCACATCCCACGGCTTCACATACATTCAAACAATGTTATAATTTCTCAAACTGAAAGAAAACATAAGTTAGAAGGTGAAATACCCTTTCATAAGGTTACCAAAAAAGACACATATTTAAAAATTTACCTCTTATCTAGTTCCCAGGCATCAACCTTAATCCTTACTTTGAAATTTAGGTTTCAACAAAGCACTGAGTTTAACTTAAAGTAAATTCACATTGGTAAGTGTCAATTCAAAAACAAATGATGGTTAAAAGCCTCTTCTGACAAAATATTTGGCCAGAATTTCTAAAGCCTTCAACAGTCAGCTAGTGTTCAGCTTGCATCCAATCCCAAATCACTTTTTTAGGTATTTATAAAGATGTTTATAAAGCAAAACATCCTTAGTCCTAAAGTTTTGTCTTATAATTTGTGTTGAACTTCCTTCTTGCCCAGATGAGTAGTTTTATTAGCTTGCCTGGTCTTGATACAGTTCTCCCAATTCCAATCAAGCATAGTATAAGTCCTGAGAAATGACAATGGTAGATGGAATTTTATTAATAGCATTTGGGTTCAAGCTTGTTAATTAAAACAAGTTCATATTGATACCTAAGAAGAAATATCACAAGGACTTCTAATGGCAAAAGGGCTCTACCTCCTCATCAACTTTAAATACAGTGAGCAGCCGAATTTCACCCATAAATCTCCTCTCCGTTTCAGCCCCACAACTATCCTTTGGACTTAGATCTTCTCTATCACATAATGCCCTGGTCTCCCAGATTTCAGTAATCACTTAAATCATTCTATGCATCACTTTGTCCTTGATGAGTTTTCACAAAACACTGCCTTGAACACCAGGTTACACAAAACTCCCAAATCCTTAACGGTTCCCCCGTTTGCCACTGAATCAAGTTCAGAGTTCATAGCTGTAATGTAGCCCATTATAGCCAGCCTTACCTCTGGGCATCTTGCACGACAGCAATTCAACAATCTGATACAGTATTATTGATATATTCTGTTCTTTCCTTCCTCAATGTCTTTGATCTTATCTGCTCCTGGAATTCCACACCTCCCTCTCCCCCCTCCCCCCAACACCCTCCTTTTTCATCTCCCTGACAATCCAAACCCTATCAGTCTTCAAAATCCATTCTTTCCATCAGGGATTATTTCCTCTTCAAACTTTCAGTGTTCTATGTCTCAGTAACTACACGTAAAGCATTCTATTGCCTAGTTATTTTCACGTATCTTATTCCCTTTAAAGTTCTGAAAGTTAAAGACAAAGTCTGTATTAACCTTTTATTTATTATATGCACATGCCTTTGTGTTTGGCATTCACTTAATAAATGCTTATTAAATAAATGAACAAAAATGTATAATGTCCTATTTTTTTTTCCATTTTCCAAAGTATTTAACATTAAATTTCCTAATCTTTGAAACAACTAAGTGTTTCAAAGGGAAACCAGGGAATGTAGAAACTGTAATTCCACTATTATAAATGAAAATAAAGAGGCTGAAAACAATACTCTGAATTCTTTTGTCACATAGGTTCCCCGATTCTCCAATATACTAACCACCTTGACATCTAAACTCCTAGTAGCAGCCAGAAAGGAAGTGTGCTCAGATTTCCTCACAGTATATTCACACTGCTTCTGAATAATTAAGGCCAAAATGGCTTTAATTTTTCTTCTGTGCCAATGAGTCATGGTGTAGTCACTCAACATTAATATTCTCAACTCATGAGGCTTGAGAGAAACATCTCTTGTTCCCTATTTCTCTTTCCAGTATCTTCCCACTATCCGAAAAAGGCTGTTTCCTCTGCTCCATCTACCTCCTCAGAGCAACTGGTTCACAAACTCTGGGAAAGTCCCAGACTTTTCTAAACATCAGTTTGCCATTTTCATAAAAGAGAAGAACAATAGTGCCACCTCATGCTGTAGTTATACAGTCAAAGATAATGCATAAAGTGTTGGTATAGCATAAGCACTCAATAAATAGTAGCTATTGTAATTGATAATAAAGAGCAAAACCACAGCTAATCGGATTATATCATCTTCTTTCAAAGGTTTCATATGTATTCCAGAATAGTGTTATAACCAGGTGATGAGTAAGTAGAAATTGACTAAATAAGGACCCCTAAAGAGCTTGAATAATTAAGTAGGGGGAGTTAGGTTTTTTGGGTTTTTGTTTTTTTTTTTTTTTTTTAGTTTACAATAAAGGTGATGGTCTTTTTCAGTTGAAAATCCTACATGTTATGAAAGGGTTCTATAATAGTAATTCTTTTATTTCTCCCACACAAATTTCTGTCCTCTTCTGCAACTAAGCCCAGCAGCATAGCTGGCATGCTTTCCTCAATCCATGTGGCAGACTGAAATTATTCTAAATTCTATCAATGAAGACTTTAAATTTTGTCTTCACCAAAAGATCCAAGACTAGATCCCCATACTGCTACTAAACTGACCAGAGAGTAAATTAATATATTTTCACAAAACTAAAGATGAATTATCATGTCTTTAAAATATTTTTTTAAATAATAAATTTTATTTTTATATTCCCCATACAATTGCAACCCCACCATTCTGACACCAATCCCTCCCCTCCCGCCCCCCACCCCACAAAAAGTGTCTCTGTTTCATAGTTTTTTGTTGATTTTGATTTTCACTTTCTTATAATTATTCATTATCCTGGTACCTTATTTTAGTTTTCTAGATTCCTGCTATGAGTGAGACCATCCAGTATTTTTCTTTTTCTTTTTGGCTTATTTTTCTGAGCATGATCCCTTCCAGCGCCATCCATGTTGCTGCAAATTGCATGTGTTTATCTTTTTTGAATGCTGAGTAATATTCCATGGTATATATGTACCACATCTTCTTGATCCAGTCATCTATCTTTGGGCATTTGGGCTGTTTACAAAGCTCAGCTATTGTAAATAGTGCTGCTATAAACATAGGGGTGCAGGTGTTCTTTGGAATTGATGTTTCTGTGTCCTTTGGGTAAATACCTAGGAGTGGAATTGCTGGATCATATGGAACCTCTATGTTTAGTAGGTCCAGAAATCTCCACACAGCTCTCCATAGTGGTTGAACCAGTTTGCACTCCCACCAACAGTGCAGAAGAGTTCCTTTTCTCCACACCCTCGACAACATTTGTTGTTGCTAGTTTTTTTAATATGTGCCATTCTAACTGGTGTAACATGGTATCTCATGGTAGTTTTGATTTGCATTTCCCTGATGACAAGTGATGTTGAACATTTTTTCATATGTCTGTTGGCCATTTGCATTTCCTCTTCAGAGAAGTTTCTTTTTAGCTCTTCTGCCCATTTTTGACTGGATTATTTTCTTTGTTGTTGTTGAATCTCATCAGCTCTTTGCAGATTTTTGTGATCAGTCCTTTATCATTAGTGTTGGGTGCAAAAATGTTCTCCCAGTTGGTGGGGTTTCTCTTTGTTTTTTTATTGTCTCTTTTGTTGTGCAGAAGCTCTTTAATTTGATGTAGTCCCAGGTGTTTATCTTTGCCTTCACTATCACTGCTTTGGGTGATGTGTCTGTAAAGATATCTTTGATGTGCATATCATGTAGTGTTTCGCCTATATTTCCTTCTATATATTTTATGGTTTCAGGTCTTATGTCTAGTTCTTTAATACATTTTGAGTTGATTTTTGTGAATAGTGTGAAGTAGTGGTCAAGCTTCATTCTTTTGCATGTAGCGACCCAGTTTTCCCAGCACCATTTACTGAATAAACTTTCTTTGCTCCAAAGTATAGTTTTTGCTCCTTTGTCAAAGAGTAGTTGACCATAAATCTGTGGGTTTATTTCTGGATTTTCTATTCAATTCCATTGGTCTGTATGTCTGTTTTTGTTCCCATACCATGCAGTTTTGATGATTATGGCTTTGTAGTATAGATTGAAGTCTGGGAGTGTGATGCCTCCATTTCCTTCTTTTTTTTTCAGGAGAGCTTTGGCTATTCGGGGTTTTTTGTGATTCCATATAAATTTCATCAATAATTGTTCTATTTCTTTGAAGAATGACATTGAAATTTTGATTGGAATAGCATTGAATCTGTATATTGCTTTTGGAAGGATGGCCCTTTTAATAATGTTTATTCTTCCAATCCATGAGCAGGGGATGTCTTTCCATTTCTTTGTGTCTTCTTCTATTTCTTTTAACAGTGTCTTATAGTTTTCTTTGTATAGGTCCTTTACCTCTTTTGTTAGATTTATTCCCAAGTATTTGATTTTTTTTGTTTCAATAATAAAAGGGATGGTATTTTGATTTCTTCTTCTTCAGGTTTACTGTTTGTGTATAGGAAGGCTACTGACTTTTGCGTGTTGATTTTGTATCCTGCCACTTTACTGAACTGATTGATGAGTTGAATTAGTTTTTCTGTGGAGTTTTTGGGGTTCTCTATGCATATTATCATATCATCTGTAAATAGTGATAGTTTGATTTCTTCTTTTCCTATTTGGATTCCTTGGATGTCTTTCTCTTGTCTTATTGCTCTGGCTAGGACTTCCAGTATTATATTGAAAAGCAGTGGTGAGAGTGGACATCCTTGTCTTGTTCCAGATCTTAATGGAATTGCTTTCAGCTTTTCACCATTGAGAATGATACTGGCTGTTGGCTTGTCATAGATGGCCTTTATGATGTTGAGGTATGTTCCTTGTATCCCAAGAATTTCAAGGTCTTTTATCATGAATGCGTGTTGTACTTTGTCGAAAGCTTTCTCAGCAACTATTGATATTATCATATGGTTTTTATATTTCTTTTTGTTAATGTGTTGGATAACGTTGATTGATTTTCGGATGTTAAACCATCCTTGTGTCCCTGGATGACTCCTACTTGGTCGTGGTTAATTATCTTATGGATACATTGTTGGATTCTGATAGCTAAAATTTTATTGAGGACTTTTGCATCAGTCTTCATTAGGGAGATTGGCCTGTAGTTTTCCTTTTTTGTGTTGTCCTTATTCGGTTTTAGTATAGTGTAATGTTGGCTTCATAGAAAGTGTTTGGTATTGTCCCTTCCTTCTCAATTTTTTGGAAGAGTTTGTGAAGGATAGGCACTGATTCGTCTCTGAATGTTTGGTAGAATTCATTTGTAAATCCATCAGGTCCTGGGCTTTTGTTTTTGGGGAGGTTTTTGATTACCATTTCAATTTTGCTGCTTGTAATTGGTCTGTTTAGGTGTTCTATTTCGTCTTTATCTAGCTTTGGATGATTGTAGAGTTGCAGGAATTTGTCCATCTCCTCTAGATTGTTGAACTTGTTTCCATATAACTGGTCATAGTAGTTACTGATTATTCTTTTGATTTCTGCTGTGTCCGTTGGGATTTCTCCTCTTTCATTTATGATCCTGTGTATTTGTGCTTCCTCCCTTTTTTCCTTTGTGAGCCTGGCTAGGGGTTTGTCTATTTTATTGATTTTTTCAAAGAACCAGCTCTTGGTTTCATTGATCTTTTGGATTGTTTTTTTAGTTTCAATTTCATTTATTTCTGCTTTGGTTTTTATTATTTCTTTTCTTCTACTGGTTTTGGGTTTTTTTGTTGTTCTTTTTCTAGATCTTTGAGCTTTCAGATTAGGTTGTTTCTTTGAGTTCTTTCTTGTTTCTTGATGTGAGCTTGTATTGCTATATATTTTCCTTTTATTACTCCTTTTGCTGCATCCCATACATTTAGGATATTGGTGTCCTCCTTGTCATTCAATTCAAAGAATTTTTCAATTTCTTCATTGATCTCCTCATAGTCCAGTGGTCTTCCAGTAGTGTGATTTTTAATCTCCATGCGGTAGGAAAGTTCCTTGCCTTCTTTTTATGGTTTATTTCTAGTTTGATGTCTTTATGGTCAGAAAAGATGGTTGATATGATTTCAATCTTTGTGTATCTGTTGATGTTTGTCTTGTGCCCCAGTATGTGATGAATCCTGGAGAATGATCCGTGTGCGCTTGAGAAAAAGGTGTACTCCGTTTTTGCGGGGTTTAGTGTTCTATAGATGTCTGTTAAACCCAAATGCTCTAGGTCCTTATTTAGAGCTTTAGTTTCTTTACTTATTTTTTTGTCTTGTTTATCTATCCATTGTTGATAGTGGTGTGTTGAAGTCTCCCACTACGTATGTGTTTTCTCTGATGTCTGTTTTCAGAGAGGACAACAGTTGTCTGATATAATTTGGTGCTCCTTCGTTTGGTGAGTATATGTTAATGAGTGTTATTTCTTCCTGATGTATTGTCCCCTTGATCATAATGTAGTGACCATTGGGGTCTCTTTTCATTTTTTTGAGTTTGAAGTCTGTTTTATCTGATATTAGTATAGTTGTTCCTGCTTTCTTTTTTGGTCCATTTGCTTGTAGGATTGTTTTCCACCCTTTAACTTTGAGCCTATTTTTATCTTTTGTAGCTAAATGTGTTTCCTGGAGACAGCAAAAGGATGGGTTTTGTTTCTTAATCCAGGCTGCAACTCTGTGTCTTTTTATTGAAGAGTTTAGTCCATTTACATTTAGAGTTAATATTGATATGTTAGCATCTGTATTTGCCATTGTGTTTGTCTTTCCTTTGATTTTATTTATTTATTCTTTTAATAACTTTTTTTTTTGGCCTTCTTTTGTTGTTATTCATCCCTCTGCGGTTCTTGCTTTAGGATTCCTTGTTGTATTTTTTGGAGTGGGGGTTTAGTCGTAATGAAATTCCAGAGTTTCTGTTTGTCTGGGAAGGTCCTTATTCTTTCTTCATAGAGAATGGAGAGCTGTGCGGGATAGAGTATTCTTGGTTGGCATTTGTTTTCTTGGAGTCTGTTGACTATGTCCCTCCACTCTCTCCTTGCCCGTAGTGTTTCTTCAGAGAAGTCTGATGTCAGCCTGATTGGTTTTCCTTTGAATGTTATCTGTTTCTTCCCTCTTGTCAGCTTCATTATTTTTTCCTTGTCCTGGATTCTTGGGAGCTTTACTATTATGTGTCTTGCTGTATTTTTCCTTTTGTCATGGAAGTTTGGTGATCTTCTTGTTTCTTGTATATCAATTTTCAGCTCCTTTTTCGCGTTTGTGAAATTCTCTTCAATTATCTCCTGGAATATTTTCTCTGTTCCTACAGCTCTCTCCTCTCCTTCTGGAATTCCTATAACTCTTATATTTCCTTTCCTCATGGAGTCAGATAGTTCCCGAAGTCTTTCTTCGTTCTTTTTCCTTCGTACTTCTCTTTCCTTTTCTGTTTTGGTTCTTTTTAGTTCTGTGTCTTCAAGAGTACTTATTCGTTCTTCCATTTCATGTATTCTGCTTTCATTGCTTTTCCCAGAGTTCTTTAGTTCCTCCATTAATTCTTTGATCTCCTGTATTTCTTTTGCTTCCCTCTTTAGGGACTCAATTTCATTCTTCTGATCTTTGATTATTTTTCTCATATCATTGTTTTCCTTTATGACTTCTGTCACTTTTTTAATCATGGCAATTTTAAATTCTCTTTCTGGAAGTCTCAGAAGTTCTTCTAAGTTACTGTCGTTGTAATCTTGGGGGTGGTTTTCTTTTTGTGGTGTGCTTTTTTCCTGAGGAGTTTTTAGGTTGCGTGTGGTTCTTCTACTCCCTACTGTCTGTTTTCTAATTTGTCATATGCATTGGGACACTGTGTGGCTCGGACTGGACGGCGGCATCTTGGGTGAACTTCTCCGCTCCCCTCTGGTTCCTCCAGGAGCCATCTCTGGCTTCTGAGGGAGCTTTCTGCTGGTTTCAGGCAGTCTTTACTGAAGAAATGTCCCTGTTCTAAAATGGCGATGCGGGACTCAGTCCCTGCGCATCCGGTCTCAGGCACGCTTTTCTGCGCTCCCGGTCTGCCCCGGTCGTGGGTGCCTGTTCCCTCTGTGGGCTCAGACTGCTGGTCGGAAGGGGCCTGGCTTGGGCTAACTTCCTAGCTGGCCACTGTCTCCTCCAGGAGACTTCTGCCCTTTTCAAGCAGTCTTAAGTAATTTCCCTGTTCTATGGGGTGTTAGTGACTTTTTTTTTCTGGTCGTTAGGTGGCACCAGAGATCTCTCCTATTGTCATTGGTGGCTGTTTTTCGCCCTCCCCACCCCGTGTGACAGGGAACAGAGCAGGAATGGTAGGGTAAACCTCAATGATTTGGGGTGCTGTGTCTGCCTTGTGCCCCACCGTCGTGGAGAACCCATGCCCCGAATTTCGTGCCCTGGGTCTCAGTACCAAAGCCCTCAGTTCCAGGACACAGGCTGTAGCCCAGTTCAGTAGCGCGGGAATGGCGCCTTTTGCACCCACTCCCGTGACTGGGCGCCTGGTTCCTGCTTACTCAGTGAGGGACTTTCACCTCAGTGAGGGCCTCTGCGCATCTCCCCGCAAGCCTAGGTCGCAGGCGCGGGGACCTAGGCAGCCATGATCCCTATCCGCGTTTGCTTTTCAAGCGTGCCAAACGCCCAGCTTTTCGCTTACCGGCCGGCTGGGGCTGTGTGTGGGTCTCCACAGTCTGTTGTTCTCTAATGGCACCTGGAGCCGTTCTCTCACCGCTGCGGCAAATCCTGCAGGGTTCTCCACAGCTCCTGTTCATGGGGTGTGGTGGCTGCAATAGTTCCTTTCCACGCACAGTCCTGCTTGATGTGTAGTTTGTTCTTGTTGGTCGCTTTAGTTTGTTGTTTTCCTCCTTTCTGTTGGTGTTTTAGTTTGTTGTTTTCCTCCTTTCTATTGGTCGGAGAGTGCCTACTCTATGGGTGGGGGAGGGGAGCAGGGTTCTGTGATTTCCTCCCTTCTAGTCCTCTTTTATGGCAACTTTCTTCTTTGGGTAGTTTGCTGGAGTTGTCTGTTTATCTTCCATGTCCCAGTTCTCACTGAGACCAGTCGCTTTTCCTCCCTATTAACTTTTTTTAATGGGAGATCTCACTCGCATCATCTCCTCGCCGCCATGTTGCTCCGCCGCCGCCATGTTGCTCCGCCCCCCCATGTCTTTAATATTTTTACCCTACTAGTCAAAGGAATTATAGATGACAATTTACTCT
The DNA here is from genome assembly GCF_964194135.1 of Talpa europaea. Classification (NCBI taxonomy): domain Eukaryota; kingdom Metazoa; phylum Chordata; class Mammalia; order Eulipotyphla; family Talpidae; genus Talpa; species Talpa europaea. The sequence goes on along the minus strand of NC_140071.1, from coordinate 61,570,900 downwards.
AATACCAAAAATGTATTGTAATATTTCATGATTCTAATTTTGGCTACAATTCCTAGAGGAGGAGCTGGATTAAGTTCCAATATACTTTTTCTGAAGAAGTCAGTTTAAGATATTTCCATGTTAGGCTCTCAATTATTAGAACTTTAAAAATATCTTTCCCCTAGGATATAATAAAGAAATTCAAGGGAAATGTAGAGCATCTGTCTGAATCTAAGCACAAATATTGTTTTCATGAAATAAAAGGAAGAGCAGTTAAAGATGATGCCTACAGCCTAAGAAGACCAAGAAAATTTGAAAAGGAATGCCAGCAGGATGTGGGTTATAAAGCTTCTGAGTGAAATCCTTTTGGGCAAGGGTCTCGCAAAGGGCATCCAGACAGGACTCTGCATGTGTGTGTTTGGATTTAAATTAACCACTCAGTCAGTTCCACAATGCCATGATTCTTTAGTTTAGCTGATTAAGGCAGGTTTACCAACAGTTACCCAATGATGCCAATGGCTTCTGAAAGGTCAAATGCAACAACATACACCAAATGTCCCAGACTGAACAGAACCAATAACAACTTCTTCAATAAACTACCAGGGGTGACTTATTGTGCAGTAGAGTACCCCATTTTAATCAATTGGGTTTTTTTCTTCTTTTCTCTCTTCCCCAGAAGCTGAAACACATTTCCATAGTTTAATGATATACATTACAAACTGCCTGCTTTATTCCACAGTGTATCTGGTTAAAATAATATAAATAGCGCAGCTTCAACAGCACATTTTGCATGGGGGTGTGGGGAAAAAGGAAAAAAGACATGGAGGTGGAACTATTCTAGTCCGGGGTCAAGTGCAACCAATGCATCATCTGTGTTATTAACACAAACTCACAAAAGGAAAGCTATAGCTGTAATCATTGTCAAATAATAAATGCTGGGAAAAATGGCATGGATATAAAAGGACCCACATCAGAAGGAAAATTCCATCTGGGTTCAAAACCAGGGATTCCAGCCCTTTGGGAGCTTCTTGAAAATCCGGTGTTTTGTTGTTTTTCTCAAGCAGTAAGGGATTGAATACATTCTTGTAAAATATTAATTATGCATGTCTTGGGGCACTGAGTTTAAAAGGAAAAGGGAAGAGAAGATAAGCCAAGGACATGAGTGTATAAAACGATCAGGGTAGGCTCATGTCTGACGATGCTATAGCAACAAGAACTGCAGGCCCAGGACGCAAAGGAAGTTCCAGTACTCAACACACACCCCTCCCTCTCACTAATGCCCCTGATCTTTAATTGTGGGAAAGGAAGCATTGTTGCAGAGTGCTTTAGAGCACAGCTATGGGTATAAATTCCAGCTCAGTTACTTCCCAATCTGTGGTTTCAAGCAAGTTACTAAAGTTCTCTGTCCTCAATTTTATAACAGATAAAATTAAGGAAAGAATCCTCACATCTGTAAAAATGGTTGAATGCAGATCTGAGTCAGGCACTATTTCAAGTATTGGGGATATACGTTGATATATACATATATATACATTTGACATATATGTTGTGTTGAAAAAGACACATAAGTCCACTGCCCTCAAAAAGCTTTCATTCTAGGTTGGAATATAACATACAAAACAAATATACAACATAACTTGATATATATGGAAAAGGGACCTGAAGAAATGTATTGCCGGATGATACGATGACTTAATACTGTTGTCAGAGAAAAATCCCAAACTGAGAAGTAAAGACAATTGAATAAAGATAAAACAAGGTGTGTAAAACAAAAGGAAAGTTTAGGATGTTCAAGGAACACGAAGAAGGCTGGATGGCAAGAGAACAATGAGCAGAGAGCAGTGAGCAGTAGGTTTAGACACCTATTAGATAATAACTTGAAGAAATCAAGTAGAAATGAAAGCATAATGATGCTTGGGGTGGAGGACAAAGTTGGAAATAGAAATTTGGGAGACACCTACTTAACAAAAATCACTGTAAAACAGTCAGCATATAATGCCTGGTCATTATGACCATGGATAACCAGTCTCTCATCCCCACTTCTCCAAGTAACTTAATTGATAGTTGTATTCTGGAGTAAAACAGAAGAAGAGGAGTGGGGTTGGATTAGCTCAGGAAGAACAAAACAGCAGGAGCTTTCTGGAATTCTGTGTTAAGTAGGATTCTGACGTGAAATATGAACCTGAAATTATGTGTTTAATTATATGCAAAATATATAAATCATAATGATTTCCAAGGCTCTGGAATTGGCAGTTTTAGTCATTAATAGTGTTGTTTTTCATTAATTTTGGTACTTATTTCTCTTAATCATTCCATAAAACAGATACCATTACTATCCACATTTTGTCGATAAGAAATTTGAGGCTTAGAAAGAATAATGTACTTGCTCAAAGTGACCAGTCTTCAAATAGTTAAAACTGAGAATCAAATCTGAGTGTCTATTATTCCTGAGATCATGTTCCCAAGCACTTTGATATACACATGTAAATTTGCTAAATAAGCTCCTTATTTGTATTTCCCTAACTTCACTTCAAGGGTCTTTCAGCTGAGCATAGCACATCTGGCTCCAGTATGGAATGTCTTGTGCAATCATTACTGTAGTTCTGGCATGTTCTCTGGTTTCCAAATTCACACGTCATATTCTGAAGAAAGCATTCAGGCAGAATTCTTTTCTGTATTGATGTTAGTAGAAAACATCCTACTTGTTAAAATGCCAAATCCTATTTGATTTAGTGATTAGGTAACCTTGTAAGCAAGATGACTTAATTTTAGCAACTGTCAGAATTCCAAGTTATTTTAGCAATTACCTACCTATTTGCCATCTACCCTATTATTCGGTTGATAACTTCTCACATCGTGGCATTTAAAAATACACATACGGGCCTCCCTGGTGGTGCAGCGAGTTGAGCACTGTGCTGTGAAGCTGTCAGCAGCCTCTGAAGCACCTGTTCGATCCCAACCAGCCAGGGAGAGACCCACATGATGCAGCAGACCTTTCCTGTCTCGCCCGCTGCTCCCCTGGGCAGTGTATTTCGGTCAGTCTCCCTGTTCTGTTCCCCACTCTGTTTCAGGTGAATCCTCTCAGCCTCCCGTGCCTCTGGCCTGTACCCCAGCTCTTGTATAAAAATAAAATTTAAAAAAATCTTTAAAAAAAGAAGTTTAAAAATAACATACTCTTTATCAAATTAAGTAACTGCCATGGCTGTTATTTTTGCCTCATCCACACAATAGCAGACTAATATACTTTGACTAAAGAAGAGGAATTTTTAGGATTTATTTTTTTTCTGATTTTTATACCTTTATTTTTTATATTTTATATATTTTTTAACATCATTTTTTTATTTTTGTACAATGTATGCATTTTCTTATTTTTTTTATTTTTTTTTTTGGTTTAGAGGTTCAGAACATTTATTTTTTTTTTTATAAATTTTATTGTTATATTCCCCATACAATTGCAGCCCCCCCTTTCTGACCCCAATCCCTCCCCTCCCGCCCCCGCCCCCCTAAAAGTGTCTCTGGTTCATAGTTTTTTGTTGATTTTGATTTTCACTTTCTTATAGTTATTCATTTTCCTGGTCCCTTATTTAAGTTTTCTAGATTCCTGCTATGAGTGAGACCATCCGGTATTTTTCTTTTTCTTTTTGGCTTATTTCGCTGAGCATGATCCCTTCCAGCGCCATCCATGTTGCTGCAAATTGCATGTGTTTATCTTTTTTGAATGCTGAGTAATATTCCATGGTATATATGTACCACATCTTCTTGATCCAGTCATCTATTTTTGGGCATTTGGGTTGTTTCCAAAGCTTAGCTATTGTAAACAGTGCTGCTATAAACATAGGGGAGCAGGTGTTCTTTGGAATTGATGTTTCTGTGTCCTTTGGGTAAATACCTAGGAGTGGAATTGCTGGATCATATGGAAGCTCTATGTTTAGTAGGTCCAGAAATCTCCACACAGCTCTACACAGTGGTTGAACAAGTTTGCACTCCCACCAACAGTGCAGAAGAGTTCCTTTTTCTCCACACCCTCGCCAGCATTTGTTGTTGCTAGTTTTTTTAATATGTGCCATTCTCACTGGTGTAAGATGGTATCTCATGGTAGTTTTGATTTGCATTTCCCTGATGGCAAGTGATGTTGAACATTTTTTCATATGCCTGTTGGCCATTTGCATTTCCTCTTCAGAGAAGTTTCTTTTTAGCTCTTCTGCCCATTTTTGACTGGATTATTTTCTTTGTTGTTGTTGAGTCTCATCAGCTCTTTGCAGATTTTTGTGATCAGTCCTTTATCATTAGTGTTGGGTGCAAAAATGTTCTCCCAGTTGGTGGGGTTTCTCTTTGTTTTTGTTATTGTCTCTTTTGCTGTGCAGAAGCTCTTTAATTTGATGTAGTCCCAGCAGTTTATCTTTGCCTTCACTATCACTGCTTTGGGTGATGTGTCTGTAAAGATGTCTTTGATGTGCAGATCACGTAGTGTTTCGCCTATATTTCCTTCTATATATTTTATGGTTTCAGGTCTTATGTCTAGTTCTTTAATCCATTTTGAGTTGATTTTTGTGTATGGAGTGAGGTAGTGGTCAAGCTTCATTCTTTTGCATGTAGCGACCCAGTTTTCCCAGCACCATTTATTGAACAAACTTTCTTTGCTCCAATGCATATTCTTTGCTCCTTTGTCAAAGATTAGTTGACCATAAATCTGTGGGTTTATTTCTGGATTTTCTATTCGATTCCATTGGTCTGTATGTCTGTTCTTGTTCCAATACCATGCAGTTTTGATGATTATGGCTTTGTAGTATAGTTTGAAGTCTGGGAGTGTAATGCCTCCATTCCCTTCTTTTTTTTTTCAGGAGAGCTTTGGCTATTCGGGGTTTTTGTGATTCCATATGAATTTCATCAATAATTGTTCTATTTCTTTGAAGAATGACATTGAAATTTTGATTGGAATAGCATTGAATCTGTATATTGCTTTTGGAAGGATGGCCATTTTAATAATGTTTATTCTTCCAATCCACGAGCAGGGGATGTCTCTCCATTTCTTTGTGTCTTCTTCTATTTCTTTTAACAGTGTTTTATAGTTTTCTTTGTATAGGTCCTTTACCTCTTTTGTTAGATTTATTCCCAAATATTTGATTTTTTTTGTTTCAATAACAAAAGGGATGGTTTTTTTGATTTCTTCTTCTTCAGACTTATTGTTTGTGTATAGGAAGGCTACTGACTTTTGCATGTTGATTTTGTATCCTGCCACTTTACTGAACTGATTGATGAGTTGAATTAGCTTTTCTGTGGAGTTTTTGGGGTTCTCTATGTATAATATCATATCATCTGCAAATAGTGATAGTTTGACTTCTTCTTTTCCTATTTGGATTCCTTGGATGTCTTTCTCTTGTCTTATTGCCCTGGCTAGGACTTCCAGTATTATATTGAAAAGCAGTGGTGAGAGTGGACATCCTTGTCTTGTTCCAGATCTTAATGGAATTGCTTTCAGCTTTTCACCATTGAGAATGATACTGGCTGTTGGCTTGTCATAGATGGCCTTTATGATGTTGAGGTATGTTCCTTGTATCCCAAGAATTTCAAGGGCTTTTATCATGAATGGGTGTTGCACTTTGTCGAAAGCTTTCTCAGCATCTATTGATATTATCATATGGTTTTTATATTTCTTTTGTTGATGTGTTGGATAACGTTGATTGATTTTCGGATGTTAAACCATCCTTGTGCCCCTGGAATGAATCCTACTTGGTCGTGGTTAATTATCTTATGGATACATTGTTGGATTCTGATGGCTAAAATTTTATTGAGGATTTTTGAATCAGTGTTCATTAGGGAGATTGGCCTGTAGTTTTCCTTTTTTGTGTTGTCCTTGTTCGGTTTTGGTATTAGTGTAATGTTGGCTTCATAGAACGTGTTTGGTATTGTCCCTTCCTTCTCAATTTTTTGGAAGAGTTTGTGAAGGATAGGCACTAATTCGTCTCTGAATGTTTGGTAGAATTCATTTGTAAATCCATCAGGTCCTGGGCTTTTGTTTTTGGGGAGGTTTTTGATTAAAATTTCAATTTCGCTGCTTGTAATTGGTCTGCTTAGGTGTTCTATTTCTTCTTTATCTAGCTTTGGGTGATTGTAGAGTTGTAGGAATTTGTCCATCTCCTCTAGATTATTAAACTTGTTTCCATATAACTGTTCATAGTAGTTACTGATTATTCTTTTGATTTCTGCTGTGTCCGTTGTGATTTCTCCTCTTTCATTGATGATCCTGTTTATTTGTGCTTTCTCCCTTTTTTCCTTTGTGAGCCTGGCTAGGGGTTTGTCTATTTTATTGATTTTTTCAAAGAACCAGCTCTTGGTTTCATTGATCTTTTGGATTGTTTTTTTAGTTTCAATTTCATTTATTTCTGCTTTGGTTTTTATTATTTCTTTTCTTCTACTGGTTTTGGGGTTTTTTTGTTGTTCTTTTTCTAGATCTTTGAGCTTCGAGATTAGGTTGTTTCTTTGAGTTCTTTCTTGTTTCTTGATGTGAGCTTCTATTGCTATATATTTTCCTCTTATTACTGCTTTTGCTGCATCCCATACATTTAGGATATTGGTGTCCTCCTTGTCGTTCAATTCAAAAAATTTTTTAATTTCTTCTTTGATCTCCTCATTAGTCCAGTGGTCTTCCAGTAGTGTGGTTTTTAATCTCCATGAGGTAGGAAAGTTCCTTGCCTTCTTTTTATGGTTTATTTCTAGTTTGATGCCTTCATGGTCAGAAAAGATGGTTGATATGATTTCAATCTTGGTGTATCTGTTGATGTTTGTCTTGTGCCCCAGTATGTGATCGATCCTGGAGAATGATCCGTGTGCGCTTGAGAAAAATGTGTACTCCGTTTTTTTGGGGTTTAGTGTTCTATAGATGTCTGTTAAGCCCAATTGCTCCTGGTCCTTATTTAGAGCTTTGGTTTCTTTACTTATTTTTTGTCTTGTTGATCTATCCATTGTTGATAGTGGTGTGTTGAAGTCTCCCACTACGTATGTGTTTTCTCTGATGTCTGTTTTCAGAGAGGACAACAGTTGTCTGATATATTTTGGTGCTCCTTCGTTTGGTGAGTATATGTTAATGAGTGTTATTTCTTCTTGAAGTATTGTCCCCTTGATCATAATGTAGTGACCATTGGGGTCTCTTTTTATCTTTTTGAGTTTGAAATCTGTTTTATCTGATATAAGTATAGCTGTTCCTGCTTTCTTTTTTGGTCCATTTGCTTGTAGGATTGTTTTCCATCCTTTAACTTTGAGCCTATTTTTATCTTTTGTAGCTAAATGTGTTTCCTGGAGACAGCAAAAGGTTGGGTTTTGTTTCTTAATCCAGGCTGCAACTCTGTGTCTTTTTATTGAAGAGTTTAGTCCATTTACATTTAGAGTTAATATTGATATGTTAACATCTGTATTTGCCGTTGTGTTTGTCTTTCCTTTGATTTTATTTATTTATTCTTTTAATAACTTTTTTTTTTTTTGGCCTTCTTTCATTGTTATTCGTCCCTCTGAGGTTCTGGCTTTAGGACTCCTTGTAGTATTTTTGGAGTGGGGGTTTAGTTGCAATGAAATTCCGGAGTTTCTGCTTGTCTGGGAAGGTCCATATTCTTTCTTCAAAGAGGAAGGAGAGCTTTGCGGGATAGAGTATTCTTGGTTGGCATCTGTTTTCTTGGAGTCTGTTGACTATGTCCCTCACTCTCTCCTTGCCCGTAGTGTTTCTTCGGAGAAGTCTGATGTCAGCCTGATTGGCTTTCCTTTGAATGTTATCTGTTTCTTCCCTCTTGCCAGCTTCATTATTTTTTCCTTGTCCTGGATTCTTGGGAGCTTTACTATTATGTGTCTTGCTGTATTTTTTCTTTCGTCGTGGAAGTTTGGTGTTCTTCTTGCTTCTTTTATATCAATTTTCAGCTCCTTCTTCACATTTGGGAAGTTCTCTTCAATTATCTCTTTGAATATTTTCTCTGTTCCTACTTCTTTCTCCTCTCCTTCTGGTATTCCTATAACTCTTATATTTCCTTTCCTCATGGAGTCGGATAGTTCCCGAAGTCTTTCTTCATTCTTTTTCCTTCGTACTTCTCTTTCCTTTTCTGTTTTGGTTCTTTTTATTTCTGTGTCTTCAAGAGCACTTATTCGTTCTTCCATTTCATCAATTCTGCTTTCATTGCTTTTCCCAGAATTCTTTAGTTCTTCCACTAATTCTTTGATCTCCTGCATTTCTTTTACTTCCCTCTTTAGGGACTCAATTTCATTCTTCTGATCGTTGATTATTTTTCCCTTATCATTGTTTTCCTTTATGACTTCTGTCAGTTTTTTAATCACGGCAATTTTAAATTCTCTTTCTGGAAGGCTCAGAAGTTCTTCCAAGTTACTGTCGTTGCAATCTGGGGGCTGGTTTTCTTTTTGTGGTGTGCTTTTTCTCTGGAGAGTTGCTAGGTTGCGTGTGGTTCTTCTCCTCCCTACTGTCTGTTTTCTAATTTGCCGTATGCGTTGGGACACTGTGTTGTTGGGACTGGCCGGCACCTTGGGTGGGCTTCTCTTCTCCCCTCTGGTTCCTCCAGGAGTCATCTGTCAGTTTCAAGCAGTCTTTATTGGAGAAAGGTCCCTGTCCTAAAATGTCGATGTGGGGACACACTCCCCTGTGCGCCTGGTCTGCCCCGGCGGTGGGTTCCTGCTCCCCCTCTGGGCTTGGACTGCAGGCCAGAGGGGGTCTGGCGTGGGCGAACATCCCCCGCTCACCTCTGGCTCCTGAGGAAGCCTTCTGCAGGTAGTCTTTACTGAAGAAATGTCCCTGTTCTAAAATGGTGATGTGGGACACACTCCCTGCGCGTCCGGTGTCAGGCACACTCTTCTGCGTGCCTGGTCTGCCCTGGCTGTGGGTGCTCGCTCTCCCTGTGGGCTCAGACTACTTGTTCGGAAGGGGCCGGGTGTGGGCTAACTCCCCAGCTGGCCACTAGCTCCTTCAGGAGCCTGTGCTGGCTACAAGTCGCTAGGTGGCGCCAAAGATCTCTCCTAGAGCCCTTAGGGAGCTGATTTTCCACCCCGTGGGACAGGGAGCAAAGCGGGGATGGTAGGGTACACCTCAACGGCTTTGGGGTGCTGTGTCTGCCTTGTGCCCCACCGTCGTGGGGAACCCACGCCCCTAATTTCGTGCCCCGGATCTCAGTTCCAAAGCCCTCAGTTCCAGGACGCGGGCTGTAGCCCAGTTCAGTGGCGCGGGAATGGCGCCTTTTGCACCGCTCCCGTGCCTGGGCGCCTGGTTCCTGCTTACTCAGGGAGGGACCTTCACCTCAGTGAGGACCTCCGTGCGTCTCCCCGCAAGCCTAGGTCGTCTCCCAAGCCTAGGTCGCAGGCGCGGGGACCTGGGCAGCTGAGATCCTGGTCTGCACTTGCTTTTCAAGCGCGCCGTGCGCGCCGCTATCCGCGCAAGCTTACTGGCAGCCCGGGCTGTGTGCGAGTCTCCCGGGGTCTTTGTTCTTCTCTAATGGTGCCCGGAGCCGTTCGCTCACCGCTGCGGTGAATCCTGCAGGGTTCGCTTCAGCTCCCGTTCAAGGGGTGTGGTGGCTGCAATAGTTCCTTTCCACTCACAGTCCCGCTTGCTGCGTCCGTTTTTCTTGTTGGCCGTTTTGGTTTGTTGTTTCCCTCCTCTCTGCCGGTCGGAGAGTGCCGCCTCTGTGGGCGGGGGAGGGGAGCAGGGTTCTGCGCTTCCCTCCCTTCTGGTCCTCTTTTATGGCAACTTTCTTCTTCGGGTAGTTTGCTGGCGTCACCCGTTTATCTTCCGTGTCCCAGTTCTCACTGGGACTTGCCGCTTTTCCTCCCTATTAACTTTTTTTAATGGGAGATCTTACTGGCAGCGTCTCCTCGCCACCATGTTGCTCCGCCCCTCGAATTTTTAGGATTTAATCCTAAGGAATAGGAATATTCATTCTAGGGCAGTTAGAAATACAAAAACTCTTGTTTATAACATAGACACAAAACGTAAAATATATTTAACCCTGTAATACCATGTCTTTTTCCTTTCACCCCAATGCTTTCTTATCCACTTATTTTTTGTGAGAAGGCTTCTTAAAAGGAAGAAAATATGCTATATACTACACTGATGTGATTCTAGCACACTAATGAGAATTTGAATTTTATTAGCGAGAGCCATAGGCAAGAGCAATAATTCCTATGAAAGTGCTTCGTTTTATTCATGATCCCACGCTGGTTTAAGAAAAAAGCTAACTTCAAAGCATTATTGAAAGATGATTAACTCTGAAGCCACAAATGAGAATCACAGGCTACTTTGACTTGGAAGAATGTTTAGGACCTACATTTAAAGAAAAGACATCTACAATGTAAGTTCAACCACTAAAGAAATCCAATAATAAATTTATTTTGCATCTTTAAAACCAGGTATTACCTAAGGAAACAAACAAAATTAGAACTCAGCCTCAGGAATTAAGTCTTAAATACAAAATACACAACCATACAATTACCATACAATTTAGTGGCAAATGCCAACTCTGATATGTTCAATACTGGAAATAGAATTCCTTATATTATAATTTTCTTCCAATCACCTACTCCATAAGGTACTTTGGGCATTGATCAAGTTACCCACACATCTGTAAAAATTCAACTAAATTTAAATAAGAATGCTATTCAATGTATGAACTATGTGGCACATAATTGCAAAGACTCCAGGTGCATAAAAACTTATGCCAGTACTTAATTTGAAGCTAACATTAACAGTGACCTACGATTGCTAATCTTAGAGATTCTAAGCATTTATATAATGTATGTCATAGTTTATTCTCATATGAAAATTGTTTATTCTCATACAAAAATCTCATACTAAAGTATTACTTAAAGTTTGTACAAAATAGACCATAGGTATATTGCATAAATTTCAAGAGAAAATGGAAATTACTAAAAAGAAGTGAATGGATTAAAATATGTGACTTTTCACTAAAAAGGCCCCCAAATGTGGGAAAGGTAGAAGGCTGATAAGTGTGTATTTTAAATGATTGTTGTAAATATATAAACATTAAAACTGATACTATTTATTGAAATACTTATTTTACAGGTCTGATTTATTTAAATAATATTAAATGCTGTGACATTACAATTTTCTCTTCTCTCTCCTAAATCTCTATCAATTACAACTTGGAAAAATATGTAAGGCAGGACCTCCCCGGTGGCGCAGCGGTTGAGCGCTGGGTTGTGAAGCTGCCCGTGGCCTCTGCGGCGCCGGTTCGATCCCTGGCTGCTCCCCTGACACCAGAGGAGGGTCCCACATGGCGAGCAGACCTCTCCTGCCGCCCGCTGCTCTCCTCAGCAGTGTACTTCGGTCCTTCTGCCTGCTTTGCTCCCCGCTCTGGCTCTGGTGAATTCTCTCACCCTCCTGCGCTTCTGACTGTACCCAGTGCATGTATAAACAAAAAACAAACAAACAAACAAATAAATAAATAAAACATGCCTCTATAAAAAAAATATGTAAGGCAATTTCAAGAAGTTACTGTGATTCATTATGCAAGATGAAAATGCAGTTTTTTTAAAAAAAAAACTGTCTGACATTCAATTCTATACACTGCTACAGCAGATCATAAGCCATTAGCCACCTGCAGAAAAAACATAGTAAAAAATAAAATGTCCTTCAAAATTATTTTGCATATACTTTTCTCAATGTAAAATGAGTGAGGTTATATTCTAAATGTTTTAAAATGTAATACCTCAAAAAGAAATACATTCACCATGCCAGAAATTAATTGAAAAGTGAGATTTAGTAATAGCCACATAATTCAGAACATTCAAGTTGGATAAAGCAAGCAGCATATCTATTATGAGAGAAATGATCACATAAGAAAACCAATCAGCTCAACACTGTATGGCTTTTAACTCCAATAAAAGTATTCTATATGATTCCTGGAATTCTTAGCACATTTTTTTCTTACCATTCAATAGTCTGCTGTATCTTTAAGATATTTCTACAAGTCTATTCATACAGAAGCAGCAAAACAGCAACTCCTGTGCTATTGCACATAAAGAATTCTAAACCTTGGCAGTGAAGTGCCTGGTTCTCTATCATTATTCTATTAATAGATTTTATTAACAATTATAAGATAACTAGTCACATGGTATTTTGTACAACCTGGTACTAAACTCAACACTTTGTTAGATTTTAAAAAATTAATTTATGAATGATAAATTGCTATACTCATAAACACACAAAAAATTATATATAAACACAAACACCCCTTAAAAAGCAGTGCTTTGCCATAGATATCAACTTTGAACTAGGGTTGATTTATTTTGGTTCATTAATCTTTTTTTAATTCAATGGATTTTTATAAGATTGGTATTTCTCTTTCCTGGAGAGGATTTTTATTATGCATAGTTTTTAACAGTTTACACTACTTTACTCAATACACATCATCTGTGCACATATACATAACTACAGTATTTAAAAGAGTTCCATTGTATGGAAGAACCAAACTTTAACCAAACTTTAAATGATGTCAAATCTGGTAAGTTTCCACAATATTTTTTTCAGTTTTACTGAGAAATAATTGGTGTCCACCATTGTATACACTTAAGGCATAGCATGATGGTTTGATTTACGTACATTGTGAAATTACCGTAAGTTCAAATTAATTCTCATCTTTTCAGATAGATATAATGAAAATAAAAGAAAAAAATGTTCTCCTTGTGATAATTTTAAGGATTAACTCTCTGATACTTCCCTGTATCACAAAGAAGTGTTCACTAGAGTCGTCACACTTACATTAGATTCCTAGTATTCATTGCTCTTATTACTGTCCACCTTTCTCCAATTGTCCCCTGCATTCCCTTTGGTTATCACAAGTCTAATCTCTGATTTAGGTGTTTTATGGTTTGATTCCACATATGAAATTAGATAGCATTTTTTTTCCTTGCTTCAAAGATGAAAGCTGTAAGGAACTGAAAAACCAATCTCACTGTCCAAGTTCTGAAAATGACATGTGGTAGACAAATACACATTTTGATACCATGTCAGATTCAGATTCAGCGGAGGGTCTTTCTTTTTTTTTACCCCTGCATACCTTTTATTCAGTTTCACCGTTTTTAACAGTTTGAGATGTTTTCACTCTCATGCTACACACACACACACACATATATGCAAATAGATAATGCAAATTATTATCTGTACCATTTGTGAGTAATTTGTACTCCTCATGCCTCTTATCCCCCTTTTTTTCTGTGGGGTTGGAGAGGATCATACAATATTTTCAAAAGAGGGTCTTTAAGAGTCCTAGACTGTTCACCAATAAACCTGGTTCCTAATATCAATCAAGGGCAATTCTTGAAGACTAACTTCATGAAGGTTCATTGGGGTTCACAGATTGTTGGCTGGAGAGGGTTCTAACTCTGCTAGTGCAGCCCTCATTGCACTTGTTTGTAATAAATCTAAAATTGGGCCTCCCTGTTGGCGTAAAGGATTAAGTCTTAGCACGATGAAGCTATCTGCAGCCACTGCAGCACAAGTTCGATCCCCGGCCAGGGAGCTAACCCACATGCCACAGCAGATTATCTTGTCTCACCCGCTGCTCCCCTCAGCAGTGTATTTCAACAGATCTGCCTGTTCTGCTCCCCACTCTGTCTCTGGTGAATCCTCTCACCTCCTGCACTTCTGGCCCTAGTTCTTGGATACAAAAATAAAATAAATCTTAAAAAAAAAAAAAAGAAATCTAAAACTATTTGCCCAATGTAAATGCCCTGTGTCCCTTCCATGTACCTTCATCCAAAGTCTATCGTCAGATTACAGTTTTTGTTGATGCCTTTCAGTGTTTGGATTTTGCTTTATTATTTAGTAAAAAGGCATTTATCCTTTAAACAAAATATTTCAAGTTCTAAATATTTAGGTGTAAATAACTTTTGGCTTATAAAATGTTAATTCAAACAAAATGCCTCTGTCAAAATGGAGATTCTAAGATACTTCTGGAAAAATTCACTAAATCCTCTAATAATAAAGTTAGAAAAGATTCTCTTTTCCACACCCAAAACAAAGGAAGTTGAAAGCCTGTTTTAATTGGATACTGATGCTATTTATTACATGAATAAAGGCCAAAGTGTGCATATTTTTGTGACTTCAGTCAAGAATCAAGGTCAGTCACCAGATTTTCTCTCACACCAACCACAAAGCATCAGCATGAATACAGATGTTCCTTATCCTTTCACTGTGATTTTTACAATTCAGTTTTCTCTCTCAGTAGCTAAGCTTTCTTCATTTGTCAAAAGGGTAACCATTAAGAAAATCACTTACCTAATAAAAAAGGAAATTAGCTAGCAAGTCTGATGGTAACAACATGAACAGCAATCTGTACACACAATTAAGGCAGTAAATAGTTGCTCTGATAAGCAATTTTAAACTGTTAGTGGAACTCAGAAATTGAACATCACTAGTATTAAGGATAAAACAGCAGTTTACAACTTTTCTTCTTGTTTCACTTGGTTCCCACGAAAATCTCAATAATTACTTTTGAGTTTTATCTAAGACTATACAAAGGAAGATAGCAGCAAGAAGAGGAAAACAAAAAAGTATCAGAGTAGTTCTTCTCCCTTTGCAGTTATGTTCCTCTGTCTTCTTTTTTTCTGTCACCGTTTATTAGAGGAACCAGGTAGCACTTGTTTAATTTTGAGAAAAGCCATATAACCTAAGTAAATAACACAAAAGAAATAGAACTTGTGAATCTCATAAAGATGGCTCCAGATTATGTCACATAGATATGTAGTTTTTAAAGCTGATACTCTTTTTTTATAGATTTATTTATTTATTTATACAAGAATCGGGGTACAGGCCAGATACCCAGGAGGGTGAGAGGATTCACCAATGACAGAGCGGGGAACAGAACAGGCAGACTGATGAAATACACTGCTGAGGGGAGCAGAGGGCGAGACAGGAGAGGTCTGCTTTGCCGTGTGGGACCCTCACCAGCCAGCCGGGATCAAACCAGCGCTGCAGAAGCTGTGGACAGCTTCACAGCGAGATGCTCAACCGCCTGCGCCACCAGGGGAGGCCCTAAAGCTGATACTCTTTATTTAATGTGTACACCAATAATTTTTGATGGGAAATAACATAACCAGCAATAATTATAGATGTCACCAAATTTCTTCTTTAACCAATATATTTTGAGTTTCCTGAAGGCGAAGAAAAATTTAAACTTTTATAAAAATCTACATCAAAAATAATACTAATTAGGACTTCCCAGTAGGGCAGGGGATAAAGTCTTAGCACTATAAAGCTATCACCAGCCACTGCAGCACAAGTTCGATCCTTGGCCAGGGAGCCGACCCACATAGCGCAGCAGACCTCTCCTGTCTTCTCCCCTCAGTGTTTTTCAGTAGCTCCTCCTGTTCTGCTCCCCACTCTGTCCCTGGTGAATCCTCTTACCTCCCGCATCTCTGGTCTCCACCCCAGTTCTCATATGCATAAATAAATAAAATAAATCTTTTAAAAATAGTAGTATTGATTAGAAAGAATTCACTGAATTAATAATAGTAATCTCTGGTATTAAAGTAGGAAAGAAAAATCTCCCGCATATAATCACTTCTTACAAAATGCTCTAAGTATTTTTTTCAACCCTATATTTAATAATTCCTTCCTTTACTTAGTTGAAAATGCACTAAATCAGAAAGAATCTACATCTGTCCATTTATTCCAGGAAAGCAGGTTCCCACCTGCCAGATCACATCTCCGTCCAGCCTGGGGCCCTTTCTGGCCTGCACTGAAATGAACCCTGAGGCCAATCATCATAATCAGTGCTGCATTATGCTGATCTGGAATCTAGCAGAATTAGCCAGTAACAGTAATTCATGTTTATGTGATCATTTAAATTAGATTTCAAAAATAGAAAGTTATAGCCTTCAGCGGGTAACTGATCAAGAATAAATAAACCACTTCAAGTACATTATAAACTCAAAATTACAAAGAAATGAATTTGATTTAAAATTCCCCCAATAAAGAGATCAGTGGATATATAAATACATTCAATAAAATCTTTTAAGAAAAATAAATATGCATTTAATTTGTTAAACCAAAAATTTTCAAATATAAAACAATACATTAACATATTTCATACATTGCTGAATGCTAATATTTTTATTCTAAATGTTAACTTACCCTAACTCTAATCTACTCAGTTTACAAATTAATTTTTATAATTTTGTATCTAAAACTAGGATAAGTGTTGCTATAATTATTTAACACATTTAATATTATCAAAATTCTTTAGAATACTTTAAATGAGAAAGTGATATCACTGATAATTGTGTGACTCAAAACCACCTTACCATGCTTAATATATTTAAGTATATAATATATATGTAGGTAATATACTTAAAAGACTACATTAAACTAGCAACTATTTTAGGTGAAGATTTTTTCCATAATAGCTTAAAAAAATTTAAATGTCTACCTCCAAGAAGTTTTTGATTTAAGCATTAAAAATGGAAAAACAGGGCCTCCCTGGTGGCACAAGGAGTTAAGCACAGCACTATGAAGTTATCTGCAGCCTCTGCAGCACAAGTTTGCTCTCAGGCCAGAGATGGTTGTGAATATCAATGTGTTTATTATTATAAATCATGTTGTTTATCAACATTATAAATCATGTTGATAAATCATGTTGAACTGTGTCCTCCAAAAGATGTTCAATTTTAACTTTTAGTACCTGTGAATGTAACCTTATTTACAAAGAGTCTTTGCAGATGATCAAAATAAGATTTGATCATTAGGGTGGACTGTGTGACTGTGTCCTTGTAAAAAGGGGAAACTTGAGCAGAAAGGCTGTGTGGAGACATAGAATGCCATCTACAAGTCAATGAATGCCTAGGACTACCAGAAGCTAAGAGAGAGGACTGGAACAGAATCTCCTTACAGCTCTCAGGGGGAACCAACCAACCATGCCAATACATTATTTCTTGGAGCCTCCAGAACTATGAGACAATAAATTTCTGTGAAGTCACCCACCCAGTTTATGGTATTAAGTTGCAGCAGGCCAAGGAAACATACATATGTTGTGGGTTGAGTTGTCTAAGCTTGCAGAGTATAGCTGGAAGCCCAAGAAGCCTCACAGAATTCCTCCAGCACACATCTAACTCCATGCTGTGCAACTGTTGAAAGAAACCCACAGTTCAATTGATATAAAATATGCCCATCTAAAATACTGCAAGTGTCTAATATTTTTTAAAAAGATTTATTTATTTTTATACAAGAGCTGGGGTACAGGCCAGAGGCGCGGGAGGGTGAGAGGATTCACCAGAGACAGAGCGGGGAGCAGAACAGGCAGGTAACTGAAATACACTGCTGAGGGGAGCAGCGTGTGTGACAGGAGAGATCTGCCACGCCATGTGGGAATCTCCCTGGCTGGCCTGGAATCGAACCAGCACTGCAGAGGCTGCAAACAGCTTCATAGTGTTGGGCTCAACCCGCTGTATCACTGGGGAGGCCCAAGTGTCTTGTATTTTTTAAAAACACATTTTTCAAGTTTCACTTCATTTATTCTTCAAAACCACACTTTAAAGACATTGGGGAGGCTTATTATCTTTAGCTGAGCTCTATGAGTTGAATGTTTCAGCCAGTGTCACATAAACACATAGGAAAGCTAGTATTAGTGCCAAAAAAGAAAGAATACAATCATAAATACTTTCACTTGGAACAGTGGTGGGCCTTTAACATAGTGTCTTTTCAAATGACTCAAGGGAGAAAGATAAAAATAACATTAAACAGGCTGAATAGGCTGAGGGACTCAACAACCCAGGCAAAATGTAATAAATCAGAAGAAACTGGTAGAAAAGAAATTCATAACTTGTAAATCAGGCCTTGAAGGAGAAGATAGAAATATTCAAGTAGAAAAAAAAAAAAAAAAAAAACAGGTGCCATGATGGACAAATATAACACCAATGAGAAAAACAACAAATTAAAGGGAAGGGCTGAACAAACACTGGAGGGAGGCCTACAGTTAAGTGGAGAAGTCTAGAGAGGGTTGGAATGGGAAATGGCATTAAAATAAGGGAGGGGAATTTTCAATTCAAACAATCAAAGGGTCACATTTGATAGAACAGACAATGGTCAGTTCTTTAGCAGGATGTGATGCAATCAAGGAAGTTGTTCCAGTAATGAAATTAAAAACATTCTAGTGGCGGGGCTTCCTGGTGGTGCATGGATTAAGCATAGCACTCTGAAGCAGTCTGCAGTCTCTGCAGTGGGAGTTCGATCCCTGGCCAGGGAGCAACCCACGTGGTGCAGCAGACCTCTCCTGACTCGCCTGCTGCTCCCCTCAGCAGTGTACTTTGGTTAATCTGCCTGTTCTGTTCCCCACTCAGTCTCTGGTGGATCCTCTCACCCCACTGCACCTCTGGCCCATACCCCAGCTCTCGTATAAAAATAAATCTTTGAAAAAAAAATTCCAGTGGCAAAACAACCTGGGTTGAAGTGGACACATTGTGTGGCTATGAAAAACTGACCATGATTAAAAAGAATATAATGCATCTACTAAAGATAATATATAATGAACCTATCAGCTTCTGGAAATACATCCTAGACACCTTCCTTTCTCTCCTCCTTCCTACATTTTTAGATACACTGTTCTTTGCTATTCTTTGGGGGAAGAGGGGATGTTGTTCCAGTCCCAAGACCTTATTCTTGTTCCCTCTTCCCAATTTCATCTGGGTCTTTACTAAATGCATTTTTTTCCAAAAGGTCCTTCTTTCACTGAATCAACAACAGAGGAATGTTCTGCCCTTGTGGTCAACAGAGAGGAGCCTGTAATAGCATTGAGACTTAACCCCTAGGCCACTAGGGAGGCCCCCCCAAAAAATCTTTCTTGACTAGTCTTTAAGAAGGGCATCCACTTATACTGCTTCATTTTTCTTGATTATACTTATTATCAGAAATTTTATATATATATATATATATATATATATATATATATATATATAACATCAGTTGTTAGTCCCATTAAAATATTAGCTCCCTGAGTAAAGGATCCTCTGTGCCGTGGTCACAGTTGTATTCCCAGAACCTGGCACAAAGCTTGACATAAAGTAGGGATTCGGTGAATAACATAAATTCCCACTTTATTCCCAGGCATAATCGATGCTTTCCCAAAACATTTTTAGCCATTTTCGCTGTCACTTCCCAGTGTATATACACAGCCTAGTTTATCCTATCATTTCTACTTAGATTAATGCAGCAGATACCCAGTTTCTTCCCCCTTGCACCCTCAGGCCCTCTCCAGTTCATTCTTCCTCATAGGACCTTATCAAAATACAAATATGGTGGAATCACCACGTAACCCTACTTACACTTAACTCCATAGCCGTTAAGATGAAAATCAGTCTTAATGTAGCTAGAAAGACTCCAGGTGGACTGGGCCCTGCCCAGGTGTCAGCCCTATCTCACCCACTCTGCCCTTAATTCTCCTGCTACTTGATTTTATTCTCTTACCTTCTGCTCAAACTTCTGCCATTTAAATGGCTTTTTTTCCCACCCTCTCTCAAATTCTCCTATTGATGCTTCAGGTATCAATCAAGTGTCACTTCCTCAGGTTCCTATTATTCAAGCCTACAAAGCCATATGGATCTAGTCAGAGCATTCACCTCTGGTTGTAATTATTTAAATGTGTTTTTTATTGATCTATTGGTTTATTTTTAATGATTGCCTTTAATGTGAACTCTTCACTCCAAGATAGCACAGAACAGTAATTTTTTGCCCACTATCAAATCTCTAGGGTTAAAAACAGTGCTTGGCACATGGCTGGCACTGAATAAATATTTGGTGAAAATGTGAGAGAAGGCACCATTTTAGGAATGAAACAGCTAGAAGGCAGTGTCAAGTATACAGCTACAAAAACTTTCTACAAATACTGAAATAAAGCTAAAATCAAAGATAGTGTTAGGGGGAAAAGGATGTCCCAAAGCTAATTCCATATAGGCTTTGTGGACCCCACCCCCACCCCAGGTCAAAGCTAAAGACACTGGGAACTCCAAATCCCATCACCACCAAAGGGAAGTTGGCTGGGACCTGAGGGTGGGGTTAAGCAGCCAGGTGGATACAAAAGGCAGACACGTGGGCTTTGGGGTCTCTCCATTTTTGGGCTCTCGGCCAGCTCGCAGTGTCCGGCCAGCTCTGAGAGTGACTTTGGGTTTCCAGGTCGTCGGATCGGGTAGGACGCATTAAAGACTTTATTTCCCTATTTTCTCCCTGAGTTGTACATTTTCCTTATTTCTTTTTCTATTGTAAATAAACCTTTTATTAACCCTTTTGCGTGTGTCTGTAGTAAAGTATTCATAAGTCCCTTTAAAGCGCGCGGGTGAGGACCCACAGCCAGGAACCCGTTTAATATCGGGGTTGCTCTATAACAATAGTAGTGAAAAATCTATAGTATGATGAGGAGCTGTTCTTAGAACAGAAGAGGGGAAGCTAAAAGCAATACACACTTTAAAACAGCACTGATTATAGTCTGAAAATAATGGGACCAAGAGACTGTTTTGTTAAGGAACTAGACAAGAACCAGTTCAAACAATTTGCTAAAACTACATAGTTATGACTTAGGTAATGACAGTAACTAGGTGAAAGGTCACATTTACATATCCTATTAACAACTCCTTGACTCATCAGTCTCTCTGGAAACATTTATCTATGCAAAGAAACTTTCCTTCTCCTTGGCATTTTCCTTTATAAAAATTCTCCAAAAAGTCCTTAGTTCTCTGGAAAATGTTTTAAAGACATTTCACCCTGGTCGATTAGGCATACAGTAATAGCTAAGTGAGGCAATGGCCATGGAGGAATGGCATATAATAGAAAGAATCCACTTTGTCCATTATTAAAGTTACTCAAGTGCGACTCCAGGAAATGTACATACTAAAATGTTCTACAAACCACAGGGAATCATGGGTTAAAGGACAAAGCCTAATTTTAACCCTCATTGCTACTGTTTTAATCACCTAACATTCTCTGGGGTGAAAAAGCTTATTAGTTTATTTTTATTTCCTTCAGTTTTCTTTTAAAATAAGATGTAACATTGATGTGCATGAAAAACAATCTAATAACATTTCCTTTCATTTGAACCCATCAGTGACTCAAGCAATAAACAGCAAGTCTCCTAGGTTTGTCTCTGAGGAGACACACCACCAGGTTTAATTGCACACTCCAGTGTAACTAGAGTCAGTTTTCCAAAGATGATTTACCGCACCCTGATTGAGAAAAGACAGCACTGAACTGGCAAAAAATTCTGATCTTCAGAAATACAACAGAAAAGGATTCTTTCCAATTTCATGCTGTTTATATAAAAAGAATGGAGATACAAGAAAATGCAAGCCTGAAGCACGGACAAGAACTTTGGCAAACCAAAACAGAAAGGAAAAAGTGAAATCACACTGAAAAACAGACTTTACCAAATTTAGAAGGGCAGGGGAGGGGAATATGTAGAGATGAAAATCAATCTTTTCTACCCTTACAGAAACATTTTTAAATCCACATTAAAAAAAAAAAAACCACAAAGTAGCAAAGTTATAAACATGTAAATGTTTACATTTAACAAAGTAAAACATTAAATGTAATGCAGTATCACTAACTGAGGCATTTATGTAGGAGTCTCTATATTAGTACAAGACCTAATGGCATATAAACCAGAATTGACTGAAATTTCAGGTGTATTTGTGAAAATAAATGTTTTTGATGTAATTAGTAGTGCAAACAAATATATGTATAACACACAAATTTTCTGTAAACACAACAGAATCTTCTAGTTACTTGCAACTGATTATCATATTATTCAAACATACCTCTTTAAAAGTTTTCCTCAAAAGAGTTTTGAAAAGATTATATAATTAGTAGCTTCTGCGTTATGTATACAAGAACTTAAATTCAATTTTTAAAATATTCTAATTCAAATTTTTAAAAATTCAAATAAGCCCCCAGTTAAAAGTAGCTGCCTGGACTGGAGGCCACAGAGTGCAGTGAACCAAACACTGAGCAGGGGGCGCTACAGGGAACTGGGGCAGATGCTGAGTGGCCAGATGAAACTGTGCAACGCAGAAGGCAGGTGGGCTCTTGGGTTCCTGCTCCCCCGCTTTGACTCAGACCCAGGAACTTGGGAGGACTGGAGGAAGGCACATAGAGGAGAGACATGCAGGAGAGCTGGAAGAGACACATGGGTGAGAGATACGTGCAAGGCTGCCCTTGGCAGAGACAATGGCAGCAGTTATCTTGATTTGTACTTTAATTTTGCTCCTTTTGTCTCAGAGCTGCCTTTCCCCTTTCTTGCTATTTTTCCACCAGAAGGTACCTTAGACTTGTGGCTAATTTTGGGGCCTCAGAGGCCCACTTCAAGTTAGTCCTATTTGTCAGGGTATTTACCCAAGATGGGATGGGGAATTTTATTGGGAAACATTTATATTAGGAATATCTTTTCTTCTCCTCCCTCTCTATGCACACCAATTCTATTTAATATCTTTCATACCAAGAGTCTGCTTCTTTTTTCTTTGTGCACATGGATTTCTGGATCCCATTCAGAATGTGCACCCCTTAGTTACAGGTCCCTGGGTGACTCATTGGTCCTGAGCTAACAGTAGTATGGTTCTTCCATAAAGATCTCAAATTTTTAACATTTCCACTGCTATCTTTTTATTTGTTTGTTTGTTTATGTTTTAATTAAATAACTAGCAGTCTTTGTGTTTTGTGGCTGCACCTGCTGTGGGCTAGGTCTACAGAATGACAGAATGAAGGTTGTGCTTTCACTCCCCGGTATTTGTGGCCCATACCTTCTTCAAAATGAGCTTTCCCTACTTGATAGGGAAGCAGATCTGTTGCCTTAATTATTTCTTGCATTTCCATTTTCCCCACCCCTGTTGTCTCATCTAAAGTTGTATTTTAAAGAACTCCTTTCTTGGACCCGTCTCTTAAACTCCCTAAACAAGATCCAAGAGAACCTTGCCCCTGTCCTCCATCCTTCATATGCACAGCTGGCTTGCAGCAGGCATTGCCTGGGTGCTGGTGGGCTGGCTGTGTTCCAGAACCTTGCTGCTAATGTGCCAGTCTTGTCCTTTCATGTTAAGCACAGCTGAAGACAGTGTTCAGAAGTTTGAGTTCCTTTGGGCAATGAGCCTAATCTTAGAGTCACACAGGATTGTGAGGAATGCCATATATGTGTAAAATCTCTGCTGTCACATGGCCCCAGTTTGCCCAGTCTCTACATTGACATTATAGGTAATTTTCTACCTTTTTGTCCCAACAAGCCTGAACTAAATATTGTATCAACTATCCAAACTGAGATGTTTCCTTTGTGTAAAGAATTCCTATGAACCTAAAGCAAAAACAAGCATTATTTTTATGCTGTCAAAATAGACAATCTCTAACAACTCTACTCACCCCAAAACACAAGAAAATCTGAAGCTTGAAACCAACAATGTCCAGAATTGTCTGTAGCCATAGAAATATTGAATATTTATTCTGCCCACTGTAGTAGCCACTAGCACATATGCCTATCAAGTACTCGAAATGTGACTATTTCACTAAATTTATTAATTTATTTTTATTTGAATTAACCTATACTTAAATTTAAATGAACAAAGTAGTTGTGTTATTAAAGAATTGTGAAGGATCTGGGATTTTTCCCAACCTAAAAGTTAACAAGTAAGCATGTCAGTTTCATACATGCTGGGAGAAGAGCTTCTGACGTCAGAGACAAAGGACTATGTTACTCATTGAAGTAGCGGTAGCAGGAATATCCATAGCAAGAATAATAGTAGCAAGAGTAGCAGTGTGCCCATTTCCTGAAACCCAATGCCCACAGTTTGAAGTAAAGAGAACAGGTAATACCTGTAACCTCAATGACTTGCATTACAGAAGGGGAACCCTGAGATCAGGGACTGGATCTTTTATACTAGACAATAAGCCTACCTGCCCTTTGCTACACAAGGGAGTAATTACCTCTATCTTCTAAGTCTCCTTGTTATACAAATGCCATTTAAAAGGCTGTCTGGAATAGAAACAGTCAGTGCCTCTGCTTCCTGGAGAGACAGAACCTGAGTAATTAATGGAGACTTATCTCCCAACAGTGGAAGCATCCTATACACCTCTGGAATCCACCCGTCTTTCTTTTTCTGGTTGTATACGTTTCTGGTAATGTTTATCTATTGCTATGAAGACTATTGCAATAGCTTCCTAACTGATGATCCAGTTTCCACTACAGCCTCTTACCAGGCATTCTCCATACAATAGCCAGAAGATACCTTGTAAACACAAATCTCATTTGCATCCCTCATGTTTCAGTCTCTGATGTCATCCATTGCTCTTAGGATTAAAGCCAACCTGGGATGGAATTCTACCCAGGTCCACAGGCCCTGAATGATGTGGCTGAGTCCCTACCTGGGGCACTTCCCTTCATCTTTTTCTAAGATGCATTCCTTCGACCACACTGAACTTATTTCCTTAAATGCTGAGTTCGATAAGTGGCCCGTGGGTTGAATTCCAACTACAAGCGTGTCTGATTTGGACCATACTATAGTTTAAAAAACATTTGAGTCATTTCACATTTGGAGAGATTCCATACCTATAAAATAAGAACTTCAAGCTTCTGTTAAAAGAATCATGGCATCTGGTAATACTTGACCTGCATCCCAACCTACCAACACTTGGCTGGAGCTGAGTATCTACTGCTCCCTTTAGGTATAGCTGTGTTCTCCAGACAGCCACACTGTTCACTCCTGCTCTCGTATTATCTACCTGACATCCACTCTAATGCATCATTCTCTAACCCCTTGGAACCTTCTTTAATCCTTCAACTTCTTCAGGTGCTACTGCTCATTCCTTCATGGGAAGTTTTCCCTGCCCACCATCAAGCTCAAGTAGGATGCAGTGATGTACTCTGTGTCACTTATCCACACCCAGGCCCCTCACCATTCTGTGCTGTTTGTCTTCTGTAATTCTCTGCATTACCCCATCATGGCAGAAGTTACAAATATCAAAAAATTTCTATTTCCTTCCCCTTCCAGACATTTAGGTCATAAAAAGCGTAACCATGACTGTCTTGTGCATCATTATACACCTGTGCCCGGAAAAAGGCCCAACACAAACTCAATAAATATTTGTTGACTTAAATAAATGAAAGTCAGCTGAGGAAAAGCAAATTCAAAGTATTTAGAGGGATATTTGTTTATGTATTCATGTATTTTTAAATTTGAACTTTTGAAATGGCTTCCTCCAACCCCAAGAAAATGAAATAATTATTTGAGTAGTATGTTTGTACTAAATAACAAGCCATGTGCAAATTACTTCACATGGATTAGTGCATTTAATCCTTACTATAATCCTTTTTAGCTAGGGACCACCATTATTCCCACCATGAACATGAGAAATTAGGGATGTTCATTGTTAAGTAACTTACCCAAATCAATAAGTAAATGACTAGACAGGACTCAAATCCAGGCTTATCAGAACCCAAAGTCAAAATTCCTAATCATACACAATTTATCACTGTAAAAGTTTTAATGGATCCCAATTGATATAGGACTAGGAGAAACCATATATCTAACTATGAGGCAACAGGAATTATAAGCTCTACTTCTGCCACCAATTATTCAACCTTAGGTAGGATGAGGCCTTATTATCTTCTTCAGTACAATAAATTGTAAGTGATAAAGAAGACAAAACTAATCCCAGTAGACTTGACACCACCACCAACTTTATTTCTTTTTTAAAGATTTATTTATTTATGCATACAAGAACTGGGGTACAGGCCAGAGATGCAGGGGGGGGGAGGGTGAAAGGATTCACCAAAGACAGAGTGGAGAATAGAACAGGCAGATCCACTGAAATACACTGCTGAAGGGAGCAGCCGACAACTCAGGAGAGGTCTGCTGTGCCATGTGGGTTGCTCCCTGGCCAGCCCGGATCCAACTCTGGCTGCAGAGGTTGTGGATTGCTTCATAGTGTGGTTCTTAACCCCTTGTGCCACCAGGGAGGCCCCACCACCAACTGTAATCTGGGCCCTTCTTTTAAGCTACTTGTATGTGGTTTAACAATTTGCTTTTACTGAATAAAGGTGTTAAAGAAGTAAAGAAAGTTCTTATACACACAAGAAGCTTTCTGGCTCAGTAGTCATGACTATTATGACAAATCACACAGTTTCCAGGGCAGTGACAAGATCTTTAATCTCATTTCACAAATAAAGAAACAGAGATACTGAGCCAAAAGGGCCAACTGTCAAGTTAAATTCACATCCCTCGGGTTGTCCCTCAGCCTGCCTGGCCTCAGAGTGTAAGTTGAATCAAAGTTCCAAAACACAGTGCTGGCTAGGAAAGCTCAGCAGATGGAAGAATTTTTCTTAGGAGCAGGAAGAGAACAAGGGATGTCACTGAATCACACTGAATACCACTCAATGTGGAAGGAAAGAACTCTGGTCATCTTTTTGTGATAGAATTCTGTCCACCATTTCACTCGAGTCAATTCTTGTAAAAATTGGGACCTCCTGGTGGTGCAAGGGGTTAAAACACAGCATTGTGAAGCTGTCCACAGCCACTGCAGTGTGAGTTTGATCCCCAGCCAGGGAAGTGACCCACATGGCGCAGCAGACCCCTTCTGTCCCACCCACTGCTCCCCTCAGCAGTATATTTCAGTGGATCCACTTGTTCTGCTCCCTACTCTGTCTCTGGTGAATCCTCTCACCGCCCCACACACACCTCTGACCTGTACCCCAGTTCTTGTATGCATAAATAAATAAATCTTTTTTAAAAAAATTTAAATAGTTAAAAAAAAACTAATAATCTTGTAACTTTTTAAGTCAAATTTCCAGTCAATTCAGGGCCCACTTGATCTTTAAAGTATTCAAGTTTCTACTTATTAAAAATATTATAATCAACCCCCTTATTTTTTCCAAGACATTACAATTTTCTTTCTCAAGAAGTTGTGGGGGAAAATTTTTGTAGAGGTACCATAAATTAGCTTTCTGACTAAATTAGAAATGACATTTCTATAGCTTTTAACATTTGATTACCACATCATTCAGGTTG
Source organism: Talpa europaea (assembly GCF_964194135.1). Classification (NCBI taxonomy): domain Eukaryota; kingdom Metazoa; phylum Chordata; class Mammalia; order Eulipotyphla; family Talpidae; genus Talpa; species Talpa europaea. The sequence goes on along the minus strand of NC_140071.1, from coordinate 61,543,897 downwards.
GCATACTTTTCTGAGCTTTCATTCTGAAAATACAGAATTTGTTTTATTCCCAAGAATGTCTCTCACTTGATGGAGCAGAAATTATGAAATTTTATTTCAGAAAACATTGGTTTAGCAAAAGATGTTATTTGTTCCAATCTATTCAGTAGATTCACCAAAAATGACCTTAATGGGCCTTCAATAAGATATTTTTGATGGCATTCTACTTGCCATATGTAGTGATTAAAATATACTTGATGATCATGTAAAAATATGAAAAAAAAAACTTTAATTTGGGAACCCCTTTAAGACAAGGAACTTTTTTCTACATTCTATATTTTCTATATTTTGAAGCACAGAGCACTCTGCATTGCACAATACAGAAACTCATGACATGTCTATTAAGTCAGGTATTCATGAGTGACAGGACTTAGCTATTTAATATCAAATCTAAAGTGACTTTATCGAACTAGACATAAGACCTGAAACCATAAAATATATAGAAGGAAATATAGGCGAAACACTACGTGATTTGCACATCAAAGACATCTTTACAGACACATCACCCAAAGCAGTGATAGTGAAGGCAAAGATAAACAGCTGGGACTACATCAAATTAAAGAGCTTTTGCACAGCAAAAGAGACAATAACAAAAACAAAGAGAAACCCCACCAACTGGGAGAACATTTTTGCACCCAACACTAATGATAAAGGACTGATCACAAAAATCTGCAAAGAGCTGATGAGACTCAACAACAACAAAGAAAATAATCCAGTCAAAAAATGGGCAGAAGAGCTAAAAAGAAACTTCTCTGAAGAGGAAATGCAAATGGCCAACAGGCATATGAAAAAATGTTCAACATCACTTGTCATCAGGGAAATGCAAATCAAAACTACCATGAGATACCATCTTACACCAGTGACAATGGCACATATTAAAAAAACTAGCAACAACAAATGTTGGCGAGGGTGTGGAGAAAAAGGAACTCTCCTGCACTGTTGGTGGGAGTGCAAACTGGTCCAACCACTGTGGAAAGCTGTGTGGAGATTTCTGGACCTACTAAACATAGAGCTTCCATATGATCCAGCAATTCCACTCCTAGGTATTTACCCAAAGGACACAGAAACATCAATTCCAAAGAGCACCTGCATGCCTATGTTTACAGCAGCACTATTTACAATAGCTAAGCTATGGAAACAACCCAAATGCCCAAAAATAGATGACTGGATCAAGAAGATGTGGTACATATATACCATGGAATATTACTCAGCATTCAAAAAAGATAAACACATGCAATTTGCAGCAACATGGATGGCGCTGGAAGGGATCATGCTCAGCGAAATAAGCCAGAAAGAAAAAGAAAAATACCGCATGGTCTCACTCATAGCAGGAATCTAGAAAACTTAAATAAGGGACCAGGAAAATGAATAACTATAAGAAAGTGAAAATCAAAATCAACAAAAAACTATGAACCAGAGACACTTTTAGGGGGGCGGGGGCGGGAGGGGAGGGATTGGGGTCAGAATGGGGGGGCTGCAATTGTATGGGGAATATAACAATAAAATTTATAAAAAAAAATAAAAAAATACTTGTTTCATAAAGTAATTGAATCTTATTAACCACTGAAAATTTACAAACGATAGGGCACATGTCCTTTGAGCTAAGTAGCTGAACTTATTTTACTAAAATGAAAGTCTATTTCTTGAATTATTAAAATTAACAGCAGGATCTCCCCGGTGGTGCAGTGGTTGAGCGCTGGGTTGCGAAGCTGCTCACAGCCTCTGCAGCGCCGGCTCAATCCCTGGCCACCAGAGGAGGGTCCCACATGGCTCACAGACCTCTCCTGCAGCCCGCTGCTCCCCTCAGCTGTGTACTTCTCGGTCTGCCTGTTCTGTTCCCGCTCTGGCTCTGGTGAATTCTCTCACCCTCCCGCGCTTCTGACTGTACCCAGTGCTTGTATAAATAAATAAATAAATAAATAAATAAATATTAAAAAAATAAAAATAAAATTAGCAGCTAATCGAAATCTGCACTTTAGCCGGAAGAGAAACCGAAAAAGATTGGCAAACATCTGCAAATAAAGTTGTTATATCCCAAAAGGGACCAATCTTTTGTTATTTGAATTTCTATGACCATAGAAAGATGTGAGTCAAATTCACAGCTTTGCACTTCAGTGGGAAAGAAACGATTTCCACTGGAACATTAATGATCACATCCAGCAACTTGAGTCTTTCACCCCAACAAAGCCACAGGTCAAATCACCTGGAGAGACATAACTACAAGTCAGTTAAGGACCTGAACTCAGATGATGAGAACACAGGACCTGCCAGGAGGCAGTTTCACGAGACCAGAAACCAGGGCTCAAAAGCCAGCAACACGCCGAAGCCCATCCGTGGTCGTCAGAAGCACCCCGGGCGCTGGGCAGAGCCTCGCGCAGGTCGCCGACGGGACGCCGAGGACCCGAGTGTCTCAAGGCCACGCAAACGCGAAGGTGACTGACACCAGCTCGAGTCCCGATGTAACTCCATCGCTGAATACTTTCAACCCGCCCCTGGGCTCACCCTTCGCCGGCGTGTCACACTCCGAGGCCGGCCAAACCGCAGGGAGGGGAGCCGAGCCCCGCAAGGACGGGCACGGGCACCCCCACCTCTTCCCGGCGCTCCCCGCTACTCAAGCGCCCCTGGGCGCCACTCCAGCGCGGCCCCTCCCCACAGCCCGGCCACCCCGACCTCGCCCCAGAACGAGTCCGAGGGACGGGCCTGGTAACGGGGGAGTCTCGCTCCCCGTTATGGAGCGTCCTGCAAGTTGGAGACGGCCGCGGCGAGGAATACGCGAACACTTCGTCGCAAGGAGAAGTGCAAGGTGAGGAGGACCGGAGGGAAGGGTGACCCCTCACAAACTGCCAAGGCCTTGGCGCTGGTGGGGACGGGGGTCCCTGGGACGTGTGGGGCGTGAGAAGCCGGTTCGGTCCCCGAGACCCTCCCTGGCCGCGGCGCCGGATCCCGCAACGCGAGCAGCCCGGGAGGAAAATCGCCACCGCCCGGGGCGCCGGGGGAGCCCGGGGTGCGGGGTCCCGGTGCCTGCCCGGCAGCTGCCCAACTTCCCGGCCCCTCCCGCGCCCCCGCCCTCGCCCTCGCCCTGCGCGCCCCGCGGCGCGGCACCAACCTGCGCGGCCGGGCACGGTCCGGGACGGAAGCCGGGGCCGGCGGCGGCGCGGCTGCGGGCGCGGCGGGCGGAGTTAGTTGTGGGGAGGCTCCGGCTCCCGGGGCGGGGACAGGCTGAGCACGCGGCGGCGGCGGGGGCTCCCCCTTCCCGGGCGCTCGCGGCCCTGCCCAGTCCGCGGCTCGCCCGGGACTCCGGGGACAGCGCCAGCCCCTCCCGCGGGGCGGCCCCGCCGCGCCCCGCTGCCCGCACCCGCCCCGCACTCGCCGCCTCCGCCCCGTCCCTGCCCACCGGGTGCGGGGGCCGCGGGGGATGGGATCTCGGTCCCCACGGAGTCACCTCCTGGCGGCGCGCGGCTTCCCGGCGCGTCCCTGCGGGGATCGCTGGTCGTGGGTGCTGTGGACGCACGTGCGGCCAAGAGGAGGCCGCGAGCTGCAACTCTCCTCCGTGAGAGTCGGGAAAGGGGCTGAACGCCAGGGTGAAAGTCTTCCTTTGCCCCGCCCCAGTCCGTGTCCCTAAAAGCAGCCCTGAGAGGTGACCGCGCCAGCTGCCCAGAGAAAGGCCAAGGAAAATGTCCGACTCTCCCTCCGCCTGGCGCAGGGCTGGGAGGACATTTCCCTGGAGAACTAAAGACCCCACCCCTGCCCCTGCCGCTGGTTGCGGGGTCCTGCAAAGAGTGTGTGGGACTGGCAGCTGGACACCGGGGTTGAAACTGTGAAAAACGTGCAATTTACACACACACATACACACCGGCTGGGTCACTGGATTCAGGCCACCTTACTGGGGTCTGGGTAGTGCTTCCCTGCCCACACCCCAAACCTGGCAGGAACCCCCTTCCCTAGTCTGGCGTCCCATTTCTGTCTGCACATCCCTCAGCACATACGTTCTGATCATTTCACCTCTAAACTTGGTCTTTCCTGGCAGCAACTCTTACTGAGTCCTAACTTAGGGAAGAGACAGGGTGGGGGACAAGGGAGGACGCTAATGAAAACGTTGAAGGAAAAGCCAGTGGACTGAAGGCTGTGTTGGAAAGGGCTCATGTAACTGGCAGGTGGGAGAGAGACCTCAGTGAAAGAGGCCAAGCACTGCAGCCATGGGGGGCATTCCTAGAAAGAAAATCCCATTCTGGTTTCCATAGGGAAGCCAATGCTAGGCATGTCCCAAAAGACCCCGAACAGAATAGTCCTGGGGCATTGGAAAGTCCAGGATACACTTCAGAACTTGCCTTCACCCACTCCACTTCCCAGTCTAAATTCCAAGGACAGCTGGGTGATTCCCCCCCCACCCCCCACCCCCACAGACACCACCACCAACACCACTAAGCTCTTGGTCAAAGATGAGAAAGTCATCCTGGAAAGAAATGGTCACTGACAAGAGACTAGAAGACAACTGGGTCACTTCACTGCTCAGCAACTAACCTTCAGCTTTAGGGGTCCCTTAAGCTATTTATCCCTCCATCCTGGCCTGGATTATTAATAACACAAACATCTGGGATCCTCCCTTAAATAAAAAGTCACTTTGGGTGAAAGGAAAAGGAAATGGGGGAGGGCTAGGAGTCCTAAGGACATGGTGGTGATTTTTAAGTTCAATTTGGTACATTTTTTATGTCAAGATAATTTTCCTGTTCACTGAGTGACAATGTTTTTATCTTAAAATTTGAACCAGTGGCTGAGACAACACTTGCAATGTTACCTGAAGGCAGCCTTCTCTCAAGACCTCAAGATCCTGGAGGGCACAGCCATCGCTTCAGCTGTGCAAACCAGGAGCCAGTGTGCCTGAGGAAGCCACAGCCAAAGAAAACTAGAGGCCAGACTTTACAATCTCAGGGCAGCCTCCCAGTCTGTTGCAGAGTAGCCACTAAGCACACAAGCTTAGCACAGGCTTAGGAAGTGGAGTCAACTACCTCCACTTCCCTGGTGAAGGTGAAAAGGCTCCTTTCTCCTGACTGCAGGTTTCCACCTCACCTAAGCTTGGCTTTGCAGTCTGGAGGTGTCATTACAAAACTGGCCTTAGTGTCCCGGTTTTACTGTGGTAAAGGCTACATCCCATTTAATTATAAAAATCTCCTGTCTTTTCCCTTATTTCCTCTAGAGTACAAAAGGCTAAGCCATTGAAAGTTCAAGAGGCAAGAGACATGCATGAGTAAAAGGTTTCTCCTTTTCCCATTAAAGAAAAGGTTCTATCTCTTGAATAGAACATTATTAAACTTTCATCTTTTCAATATATGGAAATCTCTCTGTATCTATTAGATACTTTAATTTTATATTAATAGTGCAATCTTATTGCAAAAAGTATCCAATCAACTAATGGGGACAAAAGGTCCAGTTTTTTCCTGGGAAAAATTCCTGTAGCTAAAAGAAGGGGAAGGTTCATTTATAGGCAGCAGAATTGGTTTCAGGCAGAGCTGCAAAATCAGTAGAGACAGACAAGCCTCCTCTATTTTCAATTTGCCATTAGCCTTTTCTACTGAATGTTGCCAGTTCACCAAACCAAACTACCTTACAAAAGTGCTAGGGACTTAAGATGCTATTGCCCTCTTGTGTTTGTCCTGGAAAAAAGTGGCATTTTGTGCAGAAATGTCTATGGAGAATCTTCCCTGTCCTGTTATCTTTACACTATATTATGGATTGGAGAGACAGATCTTATCCTGGACGACTTGGAGAATGTGCAGGCCTACAGACATATCTGGAAGGACATGAAAGTGCATTCTTTGTCATTCCACAGCACTTCAAACATTATGTAAGAGCACTCATCCTTGATGGAGAACAGAAGGTAGCATTCATATAGAAGAATAAACTTCAAATTGGTCATATAAAACAGTCAGATTTGCTTCTACATATTTAGAACAAGAGAAAATATTAATTTCAATTTACAAGTAGTCAAAAAGCACCTTGTGAGCCACATAATGAATAGTCACCTATTAAACTAACATATGTGTTTTCCTTCCTAAATAAATTTTCCTCTTAAATATAGACATCTGTCATGGAGTCAATTATCTTGCACAGCGTGTGCTATAAAAGCACACAAAAAAAGAAATAATAAACTACATTGCTTATTTGAAAGTGATCAGGAATATGGAGCTCCATGCTGGCATGTCTTTAATTTCATGGTATTAAGAAAAAACTATAGGAGTATGAAATAACAAACCTTTTCCTACTGGAGTACTAATTCAATTACCTATCATGATATATATAGGAGGAAAAATGTCCCCATTAACTGGCAGAAACACTAAGGGGCTATTTTCTTGTCTTCCTTTACTAATCCCTTTAGAAAGAATGTGAACATGAAGTTTCCCCTGACAACAAAGGAACTGCCACACTCTGATCAGTTCCAGGGGTGTATCTAAGAACAAGGCTAGAAATGGCATTCTAAACACATAAATTATCATTTAAATGAAGCTTGACTCATAAAATTTATGCATCAAACAGACCTCAAGATTTGAAACGTGCAATAAGAGGTAGTTAGGCCTAGTCAAACTTCCTTGATGTAATGCAAATGTGAAAGCTCTTTCTATTTGCAGGCAAATTCCCATTCTCCCCTTTCACTGCATGGGGTACACATAAATAAAATACCAAAATATTTTGCAGAAAACTCTGCTAGGTTAAGTACATACAGCTTTCTAGACTACTTCATATTACTTTTTCTTATGACACTTTAAAATAGATTTCAAAAAAAAATTCTTAAGGAGAGTATTTTAATAGTTTCCCAGAGAGTAGGATGTATTTTCATTACAGTACAAATGGCATCATTCATTTTTAATTCTTAACTCCACAGGTGTTCCCTGCCCAGACTGTGGTTGACACTTAGAGGGCCTAATTATGATTCATGTATCCCACAGTCCCCAGGAATTGGTTCTAATTTTGCACAGTCCCTTTATTCTGGAGAGAAAATACATTTCAGTCCTCATAGTTAGACACAGTGATTCTCAATATTTTCTATGCATTAGAATCATCTGGAGAGTTTTAAAAATTCTGTTGCTTCAACCCAGCCTCAGACCAAAAAAAAGCAAGACTCTCTAGGGACAGTGCTTGAAGATAGATTTTCATTTAATTCCTCAGGAGGTGTTTTTATGTGCAGTCAGGGAAATCACTGAGATTATAAACACCTAGCAAATGAAAATAAAACTAATATTTTAATACATTATTTAATATGAATTGATCTACCTTATAGGTACAGTTTTTAATTTATTTTTTCAATCAAGAAAGTTGCTCATTTTGTCTAACAAGTTAATTTTCTGAATTTAGGTGAACCTTTCCATATTATGTTCTATTATGCTTTGCCTGTATACCTAGGCTTCTGGTTACGTTTGCAAGGTTGGCTTACAATGAAAATCCATGCCCTACCCTCATTTGGATTTGTTACTGAAAGCAAAGCCATAGATCACTGCAGAAAAACAGACTTGGGGGAAATTGAATCTTTTAAGTCAAATTCCTGCAAGTAATCCCCTTGAGCTATTAAACCATTATCCAATTTAGCAGTTAAAAAAATATATGCTATAATTAATTCTTTCTATAAAGTCCAAGGTTTAGAAGTAAAATAAGTACAAGGACAACGAAGATCATCAATTTTATGCAGATTCAGCAATAATGAAGAACCAAATATTTGATTCTGAAAAAGGAGTGTTAAAATGCTGCCAGTGATTTCACATAAGTAGTTAATACTTTGAAATGATTGTAGAATGAAATTAATCTAACCCCAAGAGAAAACATGATAGGTTAAATATAATATGATATAAACCGTGAAAACATTCCTTATACATGATTTAGTATGATAGGGTAAGTAGAGTAAGGTACGATTAGGGGAGTATAGGAAGAACATTAGTTGATAAGAAATGGATATATTGAAATTGATGTATTGTTGAATAGTCTAACAGTATTTGACAAGACCACATAGATTACAAGGTAAAGTTCATGTAAATATTGCTTTTCTGAACTGCTTTATTTGTAGAGTTTTCTAGCAGTGTAAGAAGTTGGTATGGCAGAGATATCAGCTAAAAGAGCCAGCAAATTACCAAACATTTCTGGAAATCATGGTCTCCATGTCTGCTCCACAAGAATTTAAGTTAATTCCTCATCAGATAGACTAATTCAATTTCTTAATAAAAGGGGGGGGACTTGCATATTTTTCAAGTGAAAAATACATGAAAAGTTATTAGTGCATGTAAATAAAATTAAGACTACTAGATTCTTTGAAAATATTTGAATGTATGATCTTAATTTTTTTTCAATTTAAAAAAAAGATGTATTATACTGTTCAGGATTTTCCAAAATGAGCATGTAATACATTTATTGGAAACATGATCAATGCTATTTACAAAAGGCATAATCCAAATCCTTTGTCATAGCATTCAGTTTCTTTTCGGTGACTTGAAAAATTGAAATTAAGTATATTTGCTACACAAATAGTTTTCTTTCTCATCATATTTGTATTTTCATTTCATTTTGCAGCTGTAGATTTGCATATATATTTTAGGTTCTTAGTAGGATGGCACTGGAGATTAGGTTTCAACAAGAAAAATCCCCAGATGTATAAAGAATGACAGATTTCCAGTTCTGCTTAGCAGCAAAAGAAACCACATAAAGATGTTGGAAATGTTTGTTTTTTTATCGTGAATTGAAAAATGCTTTTCAAAGTAGCATACAGAAAGTTAGAATACCTGATTCTCATTATTGTGTATTCATTGCTAATGAGTTGTGTGACAGGCACATAACTCCACCTCTCTGGGTTTCAGTTTTTCCAGTACACAGTGAGAAGCTGGCCTTGAAAGGACTGTGAGTTTCCTTCAAAAATAATGTGAGAGGGCCTCCCCGGTGGCTCAGCGGTTGAGCTCTGGGTTGTGAAGCTGCCCACGGCCTCTGCGGCTCCGGTTCGATCCCTGGTTGCTCCCAGGCCGCTGGAGGCGGGTCCCACATGGTGTGCAGACCTCTCCTGCCGCCCGCTGCTCCCCTCTGCAGTGTACTTCGGTTCTTCTGCCTGTTCTGCTCCACGCTCTGGCTCTGGTGAATTCTCTCACCCTCCCGTGCTTCTGACTATACCCAGTGCATGTATAAACAAAACAAACAAACAAACAAATAAATAAAACATGCCTCTTAAAAAAAATTTAAAAAAAATAATGTGAGATTGCTATATGGGGAGAAGTGCAAAAATTAATGCAAGTAAAGGTTTTGAAATTAGATCTCCATGTTTTTGAAATATTGATGGGTACAATAAACAACTATTTTCTTTCTCTTTTTTTTAGATGAATTTTATGCATGCAAGAACTGGGGTCTATGGGGGGGGGGAGGGTGAAGAATTCACCAGAGACAGAATGGGGAGAAGAACAGGCAGATCTACTGATATACACTGCTGAGGTGAGCAGCAGGCTAGGCAAGAGTTCTGCTGAACCATAGGGGGCAGCAACCTGGCCTGGAATTGAATTCATGTCCCCAAGGCTGGTGATAGCTTGACAGCACTGAGACTTTAACCCCTGCGCTACCACGGAGGCTCAAGAAACAACTCTTTTTAATGCAGCATTTCCTTGATGCTTAAGATGCCAAACTGCCTTAGCCTTTTGTAAGAGGGTGTTGTTCAGGGAGCATGCACCAGTGGGCATTTTTACTCTTCTGAGATAAAAACCAGAACCTCCGCAAGAAAGGATCCTGAGATATTAAATACCTGAACATTTCAAGCCAGCTGAACAAAGCCTGCTCTGGTCCATGGCAGCCAGGTTTTGCTCAGCAGTAAAGCAATGAGAGAGAAATGGTCCAGAGGAGTCCATTGTGTAGGGGTGCAGGCAATGGTCTCTGTGAAGAGTAGTGATGAATATCCAAGTTTGTTTCCCTGCCTGCATTGTAGTCACTTTCTCATGGCCATGTCTTTGCTGAGCTTTGGAGAATGAACTAAACAATGAGGGTCAGTGCTTGGAAAGGGCTATGAGAGATGATTGCAACAACTGCAGCAGAGGGAAATGATGGTGGTATGACCTACAGAGCAATCCCTGGTAGCAGCACCAAGAGAGAGAAAGGCAAGGAGGAATTCTAGTAATGATCCTTGAATTGCCTCAGAGGCAATGATAAAAGGATAAAAGGCAGGCCTTCTTCTCAATCCAGCTGGGTGGAGGATTGAATTACTATTTGAATGTGAAAGAGAAACCACCTCTTGTGGGATTACTAAAAAGCATTCATTCTGATTATAGAAGATCTCCTATTTATTGAGTGCTTATTATGTGTCAGACACTCTGCTATGCTTCTCAATTATATCCGCCCACCCCCCAGCAAATTGAGCAAATATACTGAATCCAATGATAGTTTTCTTTCCTATATCCCTTCTTACCATGACTGCTCTATCCATCAGTGCTCCATAGCTACACATTAATAAGAATGTGACTTTTGTTTTGTATTTTACCCCCCTCCCGCCAAAAAAATCCATTGTAATAGATAGAATAACTGCCTCTAAAAATGTTCATCCCCAGGGCCTCTCCGGTGGCGCAGTGGTTGAGCGCTGGGCTGCGAAGCCATAAGCAGACCTCTCCTGCCAAGTCTGCTCCTCCCCTCAGCAGTGTATTTCATCAGTCTGCCTGTTCCCTGCTCTGGCTCTGGTGAACTCTCTCACCCTCCCGTGCTTCTGACTGTACCCAGTGCTTGGATAGATAGATAGATAGATAGATAGATAGATAGATAGATAGATAGATAGATAGATAGATAATCTTTAAAAAAAAAGTCCATCCCCCAATCACTGGAGCCATGTTACTTAACATGTCAAAAGGACCTTGTAATGGGGGTGGGGGGGGTTTCTGAATTATCCAGGTGCATCCAGTCTAAAAACATGAGTCCTTCAAAGACGGGGAGAAAGGCAGGACTGGCCAGAAAGATTTCATGATGACTTTGAAGACAAGGGTCTAGGGCAACAGACAGCAAGAAATGAGATCTTCAGTCTGCATCCCCAAGAAACTGGTTTTCCAACTGCCTAAATGAGCAAAGCTATGGATGCATTTCTGGACTCTCCAGGAAAAAATGCAGCTCTGTCAACAATTTGGTTTTGGCCTGGTGAGACCCACTTTTGGTTTATGACCTTCAGAGCTATCAGATTTTTAGAAAAATTATGTTCTAAGCTGCCAAATTTGTTGTAACAGCAATGAAAAAGTAATACATGCACAAATCCAGGATGAAATCTAGGGACTTAACCTTTTCATCTTTAGATATAAGTGCTGCTTATGGGATTAATATTTAGTCTGAATAAATATTGGATAAAGAATGGTGAAAGGGAGGAAATTTGAGAGGGGGTCATATCATAAATCTTTATTTTCTATAAATATTTTGGGGAAAGTAAAAGAGATATTCCATAACTAGTCAGCAAATCAGTATGGAATCCGTATGGAATTGGTGGAACAGAAGAAAAGTGTAATGGAAGGACAACATGATACAGTATGGAGAGCCTTACTGTATTATAATGTTCTAGCAGGCTCAACAGTTCATGACTTCTATCTTATCTACCAAGCCACCCTTTGTCAAAATTCCTGGACTATGGACTTTTAGAATTGTTATTCCTTCATTTTAAATTCAAATTTACCTTTGAACAATGCTAATACTGGGGGTGCCAACCTGACTATCTCTGCATAACTTTTGACTCTTACTACTAATAGTGGGCTGTAGACAAGATGACTTTAGTGATAATATAAACAATCAACTAATACATATTTTGGATATTTTGGATATTATATGTATTAAACCTGTATTAGAATAAAATAAGCTACAGAAAAGAAAATGTTACTAAGAAAATCATAAGTGGACATCACAAATGCCTTCCTTCTTGTCATCTTCATCTAACAAGCTGAAGAGAAAAAAATTAAAAATAATCTGCATATAAATTCAAACCTGTGCTGTTCAAGGGTCAACTGTTACAGTTTTAAAGCATTCCTGATTTGCATAGTTTATCCTGTGCACTTGCAATCAAGTAAAAATTAACTCATGTTCTAATCTTACCCAAATGACTGAACCATGAATCACATTTCCTTATATGCCCATTATTATTACCCTAGATCAAGTTTGTTTTCAACTTTTTAACTTCTATATAGATCACAAGTACCAAAAGGTATATAAAATGTACCTAAATTAATAACAAAATAAATTCAAATATTCACACCTTGGTTAAGAAATATAACATTGACAGAATCTCAGAAAAACTTATGACAAAGACCTATCCTCCAGCATACATGCCTTTTTCCCCAGAAGTAAATAATACCTACTTTATTATCATTCCTTTACCATTCGTATACATTTTTCATATTTGTATGTTTTCCTGAACAAAATATAGTTGTTTCATAGGTCTTTTAAATTTTACAAAAATAAAACAATCATACTATCAAAACAATTTACAAAAAAAGTTTTTAAATATATGCACACAAATAAATTTACATATATATTGTTAATTGTTGCAATAACAACTAGAAAATATATAATATTCTTTTGTGAATTGTTTTATCCCCCAGTCAACATTATGTTTTCTGGTTCTTACATTGTTGATGGGGCTGCAGTTCACTCATTTTCATTGCTCTGTATGTATATATTTATTCTACTCTTAATGAAGATTTGAGAGGTTTCCAAGATATTACTAATACAAATACTACTGTAGCAAACATTTGTATGCATGTTTTTCTGATGTCCATGTGAAGAATTTCTTTAGGGTCTATAAGCAAGGAGCAGAATTGTGGGGTATAGTGCCAGTGCAGCTTTGTAGATAATGCCAAATCATTTTCCTCAGTGGTTGCACTAATTTTAGCCTAATTATTTACTCTTCTACTTATCACTCTTCCAATTAAAAATACTCTTAACTGGTGTTTCTGCCTCCAGGTTTTCTCCAAATAGGTCTAACTTGTTCACTATCATTTGCTTGGTTTTCTTAAAATGCTACTTAGAACATGTTTTCCTCACATCCTAAATATTTATTTACTCTATATACTTTATACAAATTACTATAGCAGCCTTAATGTCTACATCAACATATACAAAGTCTTTTGACACTTTTTCAAGGGTTTTCATTTTCATCATCTTCTTTTTTTTTCTTTTTTTTTAATTTTAATTTATTTATTTTTTCTCTCTCTTTTTTTTTAATTAAATAATAAATTTTATTTTTATATTCCCCCATACAACTGCACATGCCCCATTTTGACCCCAATCCCTCCCCTCCCGGCCCCCACCCCACAAAAAGTGTCTCTGGTTCATAGTTTTTGTTGATTTTGATTTTCACTTTCTTATAGTTATTCATTTTCCTGATCCCTTATTTAAGTTTTCTAGATTCCTGCTATGAGTGAGACCATCCGATATTTTTCTTTTCTTTTGGCTTATTTCGCTGAGCATGATCCCTTCCAGCGCCATCCATGTTGCTGCAAATTGCATGTGTTTATCTTTTTTGAATGCTGAGTAATATTCCATGGTGTATATGTACCACATCTTCTTGATCCAGTCATCTATTTTTGGGCATTTGGGCTGTTTCCAAAGCTTAGCTATTGTAAATAGTGCTACTATAAACATAGGGGTGCAGGTGTACTTTGGAATTGATGTTTCTGTGTCCTTTGGGTAAATACCTAGGAGTGGAATTGCTGGATCATATGGAAGCTCTATGTTTAGTAGGTCCAGAAATCTCCACACAGCTCTCCATAGTGGTTGGACCAGTTTGCATTCCCACCAACAGTGCAGAAGAGTTCCTTTTTCTCCACAACCTCACCAACATTTGTTGTTGCTACTTTTTTTAATATGTGCCATTCTCACTGGTGTGAGATGGTATCTCATGGTAGTTTTGATTTGCATTTCCCTGATGACAAGTGATGTTGAACATTTTTTCATATGTCTGTTGGCCATTTGCATTTCCTCTTCAGAGAAGTTTCTTTTTAGCTCTTCTGCCCATTTTTTGACTGGGTTATTTTCTTTGTTGTTGTTGAGTCTCATCAGCTCTTTGCAGATTTTTGTGATCAGTCCTTTATCATTAGTGTTGGGTGCAAAAATGTTCTCCCAGTTGGTGGGGTTTCTCTTTGTTTTTGTTATTGTCTCTTTTGCTGTGCAGAAGCTCTTTAATTTGATGTAGTCCCAGCTGTTTATCTTTGCCTTCACTATCACTGCTTTGCGTCATTTGTCTGTAAAGATGTCTTTGATATGCAAATCACGTAGTGTTTCACCTATATTTCCTTCTATGTATTTTATGGTTTCAGTTCTTATGTCTAGTTCTTTAATCCATTTTGAGTTGGTTTTTGTGTATGGTGTGAGGTAGCGGTCAAGCTTCATTCTTTTGCATGTAGCGACCCAGTTTTCCCAGCACCACTTATTGAACAAACTTTCTTTGCTCCAATGCATAGTCTTTGCTCCCTTGTCAAAGATTAGTTGACCATAAATCTGTGGGTTTATTTCTGGATTTTCTATTCGATTCCATTGGTCTGTATGTCTGTTCTTGTACCACTACCATGCAGTTTTGATGATTATGGCTTTGTAGTATAGTTTGAAGTCTGGGAGTGTGATGCCTCCATTTCCTTCTTTTTTTTCAGTAGAGCTTTGGCTATTCGGGGTTTTGGTGATTCCATATGAATTTCATCAATAATTGTTCTATTTCTTTTAGGAATGACATTGAAATTTTGATTGGAATAGCATTGAATCTGTATATTGCTTTTGGAAGGATGGCCATTTTAATAATGTTTATTCTTCCAATCCATGAGCAGGGGATGTCTTTCCATTTCTTTGTGTCTTCTTCTATTTCTTTTAACAGTGTTTTATAGTTTTCTTTGTATAGGTCCTTTACCTCTTTTGTTAGATTTATTCCCAAATATTTGATTTTTTTTGTTTTGATAATAAAAGGGATATTTTTTTTTTATTTCTTCTCCTTAAGATTTATTGTTTGTGTATAGGAAGGCTACTGACTTTTGCATGTTGATTTTGTATCCTGCCACTTTACTGAACTGATTGATAAGTTGAATTAGTTTTTCTGTGGAGTTTTTGGGGTCTCTAAGTATATTATCATATCATCTGCAAATAGTGATAGTTTGACTTCTTCTTTTCCTATTTGGATTCCTTGTATGTCTTCCTCTTGTCTTATTGCTCTGGCTAGGACTTCCAGTATTATATTGAAAAGCAGTGGTGAGAGTGGACATCCTTGTCTTGTTCCAGATCTTAATGGAATTGCTTTCAGCTTTTCACCATTGAGGATGATACTGGCTGTTGGCTTGTCATAGATGGCCTTTATGATGTTGAGGTATGTTCCTTGTATCCCAAGAATTTCAAGGGCTTTTATCATGAATGGGTGTTGCACTTTGTGGAAAGCTTTCTCAGCATGTATTGATAATTATCATATGGTTTTTATATTTCTTTTTGTTGATGTGTTGGATAACGTTGATTGATTTTCTGATGTTAAACCATCCTTGTGTCCCTGGAATGAATCCTAATTGGTCCTGGTGAATTATCTTATGGATACATTGTTGGATTCTGATAGCTAAAATTTTATTGAGGATTTTTGCATCACTGTTCATTAGGGAGATTGGCCTGTAGTTTTCCTTTTTTGTGTTGTCCTTATTCGGTTTTGGTATTAGTGTAATGTTGGCTTCATAGAATGTGTTTGGTATTGTCCCTTCCTTCTCAATTTTTTGGAAGAGTTTGTGAAGGATAGGCACTAATTCATCTCTGAATGTTTGGTAGAATTCATTTGTATATCCATCAGGTCCTGGGCTTTTGTTTTGGGGAAGGTTTTTGATTACCATTTCAATTTTGCTGCTTGTAATTGGTCTGCTTAGGTGTTCTATTTCTTCTTTATCTAGCTTTGGGTGATTGTAGAGTTGTAGGAATTTGTCCTTCTCCTCTAGATTGTTGAACTTGTTTCCATATAACTGTTCATAGTAGTTACTGATTATTCTTTTGATTTCTGCTGTGTCCGTTGTGATTTCTCCTCTTTCATTTATGATCCTGTTTATTTGTGCTTTCTCCCTTTTTTCCTTTGTGAGCCTGGCTAGGGATTTGTCTATTTTATTGATTTTTTCAAAGAACCAGCTCTTGGTTTCATTGATCTTTTGGATTGTTTTTTTAATTTCAATTTCATTTATTTCTGCTTTGGTTTTTATTATTTCTTTTCTTCTACTGGTTTTGGGGTTTTTTTGTTGTTCTTTTTCTAGATCTCTGAGCTTCGAGATTAGGTTGTTTCTTTGAGTTCTTTCTTGTTTTTTGATGTGAGCTTCTATTGCTATATATTTTCCTCTTATTACTGCTTTTGCTGCATCCCGTACATTTAGGATATTAGTGTCCTCCTTGTCATTCAATTCAAAGAATTTTTTAATTTCTTCTTTGATCTCCTCATTAGTCCAGTGGTCTTCCAGTAGTTTGGTTTTTAATCTCCATGAGGTACAATAGTTCCTTGCCTTCTTTTTATGGTTTATTTCTAGTTTGATGCCTTCATGGTCAGAAAAAATGGTTGGTATGATTTCAATAATGGTGTATCTGTTGATGTTTGTCTTGTGCCCCAGTATGTGATCGATCCTGGAGAATGATCCATGTGTGCTTGAGAAAAATGTGTACTCCAATTTTTTGGGGTTTAGTGTTCTATAGATGTCTGTTAAGCCAAAATGCTCTAGGTCCTTATTTAGAGCTTTAGTTTCTTTACTTATTTTTTGTCTTGTTGATCTATCCATTGTTGATAGTGGTGTGTTGAAGTCTCCCACTACGTATGTGTTTTTTCTGATGTCTGTTTTCAGAGAGGACAATAGTTGTCTGATATATTTTGGTGCTCCTTCGTTTGGTGAGTATATGTTAATGAGTGTTATTTCTTCTTGAAGTATTGTCCCCTTGATCATAATGTAGTGACCACTGGGGTCTCTTTTTATTTTTTTGAGTTTGAAGTCTGTTTTATCTGATATAAGTATAGCTGTTCCTGCTTTCTTTTTTGGTCCATTTGCTTGTAGGATTGTTTTCCATCCTTTAACTTTAAGCCTATTTTTATCTTTTGTAGCTAAATGTGTTTCCTAGAGACAGCAAAAGGTTGGGTTTTGTTTCTTAATCCAGGCTGCAACTCTGTGTCTTTTTATTGAAGAGTTTAGTCCATTTACATTTAGAGTTAATATTGATATGTTAGCATCTGTATTTGCCATTGTGTTTGTCTTTCCTTTGATTTTATTTATTTATTCTTTTAATAACTTTTTTTTTTTTTTTGGTCTTCTTTCATTGTTGTTCGTCCCTCTGAGGTTCTGGCTTTAGGATTCCTTGTAGTATTTTTTGGAGTGGGGGTTTAGTCGTAATGAAATTCCAGAGTTTCTCTTTGTCTGGGAAGGTCCATATTCTTTCTTCAAAGAGGAAGGAGAGCTTTGCGGGATAAAGTATTCTTTTTTTTTTTTTTTATAGAGGCATGCTTTTATTTATTTGTTTGCTGGTTTGTTTGTTTGTTTTGTTTATACAGGCACTGGGTACAGTCAGAAGCGCGGGAGGGTGAGAGAATTCACCAGAGCCAGAGCGGGGAGCAGAGCAGGCAGAAGGACCGAAGTACACTGCTGAGGGGAGCAGCGGGCGGCAGGAGAAGTCTGCACGCCATGTGGGACCCTCCTCTGGTGGCCGGGGAGCAGCTGGGGATCGAACCGGCGCCGCAGAGGCCGCGCGCAGATTCGCAACCCAGCGCTCAACCGCTGCGCCACCGGGGAGGCCCATGGATAAAGTATTCTTGGTTGGCATCTGTTTTCTTGGAGTCTGTTGACTATGTCCCTCCATTCTCTCCTTGCCCGTAGTGTTTCTTCAGAGAAGTCTGATGTCAGCCTGATTGGTTTTCCTTTGAATGTTATCTGTTTCTTCCCTCTTGTCAGCTTCATTATTTTTTCCTTGTCCTGGATTCTTGGGAGCTTTACTATTATGTGTCTTGCTGTATTTTTCCTTTCGTCGTGGAAGTTTGGTGTTCTTCTTGCTTCTTGTATATCAATTTTCAGCTCCTTCTTCGCATTTGGGAAGTTCTCTTCAATTATCTCCTGGAATATTTTCTCTGTTCCTACATCTCTCTCCTCTCCTTCTGGAATTCCTATAACTCTTATATTTCCTTTCCTCATGGAGTCAGATAATTCCCGAAGTCTTTCTTCGTTCTTTTTCCTCGTACTTCTCTTTCCTTTTCTGTTTTGGTTCTTTTTATTTCTGTGTCTTCAAGAGTACTTATTCGTTCTTCCATTTCTTCTATTCTGCCTTCATTGCTTTTCCCAGAGTTCTTTTGTTCCTCCATTAATTCTTTGATCTCTTTCATTTCTTTTACTTCCCTCTTTAGGGACTCAATTTCATTCTTCTGACCATTGTTTTCCCTCTTTAGGGACTCAATTTCATTCTTCTGACCATTGTTTTCCCTCTTTAGGGACTCAATTTCCTTCTTCTGATCATTGTTTTCCTTTCTGACTTCTGCCACTTTTTTAATCAGGGCAATTTTAAATTCTCTTTCTGGAAGGCTCAGAAGTTCTTCCAAGTTACTGTCGTTGCAATCTGGGGAGTGGTTTTCTTTTTGTGGTATGCTTCTTTCCTGAGGCGTTGTTAGGTTGCGTGTGGTTCTTCTACTCCCTACTGTCTGTTTTCTTTTTTTTTTTTTTTTTAAGTAGAGGCATGCTTTATTTATTTGTTTGCTGGTTTGTTTGTTTGTTTTGTTTATACATGCACTGGGTACAGTCAGAAGCGCGGGAGGGTGAGAGAATTCACCAGAGCCAGAGCGGGGAGCAGAGCAGGCAGAAGGACCGAAGTACACTGCTGAGGGGAGCAGCGGGCGGCAGGAGAGGTCTGCGCGCCATGTGGGACCCTCCTCCGGTGGCCGGGGAGCAGCCGGGGATCGAACCGGCGCTCCAGAGGCTGCGGGCAGCTTCGCAACCCAGCGCTCAACCGCTGCGCCACAGGGGAGGCCCCCTACTGTCTGTTTTCTAATTTGTCGTATGCATTGGGACACTGTGTTGCTCGGACTGGCCGTCTTCTTGGGTGAACTTCTCCGCTCCCCTCTGGCTCCTCCAGGAACCATCTCTGGCTTCTGGGGGGGCTTTCTGCTGGTTTTAGGCAGTCTTTACTGAAGAAATGTCCCTGTTCTAAACTGGCGAAGCGGGACGCAGTCCCTGCGCATCCGGTCTCAGGCACACTCTTCTGCATGCCAGGTCTGCCCCGGACGTGGGTGCCTGTTCCCTCTGTGGGCTCAGACTGCTGGTTGGAAGGGGCCTGGCGTGGGCTAACTTCCCAGCTGGCCACTGGGTCCTCCAGAAGCCTTCTGCCCTTTTCAAGAAGTCTTAAGAAATTTCCCTATTCTATGCGGTGTTAGTGACTTTTTTTCTGGTCGTAAGGTGGTGCCAGAGATCTCTCCTATTGTCCTTGGGGGGCTGTTTTCAACCCCCCCACACCCGTGCGACAGGGAACAGAGAGCGAGAATGGTAGGGTAAACCTCAACGGCTTTGGGGTGCTGTGTCTTCCTTGTGCCCCACCGTTGTGGAGAACCCACTCCCAGAATTTCGTGCCCTGGGTCTCAGTTCAAAGCCCTCAGGTCCAGGACGCGGGCTGTAGCGCAGTTCAGTGGCGCGGGAATGGCGCCTTTTGCACCCGCTCCCGTGCCTGGGCGCCTGGTTCCTGCTCATTCAGTGAGGGACTTTCACCCCTGTAAGGGCCTCCTCGCGTCTCCCCGCAAGCCTAGGTCGCAGGCGCGGGGACCTGGTTAGCTGCGATCCCTGTCTGCGTTTGCTTTTCAAGTGCGCCGAGAACTCTGCTTTTCCGAGCAAGCTTACGGGCAGCCTGGGCTGTGTGCGAGTCTCCTGGGGTCTTTGTTCTTCTCTAATGGCGCCCGGAGCTGTTCGCTTACCGTCGCGGCGGATCCTGCAGGGTTCTCCACAGCTCCCGTTCATGGGGTGTGGTGGCTGCAATAGTTCCTTTCCACTCACAGTCCCGCCTGTTGTGTCGTTTGTTCTTGTTGGTCGTTTTAGTTTGTTATTTTCCTCCTCTCTGCAGGTCGGAGAGTTCCGGCTCTGTGGGCGGGGGAGGGGGGCAGGGTTCTGCGCTCCCCTCCCTTCTAGTCCTCTTTTATGGCAACTTTCTTCTTCGGGCAGTTTACTGGCGTCACCCGTTTATATTCCATGTCCCAGTTCTCACTGGGACCTGCCACTTTTCCTCCCTATTAACTTTTTTTAATGGGAGATCTTACTTGCAGCGTCTCCTAGCCGCCATGTTGCTCCGCCCCCTCCATTTTCATCATTTTCAATGACGACTTTGTGCTAAATAGACTATCTATATAGTTTTTTTTCCCTTAAATATATTTGTTTTTGCCTTTGAGCTTTTGCTCCTAATTTGTTCTTACCCAGAATTTATCCCTTTCCTTTCTGATTCCTAAATACTACCTATTTTTCAAAGTCCAGTGATATTCACCTTTCTATGTACCTTTTTTTTTTTAAGATTTATTTATTTTTTATACAAGCACTGGATATACAGTCAGAAGCGCGGGAGGGTGAGAGAATTCACCAGAGCCAGAGCGGGGAACAGAACAGGCAGACGGACGAGATACACTGCTGAGGGGAGCAGTGGGCAGCACGAGAGGTCTGCGTGCCATGAGGGACCCTCGCCAGCGGCCAGGGGTCTATGTACCTTTCTTGCACATTTTCATCTGCACTTCCTAAAGTTTCCTAGCATGAAGAGTATGTTATTCAGTCATTAATAAAAACCAATTTTGGGGTTCGTATTATAGCAAGTCATGATGTATGCAAGGGGGAAAGGCCAGTGTCCTAACATGATAATTTATCATCGTGGGTTTTTGAGAGGAAATCATTCTGTAGTTATCACCTGATCACCACTTTAGACATGATCATCATCACTGTTCCTTCAATGGATGATTCTCTGGGTCTGTGACTTGTCATGAGAGACCTCACGTGAGAAACCTCCACATTTTGACCCCAGTCTTCCTTTTCTCCTTTATCGCTCACCCAGTTGCTGAAGGACTCTTTGCTCTAGTTGATCTTCCATCTTCCAAACTCACTGTTACTGCATGTTTGCAAGTCTCAGCTTGGGTGCCTCCCTTTATGTAAGGACCTCAGCTCTCTATCCTGTGAACTCAGTGCTCCCTGTCATTTAAGAACTGTTTAGGAAGTCATTCCAGGTCATTTTAGCATTCTATGATCCTCTTCTCTCACAGAATTTTTGGTGCTGAACATATATTGCCTTATACAGTTAGTTATCTTTTGATGTACAAACCTCAAAATCAGGAACCATTACTTAAATTCATCTGAGCTCAGTGCCTTGAATAGTGGTGTTATTCAAAGACTAGCTCTTGATTGACAGATGATGGATACTGATGAAATAGCTCTGATTCTCATTTCTATTTTAGTTTTATAGATGGCAGATATATTTTACATTGAAAGAAGATTATATTTCCTATGCTGGGTTTACCCACATCAGCAAGATTCATGCTTGAATTCTTAACTGGAATATTGTTTTGTGATGGTTATTTCAGTTTTTTGTTTTTTTGTTTTTTTGTTTTTGCTTTCCAGTTCACTAGTATTAAATTCAGAATGAAAATCAGGATTTGGGGCACAGACAATTCATGCATGTTGCCAGTGTTCTATGTATGCCTATAGTAGAATAACTTGGTGTCCGTGATATTTCAATATGATATAGATTTCCCAGTTTTGACCTAGTCTTTAAGCTCTTTGAACATTTTCTATAGTTTTCTTTGTGTTAGCCTAAGAAAGACCTATTTCTAATGCAAGATAGTTTGACCAAGGATTACTGGGAAATTGTATCTTCATTTTCAAATCTTAGTATTTTTTGATGCATAAATTTTCCTTTAAGCCCAGCCTCATTTAAATGCTAATGTCTGTTTTTATGGGGCCAGTTTCTTGTTCTCCTCTGTATATCCTCAGAGCTGATCTGAGTGTGAGGATTCCATTCACTTCAAAGGAAATTTCATGCTTGGATCCTCTCCACAGGGATGCACAGACTAAGACAAGAAATGATCCCTATAGCTTCTTTCCTGTGTATTTGTGAGGAAAAAAAATAAAAATAAATAAAAAAGAAAGATTTCTGATCTTTTTTTTTTATTTCTGATCTTCTGTTAAATAAAATGCATTTAATATTTTAAGTAATTGAATCAGCACTGTATGCTGGAGCATTTATACACTATTGCTACTTTACAGTGTAAAGAGCCTTTCAAACACTGGGACATTATGTCAGTATGGTAGCATATTATAGTATACCTATTACTTTCAAACAAACAGTATGGTGTGTTATGACTCTCAAGTGTATGTGTTGGGAATGGTGTCATGCTGTGGGAGATAATGGACTACATGATAGATAGATATACTTTACTTGCAATAATATTTTAAAGGGAGGAGAAAATGTGGTTATATTTAGTAGTTAGCTATTAAATGCCCAATGGGTGTGTTTTCAGTAGTTTGAAAAGTGCATCTAATTCTTTCTTCATCTGCTATCTTGGAACTTGGCCTTGTTTTCAGTTTTTATTGGGAATCTTAGAAAATTCATGATTTAAAGCTTATCAGTTTGGACACAGGAAATGATTACCTAAATTGCTAATACTTTTTATTCTCAAAAGGGGGGTATCTTCCCTTACTTCATTATTCATAATTAAGAACTTTTTTCTTTCTAATATTAAATGACTTAAGAAGATTGCTTAGGCATAGTCACACTTAATTTGAATGTGAAAAAATAGTAATAAACATAACTATCAGTTGATTTTAACTTAAAATTTGAAAGTTATTGGACATTGTGCACTCACAACATTTCTTTGAAGTGGGATTAATTTTATGATCTCCTTTTTATATATGAAGAAACTTAAGGTTAGATAAATCAAAGACTCACCCAGGAATTTACAGAGCTAGAAAGGAATAGAACTGACATTTCAGTCCTGATTTTGTTCCTTCTGACCCCAAACTCATTTCCCGATACAATACCAGCTGCAAATGGTAGATGGGTTATTTGAAGACTGTTGGCTAGAGAATAAAATCTGATGCACCAAGTATTATCTACTGGCATTTAATGTATAACTAACACATATAGACTCATAATATATTAGGTGTTTACATAGTAATGTCATAGGGAAGATGTTATAGGCATTTTTTCTTTCTCCCAAGATATTTAGGTTAAACAGCTTCTTATATAGGAAGCATAAAGCCTCTATTTTTATAATGAATTTATCATATTATTCATCTTCATAATGAAAGGGTTACTACCATCTACCTTTAGACTTAGATGGGAGTTTGATATAATCTATTATGAATATCTCTGTTTTATAACTATGTTATGTCTACTCCTTCATTGCATCTGACTTTCTGTAATAAAATTCACACTGGTCTTATTTTTCTTTCTTCAGGGGTTAGGAGCTGAGAGTGAATTCATTATTTGCCTTTGCATATTTCTGTAGTGATCGCGAATTTTCAAGTGTTCACAAGGTTAATTAATTTTCTCCATTCATTCTTACCCAACAAATATTTATTCAACATCTACTGTGTACTAGTTAGTGTTCTAATAGCCAGGAAAAAAAAAAACAAAAACTAGTTGAGCTGAAGTAGCAAAAATTTGTTCTAATAGAGCAGGGGCTGTCAAAGCATGGTACTTAGAAACCCGAGATCTTTCATATCCTTTCAGGGGGTCTATGAAGTCAAAACTGCTTTAATGAATCAATGTTTTTGTGTCATTTGGGTAGATCCCTAGGAGTGGAATTGCTGGGTCATATGGTAGCTCCATTTTTAGTAGACTGAGGTTCCTCCAGACATTTTTCCATAGTGGTTGGATCAGATTGCACTCCCACCAGCAATGTAGGTGAATTCCTTTTCACCACATTCTCCAACATTTGTTGTTGTTAGTTTGTTTAATATGTGCCATTCTTACTGGTGTAAGGTGGTATCTCAATGTGGTTTTGATTTACATTTCCCTGGTTATAAGGGATATTGAACATTTTATCATATGCCTGTTGGCCATTTGCATTTCCTTTTTGGAGAAATGTCTTTTATGTTCTTCTGCCCATTTCTTGACTGGATTGTTTACTTTGTTTTTTGTTAAGTCATGTGAGTTCTTTATATATCTTTGTCATTAGTCCCTTATCAGTTGTATGGAGTGCAAAATTTTTTTTTTTCCAATCAGTGGGTTGTCTCTCTGTTTTGGTTAATGTCTCTTTTGCTATACAGAAGCTTTTCATTTTGATGCAGTTCCAAGAGTTTATCTTTTCCTTGACTTTCTTTGTTTTGGGTGATGAGTCTTTAAAGATGTTACTGAGATGTATGCTTTGTAGTGTTTTACCTATATTTTCTTCTATATATTTTATGGTTTCAGGTCTTATGTCCAGGTCTTTTATCCATTTTGAATTGATTTTTGTGCATGGTGAGAGGTAATGGTCTAGTTTCATTTTTTTTTACATGTGGTGGTCCAGTTTTCCCAGCACCATTTATTGAACAAACTGTCCATGTTCCATTGCATATTCTTTGCTTCTTTGTCAAAGATTAGTTGTCCATATAAGTGTGGCTTTATTTCTGGGCTCTCTATTTGGTTCCATTGGTCCATGTGTCTGTTTTTGTTCCAAAATCAAACTGTTTTAATTATTATGGCTTTATAGTATAGCTTGAAATTTGGAAGTCTGATACCTCCTTTCTCTTTTGTTTTCATCAGTAGGGCTTTGGCTATTTGTGGTTCCATATGAATTTCATCAGTATTTGTTCTATTTCTTTGAATAATGTCATTGTAGCACTATTTACAATAGGTAAAACCTGGAAACAACCCAAATGCCCAAAAATAGATGACTGGATCAAGAAGATGTGGTATATAGAATTTTGGGCAGAAATATATTTTGGGTATATATAAACAATGGAATATTATTCAACAATCAAAAAACATAAACTCATGCCATTCAAAGCAACGTGGATGGAGCTAGAAGGAATTATGCTCCATGAAATAAGCCACAAGGAAAAAGAAAAATATTGGATGGTTTCACTTATAGCAAGAATATAGGGGAACCAAATAAGACATCAGTATAAAAAAATAATAACAGTATAAAACACAACAAAGCAAAAACGGACAATTATAAATCAGAGGAGGAGAGAGAGGGATCAGAGGGAGGGAGGGAGGAGCACAGAGGACTGAGGTGATGGTACATGGGTGCACTGCTGAAGGAAACTCTATGGGGACTACACCTGAGGAGGTGGGGGGAAGCAAATATTGTTTAAAAATGAACAATGATGTGGGCCTCCTCTAGTGGCGCAGGCGGTTGAGCACAGTGCGGTGAAGCTGTCCACAGCCTCGGCAGCACCGGTTAAATCCAGGCCAGCCGGCGAGAGTCCCACATGGTGCGACAGACCTCTCCTGTCGCACCTGCTGCTCCCCTCAGCAGTGTATTTCGTCAGTCTGCCTGTTCTGTTCTCTGCTCTGTCCCTGGTGAATCCTCTCACCCTCCCTTAAATCTGTCCTGTACCCCAGTTCTTGTATAAATAAATACATAAATCTTAAAAAAAAGAACAATGATGTAAAAAAATAAAAACAAATTAAAAAATAAAAAAAACCTGCTTTAATGATAATAAAAAGATATTACTTACCCTCTTACCCTCACTATGCATTACCATTTGCAAGAATGGTGCAAAGGAGATGATGAGTAAAATTATTGGTGTTTTAACATGAATCAAGTCAGAGGCAACAAATTGTGTTAGTTGTCTTTTCATAGCCATACACTTGCATTTAAAAACATTGATGCCGTTTTCACTTAAGAATGTCATATATGTAGCAATAAAAATAACTTTACTATAATATACACTTGAACACCCACTTTTTTTCATTTTTTTGTGACAAAATACAAAGTACTCATGAATCATTTCTGCATACTGTAGTTCTATTGTCCTGAGGGGGGAAAAAAAAACAAAAACATTTGTGCAATGTTTGAGTTGTGAGCTGAAACAGGTATTTTTCCATGAACATTTTTACTTGAAAAACAAAACTGGCAGAGAAAAGATAGTTATTTAGACTTAGGTATTTGACAGATATTTTCTGGAAAATAAACAGCATGCTCCTGTGATTTCAAAGGAAAATAACAGTAATTCTGTTATGCCAATGATAAATACTAAAATTTGAAGCAACATTATAATTTTATAAAACATGTACTTGCCAATGCTTAAAGACTTTTTTAAAGGTCAGTGGTGCTATTAACAAATGCAATTTTTTGACATTGTAGAATGAAATATGCCAAATGTTTGGGAGATCTGCATAACAAAGTGAACCAATATTTTTCAAATGACCACCTGTGATTAACTGTATTAATAAAATGCTTCAAAACTGAAAATAAATCAATGTTTCAATTTAATAGTTGTCCAAGTACTGATACAATAGAATTCCCACCTAGTTTTTAGTTTATACTTAGAAAAAATTTAAGCAATTGTTGGACTGCCCATAAAATTATTCCTATTTCCAAAAGGTTCTGTTCTTTATTTACATTAAGGAATCACTACACTGAACTCTCAGTGGTTGTTCTTTCAGGTCCTTTATTCCAGATGTTCTCAAAATGAAACTAGAGATGGCTTAGAGATGCTGTTACCTTATAGGGCTGTGCCACATAAAGTATTAAAGGTCCTAAAACCAGTGATGTTAAACTATAATGAGATATTTATTTACCTTTATCAATCTCACTCACAATTATACATCAGAATTTCCTAGAATCTATATGACATATGACTGCACAAGAGATTAACCGTAGAAGCAGATGAATGAAGGCAGAATTTGCATTAAATTTTGACTTTAAAGTCAGGCATTAAAGAGATTTGGCAAAATGTAAAATTATGGCTCTTTTCACTAAATTTCTTTCTTGGTAGGAATTACATGGTATTCTTCAAGATACATTATTAGTGTTATAATGTGTTTATGCTTAACACTTTTAAAAATAAATTGATAAATATATTTAAAACTTGTTTTATTTTTGATACAATATTTATCAGTAGATACATCATAAACAAAGGTTTTTAGGGTCCTCAATTTCAAGAGTGTGACCGGATACAGAGACCAAATTTTTAGAACTGCTGTTCTAACCTATCTTTTCTTATTTTATATTCTAACTAAAACTACACTGATATTTGTAAGACATGAAATACTGTCATGTCTCACACTATATTGAACAGCTGGGGATTTATAGGTAACTGAGAGAAATCTAAGAAGAAAAGAAGGTTGTCAAGGTAATACACTCAAGAGAGAGCTAGAGGAGACTCTTGTTTAAGAGGATATAGATGAGCAAACAAACATACATAATGGAATAGGTAGGTATATGGTTGAAACCTATGAAATTTCTGGAAGAATAAGCTCTGAATTTTTGCATGAATGGAACAAAATAATACCAAAAGCAGCAGGGGAGAAGGAAACAAGAGTATGTAGTGAGGGATATTTCCCCTTCATTTGTAAACCATGCTTTCCATACCATGACAAGAGCTGCTGAATGATGTCTGGTGTAGGGACTCTGGGCAGGTTGCCTGGAGTCTCACAACCCTTTAAGCAGGATAGCAAATTTTAAAGATATGCACAAGTGCACACACACACATATACACACACAATGAAGGGTGCTCAGATCTCTGTCAGATACATACAAATCATTTCCCATAAATTACAAGAAAAAAAATTACACTTTCTAGATAATCTTTATTTCAATATTTCATGAAAAGTGCAATGCCTGGTTCTTTTTTTTTCCCTTTGCATTTGTGTTACTACAGTGAGATAAACCATATATTAGGTATAAGTAAAAAAAAAAATTGGGGGGGGCCTCCCTGGTGGCACAAGGGGCTAAGTCACAGCACTATGAAGCTATCTATAGATAGTACAGCAGGAGTTCGATCCCCCGCGCAGCAGACCTATCCTGTCTCACCTGCTGTTCCCTTCAGCAGTGTTTTTCAGTAGATCCTACTGTTCTGTTCCCAGTCTGTCTCTGGTGAATCCTCTCACCCACCACTCCCTTACCTCTGGCCTACACCGTGGCACTTGTATGCATAAATAAATAAATCTTTAAAAAAAACCCCAACGCACAGTCTTTGTTTAAACTCTTTGGGGTGTATAGGTCAAAACAATAAACTCAAGAAACACATTTTTAATGGAAATTGTCTCATGTGGGGATGATGAGACATATGATACATGCATTTTAAAATCTAATATTAGCTTAAAATATTTTTTTTATTTCATGAAAGCAGTTAGCAATACCATCACTCCATGCCTTAATTTTTGGTCCTTCAGCTCTGCTTAGTTCTCAGAAAATTGTAGACACTGTTCATTTTTTTGAGAGTTGGAATGTTGTGTGTGTGTATAATTAATAAACTACATATAACTCAAATACCTCTAAAAGAAATTCTGATATAGAGAGTTCTCAAGATGACAATAGAAGAGGTTCCTTGCTTTACTATTGAGAGGAACAGATAACAGTTAACCAGAGTGGCAATATGCCCAGAGAGTCGCATGACATGGGGCAAAACTGGAATACTCTTTGAATAGTGGAGGCCAACACAGGTGAATAGTGGAGACAAGGAAGAGAAACATGCTTCACTGAGCAAGAGGTGGGTGGAGAGAAATACCTGGAGATTATAGCCCCCAGTCAGCTCAGCCAGGGTGTCTAGGAGTGGAGAGTGAAAACTGTGTGAAGACAAAATCCTTGATTAAGGAGAAATATGTGCAGAGATAGGTCCCAGGTAAAGAGAGGAAACAGTACTCTAGACATCACTTACCTTCTCCATACCTCAGAATTGGAGATAACCTCATGAAATGCACTGACTATGCACAGATTGCAGAGTCTCAGACCAGGAACTTAGGAGAGGAGGAATATCCACAGTGCCACAAGTATAGGTCAGTCCTCCCCTCCTCACCAGAAAATTTTCACCAGCTGCTGGACTGCTCCAGAACCCTCCCCCAACCCGCTGCCTCAGGAACTGCCAAATAGATCTCAGCACATATGAAAGGCATCAAACAACAAGAATTAAAATCTGAACTTAAATTGCAATATCACTTGTGGGAAAAGTAAAAACAGTTTAACACTCTAATTTAATATTCCAGATTTTTTTTTTTTAATGGAAGTCAAGAGGCTGAGAGAGGCAGATTTCTCCCTACATTGAGCACAAGACTCTCGCTATGCTGGGAATAGACTTATCTCTGGAATTTGGTTTGTTTTTTAATAAAGTTGTGTTTTGTTTTGCTTTGTTTTGTATTTTTTTATTTTTTTAAATAATAAATTTTATTTTTATATGCCCCATACAATTGCAACCCCCCCATTCTGACCCCAATCCCTCCCCTCCCGCCCCCCCCAAAAAAAGTGTCTCTGTTTCATAGTTTTTTGTTGATTTTGATTTTCACTTTCTTATAGTTATTCATTTTCCTGGTCTCTTATTTAAGTTTTCTAGATTCCTGCTATGAGTGAGACCATCCGGTATTTTTCTTTTTCTTTTTGGCTTATTTTGCTGAGCATGATCACAAAAATCTGCAAAGAGCTGATGACACTCAACAATAACAAAGAAAATAATCCAGTCCAAAAATGGGCAGAAGAGCTAAAAAGAAACTTCTCTGAAGAGGAAATGCAAATGGCCAACAGGTATATGAAAAAATGTTCTACATCACTTGTAATCAGGGAAATGCAAATCAAAACTACCATGAGATACCATCTTACACCAGTGAGAATGGCACATATTAAAAAAACTAGCAACAACAAATGTTGGCGAGGGTGTGGAGAAAAAGGAACTCTTCTGCACTGTTGGTGGGAGTGCAAAATATTCCAGATATTTTTTAAAAGAGGGAAATTTGAAGTAACAAAATAGATAGATAAAAAAGAATATAACACATGGCAAGTGGTAAGACCTCAAAGGAATTTGCCATCACAAGGCAAATTGTTCTCTGTAGAGAACAACTCTACAGAATCCAACCCCAAAGACTTGGATGATTTACTGCCTCTATCACTTAGAAAGTTCAAAATTGTTATAATAAAGAAAATTAAAAGGTAAAAGAAAACACAAGAAAGCAAGTCAAGGTGATACAAAAGAAATCAGAAAGTTTAATCAAACAGATACCACAAAATTCAAAGAAGCAAA
Source organism: Talpa europaea (assembly GCF_964194135.1). Lineage (NCBI taxonomy): Eukaryota > Metazoa > Chordata > Mammalia > Eulipotyphla > Talpidae > Talpa > Talpa europaea. The sequence continues at coordinate 61,513,742 of NC_140071.1, read as the reverse complement.
TTAATGACATAGGAAATAAAATTAATGAGCGGAAAATAAAAATTTAAGTATGAGGCTATCAGAGATAAATACATAAGGAGTTCAATAGATGAGAATTTTCTAGTGAAATCTATAGCAAAATAGATAAAATAGAGTATTAAATCAGTGACCTTGAAGTTAATGATACAAAGGCACCAGGTGGAAAAAGAGAGAAATAAGATGAAATAAAAATGGAGTAACACAACTTCATGAAAGGCAACATAGGATAGTGAGTGTCCAGAAGGGGAAGAGGGAAAGAGGAAGAGAAGGAAAGAAAACAGAAAACTTATTCAAAGAAATAATGGAGGAAACTTCCTAAACCTATGGAAAGAATGTAAATATAGAAGACAATGGAGTTAAAAAAACATCTAGTGTCTTCAAAAGATCTATCTGAGACATAAACCAATACAGACAGTAATGAAACTACCAAGAGTTCTATAAAAAGTAAGAATATTGAGGGGGCTCCCTGGTAATGCAAGGATTTAAGTCTCAGTGCTATCAAACTATCTAAGGCATGAGTTTGATCTCCAGTCAGGGAGCTAACCCACATGACACAGCAGACCTCTCCTGTCTCACCCACTTCTCCCCTCAGCAGTGTATTTCAGTAGATGAAATTCATATGGAATCACCAAAAACCCCGAATAGCCAAAGCTCTCCTGAAAAAAAAAGAAGAGAATGGAGGCATCACACTCCCAGACTTCAAGCTATACTACAAAGCCATAATCATCAAAACTGCATGGTATTGGAACAAGAACAGACACACAGACCAATGCAATTGAATAGAAAATCCAGAAATAAACCCACAGATCTATGGTCAACTAATCTTTGACAAAGGAGCAAAGAATATGCATTGGAGCAAAGAAAATTTGTTCAATAAATGGTGCTGGGAAAAATGGGTCACTACATGCAAAAGAATGAAGCTTGACTACTACCTAACACCATGCACAAAAACCAACTCAAAATGGATTAAAGAACTAGACATAAGACCTGAATCCATAAAATACATAGCAGGAAATATAGGTGAAACACTACATGATATGCACATCAAAGACATCTTTACAGACACATGACCCAAAGCAGTGATAGTGAAGGCAAAGATAAACAGCTGGGACTACATCAAATTCAAGAGCTTCTGAACAGCAAAAGAGACAATAACAAAAACAAAGAGAAACCCCATCGACTGGGAGAACATTTTTGCACCCAACACTAATGATAAAGGACTGATCACAAAAATCTACAAAGAGCTGATGAGACTCAACAAAAACAAAGAAAATAATCCAGTCCAAAAATGGGCAGAAGAGCTAAAAAGAAACTTCTCTGAAGAGGAAATGCAAATGGCCAACAGGAATATGAAAAAATGTTCAACATCACTTGTAATCAGGGAAATGCAAATTAAAAACTGCAATGAGATACCATCTCACACCAGTGAGAATGGCACATATTAAAAAAACTAGCAACAACAAATGTTGGCGAGGGTGTGGAGAAAAAGGAACTCTCTTACACTGCTGGTGGGAATGCAAACTGGTCCAACCACTATGGAAAGCTGTGTGGAGATTCCTCAACCTACTAAAGACAGAGCTTGCATATGATCCAGCAATTCCACTCCTAGGTATTTGTCCAAAGGACACAGAAATATTAATTCCAAAGTACACCTGCACCCCTATGTTTATAGCAGCACTGTTTACAATAGCTACGCTTTGGAAACAACCCAAATGCCCCAAAATAGATGACTGGATCAAGAAGACATGGTACATATACACCATGGAATATTACTCAGCATTCAAAAAAGATAAACACATGCAATTTGCAGCAACATGGATGGAGTTGGAAGGGATCATGCTCAGCGAAATAAGCCAGAAAGAAAAAGAAAAATTCCGGATGGTCTCACTCATAACAGGAATCTAGAAAACCTAAAAAAGGGGCCAGGAAAAAGAATAGCTATAAGAAAGAAAAAAATCAAAATCAACAAACAACTATGAACCAGAGACACACTTTGTGGGGTGGGGGACTGGGAAAGGAGGGATTTGGGGTCAAAATAAGGGGGTTGCAATTGTATGGGGAATATAAAAATTAAAAAAAATAAAAAATAAATGAATTTTACTTTTCTTCACTAATGTTCTCTTTAGAATGTATTAAAAATGACGACAAAATTTCAAAATTTTAGAGGGCCTCCCTGGATGCACAAGGGGTTAAGATGCAGCACTATGAAGCTATCTGCAGCCACTGCAGCGTGAATTCAATCCCTGGCCACAATCCTGGCCACATGGTGCAGCAGATCTCTTCTGTCTCATCCACTGCTCCCCTCAGCAGTATATTTCAGTCAATCCGTCTATTCTGCTCCCTATTCTGTCTCTGGTGAATCCTCTCACTCCCACACCTCTGGCCTGTATCCCTGTTTGTGTATGCATAAATAAATAAATCTTTAAAAAAATTCAAAATTTTAGAAAGAAGAGTAATGAGATAACTGTTTAGATTGACTTTCTTTTTTTTTGGAAAGATTGATTTATTGATTTATTGATTGATTGATTGATTGATTTATATAAGCACTGGGTACAGTCAAAAGTGCGGGAGGGTGAGAGAATTCACCAGAGCCAGAGCGGGGAGTTGAGCAGGCAGAAGGACCAAAGTACACTGCTGAGGGGAGCAGCGGGCAGCAGGAGAGGTCTGCGTGCCAGGTGGGACCCTCCTCCGGTGGCCCGGGAGCAGCCGGGATCAAACCGGCGCCGCAGAGGCTGCGGGCAGCTTTGCAACCCAGCGCTCAACCGCTGCACCACCGGAGAGGCCCTAGATTGACTTTCTTAGTAGATTTTTTTCTTTTAGTATTGATAATGATGATTATTCTTAGTATTTGAATGCCAGGTATTGTGCTTAGGGTTGAAAACGGCATGCTTTATTTAATCTTCAGTTCTATAATGGGTGCCCATTTTATAGATAATACATTTGAGGAATAGAGAGGTTATATAGTCAGTGAATGATGAAGCAAGTGTTAAATTCTCCTTTGCTATTGGCTGTTGCTCAGTCTTTAAAAAAGTTAAATGATAGATCCAAAGTTGTGATGGGTTGGGGTCTCAAACTTTATTTTATGATTTCCCATCTCATTTTTTTTTCTACAACACTTCTTTTGAAGAAAAAACATTTTCTGTAATACAGACCTCTCAAATTTGCAGGGATTACTGATGAATTTGTGTGATGTAGGATGTAAGTTAAGATGCTGTCAGCAACAAGTAATAGAAAATCCTGAATCAGCTGGATTAAATAAATGAAATGAACTCTCAAATCAAGCAGTCCTGAGGTTGAGACATTTTGCAAAATAATTTAACTACACTGGGACTCTTACATGTATTTATTATACTAAGCATTTATTAGTGAGCAAGTGAATGAAAATAATCTGTTGTCTAGGTTTGAGGAAATCCAAACTCCCTACCCTTTTAGTGCCTCAGATCACCATCTTGTATCAAAAGGTCATTGAAGATAAGCGCCAAGATTCCTGAGACAAGATTTTACTAAATTTACAGCGGACTGCAGGCAAACAGAATTCTAGAGTCCATGGCTATGTATTCTCTTGTTTAGGAATTTAGTCTGGGGAATATTCCAAAAAGTATAGGCTTCTGATATTGCTGGATTCTTATTTTCTATTCAAGCAAGAGTAGGAAGTATTTATAAAATAATTTTAGCCAGTTCACATAACATGAATACCTTTAATTTCACCAGTGAGAGCCCAATTTTGGCATTCGTTCATTATGCCAGTCAACTGGTTGCTGTTTTCATCACTTAAAGTTTTTCCTGACATTTAGTATGATAATTAGCAAAGTGTAGATTGTTGAGCAACATATAGGTAAGAAAGTGATTATAATTGCTCTTTTGAAATGTAGACAATATAATGAGAATGTCAGCAGACCATTCTGTGTTCTTAATTGTCATTTTCACTGCTACTTCTGGACATGAAATCTTCAAATGGTTTGCTCAGAGCTCAACTCCAAATTACACTTGTACAATATCACAATATATATGCTGAAGTGTTTTAAAGTAATAATGATTACAATTTTGGCTTTTCGATTAGTTAATTTGTCATTAAGTGAAGACATAGAGAACCTAAGCCTTCCTGGTTTCTGCCTTGCCATCTAACTCTTTCACTAGTAACCGTATTGATGGGGAAGTGATGTCTGCTCAAGTTCTAGGAGTCATCACATGCAGACTTGCTACGCTTTTGTACTCTTCTGATAGAAACAAAACAAAACGAAACAAAAACCTTCACCCTGAAGCCACTTTGCAGATATCCGTCATCTGATTAGCTATATCACATTCTGATTTTTAATCCAAGCACTGGAAAGTAAAATGAGACTTTTTTTAAACATTAGAATACTTACCATGGCTTAACTCTAAGACATCTGAAGAGGGATGGGAAAAATTTTATCATGTTAAATCTGGGATGAATCTTCAGGGAATATTCCTGATTTAAGAACAAAGAGGTTGGAGGAAAAAGATTTGCTAGAGCATCATAGACACTGAAATAACCTTTAAGTATGTTATTGTTGGGTCCTTTGCTTCCCTTAACTATCCAGCCAGAACCTTATTCAAAACAAGTTTGTCAAATTTTACAAAGAGAAAAAATGCTATTTGATTCCAGGCGATCAGTTCCAACTTCTTCCTCTTCCCTGGCTAGATTTTAGACAAAATAAATTTTAGGATGTTTAAAAACAGACTAGAAAGTAGTGTGAGAGAATGAGAAAACAGTCACTGAATTTACTTCTTCGATGTCTTTAGAGAAGAGAAAGTGGAGACTGTGCATGCCAAGTGCTGGTTTTCTGGAAATGACAGAAAATGAACCAAATTTTGTATAGATTACAGAACTCTACACCTTCTTAAAAGTTAGACTTATTGATGGGCCTCCCTGGTGGTGCAAGGCGTTAACTCAGCACTATCAAGATATTGCCAACCACTGCAGCATGAGTTCAATTCCCATTCGGGGAGCTGACACACATGGTGCAATAGACCTCTTCTGTCTCGCCCACAGCTCCCCTCAGCAGTGTATTTCAGTAGATCTGCCTGTTCTGCTCCCCACTCTGTCTCTGGTGAATCCTCTCACTCCCCATTCCTCTGGCCTATACCCTAGCTCTTGTATGCATAAATAAATAAAATAAATCTTTTTTTAAAAAAGGTAGTTTTATTGAATATTAAAATGCAGCAGTTCTAGATTGGCAAGGATTCTGGATTATTAAGGTCTAGTCAGGGAAATAAAGGTAGATATGGCTGTTATTATTGTTTTTTCAGATTTTCTATTTATTTATTTATGTATACAAGAACTGGAGTGTAGGCCAGAAGTATGGGGGGTTAGAGGATTCACCAGAGACAGAAGGAGGAGCAGAGCAGGTAGATATACTGAAACACTTGCTGAGGGAAGCAGTGGGTGAGACAGGAGAGGTCGGCTGCACTATGTGAGTTAGCTCCCTTGATGGGAGTCGAACTCATGTCCCAGTGGCTGGTGATAACTTTATAGTGCTGAGACTTAACCCCTGCATCACCAGGGAGGTCCTATGGTTGTTATTTTTTGAACTTTAATTGTATATGAGTCTAATTCAAAACTAGTGAGTAGAAACACAAATAACATTTAAAAAGTCTAAATATAAAATAAATCACATCTTAACATTCATGATTTGTAGATTTTTCAGTTACATTTTATAATATTTTCATATTATGCACTTATTTCCTCACTGCTTTGAGGTCATTCTTCATCCTTTGCCCTAGACTCAGCCCCACTCCACTAATACATGCAAAGCAGACACACATACAAACCTGCTCTTCTTTTGTGATATCTAACTTCATTAATGGTAAGTGCATTTTTTAAGATTCCAGTTTTGAAAATGTCTGTATCTCTTCCCCTTTTAATTCTCACAAATAGTAATGGATAAGTCCCAGGGATTCTACTCCAGAATATTTCATGCTTTGATTTCTCATTTCTCTCCTTTACTTTTGCCTTCATATCCACTACTGCTACTGCTTGTCCCCTCCAATTTATTTCCACACTGCTTCAGACAGAACATTCTTAATGTAGGACATCTTTATAGACACTGCGTAGCTCATGACACTGCAGATGCTGTCCCTCTTGGCCTAACCCCTGGTTAAAGTGGCATCCATACTCTATACCAACTACAATTACAACCTCATCTCCTCTTGTCATTCCTTCAAGCTGTGTCCTCTCAAGCCACCAATAACTATTTTTATCATGTTTGCATTTATTCTATAGCCATTAACATCATCCCCTGATCTCGCATGCCAAGACCCTTTCCAGCTTTCAAATCCTAGTTCAGATGCCGCTTCTTCCATGAAGACTTTGCTTGTAAACTTCTGTCCCTTTAATAATCTTCCCAGATTTTCTTGACCCTACCTCACCACCATGGACTTCACTTGTGTTACTTTTATGGTATCGCTCATGATCAATTTTTAGTTGTCCTTGGTTATGAATTTTTTTCATCAAATTTATTTAATGCAGAACCCAATAGAATATTATAATCTTTTCTTTTTCACAGAGCTTAAGAATTAGGTCAAGGCCAAATACAGAATAAAAATGATAACTTACTTCTTTTAAACTCCGTTGTGACTTTTTTTTACCTGCATAAGAATATCCTTTACACCCTACTCTAATTTTTCCTTTCCTTTATTATATATTTTCTGCACCTCCTAAACTAAATTTCTTATCTAATCCCCTTTTACCAATATTTTATGATTTCTAACATACTTTTCTTATTTATACAACTATAGATAGCTATGCCATTGTGGACAATTTTGAATTTTGCTTTCTTGGCATCATTCTTCCTTTGTTTAATAACAGAAACTGATTTTTGCTCTGGATTATGATTGGCATTAGAAATAGACACATGGGATCTCCCTGGTGGTGCAAGGGGTTAAGATGCTGCACTATGAATCCATCCGCAGCCACTGCAGCACAAGTTCGATCCCCACCCAGGGAGATACCCACATGGTGCAACAGACCTCTCCTGACTCTCCTGCTGCTCCCCTCAGCAGTGTATTTCAGTATATATGCCTATTCTGTTCCTCACTCTGTCTCTGGTGAATCCTCTTACCTCCCACAACTCTGGCCTGTACCCCAGTTCTTGTTTGTATGAATAAATAAACGTTAAAAAAAAAAAAAGAAAAAAAAAGAAATAGACACATGACCTAATATTAGCTCCCTGGCCACAATGATGGGCATGAGCCTAATTTGATGAGCATAAGTTTAACAAAATGTCAATGGGATAATGTGACTGATGATTGGAGTAGAAATGTTCTTTTTTAGGTGAGATTGTTAAAGTGGTAAAATCTAAGCATGGAGTTGTGGTAGACTGTAGCCCTCTGGGAAGAGCTGACCTGAATTAAACCATAATTGAGGGAAACAGAGCCATAAGATGGAGGGAGACAACATGCTAAGTATATGATTTGAGCCCTTGGATCAAGTTTTTGGCTTATACAAGACAATAAATTTCAATTTTAATTAAACTTTGTTGAAATTTGTATGTAGCCAAAAGAATCCTTACTCTTAGGTAAATCTTTCTTTCCAAGACTACTAGTTTCATCCTTTCTCATTTCATTGATCTTATAAAATTTCATGCATGACTCCTCCATCCAAACTTTATTTGAAAGAAGATTTTTGAAAATGGATAATGATGATATCTGTATAGTATATCTCTTCTGAGGGTCAAATAATATAAACTGCTTGAAATGATGTCTGCCAGATTGTACCATGTTAATGTTAATATACCCTGTTAACTGTTAGTGTCTCCATCATCATCATTATCATTTTTATGTTACTCATTACAATGATCAGATCACATAGTTAGAGGCTTAAACATATGAATACTTCAATTTCTACTTCAATTTGTCTTGAGATTGACTTTTATTTGGCTAGGATATCACCTCGTTGTGTATTCTACATTGTGATTTGCCTAAATGACCTTTTATATGTTTGGCAGTGTGCATTTACTTAAAAAGATATATAGGTATATATCTATATCTATCTATCTATACATATAAAGATTGTGCCTATCAACTTTGCTCCTGGGAGAGAAGATAAGTACCAAAATCATCATATAATGCTGTTTGAGATAGTCAATGGCCCAAGATACTTGCAGAGTGAATCTGTATAAATCTTTTTCTCACATCAACAGAAAGGATAAAAATCATATGATTATATCTATAGATGCTGAAAAAGATTTGATTAGATTCAACATCCATTTATGATAAACGCCCTAATAAAGAACTGGGAATAGGAAGAAATTTTCTCAAATAATAAAGACCATATATGAAAAACACACAACTAATACCCAACACATTGGTGAAAAACTAAAAGCTTTTCTTCTAAGAAAAGACAAGGTATAAGACAAGGATGTCTATCTTCACCACTACTATTCAGTATAGCATTAGAAGTCCTAGATAGAACAATCACATAAGAGAAAGATATAAAAGGAATACAAATTGGGAAAGAAGATATGAAACTATCAATATTTGCAAATGACATGATAATATACATGGAAAACCTGATGACTTCACTAAAAACCTAATTTAAATAATGAATCAATTCAGTAAAGTGGCAGGGTGCAAAATGAATCTGTAAATATTGTTTTTCTATATATAAATAATAGGTTAAAAAAGGATGAAATCTATTCATAATTTGCAACAAAAATAATTAAGTATCTTGGAGTAAACTTAACAAATGAGGTGAAGCACATATATGAAGAAAATTATATGACATTGTTAGATGAAATGGAAGACACAAAAAATAGAAAGATAATCCCTGCTCATGGATTGGAAGAACATTTCTTGTCTAAATTTCCATATGCAAAACAGTATATAGATTCAATGCAATCCCTATCAAGGCTGTAATGGCAGTCTTCAAAAGATAGAAAAAACAATACTGGAATTCATATGGAATCACAAAAGACCCCAAATAGCCAAAATAATCCTGGTATTAAAGAGGAAGCCTGATGGTATCACACTCTCAGCCTTAAAACAATGCAACAAATCTATAGTAATCAAAATAGTAAGTTACTGGAACAGAAACAGACACACAGACCACTGGAATCAAATTGAAAACCTTAAACGATAGGACAGATGATCTATGATAGACGAGCCAAGAGTTTACACTGGAGAAAAGAGAATCTCTTCAACAAATGGTGTTGGGAAAACTGGACAGTCACATGCAAAAAATGAAACTAGATCACCATCTCATACCTTACACAAAAATTAACTCAAAATGTATTAAGGACATGGATCCAAGACCAAAAACTATAAAACACATCGAAGAAGAAGAGGCAAAACACTTCAAAATGTTGACTTCAGAAATGTCTTTGAAATTTGTTTCCAAGGGTAAGAGGAAGCAGAAACAAATACAAATAAATAGGATTATATCAACGTATCAAAAATATACCCACTGAATGGGAAAAAAAATTGTGCAAATAACACATGAGGAAGTGATACTTAAAATACATACAACTCAATAAAAAGAAAACAAATAGCCCAATAAAAAATTCAGCTGTAGAGCTAAATACACAGTTCTCCAAAGACAACGCACAGATGACCAACTGGCACATGAAAAAATGCTCATCATCACTTACTGTAAAGGAAACACAAATCAAAATCACAACAAGATACCATCTAACACCAAGGACTGAGGAGTGGAACAGGAAAATGAGATATGTACACACACACACACACACACACACAGAGACACAGGAATACTACTAAATTATAAAAAAAAAAAAGGATGAACTTCTGCCATTTGCAACAACCTGAATGAACTAGTGAGGACAATACTAAGCAAAATAAATTCAGAAAGAGAAGACAAATACTGTATGGTCTCACATGTGGAATTCAGAAAAAACAACTGTCAGTCACAACCAACAGTGAATTCCTTTTTTTTTAAGATTTATTTTATTCATTTATGCATACAAGAACTGGGGTGTAATCCAGAGGTGTAGGGGTGCGAGGGTTTACCAGAGACAGAGTAGGGAGCAGAACAGACAGATTTACTGAAATACACTGCTGAGGGGAGCAGCAGGTGAGGCAGAAGTGGTCTGCTGTGCCATGCAGGTCACCTTCCTGGCTGGGGATCAAACTTGTGCTGCAGTGGCTGCTGATTTCTTCATAGTGCTGACTCCTTGCACCACCAGGGAGGCCCACGAACACATTTGGAAATCACCTTTATCCCTAAGACAGGAGAGCTGCAGAAAAGCAGGAAATTCTCCCTTCAAGTATGGAAAAAATAATCAATTTGTAAGATATAGTGATAAGAAATAAAGTGAAATAGCATATATCATGCAAAAGAGTTTAAACAATTTACAGTAAAAGCATCAAGGTGGACAGCTTAGTTGATTCTAGTAAAACAGAGGCTAATAAAATCAAGAGTTAAGACTCAAATTGGAAAAAGGTGATGAACTGTGTATTATACAGTATAGGTATTAGAAAATTATTGGTGAATAGGACAAAAGTGATTGAAATTATCATCTTGTGAAAGAGGAAGGTGAAAAGAGGCACATTGACTTCTACCAAGAATTACTATTGGTACATTTATTAGACATTGCACATGTGTGCAGAACTGGTAAGATGGAGACAGACAAGATTTGATGAATATCCTTCCTGAGGTGTACCCAAGTTATATAACATGATAGTCATTTTGAGTCAGAGCTCTTTTTTCCAGAATTAGTTATTAGACAAACACACACAAAGGGTTTAATGTTTTGGGCTCTGTGTTAATTAACTGCTGTCAAAGTGAAATCAATTCCCCTCCAAGTGACAGGTCTGCTATCTATCAGATGCGTTGCAACAATTAGCTTGAACCTAGTTATTCAAAGCACTCTGTCCCTATTGGGATTCCTGTAACCAGAAGTTTGAGAGAGATGTAGATTTTTGGTTTAGATATAGATAGGTATAGAGCCATATATCAATATATTTTTAGATAAATATCATTATGAACTAAGTTGCAGACTCTAAAAATTCATATGTTGAAGTCCAAACTCCAGTGCAAATATACATGGAGATAGGAAGTTTAGGGGGATAATTAAGGTTAAATGATCATAAAGACGGAGCTCTAATCTGAAAGACTGGTGTCCTTATAACAAAATGAAGAGAAACCAGAAGTCTTCTTTCTCCATGTATGTACAGAAATGTTGTCATGAAGGTTATATATGGTAGTCCAAGCAGAATGCAGACTCATGCATCTATTAATCTCTCTAATATTTGTTATATATACTATGTACCTGTATATATTTGTATATTTATTTGTGTTTTATTATTCAATTTAACACTTTAACCCATTTTCTTTGCCTATTCTCTTCCCAGTTTTTTTACATTTAATACCTCTCAGCAAGGCATAATTGTACACTGACTTTTAATTCTGAAATGCAGAAAATAGGTCCCAAAAGACTGTCCTATAATTCAGTGTACTGTCACAGTGGTGAGTGGCTTTCAGCTTAAGGGCTAATATTAGAATCTCCCAGGAAGCATTTTCAAGTTTTAAAACTAGACACACTCTTTGGAGGTTTATCAGAAACTTCATGAGAGAAACAGGATATGAGTTGTTTGAAACAGCTCTATCTGGTTATTTCTGCCCAGAATGTCCTTTCTCCTTCCTCATCTAAATTTAGCAGGAGAGTAACTCATCATACTGCTGGTATTCCCACATCATAATCTTTGCTGCTTTACTAGATTTAATTTAAATATATTTTCTATCTTCCCAGTCAAATTTCTTGAATTTAGGTGAATGGTTTCCATTTTTATATTTCTAGTATTTAGCCCAATGCCACAGGATGTAAGTGGTAATTTCTTGCATTTGCAACAGGTTCTTTGTGCAACAGAATTAACCTGGATTGAGAGATTAACAAAGCTGCATGCGATAGAATAATGGTCTCCAGACTTTGCATATGCTCTTGTCACCTGTATTATCATGTATTGTCTATTCATATGTCTGCTCCACTACAGACTATTCTCAACATAGCTGTAAAAATGACCCTTTAAAAATATCTGCAATGGATCTTTATTTCAACAGAGTGAAAGCCAAAGTCCCATACATTGTCCTATATATAGAGTAATCCTATGTTCCAACTTGTCCAAGATAGCCCCAGTTTAAAAGTGCTGTAATTATTAAACAAGCATGTCCTATTTTTCTCTAATAAGTGAGATTATATGATAAAGTATATAGTTATCGTCCACTAGAAGGCCCTTCATGATCCGTGTCCCCATAATCTTTTTGGCTCCCACTCTTCCTATGTTCTAGTCACATTACTATTCCTTCACACACTTTGAGAGTGTCTGTTTTAACTCTTCTATGTAGAACATTCTTCTCCAAGTATCTACTTAGATGATTCCTGTAACCTCTCCAAATCTGCTCAGATTACAGTTTCTCAAAGGGGCCAACACCAATCATCTTCTTAATACTTTTAGAATGAGCAACTGAATGCTGAATATTTTTCCTTAAATTGATCCTTTTTTCAAATACCTGTTTCAATCTTAGTGTTAATAATTATCCATTAAAATGTGGGTGTGATGTTACATTTTTCTGGTATGCAATTTTAATGTTTACATTAAAGTAAATATATTAAAAGTTGAGTGAAAGTAAAATAAAGATACTCTCTGTACCATCCAAAATTATCACATGAACACTAATTGTATGCATCCAGATTTTTTTGAACAGTGTGCAAATGTTTAATAACTCTGCTATAAATAAACTGTTATGAGATTCCAGGGTTCTGTGACTATGCTGGAATGGCCTTTGGTCCCCACTCAATATGGAGTAAATTTCACTTTATTATTAGTAGTTGTATTATTTGTAGTCTCTCTGGATCTTTCTAGCAGGCATATATATCATATTGGGTCCAAAGAGAACACACGGTACTATATCTTAATAGAAATGGACACCCAACTTGTGGGTTTATTGTATCACCAGTCTTCAGTCTTTCAGAATTCAAGAGTTTCATTTCAGCTACTAGGTAATTTAATTCTTTCTTACTTGGTGGCACAACCACTAATTCCTTATCTGGCTTTTAAAAATTGTTGAATTAGCCAATCAATCTTCATTACAGTCAGCTGTCTGACCACTTCTAGGTTTTTATACTACAAGGCCCAAAATTATTAATCTAATCTAGACTTTAAGAAATTAAAATAGCAGATTTGTGGTATTAGAAACTATGCACACAAATCTACTTGGAAATTCAAGTGGAGAAAATAGAGAATGAATAGTTCATGACATTAAAAAAATAGAAGTGAAAGGCACTGTAGAAAAGGAAAATATAGAACTGGTTTTCTCCCATTTGAGTCAATTCCAATTTGACCTTGAATAGATATTACCATTTAGAAAGCTAAAATTATCTACAAGTATGTGCCCCATCCCACCCCACCCATTATGGTAATGGGTAAATGCATTTTGAATAAGACATTTTGATTATAACAGTATAGAAAGAAATTGTATTATAAAAAGAGGTATATCTACATTTATTAGAAGCACTTTTAAAAATCTAGGTTTACTGTAAGTATTTAAAAAAGTAGACTGTGGCACAGAAACATCAATTCCAAAGAACACCTGCACCCCTATGTTTATAGCAGCTCTATTTACAATAGCTAAGCTTTGGAAACAACCCAAATGCCCAAAAATAGATGACTGGATCAAGAAGTTGTGGTACATATACACCATGGAATATTACTCAGCATTCAAAAAAGATAAACACATGCAATTTGCAGCAACATAGATGGCACTGGAAGGGATCATGCTCAGCGAAATAAGCCAGAAAGAAAAAGAAAAATACCGGATGGTCTCACTCATAGCAGGAATCTAGGGAACTTAAATAAGGGACCAGGAAAGTGAATAACTATGAGAAAGTGAAAATCAAAATCAACAAAAAACTATGAACCAAAGACAGTTTTTGGGGAGTGGGGGGCGGGAGGGGAGGGACTGGGGTCAGAATGGGGGGGTTGCAAATTTATGGGGAATATAAAAATAAAATTTATTATTAAAAAAAAAAGTAGACTGTGACAGAAATGGCTCAAATTTCTAATTTGTTGCTTTTCATTACCAACATTAGAAGCACATATTTTAATCATTACACAACTATCATTGCAATAGTGAGCTAAAATATTAAGTAAAATGCTATAAAATAGGGCCTCCCCGGTGGCGCAGCGGTTGAGCGCTGGGTTGCGAAGCTGCCCGCAGCCTCTGCGGCGCCGGTTCAATCCCCGGCTGCTCCCAGGCCACTGGAGGAGGGTCCCACATGGCGCGCAGACCTCTCCTTCCGCCCGCTGCTCCCCTCAGCAGTGTACTTCGGTCCTTCTGCCTGCTCTGCTCCTGGCTCTGGCTCTGGTGAATTCTCTCGCCCTCCCGTGCTTCTGACTGTACCCAGTGCATGTATAAAAACAAAACAAACAAATAAATAATTAAATAAAAAAAATGCTATAAAATACAAGGAATCAAAAAATAATCTCAGCTAGAACTCCAGTATTTACAATCACAAGTAATGCACTTTGTGCTAGACAGTAAAACAGAAGATTAGAACCAACTTCTTTATCAATAATAAAAGAACATATACTCTGCACAGAAACTGGAAAGCTCTGATAAAAACAATCATAATAGCATGAAATGTTTTACAATATTTAAACCACATTTTAAGTGGTAGTTAATACTACTTGGCTGTGTCTTCGGAGGACCGATTCTTATTGTTTCTCCTCCCCAACCCCCCCAACTCCCCCTTCCCAGCTATCACCTTACTCTGCTTTCTCCCCACCTGACCCTGCTCACTGACTTCAGTAATTAGACAGAGACAATACTTCAATTGTCTGTTTTAGAGACATTTCAGGCTATGATTGATGGGTGAAAGAATCAAGAATGGTGGGAAAGTGTTTCTCCTTTCTGATGATGAAACCAGGTTGATCTCCACCTAGAGCTTGCTGCCAATCTTCATGTTTCCTATAGCATAATGAGACCTGCTGCCCAAGGGAAATGTAAGCAGTGGCTAAAAAACAGAAAGAGTCCCAATGAGAAGACAAGAGCCCCAATTAGATGAGTCCCTTGCCCCAATCATCTGCACCCTTTTCTTTGTTATGAGCTAATGCTACTCAAGTTCGATTTCTCAAGTGAGTTTCTTCCCTTGAAATCAAGTCTTATTGCACATCCTGAACTTATGTCTGGAAATTATACATATATGTATACAAGTAAATTGCTCCAAATGGGAAGAGGATTGATTATTGCAAGTCTAATTCTCTTTTATTACTTGAATTTTTCAGGTAGATTTTAGACAATCAAAAAATGTAGCTTAAAGCACCAGACAGTACTTTTAATGAAGGTAATAATTCTTTAAAATATTCAATTGAAAGGGCAGAAGTTTTTCTATAAGACAAAAATTCACAGGGCCATGCACGTAACTCATAAGCTGAGTAAACTTTGGCATACACTAAAGCCAAAATATACTCACAAACCAGAATACAGTCTTTTGATTTTCTATAATAAACTACCCCCCTTTTTTTTAATATGTTGAGCTTTTTTTTTAATTTTTATATTCCCCATACAATTGCAACCCTGATTTTGACCCCAACCCTTCCTTCTCCACCCCCCCCAAAGAGTGTCTCTGGTTCATAGTTGTTTGTTGATTTTGATTTTTTTCTTTCTTATAGTTATTCTTTTTCTTGGTCCATGTTTAGGTTTTCTAGATTCCTGTTATGAGTGAGACCATCCAGTATTTTTCTTTTTCTTTCTGGCTTATTTCCCTGAGCACGATGCCTTCCAGCTCCATCCATGTTACTACCTCTTTTATAAATGGTCAAGTCGACTTTTTTCTGTTGTTTGTCCTGCTTTCCTCTTGCTATTAAAAAACAAAACAAAACAAAAATAAAAGAAAGAAGAAAGAAAAGAAAATTAGAAAGAAAAGGAAAAAGCCATCCATTTATTTACAGTCTCTTTGTGAGCTGGAAGGAGACACCACTTTGTCGATTGATAGATTGGCAAGAGCTAGTGCCAGATGTTGACCGAGACAGGTGCATAATAAAACACTCTTTGTGGTTTTTCCTCAGAATTCTAAATATATTTGGAAATAAGGCAAACATCTGCTTGATATTTCTTTCACTGATAGACTGCTATAGATTTTTGAACTGTGCTTTTTTTTTTAAACGGGGACATTATTTTGTGATATTGTAAGTGCTTCATCTAAATGCTTTTCACAAACAGAATTCTAGCACATTTTGATGTCATTTCATTTACTAAATAGCTACATTGTTTCTTACATGCCTGCCATCTGTCATTTGGTTCAGAGCAAAGTCACAAATACTTAATACAAATGGAACAATCCTATTTATTATGATTTCAAGTTGCAGACTTGCTCTGTAACTAGAGTCACCATGTGATTAGTATTCTTTTTTCTCGCCTGTGGTTGCAGTCATTGTGACGATCTGTGACTCAGTTTGTGGTCATGAAGTGAAAGGTACATAAGGAGGCCATAGGGAAATTCATATATTTGGAATTAGTGGCTTCATTGTAACCCTCAATGTTGTCCCTTTGGCAAGCATTACTATCTGACCTTCAAAGGTTGAATAGTTTCACACTCAGTCTATGCAGTTTGATGTCTCTAAGAAAGACCATATAGAAAGAAGTTAGCAGCCACTTCTAATGGCATACAAGCTCAGTTTGTCCAGTAGAGTGAGTAGATAGATTAAGATCTTTCTCAGAATTCGCAGTGCATAGACATGTGTAGAATACTGAGTCACAGGTCCTTCATGGATGGCAAAACTGTGGCAAGTGCAAACTGAATCTGGGCTAGAAGGAGGAAGAAAGGATTGGAAGCTCAGAAAGGAAACAAGCCCCATTGTATTTAACAGACACCCTGATGATTGTCTCATATTTCCAAGACAAATGATATTCATATAATTAGCAGAGTCCAGTGCTATATACCTTCTTTAGTTTCATCAGAATGTATTGCATGCAGTCAAGAAATTCTTGATTATAACAGAATTTATACCACCTTCTACATTCTGGCCTATAATGGGATGAGTATACTGTGGGAGGTGTATACTACTAAATTTTTCAGGCCATTCATTCATTCATTTTTTTAAACATTTATTTATTTACGCATACAAGAGGATGGGTGCAGGCCAGAGGTGGTGGTGGGGGAGTGGTGGTGGTGAGAGGATTCACCAGAGACAGTGGGGAACAGAACAGGCAGACTGACTGAAATATATTGCTGAGGGGAGCAGCAGGTGAGACAGGAGAGGTCTGCTGGGCAATGTGTGTCACCTCCCTGGCCACGGATTGAACTTGTGCTGCAGTGGCTGCAGATAGCTTCATAGTGCTGGCACTTCATCCTTTGTACCACCAGGGATGGCCATTCATTCTTAATCTGAAGATAATGTGAAAGGACTGGGACATTTCCAATTTAGTAAAAAAGCATCTATCACATTAGCAGAAAGCCTATGAGCTATGTAAATACCTTGAATTGCCTTAAGATTTTTTAATATTTTTATTTCCCATATTGGCCTCTGCTACAAAATCTTTACATTGGCCTTATTGGCCCCCAACCAGGGATTCTTGAGCTGAAATCTGGTTTTGGATTTTATGAGTTGTGAATCCCCTGATAAGACATTCAAAAGTTGGAATGAGTGAGTGTATACGTTGTTGAGCATGTTTTTGGAAAGATTTGGAGATTTCAGTAAATCATCAGAAATAATTCCACAAAGAGGTAAAAAGAACTACTTTGGTATTAAAAAATTGTCTTTTTTTTTTTCTGTTTGCAGCAGTAACTTTGCACACTTTCTTCTTTCCTTTGATCATTTCGATTAGGATTGCTCTCAGGAAAGGACTTAGATTTGTCAGTAACTCTTTAGTATGAATATTAATTTATTACTTCTCTGGAACAGGTGCTGTTTTATGGTTTCATTTTTTTTATTTTGAAACTTAAAATGCCCATCTAAGAACTATTAAGTCTTAGAAGATGAAAAAAGTGCTGTTTTTGTGTAGAAAACTTTTCTAAATTGGTTGAAATAATACAATCATATTATAGGAGACTAAAAGACTTATAAAACCCACACAATTCTATTTTTCCTGGGGAGTTGAGAAAGTATGTTGGTTTCATAAAAAGTACAGCACTGGAGTTGGCTAGTTTTAATTTTATTTCCTGGATCTACCAGTAACTACTGTGTGACTGTGGGTAAAGTAGTTAATCTCTCTGAGTTTCATTGTCATCATCCATAGAATGGCAGTTTATTTTTTTTTTAAGATGTATTTACTTATGGGCCTCCCCTGATGGCACAGGTGGTTGAGCGCAGTGCTATGAAGCTGTCCACAGCCTCTGCAGCGCCGGTTTGATTCTGGCCGTCCAGTGAGGGTCCCACATGGCATGGCAGACCTCTCCTGTCTCGCCTGCTGCTCCCCCTCAGCAGTGTATTTTGTCAGTCTGCCTGTTCTGTTCCCCGCTCTGTCTCTGGTGAATCCTCTCACCCTTCTGTGCATCTGGCCTGTACCCTACCCCAGTTCTTTTATAAATAAATAAACCTTTAAAAAAAGATTTATTTACTTATGCATATAAGAAATGGGGTACAAGCCAGAGGTGCAGGGGGTGAGAAGAATCACAGAGACCAGAGTGGGGAGCAGAACAGGCAGATCCATTGAAATACACTGCTGAGGGGAGCAGAGGGTGAGTCAGGAGAGGTCTCCTACGCCATGTGTGTCGCTGCTCCCTGGCTGGGGATCGATTTCATGCTGCAGAGGCTGCTAATAACTTCATAGTGCTGTACTTAACCCCTTGTGCCACCAGGCACAAACAATGCCTTCATAGCAGTGCTCATGTTTTAGCAGTAATTTATGTTGCATGCTTTACCTACTCAATAGATGATCTCTACAGTGGATAGGAAAGTATGTAGAGACACAATAAGGGAGAATAAAGGGTGCAATAGTGATAGGAATAAGCTTTAATACGTGTTTTACATGTGTTGTCTTGTTAAGTTTAATTGTAATTCAATTATTGTACCATTTCACAGATGAAGAAATGAGGCGAAAGTGGCTCAGTAAATTGTCTGCGATTGTTCGGCAGGCAACTGGTGGAGCAGGTAAATTTAGCAATTCGCTCCAGAACTTGCTCTTCATCTATAGTCCAGGCTACCTTCCCCAGTTACAATATAGACATGGATGGGGTGTATAAATTCGAGACTCTTTGGCTTTACTGATATTTGATTTTGTATTTGAATTTGTGATGTCTTAAATATTAGCCCAGAGAATTCATCAATGAATTCAACATTATCTTGTTTCAAAGTTTTGCCTTGATAGTAAGCTAGCATTTCTCCCTTAGTGTTTGCTTTCTATTTAAAAAACAAATAAAACTCAAACTTATTTGAAGCCTATTATGCATTGTTCTTAGCTCATTAGACTTTAAGAACTCACAGCCTAGATGAAGAAACACATGCAGATAAGTTAAATATAAACATAGTAAGGGGTGAGATGTAGGTGTGTTTGTGGTGCTGTGGGAATGAAAAAGGAATCTTTGATCAATGTGGGAAAACAGGGCTTACTTCCTAAAGATGATCATAATAAATTCTGTTAAGTCGGATGGTTTCACTTATAGCAGGAATATAGGGGAATCAAATAAGACATCAGTATGAAAAAGCAGTAACAATACAAAACACAACAAAGCAAAAGCAGACAATTATAAATCAGAGACATCTTGTAGGGTAGGAGGAGGGAGAGGGATCGGAGGGAGGGAGGAGCACAGGGGACGGAGGTGATGGTGCACGGGTGCATTGGGGAAGGAAATTCTATGGGGATTACACGTGAGGGGGCGGAGGGGAAGCAAATATTGTTTAAAAATGAACAATGATGTAAAAAATTAAAAAAATTAATTATTAATAAAATAAAACAAATTCTGAGGGCCTCCCTGGTGACACAGCGGTTGAGCGCTGGGTTGTGAGGCTGCCCGCAGCCTCTGTAGCACCTGATCGATCCCAGGCCGCCAGATGAGGGTCCCACATGGCGCCGCATACTTCTCCTGCTGCCCACTGCTCCCCTCAGCAGTGTACTTTGTCAGTCTGCCTGTTCTGTTCCCCGCTTTGCCTCTGGTGAATTCTCTCACCCTCCCGGGCGGTACCCAGTGCTTGTATAAATAAATAAATAAATCTTCAAAAAAAAAAAAAAAAACAACAATCTGATAAATAAGTAAGGAGGGTGGGGTAGGAGAAAGGCACTTATCAGATGGCATAGCAAGAGCAAAAGCCTGGGGGCAGGACACAGAATGGGGCGTAGGAGGTGAGAGGTTAGTACACAGAATTACAAGCAGCTGGGTTTCATAAGACTTAGAAGAGGACAGATCTGTGACAGGAGCAAGGAGGTGGGGCATAGGAAATGGCCTACCATACCTTCCTGTAGGGTAAGGAAAAATGTCAGGCTTTTCTGCCCTCCCACCATCAGGATAGATGATGGATCCTTGTGTTCCTGAATGCATGCCTGATGGCGGGCACCTGGAATAGGGTGTGGGCGTAGGTAGATGGGATTCACCTGGGCTGAGACTGGGCTTTTAAGGTTGGCGTCATGGGGATGCCAGAAGAAGCCAAGAACGAGCAGAAGTCGAGAGCAGAGAAGCAGAGAGAACGCTGGAGAGCCCAGAAAGAGTGAAGACTTGCTGGGGGTTGGGAGGCCTGCCAGCCTCCCGGCCCCCCAGCCTCCCGGCCCCCCAGCACCCCTGCCTGCTGTGTACTCGGTAAATCCCAATAAAAGACCTGAAAAAAACACTGAGGATTCTGACTTCTCCTATACCCGGTCTGCTGGATCAGAAAACCTGCTCCGTGTCCAGTCCTGACCTTACACTTCCTCATTATATAGTTGCTGGCTGGTTCTATTTGTAGATGATGCAAGGTATAGAAAAGGGTAAGAAGGAGCGGCATGGCCAGGTTGTTCTCTAGCACATTGAGGAGAACAGAGAGGAAACAGACTGCCTTTCTCTCTTGGATACTCTTTCATCAATCAATATCCTTTGCGGAAGCTTATCATTCACTTAATATCTTTTTTTCTTTTCTTCCTCTCCCTGCCTTTTCTTTCTCCAATGAAATAGAGAGATCAAATATAATAACTAAATGCAGTAACTTGGGCTAGATTGTGTCCCTTTTATTCTTTTTCCAATCTTTCTTCCATATGCTTAATCTGATTCATTGAAACTTCTCTTTTATGGTTACGTCTGAGTGAATCTCGTTCTCTGACTAGCCCTAGAGACCTGGCTAATGGGGAAGAAGAATCCCCAAATCCCAAATCTGAAAATGGTCTGTGTTATTTTCAGGAAAGCCTAGAAAAATATTAGAGCAGAAGAACTTAGTAAGGAGATGAAAGAGAGAATCTACACTTCATAAATACAAAGCACATTTCCTTGGAGTGAAGAGGGTGAAGTGGCTGATTTATATAGATAAAGCTTTTAATAAAGCTCATAGTTTCTCAATTGTGTTTCTTAATTACATGAGGAGCACACATGGAAACTCATCTCCTTTGCATAGTTCAATTCTGCGCGGTAGGGCAGGGATTCTCAAGGCGGCTGAAAGGCACAATCTAAACAGCTCTGGGCCTTTTCCAACCACACAGTTTTGTGGAAGCTCTGATACATTCCCTCGGCCAGTCCTCCAACCACCATTGAAAGTTACTGCCAAAGTGAGCTACAAGAGCTGCTAGGGATGTATCGCAACCCTCAGGTGCATCCTGGGTAAATAACAGCTTGAGAACCACCCTAGGAGTCCTCTGGTGGAGTATGCTCTGTTGTGCGTTGAAATTTACCAGAAACCAGGCATGTTTATACAAAACTGACAGTCATGTTTTCTCCCAGGCCCCACTATCAGGCTGTGTTTTCCCTTTTAACAAAGAAGTAGCGACTTACAATATGTCATAAATTAAAGACTTTTCTCATACTTTACTACTATTTTCAGGATTGTGTTATGTCTTATTTATCTTTACATACCCACTGCCCATACAGTGCCGGGTATTGGACAAAAATGTGCAGCAAAATGAATGAGAAACTACACTGAAAGGGTAGTGAGGGAAAATGGCAAAGATATTATAAAGTTCTAATTATTTAAAGCAGTATATTTTCCAAGCAAAATGTTTGAATTGGGGCCTTTATACATTAAGCATTTGGTTTATTTGGTAATTATTACTCTGATACTTCACACATAGAAAACCTAGCGTTATGAATAAAACTAATTTGGGGTCTCTCAGCAGCTGTTGATTTTCAAATACTTTTCTTCCTGACAACAAATAATACTCTTTAAGGCATGTTTTCCCCCAGAGGTTTTTAAAAATGTATCTTAATGAACTAAACAACAATAATTTGACAGTGAAGATATTTAACGTCGGCCTGCGGGACGGGCCTTAATTATTGACAATTTAAATCATGCATTTTAGCGCAATTCCCAGAGCTAGAGAAGGCAGACCACTGTGATTGAAGCAATGGATTGACTCTCTACTGCCACATGGCAGTTGAAATATAATGGGCTTACAGCCATCAGCCACAGCTAGAGGCTTGCATGCAAAGGGTAAGCCTTTCAGTGATAGAAAATAGAAAACTGGTGGTTATTTGAAATTCTTGCATTGTTCCTAATGGCTTGTAAAGGCTAAGGAAAAATTGCAT
Organism: Talpa europaea; assembly: GCF_964194135.1. Lineage (NCBI taxonomy): Eukaryota > Metazoa > Chordata > Mammalia > Eulipotyphla > Talpidae > Talpa > Talpa europaea. Next base: position 61,491,108 of record NC_140071.1, on the reverse strand, counting down.
CCATGCAATTTTGCGTAGTATTCTGCTTTGCGTAGTATTTGTAATGGAGATGCATAATGTATTGCTCACATCTTGGTACTATTACTCTCTATATGCTCTGTTTGATTTGTAAACACATCTCAAATCAGAAATATTTTATCCTCAGTATGTGATGTTTACATGAGTTTGTTCTAATTGTTCTTGAAAATTTGTATCAGTGAGAAATGGCTTCCCATGTCCCCAAAGCTTTTAAGCACAGGATTTCAAAATTTTCTAATGACTGATTTGATTTTCCTTGTCATGCTGTGTGTTGCAATTGGTTCAGGGCAAATGTACTTTGAATTTCCTGCTCTACATCAAAATAGCCCTGAAATAATATAATTCTTGATAGGATAAAGCTGTTCTCCATGTTTCTATAACTTCTGTTAGAGAATGCATCTGGATCCATTCAACCTTGTTCAATATTTTTAAATGCCAAATGAGAGCTTCAGAAAAGCCCCTTGAGGAAGAAGAGATGACATTTGCCATGCTCTGTTAATATCAACTCAGAAAGAAGAATATATCTGGCAACACATTTATCCTGATAAGCTTGATGATAGGAAAAATTTTGTTTAAATGTTGGCAGCATGTATTTACTGCTACATCTGTATACGGCTGTCAGGTCACATAAAACAGGCCATTACAGAAGACAGTTGCAGGGAGTCGGTTATATAATGAGATCAAGCCAATACAGTCTGGCATCCAGCTGTAATTCTACTAACAGAGTGGAGATCCCACCTATCCACCCAAATCAAAGGTATTTTCTTTCTTTTTAGTCTCTGTTCATGAAATCACATTGTTATCCCCTTCCATTGTTCAATGGATCACTAGAAAGAATAAAATGTATAAAAATGAGAGGAAAAGGAGAAAGGCCTCCGGCTGTAGAATTTATGGCTAGAGAACTCAAGAATTTTATGCAGGTTAATTTTCTAAATAGAAAAGGACCACGGAGTCTTGAGTCATTCATAAATAAATAATGACAGTCTAAGTTTATGAGGTTTGGAAAACCCTATAGGATTACAACTCATTTTCACAAATATAGGGCACTAGTCTTTAGGGCACTAGTCTTTAGGACAGCCTGAAAAATCATTCAAATGAGGGCAATATCAAAAACTACTGAACGGCGATTCCTTAAATGTAAGTTAGTAGGTTTTCAATCATTTAAGTTTTACACTTTGACACTATTAAGCCTAATATATAGGTGACTGCCAGCAAGCTACCATTAAAAATCTATCAGCATTTCCATTATAAATCCCATTTTTCAGGAGTCAATAACTTGGATGTAAAAATTCACTGCAGGCTGAAATCAAGACTTGAAGGGAAATCTCTTTCCTTAATCCCAACAGAAGAGTTTGTCCATGTTTCTGAGGCTAACGTGGTCAGAAAACAGATAGAATATGTATAAGCTTTCATTTCTGAAATCTATTTTGTGGTGTGGTGATATGTGTTGGTATCTTACTTATATGTATTGGTATTTATTTGCTTTTTGGCTTGTTTGATGTTCCCCGACCCCTCCTTCCTTTTTATAACAAAGTCCTGAACAGAGGTTGATCCTTATAACGTGATCAACACATGGATGTTACTCAGTGGAGAAAGAGCAAGGAAGTCAGAGTTGTACATATATCCGGCATAAAATAAACTCTAAGATCCTTTTCCTTTAGCTCCTTATAATCTCCCAGTATTGAAATATTCTGCACAAAAACAAAGTTAGTTCTACAAGTTGGTAAAGGTGTAAGCTTTTACTTCTTGGCTAGGTGAGAACACTGATAGACCGTCTTACCAACTTTTTCACTAACCTGAGAAATATTGATCAAGAGATACTCTATCAGTGTAGTGCATCTAGCAAAGAATTAAGCAGTTCTAGATTTTCTTACCACTTAAGGTCTTTTCGATCTAGCTTAATTTCTTTCAAGGTCTAGTGCTTTGGGAATATTCTGATAGGCAAAGAATAGTCTACTTTTGGGCCTAACTATTTTTTCTACAGTTATGCAACACTGAAGGACACTTCTCTTTTCCTTGGGGGAAGAGTTGACTCACTCTTCATCAGAGACCACCAAAAATTCAAAATTTTATGCAGCTGCTTTCTCCATGTAGGCTTAAAGATAATAAGTAGAAGAGAAAGAAAATTGCTTGGATTTTACTGTGAGAAATTAGAATTGGCTAATTCCGAACAATCTGCATGGTTTTAATGAATTTGGTAGGGAATTAAGGAATCGTGACTCATACGGGTTTCTAGTAGCATAAACATTCTCAGTTCCAAGCCCAAATCTTCCATTAGTGTGCATGAAATTTGGGCTTCGGTATTCTACCATCTCCTCCTCCAGTACCTGACCTTGTCTTAGGGTTTCTTTGGGCATAGCTAAGGTTTCCATGCTTAACCTTGTTCTCTTAGACATTTCCTGGCTAACCTGGAAAGTCCCCTTCATTTCACAAACCAAGGAATCTAAATATGTCCATGCTGCCCCCTATTGGTGACCAAAAACTGTTGGGGCTTGGACCTCTAATGCAATCTTAGGTTTTAAAGATTAATGTCAATATTTGCGAGGTACTTCTTATGTGCCTTTTATTGTTATATATATAATATATTGGTTTGTTGTCATTACTTTGTTACTAATAGGCTTATTTTGCTTTGTTTTTCTTCATAAATTTACAAGGATTTTTCCCTAAAATTGTCACTACACCCTCGAAAATTTTCTTCCAGAATTATGAAAAGATTTCCTTTCTTTGTACACTTACACCAAAGAATTTATTTCTTATGGTTTTGAATGTAGTTCTTCTAAATTGAAAACATACATATTGGATTTTCTCTTCATTTCCTGAAACAGGGTTTTTGTGGGCTGTCATTTGTTTTAATGGTGTATTAGTCGGCTTAGTCTGCCATCATAGAATACTATAGACTGAATAGCATAAACATAGAAACTTATTCTTACAATTCTGGAGGCTGGAAATCTGAAATCAAGAACTGACAGAGTTGGTTTCTGGTGAGGGCTCTCTTCCCTGCTTACAGATGGCTACCTTCTTCTGTTCTCACATGGTAGAGAGAGCTCAAATATCTCTTCCTCCAGAAATGCTGGTTTAGCATCCCACAGGTCTTTTTTTTTTTTTTTAAGATTTATTTATTTATACAAGAACAGGGGTACAGGTCCTAGGCACAGGAAGGAGAGAGAATTCACCAGAGAGAGTGGGGGGCAGAACAGGCAGACAGACCAGACACTGCTGAGGGGAGCAGCAGGTGAGACAGGAGGTCTGCCATGCCATGTGGGTTTCTCCCCGGCCAGGCCGGAAATCGAACACGTGCTGCAGAGGCTGCGGACAGCTTCACAGGGCAGCGCTCAACCCACTGCACCACCAGGGAGGCTGCACCCCACACTTACTACTTCACTTAATCTTACCTCCTAAACACTCTGTCTCCAAATGTAGTCACATGGAGGGTTCAGGCTTCAACACATGTACTTTGGGAAGATGTCAATATAACAATGTTGACATGTGGATTTTATTTATTTATTTTTAAAGATTTATTTATTTATTTATTAGATTTATTTTTATTTATTTCTACAAGCAGTGGGTACAGTCAGAAGCACGGGAGGATGAAAGAATTCACCAGAGTCAGAGTGGGGAGCAGAGCAGGCAGAAGGACCGAAGCACACTGTTGAGGGGAGCAGCGGGCAGCAGGAGAGGTCTGCGCGCAATGTGGGCCCCTCCTCCAGTGGCCAGGGAGCAGCCGGGTATCAAACTGGCGCCGCAGAGGCCGCGGGCAGCGTCGCAACCCAGCGCTCAACTGCTGCGCCACCGGGGAGGCCCAGTCAAATTATTTTTAATCACATCCTAAGGGTTAGCAATAAATGGAACTGGGTTTACTATTCGAGTGCAAAGGTATGATCTTTATCAACCGATAACACAATTAAGACCAGAACAAGGAAAACCAAAAAGAGTATAAAGTACTAAATCATCATAGTATCTTTAATCATAAAAGAAGTTCTAAGTATTGGGTGGGATAACTAGAGAAAGTTTCTAGGAAGAAATTGTATTTACCCTCCTAATGAATGTTAACTAGGATTTTGTTAATTTCAAGAAAATAGTAAGAAAGAATATTTTACCATAAAAAAGCATTAACTTCAGAATGAATGTGAAATATAGAGTATAGTTTAAGGAGCCCTGTCTGACTGTCAGAGAGGACATTTAAGGGCTTCTACAATAAAATGTTGTTGCTTAATATTCCCTGAGTATCCATAGAGTGCTGGCTCAGAATATACATGACATAGTTTTGTTCTTTGGAAGTTTGCAATCAAAGACTATATATAAATACTCAAGTATGACAGCTTGGTGCTTTCAAAATTTGCTTAATTCACCTGATATTTTCCCACCAGGCTACTGCTCCTAACTAAAGAGTGGCTTAAGTGTCTTGGGCTGAAGCACGCCACAAAGAGTCATTGATGTTGAACTTAAAAAAAAAAAAAAAACCCTTCCTCCTTTTGTTTCTTTCTTTGGTTGACTGCCTGGTGAGTTCAGAATAATATCACAGCATCCAGTGGTGCCCCTAGTCATCCCAGAGGGCAAAGGGCTGGAAATACAGATTGGTTTGAAAACCTTGATACCTAATACTTTCTGTGGCTTATCCGTTGCTCAAACTGTGGTGAAAACAGGCCTGAATGCACCAATTTGTAACTTCGAAATGTGAATGTTAAAGACACACACAGCTCTAGCTACCAGCAATACCTGTTGACAAGGCTTAACACATTGTGGACACTGTTAGATTTCTAATTATCTCATCACTGATCATAAAATGTCTGGGGCTGATCAGTAGTAACAGCAACTGTTACCATGATATGTCTGTATTATTTGAAGCTTTATTTTCTACTACCACAAGACAAACGTTTTTTAAATACAAAGTCATTGTGATGTAAATCATATCTACTTTTGCAGATTTGAAGGGAAAAATGGTGTGGTTGAAATTTGTCTTTGACTTTGTCCCTTATTTCAAAATCATTTTTCTCCCCCTGTGGACACTCTTTCCAGTCCAAGTTTCTGAATTTCCCTCTGCTCCTATTCCCACTGTCCCCCAACTCATCAAAGGAAAGTGAATATAAAGTATCTGTTATCAGTCATGTAAAACTAGGTATGAATTTTAGTCATGGTGTTATCTCTCTCCAGAGGCTTTATACTTTTGGATTTATCTGTAATTCTGGAAAATATGCCTTTGTCTCCTATAAAAGAAGCTTTAGATATGAGCATAGCAAAGAGAAGTGTTTTTGAAGTGAAGGGAACTTTCTGTTTCTTCTGAAATCGCATAGAGGAGCTAACAGTCAATTTTATTGAGAAGATTGGTATCCAATTTGTAAAAGTATCTCCAAGTAGGATGGATGTAAAGTGCAAGGCCAGAATTACAATTAATGGGTATATTTCTACAGTATTTTGCAGATGGGAAAATGAGACCAACCCTTTTATTGGGTATCTATTATATGCCAGGTCCTCACGTTTCTTTAGCTAATTTAAAGCTGCCAGCAGTTCTGTAAACACTTCATCCCATTTTATTATTAAGGAAACAAAGTTCTGGATATTAAGTTCCACAAATACCCTGCAGCTAGCAAATAATAGAGCAATGTCTTCAGTTTTAAAGTTTATTATCTTGTTGCAGGGAAGAAAAAAGTTGTCAAAGCACATGACATTTGAACGTATGATTTAGTTTGCATTGTTAAAAATTTACTGTGAATATTTTGAATTAAATTTCTTTAATCACAGGATGGCATGTAACTTGCATCACACTGTGATGCTGGTTTTTAGTATGCAGTGTCAAGATGAATTGTATTCAGAAAAAAAATGCAATTCATTTCTATTATCAGACACTGTCAATATAAGGGGATGGTGAAGCTATAGTACACAAATGACAAGGTTATACAAGAACTGTCTCATACACATTTGGCAGACGTTATTCTCTAACTAACCACTGGTTTTGAGTATCTCTGTACTAATTGAAAATTAGCTAGTCAAAGTCAACCCACACTATCATATGGGTGAAATAATTATATATCTTGAACTAAAAATTGGGACATACAATGTACTGAATATTTGAAATTATGTCTGTCTCAATAAGTCAAAAATATTTAGTTAACTTTTCAATGGTCAAAGAGACTCATTTTGTATTTCTTCTCAGGTAAATTTAACTGTAGATGCATTTGAGAATGTCTTTTAAAGCTTTACTGAGTGAAGATGCCTAATTCTTAATTTTATTGAAAAATAGAAAAAACTAGGAGGTAAATACCATCAAGCTGCATAATAAAAATTGGCTTAGTGACTTACATGCCAGGCTCACTTTCTTAGGAAATACGTAGACCATCTTGGAATTCTTAACAGCAAGGAGTCCTAAGCACTATTGTGAAGAAAATTAAAAACAAATATTGTTGAGGTCTATAAATACACTGACTTGGTTTTGTTTTTTTTTTGAGCCAAAGTCATCATATGAACCGAGAATGGTCTGAAACGCCACTTTTGTGCAAGAAAATCCATTTTATATGTCACTTTCTGAAAACTTTAAAATATAAAGTGATGGTTCTTTCAAACTCTTTAACAAGTTGCATTCAATCAATGTGGATAAGAAATTTGCTGACTTTACAATAAATGCATGCTTTAGATTTGGATAAATGCATGCTTTAGATTTCATCATTGATTCAATTTTTTTTCAAATATATTGTTGATAGAAATAAAAAATTGCTAACTCATAATTATTCAATATGAATATTCTAATATGAAGATAGTACAGGCTCTTTGCTTGCTTTGCCTATTTTCCCTCTGGTTACCTGCTCTGTGCTTAAATGATCATGACCAGAGATTGGATAGGAAAATGAAAGCACATAGGAATTTGCATTCTTGCATATGATGGTAGTGGAGAAACAAATTGAAACAGGTACATAAAGGGGTACTTGGTTTTTCTAGAAGTTCGTTAATATATGCTATACATATTGTCAATTGACATAAATAAAATTGAGGCTGTGACCATGTAATTTATAAAATTTGTTCCATTAGAATGCATTCAAAATGTCAAGACAAAATATTCCTGTCATCTTTATAAAATAGACTTCAACTGAAATTGAAAGGAAAAAGAACTGGAGAAAAGCATGTTCAACAATGTTCAATGTAAAATAGATACATACTGTGTATTCCTTTTTCATCTCATTTCTTTTTTTAAAAGGTTTATTTATTTATGCATACAAGAACTGGGGTATAGGCAAGAGGTGTGGGGAGTAAGAGGATTCACCAGAGACAGAGCGGGGAACAGAACGGGCAGAATGACTGAAATACACTGCTGAGGGGAGCAGCGGGTGAGTCAGGAGAGGTCTGCTGTGCCATGTGGGTATCTCCCTGGGTGGGGATCAAACTTGTGCTGCAGTGGCTGCGGATAGCTTCATAGTGCTGTGTCTTAACCCCCTGTGCCACCAGGGAGTCCCTTTCATCTCGTTTCTTACTATCATGGCATTTTATTTATTTATTTAAAGATTTATTTATTTGTTTATTTGTTTCTTATTTATTTATACAAACATACATACAAGCACTGGGTACAATCAGAAGCATGGGAGGGTGAGAGAATTCACCAGAGTCAGAGTGGGGATCACAGCAGGCAGAAGGACCAAAATACACTGCTGAGGGGAGCAGCGGGCAGCAGGAGAGATCTGCGCGCCATGTGGGACCCTCCTCTGGTGGCCGGGGAGCAGCCGGGGATCGAACCGGTGCTGCAGAGGCTGCGGGCAGCTTCGCAACCCAGCACTCAACCGCTGCGCCACAGGGGAGGCCCTATCATGGCTTTTTTTTTTTTAATTTTTTTTTTAATAGAGGCATGTTTTATTTATTTATTTATTTGTTTGTTTGTTTGTTTGTTTGTTTTGTTTTGTTTATGCATGCACTGGGTACAGTCAGAAGCGTGGGAGGGTGAGAGAATTCACCAGAGCCAGAGAGGGGAGCAGAGCAGGCAGAAGGACCGAAGTACACTGCTGAGGGGAGCAGCGGGCGGCAGGAGAGGTCTGCGCGCTATGTGGGACCCTCCTCCAGCGGCTGGGTAGCAGCCAGGGATCGAACCGGCGCCGCAGAGGCCGCGGGCAGCTTCACAAACCAGCGTTCAACCGCTTCGCCACCGGGGAGGCCCACCTATCATGGCTTTTTAAAAGAAGAACATAAAATTTTTTTTTAAAAAAAAATTATTTATTTTTAGACAAGAACCAGGGTACAGGCCAGATGTGTGGGAGAGTAAGAGGATTCACCAGAGAAAGAGCGGGGAGCAGAACAGGCAGACTGACGAAATACACTGCTGAGGGGAGCAGCGGGCGGCAGGAGAGGTCTGCGCGCCATGCGGGACCCTCCTCCAGTGGCCGGGGAGCAGTCGGGGATCGAACCGGCGCTGCAAGGCTGCGGGCAGCTTCGCAACCCCGCGCTCAACTGTTGCGCCACCAGGGAGGCCCTATCATTAAGAATTTGATTAGGATTGAATACTTCCAGCAAGATAATTACAAATTGAATTTTGCAGTCCCTGGCCATAGTACTCTTGCATGAAACACTAGGATTTTCATTACAAAATAAAAAATAAATTGAAAAAAATCATTGCCAAATATATAAGTGAAATTGATATATATAGTTTCTTTGTTTATTGGTGAGATTGACTGTTATTCATATTTTTAACTGATTTTATTTTTCTACCCTTCAATTGAATATAGTACCTTCCCTTCTGTACATGAAGCTCCAAGAATCCCTCTGGGATTCAGTGAATGCTTTATAATTCCTCTACCTGCTCTCTCCTAAGTAAAAATGACAAGAAATTTTCAGATTTGACTTCTAATATGATAAGACAGTATTCTCAGGAGGACTTATAAAGGACTCGATAAGGGCTCCTGCCTTCATTTGGGATATATGTTCCCTGCAGATAATCCTAGGGCCAAGGCGGGGGTCATTTCCATTTTAGGGAAAGAAAGTTTTGCAGTAAGCAGAGGGGGCATTTCATCCTGTGTTGTACCCTCCCTCTGGGCTTTGACAATGCGCCCAACCTTTAATGGGAAGAGTCAAGTTTGGTTACTTTCCTGCAGTCTTTGATTAATGAGCAGGGTCATTCATCCCATTAATGACCATGTCAGTGACTTTCTCAAGGGCTCTCAACTGGAGAAGTCAGCAGATGGCTGGGAGTACCCACCTGCTGTTTATAGGCAGTATGTGGTTTGTTAAGCTGATTCTTCCTGGACTCTCTAGTGGACAAGCGTAGCCACCATGTCACTTCATGCACATTTTCAAAATCTATTTTGTGCTCTTTGTTCAACTATTAAGTGGTTGAAAAGTTTAAATGAAATATTTTTCATTTCCTCTCACTAAGCTAAAACTCACTGGGCACTTATGTGAAGACACAGAATTACATTACTAGTTTAGTAGTGATAATGTGGATAGATGGCTTGGTATATCTGCTAAAACATGGAATGTAATCCATCAATCATTCTCTGAATGAGGAATTGGATGTGGAGAAATATCTTGGGTCTCTTTCCTGGATGTAGCATTTATTTATTTCAGGGTGATAATGGGTTTTCCAGTGCACTACTCTGAATTATAGCTTCCTTTAATTTGCAAAATGTGGACTAAAAACAATAAGCTAACATACTTCATTGGGCTATCATAAATGTCTATGGAGAACTATATAAGTGAAAGAATTTATAAACTATAAAACACAGTACAGAATATTTGTTGCCCATAAGCAGTGTATGTATATCACCTATTATGTCCCTGACAGGTTTAAGTGCTTGGGAAGATACAAAATAGATCAAAGATGTCGTCCTTCCCTCAGTGTTTGTATAGTCTAGAAAATTGAGAGTCAGATAAGACAGTATCTAATCAAGACCAAAAAGGACTGTTACAAAAGAAGTACCATTAGAGTTTAGAGGAAGATGAGGGTCTCCCTGGTGGCATAGGGGTTAAATCTCAGTGCTATAACTGCTAGGACCCCAAATTCCATCCCCAACAGGGAGCTAACCCACATATAGTGCAGCAGACCTCAGCTGTCATGCCTGCTGCTCCCTTAGTAGTATATTTCAGTCAGTCAGCCTGTTCTGCTCCCCACTCTGTCTCTGGTGAATCCTCTCATGCCCTGCATCTCTGGTCTGCATCCCAGTTCTTCTTTGTATAAATAAATAAATCTTTAAAAAAAATAGAGGAAGATGAGATAAGCAAGTGTTTTAGTGTAGATTGATACCAGTATGGGAGAGGAAGCCATTGAATTGCACTTTGAAAAAGGAAAATGTGGAAGTTGAAAGGACTGATATTCAAAGAATTTGAGAAAGGACTTTATTTATACTGTAAGTTCAACCTTCTTCCAAAAATGTTCTTTTGTTTATAGGTTAATCTCCCATTGTCAAACTCCTTCTTTATAGCATGAGCCCTTTCTAATTCCTAGGATCTCTTCTCTGACCCTCCCTAGTGGCGCTGATCATTTCCTTGTGGTTCCTATCCTTGAAAAATACATATTTAGATTCTTAGAAGTATCTCATGTCAAAACAGAAGCACCATTAAATGCGACTTTTTGAAATGAAACAAATCTAGTTTCAGATTTACTGCTAATGGGTTCTTTGAGTTTAGAACACTCATTGACACTCTCTGGGCCTTAGATATTTTTTATTTGTTTGAAGTAATGAGAAAAGCATAGCGTTATTATGACTCTATGGATACTGCATGTAGTGAACACTTCAAAGATGGCTTCCATTGTTAATTTTTATGGATCTGTTGCTCTTGGTAGATGGTGTAGAGCTCTCATTCTTTTGATAACTAGTACCTAACAAGTTATAAGAGTAGGTATCTGATAAATGCTTAAGCCAAAAAGTAATCCAAACCAGAGTAGATATTTTAAGAAATGGCAACAGCAAAAACACAGAAATGGAAGTAGATAGAATATGTGAATAACAAGAGGGTGAGAATGGGAAAGAGGAGGTAATTAAATAATTCTTTTGATATGATCTAGGAAAATTTAATATAGGAAATAAATTGTGCTAGATGGGCTGGTGGGACACAGGTTGAGAACTAAGTCCAAGAGTTTGTATTTTTATGTGGCAGGTAATAAGGAGTCATAGTTCTTTGAGAAATTGTGACATGATGAGTAAATTAATGAAATTTGTTTCTAAATTGATAAAATTTGTTCATGGTCCAAGAAACAATTATTTTAGACTAACAGAAATATCACTAACCACTATGACTATATATTTTTTGCCTTTTTGATTGCAAAAGGAGCAAGTCAATATTTTTCTCTTCATTTCAAATTTTTAAAGCCAAGGAAACATTTTTTCTTGCTAGATAAGGCTGTGTGGTAAGGACTCCTTTAAATCAGTGAAAGTACTCTTTTATGAAGACATCAAAGGGTGTCTTAACAATAATGATTAATGGCTTTGGGATGCCCATAAATCTTTGAGGAATGAATAAACTGCTAGTAGAACCATATGCTGCCCTTATTCTTTGCATGGAACTTCCATGAAAGTCACCAGGAGTTCAGTGGAATGATGAAGAGAAGCATATGGTACTAGATCTGAACTAAATTAATAACGGTATGAAAACACAGTTAAATAGTGATAATCCCCCTTGTTATCCAGCTTTTTTCTTTCTCAGACAACCTTGTGGTGTATAGTTCAGCACCAAAAGACACTTGTTAAATGGGAAGAGTCAATGTGTGAGGAGAAACCATGTGGCATAGCTTTTGAAACAAACTGAAGAGACTGTGATTTGGGGCTTCCTTGTTCAGGACTGCCATGAAGTCATTTAGAGATCAAAAAGGAACCTAAACCTGGAATTGCTTTGGGCTCTCCATCTGGCTCTGTCCCACACTGTTGCCATAGTCACCCATCTCCTAGCAACAATGAACAGCATTTTTCTATCTCTGAAGTAGCAAAACATAAGAGTGAACATTACAAATGTATCGCAATAAGCTAATGACCTGAGAAGTTATCTCATGGCTAATGTGCACTGTGAAGATCTATATGAATTTTTGATTTCATGATCTTATCTCTCCTTTGATGAGTTTTGATAAAACAAATTCCTGGTTCAAATAGAGGCAAACCAAGAACTTGCCATTGAATATATAGACTATCACTACATGAACCTTATAAAGTACAACTTTTTTTTAGCCAAGAAAACCAAAAGTATGAGTTTGAATAACCTGGTTACTTTTATCTAAAATTCTAGGCAGAATGGACCAGGGGGAGAAAAACCCTGGCCTTGGGTCTGGAGAGAATGAATATTCCATTCTTAAACATTCAGGATCAAATAATCCATTATCAGTCTTTGCAATGAACATTAAGTCTCAATTGAGGCCACTAAACAGAAGCAGTAAAGAAGCTGAAATAAAGATAAAAGGCAAAGGCTATGTGTCTCATGCTTGTCTTTGAGGCAAAGTGAAAAACAAACTACACAAACTTCTTAGAGGATGTTTACTTGTTTATTTCTAAATGCTTGTACCATATTTCAAATAATCTTTATTTAAATATTCTGCCCCAAGAAATCCGCTGAGATTCCATTTTCATTTAAAAAAAGTATCAGAGCCATGAATCCTAATAGACCTTGCTATTACACTGACCCATGTGCATAAAATGAGAGCTGAGAAGAGTTTAGACATTCACAGGGATGTTAGTAACAAAGAATCAATGCCAATTTTCATTTTTAAAATGTCATTTTGTGTATTACTTACTAGCTCCATCAACTCTATCCCTTGACCCACATCCTCTTTAGAAACAAGAATATGTATGTCATGGTTTGAATACTGCTTTCCTGATTTTGCATCAGAACCTGTACACTTGGTAAATGTCAATGAAATATACTCTCAGGGAGAAGTAGATTCAGGAATGTCACTGAGTGATTTCTCTTTAGGGATAGGAGAGCATCAAAGCAATGTTCTCTCCAAGATGAAATAAATAATCTTCACCCTTTGACAGGTCATTATAATGTGTTTACACATTACATGCATAGCGAAATTTAGTTGTGCTAACTGCTTTGTGAAAGGAAAAGCCTTCTGAAATTACATAATCAAAGTAGATAGGTGAGTGCTGATTTTGTGAAATAAACAGTGATTGAGGAAAGAAGAAAAACCAGCAGGGCTCAGCATGAAGCAAATTAATTCATGTTGGAGATTTACTCTCCTGAAGAAATTAAATTGCCCAATTCCTAATCAGTACAGTCTTTGGCATGCCACTTCTTTTTCTTTCTTCCTAAATTTATTTCATGTTAGAACTCCTTAATTTTTCACTCTACTATTTTTAAAATGCAGTTTGCAACTCTAGTCTTTGTGTGCTTCTGTGAACTTCGGCACCCTATCCCTTTACCATTCATTCGATTTGAAAAGAAAATTCTGTCCCAATCTTCTCATTTGTTTACTTCCTTTCTCTCTGCACCTGAGGAGAACATGAACAGACACCATAGCTATTGTGTCTCTTCTGCATGATGCTGACTTAATTGCCCAAGGCATAAGAACATGTTTATTACAGTCACTTGGAATGACTGAGAGAAACCTTATCTTAGTGTCCATTCACAGTGTATGGCTGTTCCAAGTAAGCACAGATTGCTCGGTTCTTTCCCTATTCTTCCCATCCTACAGCAAAAGAAAGAAAAGCACAAACTGTTGTTCTTTCTTTTGCACACAGAGAAAGATGTCAACACACATTTAAACTAAACCCACATTTGAGAAGACACACAGAACTTTGCAAATGCCATTGCTGTTTGTAGAGCTTTGAGCTGGAGGGGATATCATATGTCTGCCAATCTGTTTTTATACTCTTTTAATATCTTAAAATAAACCCTGTAATTCTTTTTTTTTAAATTTAAATTTTATTTTTATATTCCTCATACAATTACAACTCCCTTATTTTGACCCCCCACCCCTCATAGAGTGTCTCTGGTTCATAGTTGTTTGTTGATTTTGATAATTTTCTTTCTTATAGTTATTCTTTTTCCTGGTCCCTTATTTAAGTTTTCTAGATTCCTGCTATGAGTGAGACCATCCAGCATTTTTCTTTTTCTTTCTGGCTTATTTCGCTGAGCATGATCCCTTCCAACTCCATCCATGTTGCTGCAAATTGCATGTGTTTATCTTTTTTGAATACTGAGTAATAAATACTCCATGGTGTATATGTACCACATCTTCTTGATCCAGTCATCTCTTTTTGGGCATTTGGGTTGTTTCCAAAGCTTATCTATTGTAAACAGTGTTGCTATAAACATAGGGGTGCAGGTGCTCTTTGGAATTGATGCTTCTGTGTCCTTTGGGTAAATCCCTAGGAGTGGAATTGCTGGATCATATGGAAGCTCTATGTTTAGTAGGTCCAGAAATCTCCACACAGGTCTCCATAGTGGTTGGACCAGTTTGCACTCCCACCAACAGTGCAGGAGAGTTCCTTTTTCTCCACAACCTCACCAACATTTGTTGTTGCTAGTTTTTTTAATATGTGCCATTCTCACTGGTGTAAGATGGTATCACATTGTAGTTTTGATTTGCATTTCCCTGATTACAAGTGATGTTGAACATTTTTTCATATGCCTGTTAAACCCTGTAATTCTTGTTCTTGGCCTTAGAATGTTAATTATGCCATCGGTCTGTTGTGATTCATTTGCTGAAACATTCTAGTGAAGAATGTGTCTTCTTTCCTTTAATTGTTGTGGGGTCATTTTTGCCTAATGGAAGCCATTATCTGACAGGACTAATAAGGCAGGGAGGGCAACTATGTGGCCCAAGCACTGGATGGTAATCAAAGTTTTTAAGATTTCGTTTGAATCCTCTCTCACTTGTGGGCACAATTGGCTGGTGGGAAAATTCCATCGGCACGACCTGCATACCAGCTTTGACATCATATGATGAGACCAGATTTCTAAAAGTAACGAATTGGAACACGGCCATGCCACAGAATTTATGCCAATATTACACTTTGCTTTCTAACTTATGCATGTGAAAGTAGTCTTTGTGATGACTAACATGCCCGACATAGTTGGATTAGGCTGATTTGCAAAAAGTGTTGGGTGTGGTATTAATTCCTCTGGGGAATTAATTATAGCATCTTGTAATCATCAGAAAAGAAAAGGGCTACCCTGTATATCTAACCAGCTGAAGTGCTGCTAGTTATTCAAATTACTAAAGGCCAGGCTCTTTGTGGAAATTGAGTCTATTTTTCTACTATGGTTTGGAGGTATTTTAATACTGTAAATGATCATTTTCTGGCATGGTATGGTTGGCATCCTTCTTTATTTTGTCCTTTATTGAGGAGGTAACATTGGTTTACAACACTGTACATGATTTAGGGGAACTGATTTGAGGAATCCTTTGAGGAAAGAGTGAGATATAGTAAACTAAAAACTCTGAGTAAGAAAGTGCTTAGTCAGCCTTTGCTCTTTGGAATTCCATTTCTTTCTATTTTGAAAATAATCCCATATTGGAAATAGTGCTTGAAGTAAGGAAATAGTGCTTGAAGTAAGTATAAACTACAAAAGAAGGAGCTAGAAATTTCTAGGGCTAGATGCAAGGGTTTGGAGATAATTGTGTTTGGCATCTGTGTAACATGGACTGTAGAAAAATCACATTAGATACTGATTGCTACAGAAGGTGAATGGTAGAATGAGCCTCCATAGCTAATTTAATTCAAGTTTGTAGTTATAACAAAAAAGTTACCAACTTTCAATACTTAACTCAATAGATACCTATTTCTCCTGATAATACTCCTATGCAGATGTCTCAGGTAGGCAAGCTTGTTTCCTCTCTCAATCATTCAGAGACCCAGGTTCCTTGCATCTTGTGTTTCTGCCACTGGTAAGGACCTCAGTTGTAGGATTCAGTTAGTGTAAAGACATTAAAAAAAACACAGAGTTGATCCTCCTACTCATTATACTTCTTGTCACCACTGATGTTCATATTTAATTGGCAAGGAGTAGCTACACAACCTCATGAAGATATAAAGAAGAATGGGGTATATTGTCCAGCAATAATCTGACATTAGCCAAACTGACTTTGGGTGGATAGCCAAACACGGCAAACATGTTTCAAGACAGTTGTAAGGGAAGGCTCTTTTCCTTTTATATAAAACAGAGCTTTATTATATAAGAGGCAAGGACAATACATGCTAATGCATCAGGTCAGCAGAAGAATAAGTGCAAATTTTATCATAGAGGAAAATATAATGAGTCAGGTTGGAGAAATAACCAGCGATTCTGTAAGAAGTTCCAGCAGCACCAATACAAAATACCATGAAGTGAAAGCTAAATAGCTAGATCAAGTATTACCAGAAAGCTCTGGGGTCATGGGGTGGGGAGAATGTATAAATTTACAAGGTGTATATATATATTTCTGTATATATTATTATATATATATATATAATCAATATGTTGTCTTTTGCAGAAAGATGTTTAGTAACAAACGGTGTCTGATCTGGAATACTTGATGCAGCTTTCTCCACATTTTCATCAAGTCTCATTGGAGACACTGAAGAGGTGGCACTTACTACTAGAAGGTAAGATGATGAGAAACGTTAGAAGTCAGTCACAAAGAGGGTAACAGAGGAAGTTCTTTGCTTCATTTCAAAGAGGATCAGCTCATAGTAAACCAGAGATATACAATACCCAGAGTCCCATGGCTTGGGGCAAGACTGGAAAACTGCTTGGACTGGAGACCAATACAGATGGCACAGAGGAGCCACAGAAGAGAGTCACATTTTGTTGAACAGGAGATGGCTGGAGAGAAATGCCTGGCAGCTTCAGTCCAAGATGAAATATAGAGGGCCTCCTTGGTGGTACAAGGAGTTAAGCACAGGACTGTGAAGTTATCTGCAGCCTCTGCAGTATGAGTTCCATCCCCGGATGGCCAGGGAGCAGCCCACATGGTGCAGCAGGCCTCTGCTGACTCGCCCGCTGCTCCCCTTAGCAGTATATGTTAGTAAGCCTGCCTGTTCTGTTCCCCACTCTGTCTCTGGTGAATCCTCTCACCTCCCACACCTCTGGCCTATACCCCAGTTCTTGTATGCATAAATAAATAAATCTTTAAAAAAAAATGATTAGGGGCCTCCCCTGGTGGCGCAGCGGTTGAGCGCTGGGCTGCGAAGCTGCCCGCGGCCTCTGCAGCGCTGGTTTGATCCCCGGCCAGCGGTCCCACATGGCGCGCAGACCTCTCCTGCTGCCCACTGCTTACCTGAGCAATGTACCTCGGTCCTTTTGCCTGTTCCGCTCCCTGCTCTGGCTCTGGTGAATTCTCTCACCCTCTGGAGCTTCTGACTATACCCAGTGCTTATATGGATAAGTAAATAAATCTTAAAAAAAAAAAAGAAAATTTATTAAAAAAAAAAGATTAAATATGGAGAAAGTGGGTTGCCAACTCAGCCAGGGATGCTGGTAAAGAGTGAAATGATGCGGAGGCAAATACCCTATGACCAACGGGTACCATGTGGAGATGTCTGGATAGCTTCACACCGGCTAGGTCCCTAGAAGAAAATCAGAGTTTGTGCTGTAGAGTGTAGTCCTCCTACCCAAACCCTAAGAACTGGTATTGACCTCACAAAACAAACTGCAGAGTCGTAGATCATGAACCTCAGAGAAAAGCAATATTGGCACATACAGTGGCAGGAAGAGCACAGAGCAGGTTTTCTTAGATCCTATGCAGACCAGATGGGTAAAGGAGAGTCCTGGAGCCCTTGGTGGCTTTCTCAGGCTTTTATTGAGCTTTTACATGTAGTACAGGTACAAGGCAGGCAGGCAGGTGTGTGTGTGTTGGGGGGGGGGGGTTGGTGGTGGGAGAAGGCCGGTAGGCCTCCAAGCCCTGGGCAAGTCTTCACTCTGGGTTTCTCTCTCTCTTCTGGTGTTCTTTCTCCCCTTCTCTCTCCTGCCTCTGCCTTTCTTAAGGAATATATCAATACTGCTGCCATGGCCCACAGAAGTCAACAACACAACTTACAACAATGTAACAAATTACAGGTACCTCCCCAACAGGATTGCAATACTAATGGTGGGAGGGCAGAAAAGCCTGAAAACCGTTTACCCTATAGCACATATGCCAGCTTTCTACCCATCCCAAGTACATTCTCAGCAGTAAAGGAAGTGTGTAATATAAATTAAAGCAGAAATAAACTAATTAGAAATTTAAAAGATAGTCCAAAATATCTATGAAACCAGTCACTAGTTCTTTATCATATATTAACTGTCCCTGTAAGTGTGGGTTTAATTCTGGGCTCTTAAAACTATTCCATCAAGCTGTGTGTCTGAGTGTATTTATACATTGGAAAAAGAAAATCTCTTTAAATAATGGTGTTTGGAAAATTGGATAACCACATGCAAAAGAAAGAAACTGGACTACTAGCTCAGGCCATACGCAAAAAGATCATGAATCAGATTTGGATGCAGGAATGGAAACCATAAAATACATAGAAGAAACCATAGGCAAAATACTCCACAACTTTGGTTTCAGTGATTTCTTCCAGGACTCAAGTCCAACAGCAATAGAAACAAGAGCAAAAGTAAATATATATGACCACATTAAACTTAGAAGCTTCCGCACAGAAGAAAAAAATATTAAAACAAAAAGATACTCTACCAAATTGGATAAAATATTTGCACATCATACATCTGAAAAGGGGCTTATGTCCGACATCGACAAAGAGCTCATACAAATTGTCAATGTGATAACAAATAACTCAGTCAACAAGAAAAAAGAAAGAAAAGGGACAGGAGAGCTGAACAGACACTTCTTTAAAGAATCACACAGAAGGTCAACAGACACATGGAAAAGTGCTCATCATCACTAATCAGCAGTGAAATACAAAGCAAAAGTGTGAGAACCATCTTAGATCTGTGAGAATGGCCCATATTGAAAAGTCAGAAAAAACGTGTTGGGGCGTGTGTGGTGAAGAAGAAAACCTCATTAACTTTGCGGGGAAAGTAGCCTGAGCTAGCCCCGAGGAACACCAGTAGAGAGCTTTCTCAAAATATTTAAAACAGATGTGTCATATGGTTTAGCCATCTCACTGCTAAGCATCTAGAATGCAAAAGCACTACATCTAAGGGAGATATATATATTTATATATTAATATATAATATATTTATACAGTATATAATATATAATATCTATTATGTTATATATTATAATAATTATAATGTGTTGTATATTATATATTATTTATAACAATATATTTATAAATTTATATTTTTATATATATATATTTCTATGTTCACTGCAGACTATTTATAATAGCCAAGTATGGAAACAACCTAAGTGCCCAAAAAACAGTGGATCAAGAAGATATGGAATATGTACACAACAGAATACTGTTCAGCTATAAAAAAAAGGAACTCTTGTCATTTGTGACAATATGGATGGAACTGGAGGGGATTATACTAGATGAAATAAGTCAAAAGAAGACAAATAGCAGATGAGTCACTCATGTGGAATATAGACAAACAAAAAAAAGGAACCAGGAAAAACTGAAACAAAACAAACCTTAGAAATCTGTAAAACTGAGGCTGCCAGAAAGCAAGGGTAGTGGGTAGGTAGCAAAAATGGGAAGGGGTCCAATGGACCACACAGTAGAACTATAGGTGCTTTGGTAGTGGGTGTGATGTGGTTATATACATCTAAGGTGTGAACCTGTATTTCTGAATCATATACGGGGTTTTACCCCAACCTTACAAAAAATACAATTAAAAAAATAATTATAGGGCCTCCTTGGTGGTGCAGGCAGTTGAGTGCAGCGCTATGAAACTGTCCACAGCCTCTGCAGCACCAGTTTGATCCCAGCCGGTAGGTGAGGGTCCCACATGGCGTGGCAGACCTCTCCTGCCGCCTGCTGCTCCCCTCAGCAGTGTACTTCGTCAGTCTGCCTGTTCTGCTCCCCACTCTGTCTCTGGTGAATCCTCTCACCCTCCTGCGCATCTGGCCTGCACCCTGGTAATTGTATAAATAAATAAAAAAACTTTTAAAAAAATTATACAATTTCTTCTTTTAAAATAAATAAATAATTCTAAATTGAATGCTACAAATGAAAAGAACCTTTCTCTTTCCAATTGTTAAAAAATAATTTCCCATCCCCCTTTCCCGCCAACACTTGACAATTCCCATTCATTTTTTTTTATTTCTATGAATTTGACTCCTGTAGGACCTCTTGTAGGTGGGATGATGCAACATCTATCATTTTGTATCTGAATTAATGCACTTAGCACAATGTCTTCAAGCTTCTCCACATTGTACCCTGAGTTTCCATTGTATGTTTATACTACATGTTTATATTTTTTTATCCATTCATTCATTGATGGACTTTGATTTGTTTCTTCCTTTTCTGATTGTGAATAACGCTGCTATGAACGTTAGTGTACAAACATTTATTTGAAGCAAGACTACATTTCTATAGCTTACTTAACATAGGCCTGAGGCTCTAGTCTTTATGAGTGAATCTGGGCTCTTAGCACTGTGTCACCTCTGTACATCTTTAATATAATTACCATTGCACAAACTAATCTTTACTAGGTTATATGTTTTAAGTATTTCAGATATTATTTTAAGTGTGTTACCTATATTATGCCATTTAAACATCAAAACAAATCAATAAAATAGGTAATATAGTTAAATGTTATATGTATGGTAGATAATACAAAATTAATGTTATTTTATTGGGAAGAGCACTTTTTCAGATAGAGGGTTTTGCCCAAGGTCACACAGCTAGTACATAGCTAAGTATTCTTATCATTTCTTTGGACTTAAAGATGCTGTAGACCTATAAGGATTTCAAGTTCAAGTGACATGCTACATATCCAAGTTGGCTATAGTGTTGGTTCAACAACACTGAATAATAATAATAAGATGTCATTTTTGCCTCCAATTCCATCAGGTATTTGTTTTTGTAAACAGCATGTTCTGGAAGCCAAAGCAGTGACTGGATATCTGTGAGCCCACTAATCAAGTACTATCGAATAGTCTCAGAACCTTACACAATCCTCCACAGACTGCTGGATTCTACAAGTTCCTACTCGTGGGCAGCAACTATGGGAAAATAAGCGCAGATTCCAAGTCCCTCTTCCATAACTCCTGGGACTACATGTGTTTCAGAACTTAAAAATAAAAAAATTCTGTAAAACCCCCAGAGGGTTATGCATCATGCAAAGTTCACATTTTTATATTGTGCAACAAAATGTATGAATTTACATAATATATGAGATCAACTAAGATTATAAATTATGCTCATGGCCATAGTGAGAGACTGGCTGCTGAGATGAGCACTGCCTGGGGTGCTAAGAGCCTTCTGGCTTTAAGCCAAAAGGAAGATCTAGGGGATTTACCAAAAGATGACCCCTGGAGCAGCAGTGAGGTGAGGGGGACAGCGATGCAGAGAGAAGTGCCAAAGGCTTCTGCAGCAGTCAGTTCCCTAGCTGGAAAGAATAGGTGGAACTTGGCTGACAGATCTGAGGCTAGTCTCAAGGTGTTGGAGTTCAATGACAGTTATGAAGAATCAGGAGAATAACTAGTCCTTTCAGATCTGCATGAGCAGGTTAAAACTTCACCTTCACTGGCCACTGTGAAAAAGCAGTTGAATAGAATCAAATCAAAGAAGATTGTGAAGTTACCCCTTAACAAAGAAGAAACTGAGTGGATTACAAGGGAGTGGCGTTCAATGAAACCTCACAGGTCCTCACCTGTAATCCCAAATGGGATCCCATCTTTGAGAAGACTTGCAGGCAGAGCAGCTGGTTCTGTCCCCCAACCTCCCAAACCCCCATCCCATGGGAACAAGGAAGCGGCAGTCCTTGGGCCCATTGAATGTGTGCTCAGTAGCTGGCAGGCAAGAACTCCCCAGGAGCAGGAAGTTTTAACCTCCTCCATCAGAACAAGCAGCCCATGACAGGCTCTTCGCTAACTCCCATGGAAAAGGGCTCTCTCAAAACCATAAGCCTGGTTGAGGCTAATACGACCCAGGAGAGCTTCATAGGGCCCAGGCGCTGCAGCCCTACTATAATGACTGTGCTCAAAGAGGGAAGAAAATCAAAAGCAAAAAGTATCACAGAGAAAGACAAGGACAAGAAAACCGAAAAGAGTTTCAGGCACTATGGAAGGTGGATCCTGCTGCAGCCCTGGAAGAACTGGAAAACTTTGACACTGCCACAATAATGGCACAAATGAGCCTTAAGCACCAGAACAACGGGAAATGGGTGAAGTTCAAATATAACCTGGAGGCTCGCCAGGCCTGAAGGAACAATTCACTAGGAACAAAGAACTGATGGAAAAACACTAGGCAGTTTTCCAAAGTGGAGAAGAGGAGGGAGAGCTCCTTGTCCCTGTTACAATGAACAAGGTACAGATGCAGGGAGCCAAACTCAACCCCTGGATGATCAGGAGTTTCTCTGCAGACACCAGAGAGTGAAGTCCAGGAGGACCCAGAGCAGCATCCAGAGCCTGTGATCCCCAAGGTTTCTGAAGGTAAACAAGAAAGACCATTGGCAGAGAAAGAAATGTTTCTGAAAGAATTGAAGGGAAAGCTATCACTTTGGAAAAAGTCTGGACTCAGCCTGGATGCTGAGGCAGGGGCTGTCAAAAGATTCGACCAGCCAGGAGGTACTTCCGAAATCAGGGCCCTCATAAGCTCAGCAAGGAAAGCCATCAGTCCAGACAGCAAAAAGTGACTCCTGCAGGAAGAGTGCCACCAGCCCAGAGAGTGGAGCCCGCCCAGGAAGAAGAGGGGCCCTTGCTGCTTCAGAGGCCCCGGAGACCGCAGACTCTAGAAGAGTTTGAAGAACTGGGCAAAGAGGGATGTTTACAAAATGAGGAGCTTCCCAGGCCTATGTTGGAAGGACATGGGTTAGATAGAAATCCCAGGAATCAGCCTGCTGCCCCAAGGAAAAGCAAAGGCAGGAGCAAATGACTGATCTACAGGACCTTCCAACCATATAATCTCCTCCTGTGAAGTCTGTCTGTTCCCACAATAGAGGAATTGGAAGATGAAGTGGAGAGAGATCAAACAGATGATAAAGGAAGCTTTTTCCAGGGGTGATGTCATCACAGACTTCTTGAAAGGGAAGAGGGAAACAGTAGAGGCGAGTAAGCCAAAGGATGGTGTCCTGACTCTGCCTGGCTGGGGTGAGTAGAGAGGTGAGGGCTGAAATCTAGTGCCAAGAAGAGACAATGGTTTCTCTTTAAAACACTGAGGATCCTCCATGAAAGGCAATAATTTGCCAAATGTGATAATCAGTGATGAGAAGCAAAACATCCATGCCCTGACTTATGAGGTGTGGGTGCTTCCAGATCCACTCACCCACCATGAGCAATTTGAAAAAGATGATCCAGACCCCTACAGGATCTTCATGGAACACCCAGTGGGTCTTCCAGAAACCCAAGATTGTCACCAAGCCAGGCCATGTCATCAAGCCAATAAAAGCAGAAGATGTGGGCTACCGGTCCTTCTCAAGAGCAGACCTCTCTGTCCTGCAAGACCTCTCTGTCCTCACATCATAAAAAACAGACGAAGATCTTTGAACACTGAGTTATTGGAGAAGTCACATACTGTGGGATCCAGAAGCCTGGACTGACCAGTGGCTGGTTTTACTCCAAGCTTCAGGATCTGTTCCAAAACTCACTGAGCACACTGTGGGCATACTTAAGCCACATTTTAGAAATAAAAGCATTTTTACCTTAAAAAATAATGATAAATTGCCTCGTGTCAGTTCCAGCTAGGTTTTATCCAAAATAAGTTTTGATGCCAAATGATAAGCATATCTTTACGTTGTAAGATATGGGGCCTCCCTGGTGGTGCAAGGGGTTAAGCATAGCACTGTGAAGTAATCCACTGTGAAGCAGCATAAGTTCAATCCCTGGCCAGCCAGGAGCAACCCGCATGATGCAGAAACCCTCTCCTGACTCGCCTGCTGCTCCCCTCAACAGTGCATTTCAGTCAGTCTTCCTGTTCTGCTCCCCACTCTGTCTGGTGAATCCTCTCACCTCCCATACCTCTGGTCTGTACCCCAGTTCTTGTATGCATAAATAAATAAATCATTTTTTTAAAAGTTATAAGAAATTTACAATGTCATCTCTGAGATAAGGGTTTATGGAAGTATGAACTGAAGTATGGATGTAGTGAACCTGTCTTCCCAAAGGCCAGTCCCTGTCCAGCCAGAAGGGCAGGTTCTGTGGACTTTGGGGTTCATTTCCTTCACTGGCAGATTCAGCTTTTGTGTGGCCTGAAACTTAATTTATTGGGAACCCATAAAGAAAAAGAATATAAAATTTCTAGTGTAATATTTATTTAGAATACAAAAATCACAACAAAGTATAAGTGTAAAAAAAGATGTCATCGCAAATAATTTATTTTTGTTTTATGATTTTAGCTTCTACTTGAAAGCTTTCTTTTTGATACATTTGGATTTTGGTATGCTCAAAAAGTCTGAAAAATAAAAAAAGACATCTGTAAGGAATATACAAGAACAAGTCAAATGTAGTATAGAATTGGTACTATGCTGTAATGGGCTTGATAATTATGCAATAAAATTACTAATAAATGTACACAGAATAAATATGAGTAGAGCTTGGTCACAGTGATGCACTAGTATATGTCTTTCTCTGTCTCACTAGATAAGCGACTCTTTCCTTTTCCTCTAGGCTTAACAAACCCTGTTTTTCTACAATCCAAAGGCAAAGGTCCCCCTGCAAAGGTAACATCAGGATTGCTGGACACCAGATGATGGAGAAAACAAGCTGGGACCAACCAGAATCACCAGATGCTTGTGTCACAAGGATGGACATGCTGACCCTTGGTCCTGCCCCCCATGTCTTTGTAACTCTAGATAAATACCCCTGCACTCTGCCCAAGAGCAAGATGGTGGTTTTTCAGATGCTGGTCTGCTACCCTCTGCATATGTTGGCAAGTTAATAAATCTCCTTTCCTTCTCCTCAAAACTCTGTTCCTTTTATAGGTCAAGGAAACCAAGATTGGCTGGCATTTTGCTATTAATAGAAACACTTTTTCTTCAGGGCATTTAGTTGGCTTGGTGGCATTTTTGCAAGACATTTGGTCTGGAATCTCTGCTCTTCACCAGAACAGAAGATTGCACATACTAGATTGTGATCTAATATATAGTAATTAAAGAACATGACTCTACATTTTGCACTTATTTTTTGTGCCTAGTGAAGTATGTTACCTTCAGATGTTCAGAATAGACCATTATGTGATGGGTCACTTTGATGGATTACTTAGGACTCAGGTCAATTGTGAGTTTCAGGCTCACAAGAAACTGTTACCACTCCCTTAACTGCCTAGAAAAGTGAATATTAGGCGTATTAACCAGAATCAGGGTTTTTACCAGAAATAATTTTTCTATCAGAGAAAGTCATCTCTCTGGCAGGAAGAATAAATAATGACAGAGCATCTGGTCTTCCTCATATGAGTCATTCTTGTCATGTGAGTGCGCCTCCTCTCTCCTTGAAGCTCCAGGCTCCTGTTGGATTCTGGAGCTCAGGATATCTGCCCTCATTTTGCCTCACTGTTTTTTCAATTTTTGTTTCTGTGTACATTCACTGTACATATGTATTAAATTCACTTTTTCTCCCACTAATCTGTCCTGATGTTGTTAGCATGCAGACTGAGGGCTACCCTAGGGCCCCCAAAAGTGCGCTCTCTGAAGAGATTCTGCCACCTACTGCATAAAGACAAAAGATACTCTTAGTGTGAAAAGACTTTAATAGAATAGCATGCATAGGGAGAGAAGAAAAGATAATAGTTTCTCAATAAAACACCCAAAGTTACTCATTCCATTGTGGGCAGAATAAATAACCAGCCAAACTACATTGGACTGGAGCAGGGCTGCAGAGGCCCAAAGGTTGGTCACAAGTCTAAGGCACCTTCTGGTGGGGACCCATAAGAAAGGGGACAGAAGCAGCCAGGCAAGTCTGGAAGGAAAGGAGCAAAATTAGAGTACAAGTCAAGATAACGGCTAACATTGTCAGCCTCCTCACAGGTCTCACACCCATGTCTGTTCCAAGCATCTATATGTGTCTCCACTCCATATGTGTCCTTCCATGTCCTCCAAATCCTGACAAAAGTCCGAAGTTGAGAATCAAATGCTCCCCTCTTCATCACATGTCTCTATTTCACGTGTTCATCCAAGTTTACTCCCAAGTCCTCTCTTTTCTTTTTTTTGGGTATTTGTTTTTAATTTATATATTTTTTACATCATTTTTCATTTTTGTACAAAGTATGCATTTTCATCTCGGTTATAGTCCCTGGGCCGAAAGTTTATTATTTATTATTTATTTATTTTATTTTATTTTTATATTCCCCATACAATTGCAACCCCCTTATTTTGACCCCAATCCCTCCTTCCCCTGCCCCCAATAGTGTGTCTCTGGTTCATAGTTGTTTGTTGATTTAGATTTTCCAAGTCCTCTTCTTTTGCTCAGCTCCAACCTTCATTTGGTGGGGCAAGGAATATAGAACCTCCTCTTTTTATGGAGATTATTCTGTAACAATCCCTCTCTGCAACAATGTTAATTTGATTATTTGACCAATCCAACAAGGAATCAGAAGGTAGGGAGAAATTTCCTTTCCTAGCTGAAAATGTAAACACAGAAACACTGACAGATTCTTTTGTGAGTCATTTCATAAAAATGTACATTCACAATTGTATATGCTGTACTGTTGGCTGTATTTTTGATTGGAGAAAATGTCAGCTTTGATCAGTTATTGATGAGTCTTGTCTCCTCTAATTACATTTCTACATGTTAGGGGATTAGAAGAATTTTCCACAGCTCTGGATTTAAACCTCATATCATTCTGACTTAATCTCATATATGTAAATCACAATAAACCTTTGGCCTTATACCTTTCTTCAGATGAGTCATCATTTAACTGTTCCTGGAAATCATTTCTGTATCAAGATGACTAATAATACACAAACCTATATAGTGTGTGTCTATCTATCTATCTATCTATCTGTCTGTCTGTCTGTCTGTCTGTCTGTCTGTCTATCTATCTGTCTGTCTATCTATCTATCTCTGGGAGCCACAGTCAATCCATATTTGATAATTTTGTTCATTGGATAATTTTTTATCTTAAATTCCTCTTAACTGGATCTTAAATTTCATGGTTATTTCACTGCCACCAAACACATACAGCACTATAATGGAAAAGATGTTGGTGTGAAAAGAGACAATGGTCTTGGGCCTCCCTGTCGTGCAGCAGTTGAGTGCCTGGTTGTGAAGCTGCCCGCAGCCTCTGCAGCACTGGTTCAATCCCTGGCTGCTCCCTGGCCATCAGAGGAGGGTCCCACATGGTGCGCAGACCTCTCCTGCCATGCCCGCCGCTCCCCTCAGCAGTGTGCTTTGGTCCTTCTGCCTGTTCTGCTCCCCGCTCTGGCTCTGGTGATTCTCTCACCCTCCCACGCTTCTGACTGTACCCAGCGCTTGTATAAATAAATAAATAAATAAATAAATAAATAAATAAATAAATAAATAAATAAATCTTAAAAAAAAAGAGAGAGAGAGACAATAGTCTTAATTGGTTGCAGTTAACTTATTTTGCAAATTTTCAAATAAAAAGAATCATATTACAGCCCCAGTAAAACTTCTCAGGGCCACAAACACATAGAAGAAAGTTAAGTAGTCTGAAGGTTAAGCTTCATTAGCATCACAAAGATCTTCCTATCTTTCTAATATGGGAATAACCTAGACTGTGTGCACTTGTTAGATCACCAAAATATGCAGTTTGTCTGAACATCCTAGTTTTCTGAGGTCATGAGGAATGGGACTTATTTAGATTGAATAAATCTTTTTACAGCTATTCTGAGCTAAAATGTGTAAAATGAGTAGTTCCAAAGCTCAATGAGAGACACTTTATAAAGTTCTTTGGAAACAATAGGGGTACTGGGATGCATATTCTGATATGAAGAGAATGGTGGTGAATGCAGAATCTTACACATTACTTTGCTGTTATTTATCCTTGGGCTTCAGTGTCCTCATTTGTAAAGTAAAATAACATTACTGACCTCATGGGATTGTTCCAAGGATTAAAAAATTTGCTTGTTGAGTGTTTAACATTGCCACTGGAACATGTTAGAAAGTCAGTAAATACTACTTAAATACAAATGGGGAAAGAGTTCAAGACAAAGAGTGTTCACATTGCCACATTTTAAATTCTTAATAGTCAATACTGTGACTGAATTTTCCATTTATTATGAAAGTACTCCTCTAATAAAAGTATATTTGTGGTTCATAATGATATAAATTTGTGTTATACTCAATAATATCTTATCATAAAACATTTGCAAGAGTCTATGTCTTGTTATCAGAGGCTCTCAGTGGCGACAGAGTGACTGCGCTTATGTGAAATTAGGCCGCAGCTGAGGACGAGATTGGAATTACCTTCCCGCCCTGGAATTTGATTGTTTGAATTGCAAAATGGATGTAGCATTCAGGTGCATTATTGTGCACTGCTCCCTCTTAAGACTCACTGGTTCCCAGGTGTGAGAAAGTACTGCTCCATGACCTCTCGGCCCCCAACTCAGACACTGTATTTGAGCAAAGACTGAAGAAGAAGAAATGAATGGCTGAAAGAAAAGCAAACTTAACCAAAATAAGTGCATTTACCAAGGAGATAAAAAAAGAGACAAAAATAAACAAACAAACAAACTGCAAAAATCCCTTCTCCTCTAAAACAACTACGCACATATGGCAAATTTTCTACAACATAGAAAATGTTCCTAATGTATCTTTTAATACATGGAAAATGTACATGTTGAAGGTACAGTTTTAAAGATGTTTTCTTTCTATCTATCTGTCTATCTATCTATCATCTATCTATCACCTACCATCTATGTAATCTATTTATATATGACACTGGGTCACATCACAGTAAAATTAATATATCTGGGTAGGAGCATGCCACTAGAGGATTTGGTGTTAACATTTGGCAGTATTGGAGCTAAGCCTGTGCTTTGGGAGTTTATATCCAGTTAATCTGTAAATGCGCTCTGTGATTATAGCAAAGCAGTGACAGCTAGTGCCTCAGGAGAGGACAGCACATACATTATTGCTACTTGCTGTGCCATTTGTCTCTACCCGCATATTACTTATTTCATAGCGTAACACCCCCTGTAGAAGCATTTCTGCAATGAGGAGGTAGTAACGCTAGGCCCCTTTTCTTTCTGATTCTTTCAAATAGCCTTCTAGAGAACAACCGGCAGACGATTCTGTCAAAATTTCTTGTTCTTCCTTTTACCAGAAATGTTGTGCCTGGAGTAGGATCGCAGAGCAAAGGCAGGTTTAGAAAGTGTTGGGGGTATCATTTAAGAAGGTTAAAACCTAAGCTCCCACTCCTAGCCCAGCAGGAAGGTTTGGGAGGCTTGAATATATAAAGGGAATTGATAAAGTTGCTATGGAAACCAGAATTTAAGACTTATCACTAAGACCACTAATGGTCTTAGCAGGGCCAGGACACATTCTGTGCCAAATGTCAATGCCTAAAACCAGACATCCCAGCACTAACTGGCCCGAACCTATGCCCTGGTCATGTAAAACCCACGAAAATGGGTTACAAAAGGGAACCCCAAATCCTTCTTCTCATGCAGACCTCTCCCATTTCCCTGGCTGCTTCTTTTAGCAGTATATTGCAATAAATCTGCCTTTCTTTTCTCCACTCTGGCTCTGGTGAATTCTTTCACCCCAGCACCTCTGGCCTCATCCCCTTATATCACCCATCATAGAATTTTACATACACCCTACCTATAACTGTTTAGTGACTAGGAAGGCGATAGAAGAAAACAATGTTTTCCTCTGTAGACCCTGTGCCTACTTCCACTGTCACAAAATAACTATAAAATAACAGTCCAAACATTCATTGTGAACTTTTAAATATGTCATGATTTTAAAGTGTCTTGTATTTATTAGGGTTTTTCTAATAAATCCAATCACAGATGAGATGTTATTTTGTATTTATTAGGGTTTTTCTAATAACATCTTATCACAGATGACATGTTAATTAAATGATGTGGGAACTACCTGTCAGGTATGTGTAGATTAATTTGTGGAAAACTGAAGTTTAGTTGCATGATGTTCCAGAATCATATCTTTAGGAAATACATGAATTATGAAAATGTTATTAAAATTTATTTTGCATGTAATCATAAATTTAAAATTATTAAAATATATTAGTAATTTATAAGTGATGGCATTTATGAATCAAGAAATTAAGAAAAAGTGCCTTTAAAAACTTATTCTACTCATTTCTTTTTTACAGATCAAGAAACCATGCTTACAGTTATTTTTGCTCTGTTCCATTAATTAATTAATGAATTAATTCAGCAAACTTTAAATCAGCTGGCTTTAAACAAGTTCTGTGCCATCCATTATAATTATTGAGGAAAACACACAATTTGTTCAATGGCAAAGCCAAGTGTGCTCTTAAGTCTGTGTAAATGGAATAGCAGAGAGAAGCGTAAGCCAGAACTCTGTCTTATTTCCTGTGCTTCTTTTTCTACAATCATGTTAAAATTCAAGGCATCATGGTCACTTGCCAATCTTTAGAGGGAAGTTTAGGTTTCAGTCTCCATCCTTCTCTCTTGTACTACCTCCCACCAAGAGTGTCCCACTCCACTTCTCTGCCTTCTCCAAGGAGCTTGAATTCTGATGTGAGTCACACACATTCATCTGATGAGAGGGAAGAAGTGTCAGCATTAATATTCAGAACTTGTATGCATGACACAGAAAGGCTAACATCCCACGCACATGTTCTGTCACAGTTTCCTTTTCCTGCAGAGTGAAGGGGTAGTATGTCCTGGCGTATAGCTTAGGGGCCTAAAGAAAGATGCCAGAAGTGCATGTGGCTATTGCCACCAACATACTTTCTCCCTGTTTATTTCTTTGGCTTGTTCCTGTGGATTTACTACCTTCCTGACATTGTGAGGTTGACAGAGAAAAGAAGGTACATGATCTCTCACCAAAGGTCCCCCTTTCCTCTGGGTCTGTTCATCCAACATCAGGATCGTTTTTCTTCCTGCCTTCCCATGAGGTGCAGCAGTGCCACAGTGCCTTGAGACCCTCCCTTTGCCCCATGTATTGAGAGACCACCAACTGGAAGATTTGGTAGAACCAAGGTGACATGGAGAAAATGGTGTACCCGGAGTGCTGCGGACCAGCACAGCAGTAGACGATGAGGCCGTCTCAGGGTTGAGAGAAGCGCGCAGGGTGGTCAGGGAGTCGGCGAAAGAAATGACACACAGACACACTTCTAGAGAGTGAAAATCTGAGTGTAACTTTATTTGAGTTAATGGCCAGTATATATATGTTTTTCTAAAGGCATAGGATCAGTTATCAGTGAACTAAACCATCTGGCTCATAGGTTTAGCTTATCATTGACAGGGCAGTGATCTATGTCCAAAGTTATATCTGGACCTAGTCACATTCCTAAGTAGTCAGGCTAATGATCTTTCTTTTGTTCTATGTAATTACTTTTTTGTTTTAATAACTATTCACTACCACTAACTTATTTTACCTTTTATAATGCAATGCTTTTTTATTAACATCAAAGCTATCAAAGGTGAGCACATAACCTAGAAATGACTAACCATTCTATTATTGCACAGTTTTGTAATGTTTCATTTGAGTTAGTCCAGTTATTAGATTACATGTGTTTTTTAATCAGCAACCAATGACCTTTTAAGACTAGGAAAAAGAAAAGATTTTAGTAAGACAGTTGCAGTAGAATAAAGTTTGTGGGCCTTGAGAAAGCGAGATAAGGTTCCCTGTGGTCAGCATCCCTTTTTAAGTCTTTGTGGCAGCTTCTGGTAGTTGTTATCTCTTGGCAGTCATTAGGCTTCTCTGCATCTTAGGGAGTTTGCTGTTCTCCCCCTGCGTGCATGGTTCCTTGCCCTTGCCGGACCTCAGGGACCATGGCAACAGCCATTAGCCCTGAAGGTCACCGCAGGGGGCGTGCAGCACTGGAGAGCTAAAAAGCTTCAAAGTTCAGGGCCTCCCTGGAGGCACAAGGGGTTAAGCATAACTGTGAAGCTATCTGCAGCTTCTTCAGCACGAGCTCGATCCCTGGCCAGGGAGGTGACCCACATGGCGAGCAGACCTCTCCTGACTTGCCCGCTGCTCCCCTCAGCAGTTTATTTCAGTCAATCTGCCCGTTCTGCTCCCCACTCTGTCTCTGGTGAGTCCTCTTACCCGCACCCCCACCCTCCCACCCCCCCCCCGCCACCACACACACACACACACACACACCTCTGGCCTGTTGAGATAAGAATGGCTCCATTTGGAATATTGTATAAAATGGTGTGATTTGTCTAAAATCGTGATTTAATTTTCTGGCAAAATGTGAGACAGCCTGACCACAGCATCTGCTACTGCTCTGATTGCCAAGACTGATTCAACCAGTTTTAGTTTGGGTAACACTTCCCAATGTTATCCAGTTTAGAGTTACTTCAAGGTATGGGTTTTGTGATGACCAAAGAAAATTCAATTAATTTTCCCTACCTGATAACTCCTTGGAGGCAGACCATTGTGTGGAGAAGAACATAATTCAGATATGAAATTTCTTTGTTTGTTGTTTAATTGGCCATATCTCTCCTCTGCACTGCCTTGGCAAGGTTGGGTAATGTTGGCTCATTAACTCTGTATCAACTTGCAGAAGCTTGTCCATCAATTCCATGTAGCTGTTAGTTCCCAGCCAGGGCTTGCTGCCAGGCACAATAGAGGCCCACTCATCCTCAGTGTCGCAGGTCTACGGCAGTGTCTGCCATGGACACTGGCAGCTGATGGTGGACTGACAGTGAATGTCTGATATGGTGGAAGTGAGGCAAAGTCTAGACTTAGGGGAAGAGGGATAATTTGGGAAAAGTCCACCTCATGATGAGTCTTTGAAATGGTTTTTAGAGAAAATTCACTCATCAATGGATTGATCCATTTATTTATCTATTTATTCACTTATCACATATTTCTCATGTCCTCCTATGTGATAGCATATGGAGAGGTATTATGTGTGAATACTCATTCTTTTTTTATGATTTATTTATTTGTGCATACAAGAACTAGAGGACAGGCCAGAGGTGTGGAGGGTGAGAGAATTCACCAGAGACAGAGTGGGGAACAGAACAAGCAGACTGACTGAAATATACTGCTAAGGGGCAAGACAGGAGAGGTCTGCTGCGCCATGTGGGTCAGCTCCCTGGCTGGAGATCAAACTCATGCTACAGTGGCCACAGAGAGCTTCATAGGCTGTATCTTAATCCCTTGTGCCACCAGGGAGGCCCTGAATACTCATTCTTTTGTGGTTTCTTTCTGGATTGAAAACCCAACTTTTTTATAATACTGTCTAGAATTAAAATTTATAACCCATTTCCAAAACACTTGTAGGTTTAAATCTGGAATGAAGCATAAAGGATTAGTCTTTCAGCTATGCTTCTACTCTCTTATAGTCTTGATTTTCTTCTTTTAACTAAGTAATGAATGATTATGAACCTCAACTCTATATTCTCTATATTGCTATTAGTAATAAACTGGAGATGAACCATTGTGTGGGGGGTAGTCTTTCAAAAATATGATGATGACAAGTAAAGAAGAAAAGTCAAGTGATTAAGTTTGTATTTGACACGGTTGAAAAGGCTTGGAATCATTAGGGAAAATTTCTATTCTCATCTTTACTTCTAGGTGAGTACAGGATGTTCTTGGGTATGAGTGACGTGATTACTTTGAAGGATCAGGGAATTCATCTGTATATTTTAGGATTCATGAAATGGGACAAATGGGAGGGGAGGACATTGCGGATAAGTCTTTCCCTTAGCTAAGAGTACAGAGCTCACAGAAAAACAACAGAAGGGGGCCTCCCCTGGTGGCACAGCGGTTGAGCGCTGGGCTGTGAAGCTGCCCACAGCCTCTGCAGTGCCAGTTCAACCCCCGACCCTCCGTGAGGGTCCCACATGGTGCGCAGACCTCTCCTGCCACCTGCTGCTCCCCTGAACAGTGTATTTCGTCAGTCTGCCTGTTCCATTCCCCACTCTGGCTCTGGTGAATTCTCTCACCCTCCTGTGCTTCTGACTGTATCCAGTGCTTGTATAAATAAATAAATAAATCTTAAAAAAAAAGAGAAGGATTTATTATATAGGGAGTGAGAAAAGAGAAAACTAAGAGAGAGAGAGAGAGGGAAGAAAATTTAGAAGGTGGTATGAAGTCTCTGATAGTGTCTCTGAGCAGAGGTCAGAACTCAAGTAGGGGCTGCTCCTGGTGAGAAGTTGTCCCTCCACCATTTAGAAAGAAGGTGGAAGTAGCAGCCACACAGGCAGGACATCTTCAGTCTACCCAGGGAAAGGTTGACACAGAACCTGCAAGCAAGCAGGAGCAAGCCACGAGAGTACAAGTGGCCTGCCTCCTGTCTCCTTTAATGTCATGAGGCAGTTCTGCTCGCCCCTCAGCTCCCAGCAGCCCCTGTTCAGGAAGCCTGGGGGTGCAGTGTGGGTAGTTAGAACTCCTCTGCTCTGGAACTTTTCCAGCCCAGTCCATGACCCCCACACTCAGCATATGGCTGACCACCTGGGAAAGTGTGGTGCATGCTAGGGCTATGTGGTCTATGGGGCCACTATATGGCCTGGTGGTGGGGAGGCTCAGGATACCACAGCAGCAATGCCTCTGTGACTCAGTAAGACAGGGTTGCAGCTGCCATGGAAACAGGAAGTCTTAGAGCAGAGATGTGATATGCCTCAGTAAGTTGAAATTGTTAAGAAAATTGTTACAGGGGCCTCCCTGGTGGCATGGAGGTTAAAGTCTCAGCGCTATCAAGCTATCACCAGCCACTGTGGCATGAGTCAATTCCCGGCCAGGAAGCTAACCCACATGGCGCAGCAGACCTCCCCTGGTTCGCCCTCTGCTCCTCTCAGCAGTGTATTTCAGTAGATCTGCCTGTTCTGCTCCCGGCTCTGTCTGGTGAATCCTCTCACCCCCCACACCTTTCTATACCCCAGATCTTGTATGCATAAATAAATATGATGAATCTTTAAAAAAGAAAGAAAGAAAGAAAGAAAATTGTTACAGGGAAATAAATACTCTGCTCCTAAAATCAGACGATCTCCTTAGTTTGCAAAAGGGTTAGAAGAATTAGAATGATTTTTGCACTTATATTTTCTGTCTAGAACACCCTTCCACTGTTTAGCTTGCCTCTAGCCCCCTCCACATCCCATTGCTCCTTCATGAATTCTGGTCTCTGTCTACCTGAAAGAGGGAAGCACAGGATGTGTATGTGGGATGATACACCAGCAACAACTTTCAATTGACATGTTTTGTTATAGGTTAGTTGAAAGGATTAGAAAATTTAAATCACCAGGCAACTTTTACTAAGTTTATTGAATGTGGTCATACATGTGAGGATCTTTGGGACTGGGGCAACATACTTAACCACAACTGCTTTAGGTATCCAACCTCATTTTTGAGTGAATTTAATTGAATGAGGCAAGAGATCTCAACTAAAATGCTACTGGAGATCTGATATTTGAATGAAACTTGCCTGAAATTGAAATAGGAGATGATGAAGATTATGGAAAACCAGAATGCATTTCAAACTTGATTTACCAGACATATAATTAATTTTCCAACTTGCCATAAAAGTTTCTAAAAGCTGAAGTTCAATTTCTGTACTTGTTGCAAATGAGTCCCATTCAAGGACTGACATCTTTTGTGGATTTAATTTAGAAAGGGATCTTAATGTTTAAAACTTTAAAAATTATCTACAAACCAAATAAATTCTACCATTGGACAAAATCTGACCTGCAGTCTCCAGCTGCGACCTCTACATTAAATAATGACTGAGAAATTTTTAGTTTCTTATAATCCATAATATTATCAGTTTTTCCTATTCTGTGTAATCCCAGCCCATGTCTCTTAATGTTTAATTTCTTTTAAGACCTTTATTAACATCTCATGCCATTCTAGATGAATACTTTATTTTAAATAGTTCATTTACTTTTTCATGTGTTTTCCCATCTTGTAACACCTGAAAGTATAGTGACATAATTTTCTAATTAGTAGCAGTTCTTTATTTAGGCACTTACCTAGAAACATTTCTCTAGAAAATCTCTGTAAATGGAATCCTCATGATTTCTGAAGTTTGATATGGTGGCTGGAACTACATTTTACTGTATCGTATTAGGTCATTATTTTGAACATAATCTAACAATAGCCTAAGAAGTTTTATGCAGGGCTGGTAGTCAGTTATCTTTCTAGAAAATGACCTCAGGCTGCCCCTCTTATGTCGACTAAAGATTTTGGATTTGCATCTTGGAAGCAGGTAGGAGGAGACGATGAAAGATTTTAAGCAGGACTGTGAGAATACCAGAATTACACTTTACAAAGGTCATTATAACAGTCATTAGAGCATGGACTTTTCGGGAGTGAGATGAACGACCAGGCATTCTAAGAAATAAAACATAAAGATACTTTGATTAAAGTATACAATGTACACATGTATAAAATATATAGTCCAATAGTAACAGGTTAAAAAATGGAAAAATCACACTTATAAAAACTTGAAGCCGATTAATTATTATAGGTATATTCACTACATTTAACTTAAGTGATTGAATTAGAAAATTTATTTTCCCATTCTGTTTTTGAGAGTAAACACATTTCTATAAAGGAAAGGATGGGGCTGGAATAACACTGGAATCTTGTCATCTATGGCAATAAATCAGGCAAAATATTGTAAAGAAGTTACTAAGGCACTGATAATAAAGGTGGAAAGGAAAAAATCCATTTGGGGGTTCAAGAACCTTCCAAGAGGTAGAATTAGTAGGATTCAAGTTTTCTTTTTTCTTTTTTTTCTTCAGTTTTCAATTGAGTGTGAGGGTTGAAGGAGAGGGAAATATCAGAAATACTTCCTGGCTTGGGCTACTATGTATATGATATTGTCCACTAGGAAAATAAAGAATAGAAGAGGAGGAGCAGATATGGGGCACACATTTATAAACAGAAGCTGAAGTATTGATTTGAGGTGTTTTGAGTTGGAGGTAACTGTTGGACACTGAAGTAATAATGTCCCAGGGGCATGAAGACACATGAATCTAAACTCTGGAAAGAAAGGGGAACAGGAAGGTAATTCTGAGTCATTAGCTTCCACTTAGTGATTGCAGTAATAAATTTGGATGAAATCACTTTCCTTATCAGCAAAGTTGCATGAGAAAAGCAGAAATCAAGGATGCAATAATGAGGAGTATAAATAATAATTTTATTCAGGAAGGTCACGTGGTATAGTAGAGCTAACTCTGTTAGAGCCGAGCATTTTCTCTTAGAACCTAAGTGAGTTACTTGATTTCTCAGTCTCATTTATGTAATGAGGGTAAATAATGTTCACCCTTAGGATAGTTAAAATGGTTATCGAAATAAGTAGAAATAATTAAACATTCCTAGACCAGTGCTTAGGACATGCAGCTATCACCTTCATCATTATCACCACTACTAACAAGATTAGGTGACAGAAGAATAAATAGCCCCTAAGTTAAGACAAATATTCTGTACAGAAGAAACTCCTGGGTTTTGGTGTTTCTACATTGGAGTATCTATTTTAGACACTCATAAAACTCTTATTATATTGCTAGATCCTATTTACTGATTAATGTAAGATGACTAAATATACAAGAATAAATTATTACAATATATTTGTCTACATGCTTTATATGGTGTCATAAAAATAATGTTAAATAGGCAAAAAAAAGACAATATATTATTACAGATTGTAACAGTACAAGTGTATTTCTGTCAAAGTCAGGATAGTGTTATCTCTATCCAGAATAAAAAATAAAGTATGGGAGATGGAAATTGTTTAAGTTCTTTTTCTTCACAAGTTGGAGAGATACTTCCTTCACCATCAATATTCCTTTTTTCCCATATTTACCATACTAATGTATAAATGTTGATCCATCATTCTCCCAGGTCTATAGGCAAGAAACTTTAGATTTACCCTTATAGGGATAATAAAGACAAAGCAGATTCTGAAGAATTTGAGAGCAGTTTCCTAAACAAAACCGTGCCAATATTCTTGGTCAAGAACTTTTTTGGGGGGCCTCCCCTGGTGGTGCAGTGGTTGAGTGCTGGGCTGCGAAGCTGCCTGCAGCCTTTGCAGCGCCAGTTGGATCCCCGGCCACTGGCGAAGGTCCCACATGGCGCGCAGACCTCTCCTGTCTAAACCCTTCTCCCCTCAGCAGTGTATTTTGTCAGTCTGCCTGTTCTGTTCCCTGCTCTGTCTCTGATGAACCCTCTCACCCTCCCACACATCTGGCCTGTACCCATGTTCTTGTATAAATAAATAAATCTTAAAAAAAAAAAACTTTTTGGAACTTTAAAATTTCAGTGGAACACATAAGCATTACTCAATTTTGTGGTCAACATTATATTCCTTCCCTACCCTTATCATTGAGAAGGCTGTGATTTTAGAAGCCTTTCACAGCATGTCTGTAGAAGGAGAAATTTAGGTAAAATTTATAGTTTCCTTATTAAGAAAAGGTTTAGTGGCTAGACAATTATTCATTGAAATGAAAAGCTCTTGGACAAATTACCAGGATTACCAATCAAAAGAATTGTATCCAGCTCGATGCACAGAGTTTATGACATTTCCATAAAGAAGACATCAGCTTTGTACTGAATCCCAATGAAGTCACAAATTAGCAGCTGTGGTAACCTGACAGCTAGAATGCAAGCAAAATTGTGTGGAGCCAATATGTCAGGGGGTGCACAGGAACTTCTTCAGAGGCCAAGCCATTCAATTTCAATTGCAAAGGGAGAGGAAGTCCAAGGAATGTTTTAACTCTTAAGTAATCTGACTTGATTGGATTAAGTCATGCAATTCTCATTACCAAAGACTTTCTGGAGAACTTGCTGAAGGTTCAGGGATAAACCACAAAGTTGGCTAGAAAATAAGAGCTTTGGGAAGATTAAACTGGGATTTTTCTTCCTGAAGCATGAAAAGTATGTGAGAAATTTAATAACTGTCTGTTTCAATCTTTATTGTTTTTACAGGTTAAAAATTAATACATTTGTATTAAAAAATTCAGGTGATGCATGTAGATGCACAAAATGAAGGTTTCTTGTCTCCCCCAGCAACAACCATCAACTGGAATGCTGTATGTACTTATCTACATTTTTGCCTATATGCATATCAACATACCAATAATGCTCTTAATTAACAATAATCTTCAAGTCCAAAGCTTTTCAGATTGGTTGGGGGAAGGGGAAGGGAGAATGGAAAGGTATTACAATAGTCACAGGGCAGGGAGAGGAGCACCCCAGACCCCACAAACCTGCCTGCTCGAAATAGGTTCTGCCATCTGCCATCAACACAAAACATATGAGACTTTAATGAGAAGGAACTTTATTACAATTAGGAAACAATACATGAAAGGCAAAGAATATAGTTTTTAATTAAGCACCCAAAGTTACCCCTCTCCTCCTGGGTAAAAGTCCACCCAAGCAGGATTGGCCCAGAGCAAGACCCCAAAGATTGCCACAGGTCCAAAGCACCTTCCAGTGGGGACCCACAGAAAAGGATAAGAAACAACCAGACGAGTCTGGAAGGAAAAGAGCATAATCAAAATCAAGACAGAAACTGCCATTGCAACCTCCCCACGGGTCTCTCACCCACACCTGTGTCACCCAGTCAACGACCAAAAAGCAAGTGCAGTTTCTTCACATGTCTCTCGGCTCCATGTGCCTCCTCCGGGTCTCCTGGCCCCATCCTGCTTCCTTCCTTTCCCAGTCTCCTCTGTGCTTCTTCTCTCCCTGCTCAGCTCCACCCTCCCTTGGGTGGGGCAGGAAACCTGGAACCTCCCCCTTTCCTGGGGACCACCCTGTTACAATTCCCCCCTTTTTAATTTTTATTCCACCATATCTATGTTGGCACAGATCTCAGGGTGTAGTATTAGGAGACAGTCTTTTTTTTCAGGGTTACAATGTATATAAGAGAAGCAACAATAAGTCAGCAGCATTATCCATGAATGTCCAGTGTGACAGTTTTCCATTATTGGAAAATAGTCCATTATTCAAGCCAAAAGAAAAAAAAAATCTGGAGGCATTAGCCAAAACAAGACAGCAAATATATCAAAATCACAGGGAAAAAAAAATCTTAAAATTGGTTGAACTTATGTAAAAAACAAGTTCTTTTAACCTTGATCCCAAATTATTTTAACAGCATAGCAAAAGTTTGTGAACTAAATCTACTTTTAAACCATATTACCAATTTTTGCATACAATTACAGGGCAGAATAACTAAAGAGCAATTTTAGCTGGCTTTGTTGGAATACTCCATACAGGAGCAGAGCAAACTCTTTGACATCCGGTCCACGTAGGCTTCAAGAACAAAATTGTTTTCACCAGACTCCACCTGGGCTTCCTCTTCTCAAGGATACCAGGGCTTTTTCATTCTCTGGGTTGTTCAGTCCGGCCAATGGAGGCAAGCTTCCTCACCTTCTTTGGCGGTCTCTGGAATCCTCCGAACAAAATAGCGGGTTCTCCTCTTCTTGGTTCAGCTCTATTTCAACTTCCTGGAAGAACTCCATTCAAAGCCACACAATGAAACTCATCTCCAATTGTTTATGTTTTAAGTAGACAAAATCCCTATGGAAGTTATGCAAAAATAGACACTGACATGAGTAGTAAAAATTACTACCAATATTTTCATGCTGTGTTGGTATCAAGGGGAAAGAAAAAACAAACACAAGTTAGCTCTGCTGAAAAAAGAAAAAAAATAATTTAACATTGCTGCAGGTCCTGGTCAGTCAAAACAAATAACCTCTGTTGAATCAGAACAAAATGCAACAAAATTTCCAGTATTATGTCGAAAGTTAGTAAAAATTAGGTGTATCTCCAACAGTCTAGTCAATCCTTCGTCGTAATTTTTTTTAAAGATTTATTTATTTATTTATGCAAGCACTGGGTACAGTCAGAAGCACGGGAGGGTGAGAGAATTCACCAGAGCCAGAGTGGGGAACAGAACAGACAGACTGACGAAATACACTGCTGAGGGGAGCAGCAGGTGGCAGGAGAGGTCTGCACACCAAGTGGGACTCTCACCCAGTGGCCAGGGATGGAACTGGCGCTGCAGAGGCTGCGGGCAGCTTCGCAACCCAGGGCTCAACCGCTGTGCCACCAGGGAGGCCCGTAGTAAAAATTTTTTAACCCATGAAAAGTTCCATTAATAGAAATCTGTTGAGGCCTTTCCCCCTTATTTTTCACAGAAACAATTTCTGTAAACAATTGAAGTACACAATATTACAAGGTGACAATCACCACTGACAATTGAAAGATTTGATGAGCATTTCTAAGATCAGTGACAAACGGAGGATTACAGTGAGGAAGAACAGTGCATTTCTAAGAATATGTAGAAAGCAACTTTCCCTCCTGTAGGGTAAATGGTTTTCAGGCTTTTCTGCCCTCTCACCATTAAGATTGCCCCGCCTGATGGGGCACCTGCAGTTGTTACATTGCTGTAAGCTTTGTTTACTTGTGTGGGCCATGGGAGGAGTATTGAGATGGTCACCAAGAGAAGAAGAAGCAGAAGAGAGGCAGGAAAGAGAGAAGGGGAAAAAGAAAGCTGGAAGAGAGAGATAGAAGCCCAGAGTGAAGACTTGCTGGTGGCTTGGAGGCCTCCTGGCCTCCTGGTCCCCCGGCACCCCTGCCAGCCGTGTACCTGTTTGCCACACTGCATGTAAAGCTCAATAAAAGCCTGAGAAAGTCACTGAGGGCTCCAGGACCCCTCCTTTACCCGGTCTGCTCAAATAATAGATAACCTGCTCTGGGCCATCCTGCCCCTAAACCCACTAATCCCCATATTTCCATACTTCAGTGTGGAGGGAAAGAGTAGGATTCACAACAACCAGTAAATCCCCTATCACTCTTGACTCCTGTGACAGACATTTGATTGACTAACTTCACACACATTCCCAACTTCCATCTTTATTACCCATGTCCCAGATGCTAGAAACCCATATACTCTTTTTGCTTAGCAGTGATCAAAAACTGTAATTTCAGGTTTTTTGATGGAAAAGTTAAATGCAATTTTTGTAAACTGCTTTCCCTCTTCCTCCTACCTTGAACACAGTGTAATCTGAAACTGCAGTAACAAGCTTGATGGAGACCAACATACTCAAAACAAACCCTGAAAAACAGGAAGAGCCTGGACCCAGACTCAATTTTTTGAGTAACAGTAACAATGCTGGAACCATATAACTCTTCATGGTTTGGTTGTGGAAAAATAACCCAATTTATTTAAGCCACTGACTGTTGGCCTTTCTGTACTGGTGGCAGAAAGCCTTCCTAACTGACTCAGTGTCAAAATCACTTCTGTTATCTGTCTGGATAAAACCAGTAGATAGAATCCTAGTGGCAATAGCTTTAAGGATAGTAATGAAGTTTCTTGTAAGCCCCCAAAATATATAAAATAAAATTGATGTTCCAGATTAGAAACCAGTGAGGGAGTGATGAAAATTATTTTCTTGGATTTCTTGTGAACTAAAGGACACAGAGCAAAGATACAATTGTCATAAAGCTACCTAAAAATCGTGTCAGACTCACCTGGGCCAGTGTATAAAGGGATGAGACTAGCACCTATTCTGGAGTCAGACAGTGCTAGGTTGGTTCTGACACTATAATTCACTATTTATAACAAATCTATCCAAGTAGCCAATATGAAATGGAGGCATTTCTGGCATTTGTTCAAATTACAAGTCTGTATAGCATAATGTTTAAAAAAAGCAGACTATGAGGTTGAACTGCTTGGTATTTTGCTCTGTCCTAACTATGAGCCTTTGGATGAACTAACTTCTTTGTGCCCCTGT
Source organism: Talpa europaea (assembly GCF_964194135.1). Taxonomy (NCBI): domain Eukaryota; kingdom Metazoa; phylum Chordata; class Mammalia; order Eulipotyphla; family Talpidae; genus Talpa; species Talpa europaea. Next base: position 61,448,292 of record NC_140071.1, on the reverse strand, counting down.
TTCCTCACATACAAACTGAGAAGAATGATAAAACCACTTCATAGGATTTCCACAAGGATTAAATGAAGTGTTACATACATATTCCTTAGAAAAGTGCCTGATTCTTTGTAAGTGGTAGGTCTACATATAAGGCTGATGTTGCTTAGGACAGTGCCTATCAAATGAAAAATTCCCAATCACGTGAACTATTACTGTATTTACTTCACTATTTCCCAAATTTATTTACAGTTTGCTTGAAGACTTTAAGTAAAAAAATAAAAATAAAAATCTTACTAAGCATATTTTATTGTAGTACTCTTGCATTTTTGCAAGATTATATATTATGTTCCTGATCTGCCTTATCTTAACATATCTATATTTTGAAAGTACCTACAAAACAATGTAGATGGTACTCTGATGATTTTCTGCTTAAGACAATTCCGTATCTATTGGCTTTAGTTTTTCCTCCTTGCCCCAGGACTTAGCCTGGTGCTCTGAAGGCAGTCAATAAATAGGAACCTTACAATTTTTGTCTAACTAGAACATTTTTGACAGAATAAGGAGATGTTAGTAAAAAGAAAGCTGCAGAGTAAGAAAAAAAAATGGTTGGTTGGTCCTAAATGACTCCCTCTTTTCAGGCAGCTTGAGAAACTCCCGAAGCTTTACCTACCATGTCCTTACAGACCTTCTATGTTAGCTTCCAGTTTTTGAAAGATAAGTTTATTTTGCCTAGATTCAGGATGTCTCAGAAGAGGGCACAATTAAAGATGAAGCAGAAGCAGAATTTCTTTATACTGCACCATAGATGATGTCCTTGGAAAAGGGCATAACAAAACAGCTCTAAATACATATATCGCAAAATTCTGCATATGCTTTGTAAAATTTTCAGTGTTTTCTTTTAGCTCCACATTTTTGAGGTCCTCTGAAAACTATTGGTCAGTTTTGGCTGTTATAACAAATAACGTAGTCTAGGTGTCTTAAATATCAAGCATTATTTCCTATTGTTTTAGAGGCTCTAAGACTAAGGCACTAGTAGATCCTATGTCTGGTGAGGGCCCTCTTCCTGGTTTGTAAATTGTATCTTCACATAACAGGGCTGAGGTGGGGGTGATGGAGAGAAAAAAAGAGAGAGAGATTTTATAAGGGCAGTAATCTCACTAATCCCATTTAGGAGGGTTCTGAGCTACTTAAATGCATAACCAAATTTCCTCCTAAAACTCCTACCACTAGTGTCACCACACATGAAGATGGCACATATGAGTTGGGGGGGAACAAACATGGCTTAGCATAGTGTCTGCCTAAATAATAACACTGACATTTACTTCTTTCTTCTTCCATGCACATGTCTTGCTCCAGCAAAATGTTTTCTTTGTTGTTCTGCAAACATCCTCCTTGCATTTTTATCTCTACCCTTTTATATACCCAGTCTCTGTATTTTTTGATACACTCTCCCATATGAGAAGATATATAACATTTTCCAAAACAATACCAAACCATTAGTATGCATCATAGTTGTTGGTTTGTATTTATTATAGGTTAGAAGAATGAACTGAATTTTCCATCACTGTATATTTTAACTTCAAAACCATCTCATTTACAATCTCACAAAAAAAAAAAATAGATACCTGGGAATGAACTTAACAAAGAATATGAAGGACCTAGACAAGGAAAACTATAAAAGAAATAGAAGAAACAATGAGATGGGAAGATATTACCTGCTCATGGATAGGAAGAATCAATATTGTTAAAATGGCCATCCTACCTAAAGCAATACACAGATTTAATGTAATACCACTAAAAATCCTGGTGGCATACTTCAAAGAAATGGAATGAATATTAATGAAATTCATATGGCCTAATGAAAGACAATGAATAGGCAAAAATCTCCCATCAAAAAGAGGGAAAACTGGGGCATCACACTTCCAGATTTTAAAGTATACTATAAAACTATAATTATTAAAACAAGGTGCTACTGGAACAAAAACAGACACACAGATCAATGGAATAGAATTGAGAGTCCAGAAATAAAGTCACACATTTATGGACAATTAATCTATGACCAAGGAGCTTAGTATGCACACTGGACCAAGGAAAGTCTCTTCAATAGATGGTGTTGGGAAAAGTGGACTTCCACATGTGAAAGGATGAAACTAAATCATTATCTTACACCATACATGAAAATCAACTCAAAATGGATAAAATACTTGCATGTAAGAGCTGAAACCATAAATGAAGAAAAAAAAAAAAACCAGGAAAACACTCCATCACATAAACTTCTGAAACATCTTCGAGGACTCATCTTAAGCTGCAAGGAAAACAAAGGAGAATATCAAAAAACTGGGATTATATCAAACTAAAAAGCTTCTGGACAGTAAAAGAGACAGTAACCAAAATGAAGCAACACCTTACTGAATGGGAGAAATTATTTGCACAACATCCATCTGATAAGGGACTGATAGAGAAGATCTACAAAGAGCTTATACAACTCAACATAAAGAAAACAAACAACCCAATCAAAAAATGGGCAGGGCCTCTCCTGTGGTGCAGCAGTTGAGCACTGGGCGGCAGCAAAGCTGCTGGCAGCCTCTGCAGCGCTGGTTCAATCCCTGGCTGGCCGGCTGGCAAGGGACCCACATGGCACGCAAACCTCTCCGGCCATGCCCGCTGCTCCCCTCAGCAGTGTATTTCATCAGTCTGCCTGTTCTGTTCCCTGCTCTGACTCTGGTGAATTCTCTCCCCCTCCCATACTTTTGACTGTACCCAGTACTTGTATAAATAAATAAATTAATTTAAAAAAAAATGGGCTGAAGAACCAAATGGGTACTTCTCCAAAGACCATGCAGATGACCAACCCATATATGAAAAAATGGTTATCATCACTTATTATCAGGAAATGCAGATCAAAATCACAATGAGATACCTCCTCACACCTGTGAGGATGGATGCTAAGTAAATTACTGTGGTAGCAATTTCACAATATTTGAAAGTTGAGTCATACTGTATATATGAAAAAATCCTATATGTTTATTATACCACAATAAAATTGTGGGGGGGAGGAAAAAATAAAAATAAACAAAAACAAAACAAACCAAAAACACCCCAAAACAACAAGTACTGGTAGGATGTGGAGAAAAGGAACACTCTTAAACTATTTGTGGAAATGTAGACTGGTCCACCTCCTATGGAAAGCTGTGTGGAGTTTTCTCATTGCATTGAAAATAAATCTGCCATACAACCAAGCATTTCCTTAGGCAAGTTGTAAGAAGTAAATGTCAGTGTTATTATTTAGGCAGACACTATGCTAAGCCATGTTTGTTCCCCCCCCCCAACTCATACACGCCATCTTCATGTGTGGTGACACTAGTAGTGGGAATTTTAGGAGGATAGATACTCTTAGGTATCTACCCAGTGAACACAAAAACACTAATTTGAAAGGAAATCTCACTCCTATGTTTGTTGCAGGACTATTTAGGGTAGCAAAGATATGGAAACAACCTAACTGCCCCAAAACAGATGACTGAATCGAGATGTGATATAGAATATTATCTATGATCAAAAAAACGTAAACTCATGGCATTTGCGGCAATATGGATGGATCTAGAAGAGATTATGCTAAGTGAAATAACTTAGAATGAGAAAGATAAACATCAGATGGTTTCACTTACATGTGGAGTATAGAGAAACCAAACAAAAGGTCAAAGCAAACACTGAAAGCTTTCCACAGATATGAGGCATCCAGGAAAGGAGGAAGAGGGTGAGGGTGAGAGTGAGGGGGAGGGTTAAAACAAGAGGGAGAGCACATTGGATGATGACGAAGGCTACTAGAAGGCGGATGTGATGGGGTGGAAGTAAAGGAGGGAGGGGTGTACAATGGAGGATTACTGGGGTTTTGTGGTGGATGTGGTGCACACTATATATTTGTAGAGGTAAAAACCTATACCCCTAAGACATGTATTGTGATACTAATAAACATTATCTCAATAAGATATAACTTTACAAAAAATAAAATTTACCAGTTTCCCTGGAAAACCAGATGCATGAATGGAATATGACACCTGCAATTTCTGCTACTATCATATGCTATTTGGGAATTCTTAAAGATTTCCTGAATAAATTTGGATTGACTGGTTGAAAAAATAATTTAATGGAATTAAAAATTGATGTATATATTAGGGAAGTAGTGGAAATCAACTTGCCTAAGGTGCATGAATTGAGAGGCCAGAGGTTATTTCTCAAAAAAAAAAAAAAAAAAAAAGGAATTTTCTGTCAGAAGAGGGAGAAATGGATTTTTCTCAAAAAATGGGAAAATGGTGGTTTTCCATACACAAAGGAGGTGAAGAGGATCATTAAAAAAATGCATCGATTGATAAGTGACAACTAGGACAGGACATAGCTCTTTATAATCCTCTTAAACATAAAAGTTGTGGAATGTATATAACCTGTGAGAAATATTTTTAAAAGAAAATCAGTTGAAAAATCAGTTGTTAAACAAATATACTCACCTCACTAAAAAAAAAATTTAAAAAAAGTCTCTAGTTTCCTAAGGGATCTGATTTATAATGTCTTAGTATATGAAAAGTGGTAATGCTAATCCTGCAGATAAGATTTTGTAAATGCTTACAATGTGAGATACTTTGCTAAATCATATGCTCATAACTACCCTACCAGCATATCATAATATTGATTCCATTTTACAAATAAGGACACAGAGACTGAGGGAGTCGAGTAACTTGACCAAGGTGCTGAAAGGGACAGAATCAAGATTCTAACCTGAGCCGTTTGACCAGAGTTGGCTCTCAACTGCATCCTTACGAGCAAAGTTCTTTTCTCAAACCTAACTTTTTCAACGGTTAAAGTCAAAACTACATAATATGAATCTTTCCCTTGTAAACAGAACATATTTGAATTAATTTAACTTCTTGATAACTCAGTGCAATCTGTAGCATGGATAGAAAATAATTTGCAACATTATTCCTTGCAAGTACTCTTGGCATTAATTTTTAACCACCGAGGGTTTTTTCCTCACAAAAGGAGAAGAAAATTGTGCAACTGCTAAAACATTCCACGCTACTCAATTGGCTGAAAAATTAGCAAGTTGGTGAGACTGAGGTCTTCTCTCCCAAGTTGTCACGTGCATTGTACATAGTAGTTTTGGTTTTGAATTGAATAATAATTGGGTTTTTTCTGCCCTCCTGCCATTAGGATTGATGATGGATCCCTGCGGTCCTGCATGCATGCCTGATGGCGGGCACCTGGAGTGGGGTGTGGGCAGGCGTAGGTGGGTGCACCGGGGCTAAGACTGGGCTTATAAGGGCAGTGTCACAGGGATGCCAGCAGAACAGCAGACCACTAGAAGAGAGAGAAAAAGGCCATGAGAGAATGCCAGAGAGCCCAGAAAGAGTGAAGACTTGCTGGGCACCACTGCCTGCCGTGTACCTGGTAAATCCCAATTAAAGCCTGCGAAGGCCACTGAGGGCTACAGAACCCTCCACCTTTACCCCATCTGCCCGATGGGTACATTCTTCATAGAATATCATGTATCTGAAAGGATCTGCGTGGTAAAGAGGAGAGCCAGGCCAAGTTTCTCACAGGTAGGAAAATTTTATTGCGCCCCCAGGTGAGATTCATGGACCCAAGGTGGGGGTCAGTGAAGTTGAGCACATTGCCAGGGGGAGGCAGGCTTTTCTAGGGTGAGGAGAGTTCAGGTGGGAAACTGGGTTTGCATGGCAGGGCGGGGTCGAGGAGGTGGGGGAGTCTGTAGAGCGCAAAAAGATTTGTAGTGTAGGAAGAGGTTTATCGTCTGTTTTTTTTTTTTTAAGATTTATTTTATTTATGCAAGAGCTGGGTACGGTCTAGAGGCATGGGAGGGTGAGAGGATTCACCACAGGCAGAGCGGGGTGCAGAACAGGCAGATGGACCAAACACGATGCTGAGGGGGGCAGCAGGTGAGACAGGAGAGGTCTGCCACCCCATGTGGGAATCTCCCTGGCCAGCCGGGAATCGAACCCGAGCTGCAGAAGCTTCAGACAGCTTCACAGAGATACCCTCAACCCACTGTGCCACCGGGGACGCCCTTGTCTGATTTTTTTCTAGGTGGGTTTTTGCATTCCAGCTCCCTGCATTGACCTTTCAGTATCATTCTTGAATAATATTTTGTGTGAAGATTGTCCAGCTTTATTTTTCCTGTGGGACGTCTTAGATCCTTTAATGTATAGCAACACATTGCAAATCTCCTAGGGATCTGGACATGCAGTCTCTAAACTCCTTTAAGCACAGAATTTTCCTTTCTTAGAAAATCTATTAACAGCTTTTACAAAGTAGGATTCTGCAGAACACTGTTTAAGAAATGCTGATTTAAGCAAACAACAATAGAGTACTCCAACCTTAAAAACAAACGTATTGTACATCAGAGTTTAATGCAAAATATTTTTATTTCTCATGTCTTTTGACTATGCCATGACTCTTTAATTTGTTTGGATTACTCAGAGCTGATTTTATCTGTAAATTTTCGTTGGGGAAAAAAAATTATAGTGGTTCATTACAATTGTAGTCTTGAATCACTTGTAGGTTTATTAAAGGCAAAGATTATTCATGTGTAATTTTCAAAGAATAGGACATTGCCACTCATTGTCATCATAATTGTCATTTTTTGGAGTGCGGGGTTCTTGAGTTCACTCTGGGAAAGGTTTCACCAGAGCTTCCGTTTCAGCGGCACCAGGCGAGTTTCCCAGGCGAGTTTCTCCATGAGACAGAGACAGTACTTATATTTAAAGAGCAGCTTTATTAGGGAAAGGGACAGGTTTGCTGAGAGAGGCCTGCATGTTTGCAGGCGGGCGGCCTTGAGGAGAGTGGCCTCCGCTGAGGGAGGTCAGTGAAGAGCAGTCCCAGCAGGTGCAGGTCACAGGCAGCCAGAAAGCTGCTGCCCTGCAGAGGGAGAGAGTTGGTGAAAAGAGGCACCTGCATAGCCACAGGTGGGCAGTGGGAGTGCTGCCCAGAGCCTGTGCAGAGACAGCACTGACATAGTCCCCTTCTGTTTGGGAGGGGTCACTCCTGCGTGGAATGGCCTGCTGTTGCTGATTTGGGATAACCAGGCAAAACCAGGAGGGGATCAGAGATTCCAGCATGGGCCCAATCTCCGTATCTTTACCCTCAGGCCTGTGCTCCACTCCCTATAGCATCTGATCCTGCTTGGGTCTGAAGCCTTTTGATAAGGCACAGGTGCGGAGGGTCACGGCCTTGATGGGTTAATGGTCATGTTAACCCAACCTCCTTGTGAGTCTGGTCTTGGGGTACCTCCTTTCCAGTCTTACTATTCTTGTCCTCCATCAGTTTCACCAGAGCTCCCGTTTCAGTGGCAAGCGGCGAGTTTCCCAGGCAAGTTTCTCCACAAGAGAAATGTCAGTTATATATAACGTCAGTTATATTTAAAGGGCAGGTTTATTAGGGAAAGGGACAGAAGAATAAAGGACACTAGCATAGACACAAGCAGGCAGGAATTGCTGCCCCAGAAGGGACAGGTTTGCTAAGAGAGGCCTTCATGGTTGCAGGTGGGCGGCCTCGACTGGTCAGGGGCAGGCGGGAAGGCTCCTGCCCTGCAGAGGAGAGAGTGAGTGAAAAGAGGCACCTGCAAAGTCACAGGTGGGCAGACGGAGTGCTGCCCCGAGCCTGTGCAGACACTGAACTGATATATAGTCTTCTTCTGTTTGGGAGGGGTTCACTCCTTGTGAGCCATCAGTTGGTTGCTAATTTTGGATAACTATGCAGAATCTGAAAGGGACTGGATATTCCACAATGGGCTCAATCTCCATCTCTTTACCCTTGGGCCTGTGCTCTAGACACTTCCTACAGCAGTCTGATCCCTGCTTGGATGTTAAACTTTGAAATCTAGACATCTGCCTCAGGATACCAGGATACTAGTGTTGTCCATCCTCAGGATACTAGTTTCCGCAACTGTGTGGATGGTTATGCTAGTCTCTTCTGCCCCCACCTCTTGGTGTGAGCCAGGTTTCTGGTTTTGTGGGCTTCCTTTTTTTTTTTTTTCTATTTTCGTCCTCCATCAATAATCATAATATGGCAGCATGAAGATTTTCCTAAATGACAAAATTGGTATGTCCTTCAGCTTCCGCATTAAATCAACCATACAATATAACTTGGACCAATTACATTAACCATCCTGTAAATATAAACAGGTATGGGTGATTTTCTCCCCCTCCTACCTTCTTATAGAGGATTACATTTCTGATATTTTTATTCATTTTTTTTAAATTTGCCATTCATTTACACAATTTTATAATCTGGGGAGTATATCTTCATACCTCAACATGTGCACATGCTTCCCTCACTCACCACCAAAGCCCCAGTGCCAACGCCTCTCTCACATTACCTCCTCATTCTCACCTCCCTCTCCACTGCATTTCAGAAATTTTTGATGTGGCTGTAAGGGGCAGGACAGGACACAGTGCAGGTTCTCTGATCCCATGCAGACCGGGTAGAGGAGGAGTCAGTCCTCAGTGGTTTTGCAGGTTTTTTATTGGGGTTCAGCGGGTACATGGCAGGCGGGGGTGCTGGGGGGCTGGGAGGCTGGCAGTCCTCCCAGCCCCCAGCAAATCTTCACTCTATCTGGGCTCTCTGGCGTTCTCTGCTTCTGCTTCAGGCCTCTTCTCTTTTGGCTTCGGCTTCTACTGCTGCTACTGCTGCTGCTGCTGGTGACCCCATGACGCCGCCCTTAAAAAGCCCAGTCTTAGCTCAGGTGAATCCCATCTACCTATGCCAACACCCTGTTCCAGGTGCCCGCCATCAGGCATGCATTCAGGACAAGGATCCATCATCTATCCTGATGGCGGGAGGGCAGAAAAGCCTGATATTTTCTTTACCCTACAGTGGCCTTTATGTGGAATTTATTATTTGGGAGGCAAAAAATAAAGGTTAAGCTGTATGCTTTGTTGTTACTATCGAAATAAAGCATACACAGTGATAAAAGTTAGTCAGCGTGGCTCTCCCCACTAAGTTTTTAGAGATGTCTCACATGGACTCCTCTCCCCAACTGCGTTCCTTTCTTTCCTTTTTGGCCTCCCATCCATTCACAGCAAACCGAAGACTGCAGGTTTAAAACGAATTTACAGCGGACAGTATAACTCTTGGCTGTGCAGTCTCTCAGAGTATTGAAACGGCATTATATGATTGTATTTAATAATTGAATTAATGTGTAAGGTGATTTAAAAATATTAAAAAAGTTTTACCTTCTTCTTAAATTGAATCATAAGAACCAAGTCAAAAAACTCCAAGTTAAAATTGCTTTATGTAAACTACTTACAGAGTTATTGTAGCGGGCAGGAAGGACCACAGTGCAGGTTTTCTGATCCCATGCAGACCGGGTGAAGGAGGAGTCAGAGTCCTCAGTGGTTTTGCAGGTTTTTATTGGGATTACCAGGTACACAGCGGGCAGGGGTACAGGGGGGCCGGTAAGCTGGCAGGCCTCCCAGCCCCCAGCAGGTCTTCACTCTGGGCTCTCCGGCCTTCTCTCTAGGTTCTGTTTGTTCCTTGGCTTCTGCTGGCGTCCCCGTGACGCCGCCTTTAAAAAGCACAGTCTTGGGCCTCCCCGGTGGCGCAGCGGTTGAGCGCTGGGTTGCGAAGCTGCCCGCAGCCTCTGCGGCGCCGGATCGATCCCCGGCTGCTCCCCGGCCACTGGAGGAGGGTCCCACATGGTGCACAGACCTCTCCTGCCGCCCGCTGCTCCCCTCAGCAGTGTACTTCGGTCCTTCTGCCTGCTCTGCTCCCCGCTCTGGCTCTGGTGAATTCTCTCACCCTCCCACGCTTCTGACTGTACCCAGTGCATGTATAAACAAAACAAACAAACAAACAAATAAATAAATAAATAAAGCATGCCTCTATAAAAAAAAAAAATAAAAAAAAAATAAAAAGCACAGTCTTAGCCCAGGTGAATCCCATCTACCTATGCCCACACGCTATTCCAGGTGCCCGCCATCAGGCATGCATTCAGGACGTCAAGGATCCATCATCTATCCTGATGGCTGGAGGGCAGAAAAGTGTGACATTTTTCCTTACCCTACACTTACCAAAAAGCTCAGTGTATAATTTCTTCCAGATATCTACCTAATGATTTAGTCACTACTAACTTATTTAGTCAAATTTCTTTATTTTTTGCACTTTAGTTTCTTTATTTGGCAGACACCATACTGCTAGATATTTAGTCAGGTTTTTGTGATTAAACCCCTGTCTTTAACTTTGTTTCAAGTTTACTTAAAATGTTATTATAATCAGGTGTTGAATTTTCAAAACTTTTTTCCTCATCTCTTGAGAGGACCATATGGTCTTTCTTCTTTAATCTGTTAATGTGCTCAATTATAGTCCTAGACTTTCTAATTCAAAGCATCCATGCATTTGTGGAATGAACCTATTTTTGTCATGAGTCTGCTTCCTTGATTCAATTATGCATTAACAGTAAAACAAAACAATGGTGTTGGTTCATTAGCTTTTTGTCCACCTTTATTCTTTTGGTATTTCTCTAGTAAGAATTGTTTAAAATACAACATGAAAAGATGGTATACTGGACAAATAATTTCTGAGTTCTCTGCACACACAAAGACTGTATTCTAATGAGAATCTCCTTCTAGAATCAAAGTAAAATGGTTTCATGTTTAATTGAAGAATTTATAACAGGGTGGTCCCCAGGAAAGGGGGAGGTTCCAGGTTTCCTGCCCCACCCAAGGGAGGGTGGAGCTGAGAGGGAGAGAAGAAGCTGCAGAGGAGACTGAGGAAGGAAGGAGGCAGGATGGAGCCAGAAGGAGACCTGGAGGAGGCACATGGGGCCTAGAGACATGTGAAGAAACTGAGCTTGTCTTTTGGTCAGTGGACTGGGTGACACAAATGTGGGTGGGAGACCAGTGGGGAGGTGACATGGCAGTTTTTGTCTTGATTTTGATTTTGCTCTTTTCCTTCCAGACTCGTCTGGTTGTTTCTGCTCCTTTTCTGTGGGTCCCCACTGGAAAATGCTTTTGACTTGGGGCAGGCTTTGGGGCCTTGCTCTGGGCCAATCTTGCTTGGGTGGACTTTTACCCATGAGGGGATGGGTAACTTTGGGTGCTTGATTTAGAAACTATATTCTTTGCCTTTCCTGTATGTTTCCTAATTATATTAAACTTCCTTCCCATTAAAGTCTCATATGTTTTGTGTTGATGTGGCCGATGGCAGAACCCATTTAGAATAGGCAGGTTTGTGGGATCTGGGGTGCCCTTCTCCCTGCGCTATAACAAATTGATCCCTATTTTCTTCATAAAAAGAATACTACATGTATGATACGTATTTGTAGTGGCAGGAAGGCATAGAGCAGGTTCTCTATGGAGCCTATACAGAAGAGTGAAGGAGGAGTCCTGGAGCCCTTCGTGGCTTTTCAGGCTTTTATTGAGTTTTCCAGGTACACAGGAGGCAGGGGTGCCACAGGGGTAGAGGTTGAGACAGGAAGCTGGCAGGGCTCCCAGCCCCCAGCGAATTGTCACTCTCTCTGGGCTCCCTGGCTTTCTCTCGTGGTCTCGGCTTCTCCACTGGGTCTGCTCCCTTCTCATTCTACTCTTTTTCTCCTGTCGTCTACATGATGCCATGCTTATAAGCCAGTCTCAGTCCAGATGTACCCACCTATGCGTGCCCATACCCTACTCCAGGTGCCCTCCATCAGGCATGCATTCAGGACCACTGGGATCCATCGTTAATGTTAATGGTGGGAAGGTGGAAAAGCCTGATAATTTTTCACTTACCCTACATCATAGTCATAGTAATGGGTTAAAATAACTCCATAAGAACTCCGTTTTCCTTATCTTTGAAGTGTAATATTATTTTGACTAAAATTTGAGACAAGTATTTTCGGGACCTCAGGAGGGTGACTTTAGAAATACTTCTAAGTAAATCACTTAGTGGTCATCGATTCACATGCATTTTGGTTCAATCTCAGAAACGAAAGTCCCTAAGTTAATTCTTTTTTTAAAACAAATATTTATGCATACAAAAACTGGGGTACATTCAGAGGTGTGGGGGGGTGAGAGAATTCACCAGAGATAGAGACCACTGGGATCCATCATTAATCCTAATGGCAGGAGGGCAGAAAAGCCTGATAATCACTAACCGTACAGTGTTCAAATGCAGAGATGAAGTCATCTTTCTCTTGATAAAAGATATCTCTGAGATTTCAAGAACTAAGACCTAGGTTACAATTGTTCTCAAAGTCGGAATAAGTCATTATTTAAAATGCAGACAGTTCCTAAAATTTTTGAACATTTACTCTTTCAAAGATGAGAAGGCAAGGTTACGGTGAAGGTCTGAACAACCTGCGGAGGGCTAATAGACACCCCTTTGCCACTTTTTTAAGAAACTTGGTGATATTTTTATAGGGCACTAGACAGTTTGAAAATGAGGTCTGAGACCCAGGTGTTAGATGATGAACACATCCTGGCTTAGTTACGGTGTCAGCTTCATCTCTTCTGGTCTCAATTAAGCACTTCACTAAACCTGCTGTCAGGGCTGGAGCCACTTTATTAAGAGCTCTTCCCCCATTGAGTAATCTCCACCGGCATCCTGCTCATCCTTCAGAGGTGTGAGAGTGGGCTGGGAGGGTGTGTGTCCTCTGTGCTCCCCATTTGAGGAATGGCATGTGAGGAACAGCTACAAGAATAGCTGGTTTGGGATTAAACAGGGCTAAAGGCATGCAAAATATAACACTCAGGTAAGAATAAAACTTGGAAATGTGAACAATGGGAAGCAGGGTGAGCTTTTGCTACACTTATCAACGAAACAAACTGCTAGATATTTTTGGCAGGAGAATATTAAACTTTCCAGACCTCTCAACACTTAACCAATAGATACCGGTTTATGACACTGATGGCAATTTTAGTGGCGTGACATGATAAGTTAGCCAGACCAGCCATTCATTTCCCTTGGACCATGACAATGCCCTACATGGTTATAATTTTCTCTTCACACTTACATGACCCAAGGTTGAATCTCTCGTTCTCATTTTTCTTTGGTATGAAACATTTAAATGTTAATATTTTGGTAATGGAAAGAGACTGGTCCTTAAGAATCATAAGGTTATGAAATTTCATATGCTGAATAAAGCATAAGTAAATGTAAGTATCAAAATATATGTAAATAGTGCTACAGTGAATGTAAGAATGTATATATCCCTCAAATTATTGTTTTTGCATTATTTGGGTTGCCTTTTTAAAAAATATTTATGCACACAAGAACTGGGGTACAGGCCAGAGGTATAGGGGGTGAGAGGATTCACCAGAGAGAGAGTGGGGAGCAGAAGAGGCAGATCTACCGAAATACACAGCTGAGGGGAGCAGCAGGTGAGCCAGGAGAGGTCTGTGGCGCCATGTGGGCAACAACCTGGCTGGGGATCAAGCTCACACTGCAGTGGCTGTGGACAGCTTCATAGGTTGCGTCTCAACCCCTTGTTCCACCAGGGAGGCCCTGGGTTGCCTTCTGTGGTCTACAAAGCATAGAGATTATAGATAACATTTTTACTGTTGCTCCATTTAAGGAAAACTAGTATCCATTAAAATTATCATCCAAGTTAATATTAATATGCAATAATATATTTGTAGGGGAAGTGAAATGGTCAGCCTTTTACACCCCTGGCTGCTGTGGCTATCACGTGAGGCCCCTATTGTGTTAATGCAGTAGATGCTTGGGAGCGTGGGCTCCAGGCAAACATGCCTGATGGTGGACACCTGCAGTATGGTGTGGGCATGTGTAAGTGGGCACACCTGAGCCTGGAGGCTGAGGCTATCAGGGTGGCGTCACAGAGAAGGATCAGCAGAACAGCGACAAGTGACTATGAGAGAATGCCAGAGAAAGCCCAGAGGAAAAATCATGTAGGGATTCGCAGAAGGGCCCACGTTTTGTGTCCCTGATGACTTGTTTCTCTGTGTATATTAAAAAACCTGTGGGGATGATGCCAAGGGCTCCCAGTTTCTCTTTTAAGCTGCCTGAACTGACGATGAACCTACCTGGCCTGGGATGGTTGCAGAAAAATATTAAATTTGATGTAATATATTGTATATACCCTAATTATTAATTTAAAAGCAGTATAACTGGGAGCCTAAGATGGCAGAATAGGAAGAACTTGTGCTACCTCCTCTATGCTCACAACAAATCTATACCTAAATATGGACTAAACTGTACAGACGTTGACCTGAAACCCAGACAAGTAGTGCTTCCCCAACAAAGGATAAAAAGGTAACACCCAGAAGAATGGATGAAACAGATGCTCTCACCGAGGAAGGAATACCAGCACAAAGGCAGCAAGACGCAAAAGCTCTAGGTGTTGGACTTTTCCCTCAGAAGAAGGAGGAGGGGTGTGCCAAATACCCAATGCCCCAAGCCTATGATTCTGCACAGCTGAGACAAGCTCTGGGACGCCCTGGGACAGAGGGAAGTGAGCCCAGGAAAATGGAGAAGAAAGTAGAGACTAAGAGGCCCTTTAAGGATGAGACTAGATGCACTTGCTCTGGGACTCAAAACAGTAACCCCTGTTTTTTTTTTTTTTTTAAGATTTATTTATTTATTTATACACGCACTGGGTATAGTCAGAAGCGCAGTAGGGTGAGAGAATTCACCAGAGCCAGAGCGGGGAACAGAACAGGCAGACTGACAAAATACTCTGCTGAGGGGAGCAGCGGATGCGGCAGGAGAGGTCTGTCACGCCATGTGGGACACTAGCTGGCGGCCGGGGATTGCACCGGCGCTGCAGAGGCTACGGGCAGCTTTGCAGCCCAGTGTTCAACTGCTGCGCCACCAGGGAAGGCCCAGTAACCCCTGTTTGAGCAAGGCACAGCCCATATGAAGGAACCACGTGTAATATCCTTGCAGCACTGGCCTGGGAGGCAAAGAACACTAGGAAATCATGTGGCATTGGAGGTTACTGGAAGGCATTATCTAGGCAACCTTCAGAAACCTTGCCAATAACAGCATGGGTGGGCACCTTTTAGGAACCAGTCTTCCATGCTATCATATCCCAAGGTCAAATCTCTGAAGAGCGTTTCATCCAGATTGTGAAAGTAGCCTGGCTAGCCAGGGGCCAAGAGACAATAAGCAAGAAGTTCCCCTGCCCACAAATAGGCTAGGCTCCTGCTATCTATCTAATACCTGCATGCAGGCCGGCTCGCAAACATGCCAGGACCTACTAAAACAGATGGCCAGCAAGTGGATACTGCCACTAGCCCAACATTTGCCAGAACCACCCCTGCAGCTCTCATGTGTGCTTTGTATCCTGCATCAGTGGATAATGGATAATGCCCCTTACATCGATGGATAAATCCTCCAGACAGAAATCAGTAAGAAAACCTCCATCTGAAATGACATATTTAGACTAGATGGACATAATTTAGACATACAGAACATTCTATCTCCATCCAGAGCAGTAAAACACACATTCTTCTTTAGTGCATATTGAATTTCTTTTAAGATTTATTTCTGCATACAAGAATTGGGGTACAGGCCAGAGGTGCTGGGGGTGAGAGGATTCACCAGACACAGAGTGGAGAGCAGAACAGGCAGATCTACTGGAATACACTGCTGAGGGGAGCAGCGGGTATGACAGGGGAGGTCTGCTGCACTGTGTGGGGTCAGCTTCCTGGCCAGGGATCGAACTCGTGCTGCAGTAGCTGCTGATAGCTTCATAGTGCTGAGAGTTAATCCCTTGCACCACCAGGGAGGACCACACATTGAACATTCTTAAGGATAGATCACATGTTGGGACAGAAAGCAAAGCTCAATAAATGGATTTTTTATTAATTTTTTTTAAATTGAGGTAACATTTATGTGCAACAACTGTAGATGACTCAGAGGTAAAGGATCACATCTTTTCAGATATATTTTACCACCCCACACTGAACCACAAATGTAACCATAGTTACATGGTCAACTGTGCCCCTAATTCCTTTGCTCTCTAACTTGTCCTTCCCCCACGGATAGCCTCAATTTTATAGTAAAATTTCTAAACTTTGTTTTGGTTTGGTTTTGTCTGATCCTTGGTTTTGTTTCTCTGTAGTCTCTGGCTTATTTCATTTAGCATAATCTCCTTCCAGTTCCGTCCAAATCATCACAAATGGGAAGAGTTCATCTTTTTAAATTGTTGAGTACTATTCCATTGCACACACACACACACACACCCCTCATTTTCCTAATCAACTCCTCTGTCCTTTGGCACTTAGGTTGTTTCCGTAACTTGACTTTTTTTTTTTAAAGATTTATTTATTTTATTTTTATACAAGCACTGGGTACAGTCAGAGGCGCGGGAGGGTAAGAGAATTCACCACAGCGGAGAGCAGAACAGGCAGAGTGATGAGGTACACTGCTGAGGGGAGTAGCGGGCGGCAGATGTCTGCATGCCATGTGGGACCCTCACCTGGTGGCCGGGGATCAAACTGGCGCTGCAGAGGCTGCTGGCAGCTTTGCAAGCCAGTGCTCAACCACTGTGCCACTGGGGAGGCCCCCATAACTTGACTTTTGTAAATAGTATTGCAATGAATGTAAAAGTATATACATTAGTTTTAACCCAATTTATAAAACAAAAAAGGAAAACAATGTATCTTATCCCCAATAGACTGCAATGTGTTGGGTAGGAAGGTAGGAAAAATATTGCATTGTGATTCATTCAATATTAATTGAATAAGTCAATGAAGTATTTCTAGATCTTTTAAAATAAATTGTCATGAATACTTACTACATATTTGGCTGGCTAAAAGAAACATTTCATTTGTTCCAAATGGCCTCTGTGAAATGATATACTTTTATTGTTTCTATTTTAGAAAAAGTAGAAATGGAAGTTTCTAGTGATGGGTAATGTGCCTAATGCTAGAGCTAGTGAAAGTTGCATTTGGAGTTTGAACACAAATCTTCCACATCTTAGTTACAACTGTGACTTAGAATTAAAAAAAACATTTAAAAAATGCACATATAATTGTGTTTTTTGTTTGCTTGTGTTCATAATAAAAAATAAAGACTTAGCAATACTACATTTTGTACAAATGTGAAGGTACCACGATATGTGAACCATTGAGTCTTGAGAATTGGTACTCTTATAATCCTATGACCCTAAGATGGTGAAAATCTCTAGTTACTTAGTTGAAACATGTTAGGACAGAAATACCTGCTGAACCTGAGAGGATGGCCTGAGTCAGAGCTCACGGACCTTCCCCAAGAGGTCTGGGAACTCTGCCAGTGAGACTGAAGGATGAGTCATCCAGGGGAAACACTTACTCGCTGTGATTTATTAATGGACATTTTGTGATTCTGGTTTTAGTTGGAGCATTACGAGGGAGAAATGAGAATAACTTGGTCTTGAATTCCTGTATGATTTAGGCTTCTGGTCTTCAGAGATTTCTCTCAGGCCAACAAAAAAGGCAAGATGTATTTGTCAAGAGATACCGCCCTTGGTTTCAACTGGAAATACACTGTGAGACAAGGATTCCATTGCAAGTGGTTTATGCAAGATCATCCCAGGAAACAACAGCAGGGGACTGAGTGAGTTAGGGCAAGAAAGGAAACCAATAAAGACTCAGTCATAAAGCAAGTGACTAATGTGGTTAACTGTTTTAAGTTGATGCTCATTACCTCTGGGAAACAGAGCCAATATAAAAGGTGGACCTCAAGTTACGTAACCCTCGGAGTCAGGCAGACGAGAGATTCTATCCATCAATCTCTTTTAGTGTCATTGCCTAATCTCTGAGATCAGTAACTGGCACTTCAACTGGCCAAGAATAAGCCAAATGCTTTCAATAGCTAGAGGTGCAGGCCAGAGGTGTGTGTGTGGGGAGCGTGGGGAGAGGGTGGTGAGAGGATTCACCAGAGACAGTGGGGAGCAGAACAGGCGGATCTACTGAAATACACTGCTGAGGGGAGCAGCGGGAGAGGCAGGAGAGGTCTGCTGAGCCATGTGGGTTTCTCCCTAGCCAGCTGGGGATCGAACTCATGCTGCAGTGTCTGTTGGTAGCCTGATAGTGCTGTATTTGACCCCTGCACCACCAGGAAGGTCCTATGCATATTCTTTAACATAGTGTAACTCTTAACACTTACAGGTATGGATGTCAAGTTGGTTTTTAACATATTCTCTTCCTTCTACCTCTGCAATATCTCTAAATAACTTTGTCCTTGCTGTTGTTATTACTCTAGTTCAGATCCTTTTTCATCTCATTTGGATTAAACTTTATGACTTGCATCTTAAATTCCTGCCTGTTGTCATATGGATTTTACTGCAAAACACTTCATCTCTTCTCATTCCCTGCCCCCAACTCTTCGGCCTAAAAACCAAATTCTACGTTGTTCAGCCTGGGATTTGAAAGTTTCTTAGATGGGCTGCAGTCCATGCCGGGTCTCTTTAGCACCTTTGGAACAGTGTACTGTGCCCCTGTTGGTATTTATTTGTATTGATCCTTCCTGGAAGTTTCTTTCTTTCTGTGTACAGGACACCATTCTTTGAAAGTTTAAGTGTTAGAACAAAAAGTCTCTTCTGATATGTTAAAAATAATAATTTTTGCTACCTCATCTTGGCATAGTTTCACAGTCAATATCCGCGTATTAGTTTTATCCACCGTAGTAGGTTGCATCTTTTACAGCTTCTTGCTCATGACAATGTTCCAAATATGTTGATTTTTTTTTTAAATGGCTAAAGGAAGGCAATTTATTTCTTTAGCTGGAACACCTAGATAATGAAGTTAAACATCTTTGTATTGTTCACTATCCATGGATAATGAGTGACTTTTAGGAGGTACAAATTAAGATATGTTCTTAATGTCATGTAGCACATCTATAAATGATGCTGATGAGTCAAACAGGAATGCGTGAAAAGTCATTGTAAACTTTGACAGTTGCAGCCTTTAACAAGGCCTATAAATACCTAAAGAGGACTCTTGAAGACTGAAGGATGATATTAATGGAACACAATGTTCTATTTAGATTATTTAAACACATGATTTTGAAAATGCAAAATTAGAATATTGTTTGTAATTTTCTACACACTGGGTCTTAGCTGATTATTTTCAAACCATTTGAAAAGTAAGTAAATAAAAACATACATGACTGGTTTTAATGTTTTTGATCCCATGTAGTTTTTTTTCCCCTACATCATAATTTTTGAACACAAACATTCGTCTTTCCATTATGGTCATTCAGTCTCCCTGTTTCTTTTCTCTTCCACACCACGCCAAAGACCCCTTCGACCCGTTCCCTTGATCCCTCCTTCTTAAACTCAGACACTTCATTTATTAGTGTGTTCAATAAATTTTATAGGTGTTTTACTTACTGATTTGTCTGCTATGGAAATGTCCAAGTTTGTCTTTGACATTCTGATTTGCTTTACTATCTGTAATACTGTCTGTAAATGGCAATGTTTTATTTTTCCTTATAGCTGAAAAGTATTCCATTGGGTGGATATACAATTTCTCCTGGATCTAATCCTCTGCCAGTGGACACTTAGGTAGTTTCCATATTCTAGTCATTACAAACAGTGCTTTCATAAACACTGTAGAGAATGTAATTTTTTGAGTTGGTGGTTTCATATATTTTGGATAGATGCCCAAGAGTGGGATTACTGGGTAATATAGTATTTCTACTTTTATTTTTTTAAATATTTATTTATGCATACAAGAGCTGGGGTACAGGCCAGAGGTAGGCGTGGGGAGGATCCACCAGAGACAGAGTGGGGAACAGAACAGGCAGACTGACTGAAATACACTGCTGAGGGGAGCAGCAGGTGAGTCACAAGAGGTTTGCTGCGCCATGTGGGTTTCTCCCTGGCCAGCCCGGGGTTCCAACTCTTGCTGCAGAGGTGGATTGCTTCACAGTGCCGTGCTATAGGGTAAATGGTTTTTCAGGCTTTTCTGCCCTCCCACTGTTAGGATTGCCCTGCTTGATGGGGCACCTGCAGTAGTTACATTGTTGCAAGCTATCTTGTTTACTTCTGTGGGCCATGGGAGGAGTATTGAGATAGTCACCAGAAGAAGCAGGAGAAGAAACAAGAGGGAAGCAGGACAGAGGCAGGAGAGAGAAGGAGAGAGAGAAGCTAGAGAAGCCCAGAGTGAAGACTTGCTGGGTCTTGGAAGCCTAGTGGCCTCCTGGCCCCACCCTGGCACCCCTGCCTGCCGTGTACCTGGATGCTGCACTACATGTAAAGCTCAATAAAAGCCTGAGAAACGTACCAAGGGCTCCAGGACTCCTCCTTCACCTGACTGCCGGATCAGAAAACCTGCTGTGTGCCCATCCTGCCCCTACAAGTCCTTAACCCCTTGCACCACCAGGGAGACCTCCACTTTTGTTTTTTTAAGGTAAATTCAGATAGCTCTCCAACATGGCTATAGCAGTTTACATTTCCACCAACTATGTAATAAGGTTCCTATTTCTCTGCATCCTCTTCAGCATTTGTTATTGGGGGTCTTTTTGATATGTGCCACCCTCTCAGATGTAAGATGATATCTAATTGTGTACTTGATCTCATCTCCCTTTTCAAAAGTGATAATGAACACTTTTTCATGGATCTGTTGCCTCACTCTGTTATCAGAAGATAGCACATCAATTGGATAGCTTCTGGAGAGCCTCTTTGGTGAATTGTAGGTTTAGATCTACTGCTCATTTATTTATTAGCTTGTTTTTATTATCCAGTTGAGTAAGTTTTTATATATATTTTTGGATAGTAACCCCTTGTTGGTTATATAATATGTAATATAACCCCTTGTTGGTTATATACTGTGTAAATATTTGTTCTGATTTGGTAGGATGTCTTTTTAATTCACTCATGTTTTCTTTCCTTGTGTAAAGACTTTTTAATTTTAGGTAATCAGTTTTTAATTTACTCATATTTTCTTTTCTTGCATAAAGACTTTTTAATTTGAGGTAATCCCAATTGCTTATTTTTGCCTCTATTTCCCTTGTCATAGAGGTTGAGTCTACAAAACTTTTTATCATTGATATCACGAGGCAGATCGCCAATGCTCTTTTCTATATATCTTATTGCTGTGGGCCATATGTCTAAGTTCTTAGTCCATTTAGACTATATTTTGGTTTGAAGAGTTAGAGAATGATCCAGCTTCCTTCTTTCACATGTGACTGTCCATTTTCTTCTTTTACTTTTTTTTATAATAAATTTTATTATTATATTCCCCATAAAATTGCAACCCCCTTATTTTGAGCCCAATCCTCGCCTCCCGCCCCCTACCCCCCATAGAGTGTCTCTGGTTCATAGTTTTTTGTTGATTTTGATTTTTACTTTCTTATAGTTATTCATTTTCCTGGTCCCTCATTTAAGTTTTCTAGATTCCTGCTATGAGTGAGACCATCCAGTATTTTTCTTTTTCTTTCTGGCTTATTTCGCTGAGCATGATCCCTTCCAGCGCCATCCATGTTGCTGCAAATTGCATATGTTTATCTTTTTTGAATGCTGAGTAATATTCCATGGTATATATGTACCACACCTTCTTGATCCAGTTATCTATTTTTGGGCATTTGGGTGGTTTCCAAAGCTTAGCTATTGTAAATAGTGCTGCTATAAACATAGGGGTGCAGGTGCTCTTTGGAATTGATGTTTCTGTGTCCTTTGGGTAAATACCTAGGAGTGGAATTGCTGGATCATATAGAAGCTCTATGTTTAGTAGGTCCAGAAATCTCCACACAGCTCTCCATGGTGGATGGACCAGTTTGCACTCCCACCAACAGTGCAGAAGAGTTCCTTTTTCTCCACACCCTCGCCAACATTTGTTGTTGCTAGATTTTTTTTTAATATGTGCCATTCTCAATGGTGTAAGATGGTATCTCATGGTAGTTTTGATTTGCATTTCCCTGATGATAAGTGATGTTGAACATTTTTTCATATGCCTGTGGCCATTTGCATTTCCTCTTCAGATTGTTTTCCATCCTTTTATTTTCAGTCTGTTTTTATCTTATGTAGTTAAATGTGTTTCATGGAGACAGCAAAAGGTTGGGTTTTGTTTCTTAATCCAGCCTGCGACTCTGTGTCTTTTTATTGAAGAGTTTAGTCCATTTACATGTAGAGTTAATATTGATGTGTTAACATCTGTATTTGCCATTTTTGTTTGTCTTTTCTCTGGTTTATTTATTTATTTATCTTAAAATTTTTTTTTTGTCTTGTTTCATTCTTATTCATCCTTTTGTTGGTTCTGGCTTTAGGACTCCTTATAGTATTTTTTGGAGTGGGGGGTTTAGTTGTAATGAAATTCCGGAGTTTCTGTTTGTCTGGGAAGGCCCTTATACTTTCTCCATAGAAGAAGGAAAGCTTTGTGGGATAGAGTATTCTTGGTTGGCATTTGTTGCCTTGGAATCTGTTGACTCCTTGTTTGCAGTGTTTCTTTGGAGAAGTCTAATGTCAGCCTGATTGGTTTTCCTTTGTATGTTATCTGTTTCTTCCCTCTTGTCAGCTTCATTATTTTTTCCTTGTCTTGGATTCTTGGGAGTTTTACTATTATGTGTCTTGCTGTATTTTTCCTTTCATCATGGAAGTTTGGTGTTCTTCTCGCTTCTTATATGTCTATTTTCAGCTCCCTTGTCATGTTTGGGAAGTTCTCTTCAATTATTTCCTTGAATATTTTCTCTGTTCCTATGTCTCTCTCCTCTCCTTCTGCGATTCCTATAACTCTTATATTTCCTTTCCTAATGGAGTCAGATAGTTCCTGAAGTCTTTCTTCATTCTTTTTCCTTCATACTTCTCTTTTCTTTTCTGTTTTGGTTCTTTTTATTTCTGTGTCTTCTAGAGTAGTTATTCATTCTTCCATTTCATCTATTCTGCTTTCATTGCTTTTCCCAGAGTGCTTTAGCTCCTCCATTAATACTTTGATCTCTTGCATTTCTTTCACTTCCCTCCTTAGGGACTCAATTTCATCCTTCTGATCGTTGATTATTTTTCCCATATAATTTTCGACTTCTTTCAGTTTTTTAATCATGGTGATTTTAAATTCTCTATCGGGAAGACTCATAAGTTCTTCTAAGTCACTGGTGTTGCAGCCTGGTGCTTGATTGTCTTTTTGTAATGAGTCTTTTTCCTGGGGATGTGCTTGGCTGCCTGTAATTTTTCTTCTCCCAGCTGCTTATTTTCTAATTTGTCCAATATGTTGGGACACTGTGTCACTGGTACTGGCCAGCATCTCTTTGGTGTGCTCTTTCTGGGATGTCAGGAACTGGCAATCCAATCAAGTCCAATACTGTTATGCCAGAAGTCCAGTAGGGCAGTGGTATTATGGATATGTTAATGGTCGCTGTCCCCGAAAATCTCTTCCTTCTCTATTTGTTTAATTCCAGAGGTGGGTCTTGAGGTCCCATAGACTGCCCTGGTGGTGGCTGGATCACCTGCTGGGCTCCAAATTGCTGTATCCCCATCTAGGCTCCGACTCGTTGCCAGGCGGGGCCTGGCTTATGGGGGCCTTCAGCTCACCTCTGACTGTGGGGATAGCCCTTTCTCAGTCCCACACAACAGCTTTGGTGAGGTCCATATGGGCACATAATTCCCTGTCTTAAATATGGCACATCTGCTGAGCACTTCTCAGAGCCCTGGGTCTGCCCAGGTGGTGGCTGGATCCCCCTCTGGGCTCTGACTTGCTGCCAGGCGGGGCCTGGCTTATGGGGGCCTTCAGCTCACCTCTGACTATGGGGACAGCCCTTTCTCAGTTTTGCACAAAAGCTTTAGTGCGATCTGGATAAGTGCAGAATTCTGTGTCTAAATATGGCACGTCTGCCGGGCACCTCCCTAGGCCTTGGGTCTCTAAATATAAGAATTTATATGAAGCTAAAGGGGAGGGGAAAAAATCACACAATTTCATAAATTTGCATTACGTTGCAACCAAAGAAATAGTAGCACCCCTTATTTTGTTTCATGTTGACATATGAGTATACATTCTAATGGATGAAACAAGTTCTTCTAAATATAGTAATCATAAAATATTTTAAAAAGAGATATTTGCTGTTTTCTTCAGAGCTATGAAATGAATAAATTTTATCAGTGGTTATTATGTGATCTTGTATGAGGGAAATAAGCCAGATATGACTATAAATACTGCATTGTGTTAATATGAAGAGAATGGCAAAATTAGTGTATTTAATTCTCAGATGTGCAGCTCTATTATGGACTGCATTTTATTTTTGCTTGGTTTTCTCTCCTATGATACACTTGCCTTTAATTATTCAGAGCTCAATTTTAATAAATTGGAAAATCCTTATTTTAATTTGACCTAATCAGTACTTACTCTACGATTCCTGTTCCATTGAAATAAATATGGAAGTTTTGTGATATGTGAGGTAGTAAAAATAACAGAGGAGTTTAGAATTAGAAATATCTGGGTTTAAATTTTGAAACTAAGGGCCTCCCTGGTGGCCTAGGTGTAAAGTCTCAGAGCTTTTGATCTCTGGCCACAAAGCTAACCCACAAGTGGTGCAGCAGACCTCTCTTGTTTTACTCACTATTCCCCTTAGCAGTGTATTTCAGTAAATCCACCTGTTTGCTACCCACTCTGTCTCTGGTGAATTCTTTCACCCCCTGAACCTCTGGCCTATACCCCAGTTGTTCTATATGCAAAAAAAATTTAACTAAATTTATTAATCTTGTGAAAATGTGCTCAATTTCATTTATAAGACAACTCACTCATATGTATTATATTTGCAAGATTTGTTTATAATGAGAGCATATAAAATGTGTGATTCTTAATTATTGCAAAACTTGCTATATTATTCAAGGTATGGTAACTAATTGAAAAAGTTTAATAATTTAAAGAGCTTATTGAAACAAAATTTTAATGACTTAATGCAATAAAAGCATATTTCTTAAGTCACAGATGTAAGTCATTGGGGTAGGAGGGCATCTGTTGGCTCTACCATACCTCAGTGCACTGGGTTCCTCTGCAGACTGGCGACAGAAGCAAAGAGAGGAGAGTGGAGAAAATGGGTCAGAGGAGAGTCCCTGCTTCGCTCCTGGGAGGATTATCTGAAATTAGTCCAGAGAGGCACTAGATGCAGAAAACCCTCAGAACTGGGACAAAAGTAGAGTACTTATTGGACATCAGAAACAATCACTGACGGCACCAGAAGGACTCTGAGGAAATTTAGCATCATAGAATAAAAAGTGGGTAGAGAGAGTTGTAGCAGGAGTGTGAGCTGGTGGAACAAACCTAAGCTCCCATGTTTGGCTGATGGACCTGGGGAGGGAGAGCTGGTTAATGGTGTATGCTTAACTGAGAGGAGACAGCTGTGGAGGTGCCAGGGTGACCCAGAAGGTTGGTTCCCCAGTGAAGAGGAAAGGGAACAAAACTGTGTTCACCTTCCATCACTCCCTCAGAACTTAGGCTTATCTGTGGAGAGGTGCTGAAAGAGCAACTGCAGACTATAGAGATCTGGAAACACAGAGAGGAAGACTATCAGGAGTACCAGATACATGAGCCACCATGCACTCCACTTTCACCAGTAACTGGACTCTTTCACACTCCTCCTCGACCCTCTGATTCAGCAACTGAAAGTTAGATCTCCCCAATCTCCCCAACACACAGTGATATACAGCATACTAAAATGCCAAACCAGGAAATGCTAAACAACAAAGATTTCAAAAAAGTCTGCTGAAAAAGTGGAAGTTATGCACCCTTAGGACCCTTTTGGTAAAATGGCAAAGTGTGAAGCTCAAAAAAGGGAAAGATGGAAAACTACAACACATGGCAAGTTGAGTTCTGGAGAAAATATTTAACCACATATATCAAACAAATATCCAGAATCCAAACACAAAAACTTGGAAGGTCTTTTCTTCCTATCAGAACATAGTTCAAAATTTCCAGGAAAAATTCAAAGAAATAAAAATAACAAGAAAAGCTGATAAAAGAAATAAAAGAAAACTCAGAAAAACAAATTAATGTCCTGAGAAATAAAATTAAAGAACAGAAGATAGAAATTCAAACTTTAATTAAGAAAACAAGAGAGACACAAGATGCAAAACAATCCATAGAGGAGATAAAACAAATTCTGGTGAAAGCTAGGGAAGTAGAATATGCCAAGTAGAAGACTGAAATGGTGACTTGGAAGATGGAAATGCACAAATAATCCAGACGGGAGAAGAAAGAACTACAAAGTAAAAAGATGAAGAAGCACATCAAGAATTATCTGACTCCATGAGGAGAGGCATTATAAAAGTAATGTGTATTCCAGAAGGGGAAGAGGGTGAGAAGGGAACAGAGAATTTATTCAAAGAAACAATAGAGGAAAACTTTCCAAACCCGGACAAAACCTAAATATAAATATCTATGAAGCTAAAAGAATACCTGGTTACCTAAACATAATACAGCCTACACCAAGAAATACAGCTGTGAAACTTCCAATAATTTAATGTGAGAAAGTATATTGAAACTGGCCAGAGGGAAGAAGCAGACAACCTGTAAAGGTAGCACAATCAGGCTTTCATTGAACTTCCCTGAGGATGGGGGATGTTTACCTCAAATAACCCTTAATATTGCCACTGTAATGGTGAGCATGAAGATGCTTATTACATTGCAGCTGCTGATGCAAATCAGAGATGGTCAAAATCCCAACAAATGTAACACCAGCTGTAAATGACTCTGTATTAAGAAAGTGTTTCTTTTCCAGAACAAATATGAATGGGGAAAATTGAACATATTTTTGTAACAATCTGTTTGTGTGACAGTGAAGAAAATATTTTTAAGTGATTTGAGGACTAGTTTCTAAGTCTTTTTCACACTGCTTGGTGTATTTCATATTTTGGCAGCTGTTTAGAACACTTTGAATGCAATTGGCTTAAATAGCCCATTTAAATTGGTTCTAGACTATTCAAGTACCATTCCAAAGGGCAACATTCTATTCCTGTATGCATACCTCCTAGCCCCTGTTGTTAATGCAAAGAAACAAACTCTCCCAGACAGACAGATCCATATAACTATTTGCATAGTCATGTTTTGAAGTCTGTGATCATGTTTCTTCCTCTCGGCTGACAAAACAGATATGTTTGTATTGATGATGTGAACAATTAAAAAGATCAGTGAGAGGGCCTCCCTGGTGGCTACAGCCTCTGCAGTGCCGGTTCAATCCCTGGCCACCAGGCGAGGGTCCCACTGCGAGAGTCCCACGGGACTCGCAGACCTCTCCTGCCGCCCGCTGCTCCTCTCAGCAGTGTATTCCATCAGTCTGCCTGTTCTGCTCTCTGCTCTGTTCTGGTGAATTCTCTCACCCTCCTGCACTTCTGACTGTGCACAGTGCTTGTATAAATAAATAAATAAATAAATAAATAAATAAATAAATAAATAAATAAATCTTAAAAAAAAATGATCAGGATATTTGAACGGAATGTCACCTTCTAGGTAAAACCATTAGTGAAGATTTAATAAAATACCTAGTCTATCAATATCATGCAAGAGTAGGCTGAAACCTCGAAATTGAATCTCAGCTGCTAGAATGTAAATATTACTTTGAGAAAATGTAGCTAAAATTTTACAAGGACTATGACATTTCTAAGAGGAAGTAAGCCACGTCAGTCCCCTCATAAGTACTTCAGCACAAATATAAAGCTCACAGTCTGGCTCTGGTAAGATTCCTCATTTGTAAAACTTACTTTACTCCTCTGCACTGAAGGAACAAAGTGCTTTCGAAAGGATTATCTGTGAAGGATTCAAAGAAGCCTTTGTGGGGATTTTTATTTAACTTTTTAGATTACCATTCTTAGTTGTGATTTGGCAAGTGATTCTATTTTCCAAACACTTCATCATATTTTCAGGCGATGAAAAGTGAGTTTGAAGCAAATCTTATCTGTGAACTTTGTTACCTTCCTTTAGTGTGAAAAGCAACTCAGTGTGAGAATAATCGACTGAGGCTCTAGATAAATATTTATCCAGGAGAACTTAAAGGAGCCAAGGACTATTTATTGATTTTCTATTGCAAGTGAGGCACGATGAGCAAGATAAAATTCCTACCTCAAGTAGCTTATTAGGTATTGAGTGATGGAATCATACGAAAGGAAAATCTAATACCAACTATGTAAGTGTGCCTATGGGGGGAACAGGGTGGTGTTTTGCAGGCAGAAGAAAATATCCTGAAGAAAATAATACTTAAGCTGAGAGCTGCATGATATACAGGAGTTGGCCAGAGGAGAAGTGGGGAAGTTGAAGGGCAGGAGTGTCAGGTCAAGGAAGAGTACCTACAAAAGGGTTGGGGCTGACAGAACATGGTCTACTCTGAGAACTGAATTCTGAGTCCAATATGATTGGGTAATTGTAACACCAGCAACAAGGCACAGAGCAGGCAGGGGACTTGAGGGCCAGGAGGCTGGCAGGCCTCCCAGCCCCTGGGGAACCCCTTACTCTCTCTTTGGGCTCTCTCTGGCTCTCTCTGGGCTCTCTCTGTGTGACAATGCCCTTATAGCCACAGCCTCCAGGCTCAGATGTACCCATTTTACACATGCCCACACCATACTCCAGGTGTCCACCATCAGGCATGTGTGCCCTGAGTCCATGATCCCAAGTGCCTCCTACATTCAAGACCGCAAGTGATACCCACAGAGGTCAGTGGCATAAAAGCCTAACTATTCATTTACCATACAGTCGCCTATTGAATTTTGTTAAGAATGGTGTCTTAGTCAGACATATCTAAATACAATAGACTGGGTGGGCTTAAATAATACATATTTCTCACAGTTTTGGAGGATAGGAAGTCTAAGATCAAGGTGCCAGCAGATTCATTTCTTGGTAAGGATTCTCCTCCTGACTTGCAGACAGCAGCCTTTTAATTTATGCTCATATAACAGTGAGAGGAAGCTGTTGTTGCTTCCTCTTGGGCACTATTCTCCCTCACGGGGGCTCAACCCTCTTGGCCTCCACTAAACCTCATTACTTCTCAAAGACCCTGTAGCATCACATTGGTGGTTGAACTTCAAAATATTGAAGGTGTCCAAATCAGTTCATCCCTGTATTTTCAGAACTGGTTTCCTCAAGACATTCTGCTCCAGTTTTCAGAGAATTTTATGCTAAAAGCAAAGAAATCCCTTGAGGCTGAGGAGAAGGTTCTGTCCTTGCTTAAGTCCTTTGCCTTCCACTACTCAAAGAAATGATTGTCAATTCCTAAAACTTTCCTCTTCTTAATCAGAGAAGAAATCACTGCCCTCTTTGATAACCCAGAATATTTTGTTGGGGGACTCAACCAGTTGTAAGTTTTTCACTGAGCATGTTCTCTTTATCTAAGAATCTCATCTTAAATCTCACGACAAGGTCGCCCCTTATTCTCTGTCAGTAAAGATCCTCTACATCTCCTTGATGACCCAGGTCCCTCAAAGCAACATAAGTATCCCCAGTCTACTTCATTATGATATAGAATTTATAAGCATATAAATTCTCCATGTATGTGTTCTAAAATTTGAGCTCTTCTCTTACTGTCTGTCTGATATAATTTGTCAGTCTGTCCAGTCTTAGAAGAAACCAGATGGGGTGGGAAAATTTTCCCCTGTGCTTCACTTATATGAATTTTGGACAAAATATAAACATTCATGTCATAACAAATGGGGATTTTTCTTAGGAATATTGAAGCATATTAAATTATTAGTTATTGACAGATTATTAATTATCAATCTGACAATGGTGTATAGGACCTTATTACTAACTCCTCAGTGAAAATCTTTGAATGGAATAAATGATCTGTGAAACAATTTCTGTACCCAGTCCTCTTCTCCAGAAACTTTGTCACTATATTATATAGATTTTATATATAAAATTCTTATTTTATATGTATATATATATATTTGCTTTTCCAAAAGTGTTTTCCTAGTATTTTCACTGGTTTCATGAGCGACAAATAATATCCTTTTTTTTCCTGCAAAACAACATGCAAACTTGGAAGAAGAATGTTTTCTTGAGCACTCTAGATAATGGTCTTAAGTCAGGATCAGAACAAAATCACCTTCAACTGTTTCTTCAAATGAAGATAATTATCTCTGCTTTCTTTTTTTCCTTTTCCCTTTCAAACCCATTTTCTTTAGTAGTGAGAAAGATAACAATGAAATTCTACTTTAGGGTCACAAGTTAGCTTAGTTAAATCTGTCTCTCTAAAACAATAAAAATAATGTGAGATAAAAGCCATATATGACAAACCTACTGCCAATATTACCCTCAATGGTGAAAAGCTGAAGGCCTTTCCTTCAGGAACAAGGATGTCCTCTCTCACCACTGCTCTTCAATATAATACTAGAAGTCCTAGCCAGAGCAATAAGACAGGAGAAAGACATACAAGGAATCCAAATAGGGAAAGAAGAAGTAAAACTATCACTATTTGCAGATGATATGATAATATACATGAGAGAGCCCTAAAAATTCCACAGAAAAACTACTCTAAATAATCAACCAGTTTAGAAAGTAGCAGGATACAAAATCAACACACAAAAATCAGTAGCCTTCCTATACACAAACAATCAATATGAAGAGGAAGAAATCAAGAATACCATTCCTTTTATAATTGAAACAAAAAAAATCAAATACTTGGGAATAAACCTAACAAAAGAGGTGAAGGAACTATACAAAGAAAATTATAAAACACTGTTAAAAGAAATAGAAGAAGACACAAAGAAATGGAAAGACATCCCCTGCTCATGGATTGGAAGAATTAACATGATTAAAATGGCCATCCTACCAAAAGCAATTTACAGATTCAGTTCTATTCCAATAAAAATCTCAACAGCATTCTTCAAAGAAACAGAACAAATCTGATGAAATTCATATGGAACCACAAAAAAATCACGAATTGCCAAAGCCCTACTGATGAAAACAAAAGAGAAAGGAGGTATCATACTTCCAAACTTCAAACTACAGTCAAAGCCATAATAATTAGAACAGTTTGGTATTGGCACAAAAACAGACACACAGACCAATGGCACTGAATAAAGAGCCCAGAAATAAAGCCACACGTATTTGGACAACTAATCTTTGACAAAAGAGCAAAGAATATGCGGGCCTCCCCTGGTGGTGCAGCAGTTGAGCAGTTTAGCACTGGGCTGCAAGGCTGCCCACAGTCTCTTGCAAGCTGGTTCATTCCCAGGCCGCCAGCGAGGGTCCTACAAAAAAAAAAAAAAAAAAAAAAAAAAAAAAGAGCAAAAACTATGCAATGGAACACAGACAGTTTGTTCAATAACTAGTGCTGGGGAAACTGGACCACCACATGCAAAAAAATGAAACTAGATGACTACCTCTCACCGTGCACAAAAATCAACTGAAAATGGATAAAGGAACTAGATATAAGACCTGAAATCATAAAATACATAGAGGAAAATATAGGTAAAATATTACAAGACAGACAGCTTAGTAACATCTTTAAAGACATCACCCAAAGCAAAGAAAGTCAAGGAAAAGATAAACACCTGGGATTACATCAAACTGAAAAGCTTCTATACGGAAAAAAGAAACATTAACCAAAATAGAGAGACACCCCACTGACTGGGAAAAAATTTTTCATGCCATGCAACTGAAAAGGAACTGATCACAAAGACATGCAAAGAACTCACACAACTCAACAAAAACAAAATAAACAATCCAGTCAAGAAATGGGCAGAAGAACTTAAAAGACATTTCTCCAAAGAGGAAATGCAAATGGCCAACAGGCATATGAAAAAATGTTCAACATCCCTTATAATCAGGGAAATGCAAATCAAAACCACAATGAGATACCACCTTACACCAGTAAGAGTGGCACATATCAAAAAAAGAAGCAACAGCAAATGTTGGTGAGGATGTGGAGAAAAAGGAACTCTTCTGCATTGCTGGTGGGAGTGCAAACTGGTCCAACCACTGTGAAAAGCTGTCTGGAGTTTCCTCAGTCTACTAAAAATGGAGCTACCGTATGACCCGGCAATTCCACTCCTAGGGATCTAACCAAAGGACACAAAATCATTGATCCAAAAGAACACATGTACCCCTATGTTTACTGCAGCACTATTTCAATAGGCAAAACTTGGAAACAACCCAAATACCCAACAAAAGATGACTGGATCTGGAAGATGTAGTATACATACACAATGGAATATTATTCAATAATCAAAAAAGATAAACTCATGCCATTCACAGCAACATGGATGGAGCTAGAAGGAATTATGTTCAGTGAAATAAGCCAAAAGGAAAAAGAAAAATATTGGATGATTTCAGTTATAGCAGGAATATGGGGGAACCAAATAAGACATCTGTGTAAAAAATATAATAACAGTACAAAAGACAACAAAACAAAAATGGACAATTATAAATCAGAGACATACTGCAGGGTTGGAGGCGGGAGAGGGATCAGAGAGAAGAAGGGTGGAACACAGTGGACTGAGGTGATGGTGCATGGGTGCATTGGTGAAGGAAACTCTATGGGGACTATGCCTGAGGGGTGGGGGAAACAAATATTGTTTAAAAGTGAACAATGATGTAAACATAAATAAATAAATAATGTGAGAGATTGTATCAGTCATAGTTTACACCAGTCAGAAACCACAAAATTTGAACAGTACAAGTTTAATATAAATAATTATTAATTATGTCAGAGGACTGACTATTAAGATGTTGACGAGATACTAAGGACTCTCTTAGGTCTAATTGAGAGTACTGCAGTATAAACAACTTGGAAAAAGAGCCTTTCCCCAAAGCTGGATTTCAGACCTCAATGAAGAAGGTATAGTTATAGCCCAGTATATGGCAGGGAAGTTCACAAGATATCTATGGCAAAGAAGGCCTACAGCTTCTGAGCAAATAGAGGAGTTGGGGTGTTAAGAGTCACTTGGGTGGCACAAAGCCTGTGAGGTCTCCCTCAGGAGGGTCTCTCGAGGGTGGTCACCTGTCTGGGCGTGGAGTTGTAAACTCACCAAGTTAGCATGCATTGTGCTGACTGAATGCCCCGTGCATCTCTGGCTATCATATGTTAGGCACAAAAAGAAACAAACCGAACCATACAAGAACCAGAAAAGGAACTTCCCATTTCCTCTAATGTCCTTACAGTCTTCTTGATTGAAAAGTTACTTGTGATCAAAAAGATAAACTCATGCCATTTGCTGCCATATGGATGGAGCTCAAAGGAATACTAAGTGAAATAAGTCAGAACGAGAAAGATAAATACTGGATGGCATCACTGATATGGGGACTGTAGAGTAATTAAACTTAAGAGTCAAATAAAAACAAGCTTAGAAAATAGTCTTTTATAGTTTCACTTATATGTGGAATCTAGAGGAACCCAACAAAGGATCAGACAAAGACAAATTGTAAGACTGACCCAGATATGAGACACTGGGTAGCAGAGGGGGAGTGGCATTATAGAACAACAGTGGGGAACTGCGGGAGGAGAATGCTTGGAGTGTGGTGGAGGACTGTGGGCGTTTGGGTGGTGGGAAAATTATGGTGATGGCACCTGAGGGGAGAAATCCTGTATTGTTAAAATATAAACAGGGATGTTTGGGCCCCCTGGTAGCGCAAGGGGTTAACAGGTAGCCATGAAGCTATCTGCAGCCTCTGCAGCATAAGTTTGATCCGCTGGGCCAGGAAGCAACGCACATGGCACAGCAGACCTCTCCTATCTAGCCTGCTGTTCCCCTCAGCATTGTATTTCAGTCAGTCTGCCTGTTCTGTTCCCCACTCTGTCTCTGGTGAATCTTCTCACCCCCCACACCTCTGGCCTGTACCCCAGCTCTTCTATGCATAAATAAATCTTTTTTTTAAAGGGGTGGGGGTGTTTAAAAGGAAAAAGAAAAAAAGGTAAAAAGAAAAAAATAAATACATTTGTACCAGAGTGAAAAAATAGGTCTAATCCTTGATAGCCAAGTACAGAGCTAACAAGCCCAGAGGAGGGAGTGGGTGACGAAAGGGTAAGAAGGAAGAAGGAAGGAAGCACAAAGGACTATGGTAGTGGACTGTGGGTGATTTTGTGGTAGGTGCACTACAGTGGCACACCTGATGGAGATATCCAAATAGTACCTCAGTAAAAAAGGGGAAAGAGACAGAGAGAGAAGGAGGGAGAGATAGAGAGAAAAAATGAGAGAGAGTGCTATAATAATAATAAAAGATGTTTAACACTGATTACAGGGTCTATCTAGCTCCATTATCTAGAAATCAATAAAAATCTGTGAAGTACTTGACTAGTCTTTTAAACCGCGCCTCAGACTTCCAAGGACTAGTCTTCTGGAGGGAAATGAACAGATGGTGCCTAAAGAAATTGGTCAAATGTCTGAGACAATATTGTTATTTGACACTGCATCATCAACTGGAGCATCTGTCAAGAGGAAGAGTTATGCTTCTGTGCTGCTTTCCTTCAATAATTAACCACATTTCTCTTTACTTCTCACTGTTCAGCATGCATTTTTTTCATAAGCTGGTGTCAGAAAATTTCAGTGACTCACTGACATAATTTTAAAAAGATACTACAACAATAGCATTATTGAAATTCCCTCTGAGACAAAGAGAGATTTCACTAGAAGAGAAATTGACATTTGTTCAGTTATTTCTGACACGAAGATTATTTAGAGTCAGTCACTTAATCTCAAGGGAATTATGATGTGTAATGACATTTCAGCAAAGGAAAAAAAAAACCCTAAAATTTTATGGAAACTCCACACACATCCTCATTCTTTTCCATCATTCTAAGTTATTCAAATATTTATATGATGGAGAAAATACACTATTTATTCTTGCCATGTATTATTGGTTCTTGCCATGTATTATTATTACTATAGGAAATGCCTGTGTTAGAGATTGTCTCCAAATGCTGCAGTATTTATAATATTGTCTGGATCAATGAAGACCATCATTGTAATTGCCCATATATAAATAACCACTTCCTATCCGAAATTATAGAAGAATACACAGGAGGCATGTACTAAGGTTTATTTATTTTTTTTTAAGATTTATTTATTTATTTATTTATTTAGACAAGCACTGGGTACAGTCAGAAGCGTGGGAGGGTGAGAGAATTCACCAGAGCAGAGCAGGGAGCAGAGCAGGCAGAAGGACCGAAGTACACTGCTGAGGGGAGCAGTGGGCGGCAGGAGAGGTTTGCGCACCATGCGGGACCCTCCTCCGGTGGCCGGGGAGCAGCCGGGGATGGAACCAGTGCTGCAGAGGCTGCGGGCAGCTTCGCAACCCAGCGCTCAACTGCTGCGCCACCGGGGAGGCCCCACATGTACTAAGTTTTGAGCAATCATATTCATAGCGATAAAACCATTGTTCAAGGATGTTTCCACAGTCTTTTCAAGTAGAAGATAGTAAGAATTGTCAAGGACAGAATGAATAGTCCAAACCATACGTGAAACCAGGTTATGTTTTCCATACTAAGTATCCAACAATTCCATCAAGTTTCCCAATACAATCTTTATAGCCTAAGTTCTTTAGCCATTTTAAATATTTCTGCTTAATGCTGTTCCAGTTCAGCTGAGGCTTTATGTAGATTAAGCTAAGCCAATGGGCTCTCTTTCATACATCAGAATTAGAAACTCATGAGCTGACCCAGGGCTTGGGAAAAGAGAGAAGAGTTAGTTTTAGGAAAAACAAACTAAAACGATCAACAAGAACAAACTACGCATCAAGCGAGACTGTGAGTGGAAAGGAACTATTTCAGCCACCACACCCCGTGAACTGGAGCTGTGGAGAACCCTGCAGGATTTGCCGCGGAGGTGAGCGAATGGCTCCAGGCGCCATTAGAGAAAAACAGAGACTCCCGGAGACCTTCACACAGTCCCGGGCCAGCTGGTAAGCTTGCGTGGAAAAGAGGCGCGCTTGAAAAGCAAACACGGATCACGGCTGCCCAGGTCCCCGCGCCTGCGAATTAGGCTTGCGGGGAGATGGGCGGGGGCCCTCACTGAGGTGAAAGTCCCTCACTGAGTAATCAGAAACTAGATAGACACCGGAGCGGTGCAAAAGACGCCATTTCTGAGGACACTGAACTGGGCTACAGCCCGCGTCCTGGACCTGAGGGCTTTGGAACTGAGACCCGGGGCACGAAATTTGGGACGTGGGTTCCCCACGACAGTGGGGCACAAGGCAGACACAGCAACCCAAAGCCGTGGAGGTTAACCACACCATTCCCACTCTGTTCCCTGTCCGACGAGGTGAAAAAAAACAGCTCCCCAAGGACACTAGGGGAGATGTCTGGCGCCACCTAGCGACCAGAAAAAAAGTCACTAACACACCATAGAACAGGGACCTCTCTTCAGTAAAGACTGCTTGAAACCAGCAGAAGACTCCCGGAGGAGCCAGTGGTGATCTGGGAAGTTAGCCCACACCAGGCCCCTTCCGACCAGCAGTCTGATCCCACAGGGGGAGTGGGCACCCACGGCTGGGGCAGACCGGGCACGCAAAAGAGTGTGCCTGAGATCAGATGCGCAGGGAGTGCGTCCCGCATCGCCATTTTAGAACAGGGACATTTCTTCAGTAAAGACTGCCTGAAACCAGCAGAAAGCTCCCTCAGGAGTCAGAGCTAAGCAGGGAAGTTTGACCATGCCAGGCCCCTTCTGGCCTGCAGTCCAAGCCCAGAGGGGGAGCAGGAACCCACCGCTGGGGCAGACCAGGCACACAGGGTAGTGTGTCCCCACATTGGCATTTTAGAACAGGGACCTTTCTTCAGTAAAGACTACTTGAAACCGGCAGATGGCTCCGAGAGGAGCCAGAGGGGAGCGGAGAAGTTCACCCAAGATGCCGGCCAGTTCTAGCAACACAGTGTCTAATGCATACGACAAATTAGAAAACAGACAGTAGGGAGTAGAAGAACCACATGCAACCTAACAACTCCTCAGGAAAAAAGCACACCACAAAAAGAAAAACACCCCCCAGATTGCAACGACAGTAACTTGGAAGAACTTCTAAGCCTTCCAGAAAGAGAACTTCAAATTGCCATGATTAAAAAAGTGACAGAACTCATAAAAGAAAACAATGATATGAGAAAAATAATCAAAGATCAGAAGAATGAAATTGAGTCCCTAAAGGGGGGAAGCAAAAGAAATGCAGGAGATCAAAGACTTAATGGAGGAACTAAGGAACTCTGGGAAAAGCAGTGAAAGAAGAATAGATGAAATGGAAGAATGAATAAGTATCTTGAAGACACAGAACTAAAAGGAACCAAAACAGAAAAGGAAAGAGAAGTATGAAGGAAAAAGACCGAAGAAAGACTTCGGGAACTATCTGACTCCATGAGGAAAGGAAATATAAGAGTCATAGGAATACCAGAAGGAGGGGAGAGAGATGTAGGAACAGAGAAAATATTCAAGGAGATAATTAAAAAGAACTTCCCAACGTGAAGAAGGAGCTGAAAATTGATATACAAGAAGCAATAAAAACAAACTTCCATGACGAAAGGAAAAATACAGCAAGACACATAATAGCAAAGCTCCCAAGAATCCAGGACAAGGAAAAAATAATGAAGCTGACAAAAGGGAAGAAACAGATAACATTCAAAGGAAAACCAATCAGGCTGACATCAGACTTCTCTGAAGAAACACTACGGGCAAGGAGAGAGTGGAGGGACATAGTCAACAGACTCCAAGAAAACACATGCCAACCAAGAATACTCTATCCCACAAAGCTCTCCTTCCTCTATGAAGAAAGAATAAGGACCTTCCCAGACAAACAGAAACTCTGTAATTTCATTACGACTAAACACCCACTCCAAAAAGTACTACAAGGAATCCTAAAGCCAGAACCTCAGAGGGACCAATAACAACGAAAGAAGGCCAAAAAAAAAAAGTTATTAAAAGAATAAATAAATAAAATCAAAGGAAAGACAAACACAATGGCAAATACAGATGCTAGCATATCAATATTAACTCTAAATGTAAATGGACTAAACTCTTCAATAAAGAGACACAGAGTTGCAGCCTGGATTAAGAAACAAAACCCAACCTTTTGCTGTCTCCAGGAAACACATTTAGCTACAAAAGATAAAAATAGACTCAAAGTTAAAGGATGGAAAACAATCCTACAAGCAAATGGACTAAAAAAGAAAGCAGGAACAGCTATATTTATATCAGATAAAACAGATTTCAAAATCGAAAAGATAAAAAGAGATCCCAATGGTCACTACATTATGATCAAGGAGACAATATTCAAGAAAAAATAACACTCATTAACATATACTCACCAAACGAAGGAGCACCAAAATATATCAGACAACTGTTGTCATCTCTGAAAACAGACATCAGAGAAAACACATACTGGGAGACTTCAACACACCACTATCAACAATGGATATATCAATGAGACAAAAAATAAGTAAAGAAACTAAAGCTATAAATAAGGACCTAGAGCATTTGGGTTTAACAGACATCTATAGAACACTAAACCCCAAAAAAACGGAGTACATATTTTTCTCAAGCGCACACGGATCATTCTCCAGGATCGATTGATCACGTACTGGGGCACAAGACAAACATCAACAGATACACCAAGATTGAAATCATACCAACCATCTTTTCTGACCATGAAGGCATCAAACTAGAAATAAACCATAAAAAGAAGGCAAGGAACCCTCCTACCTCCTGGAAATTAAAAACCACACTACTGGAAGACCACTGGACTAATAAGGAGATCAAAGAAGAAATTAAAAAATTCTTTGAATTGAATGACAAGGAGGACACCAATATCCTAAATGTATGGGATGCAGTAATAAGAGGAAAATATATAGCAATAGAAGCTCACATCAAGAAACAAGAAAGAACTCAAAGAAACAACCTAATCTCGAAGCTCAAAGATCTAGAAAAAGAACAACAACAAAAAAAACCCTAAAACCAGTAGAAGAAAGGGAATAATAAAAACCAAAGCAGAAATAAATGAAATTGAAACTAAAAAACAATCCAAAAGATCAATGAAACCAAGAGCTGGTTCTTCAAAAAAATCAATAAAATAGACAAACCCCTAGCCAGGCTCACAAAGGGTAAAAGGGAGAAAACACAAATAAACAGGATCATAAATGAAAGAGAAGAAATCACAACGGACACAGCAGAAATCAAAAGAATAATCAGTAACTACTATGAACAGTTATGTGGAAACAAGTTCAAAAATCTAGAGGAGATGGACAAATTCCTACAACTCTACAATCACCCAAAGCTAGATAAAGAAGAAAAAGAACACCTAAACAGACCAATTACAAGCTGCGAAATTGAAATGGTAATCAAAAACCTCCCCAAAAACAAAAGCCCAGGACCTGATGGATTTACAAATGAATTCTACCAAACATTCAGAGACGAATTAGTGCCTATCCTTCACAAACTCTTCCAAAAAATTGAGAAGGAAGGGACAATACCAAACACGTTCTATGAAGCCAACATTACACTAATACCAAAACCGAACAAGGACAACACAAAAAAGGAAAACTACAGGCCAATCTCCCTAATGAACACTGATTCAAAAATCCTCAATAAAATTTTAGCTATCAGAATCCAACAATGTATCCATAAGATAATTCACCACGACCAAGTAAGATTCATTTCAGGGACACAAGGAAGGTTCAACATCCGAAAATCAATCAATGTTATCCAACACATCAACAAAAAGAAATATAAAAACCATATGATAATATCAATAGATGCTGAGAAAGCTTTCGACAAAGTGCAACACCCATTCATGATAAAAGCCCTTGAAATTCTTGGGATACAAGGAACATACCTCAACATCATAAAGGCCATCTATGACAAGCCAACAGCCAGTATCATTCTCAATGGTGAAAAGCTGAAAGCAATTCCATTAAGATCTGGAACAAGACAAGGATGTCCACTCTCACCACTGCTTTTCAATATAATACTGGAAGTCCTAGCCAGAGCATTAAGAAGAGAAAGACATCCAAGGAATCCAAATAGGAAAAGAAGAAGTCAAACTATCACTATTTGCAGACGATATGATATTATACATAGAGAACCCCAAAAACTCCACAGAAAAGCTAATTCAACTCATCAATCAGTTCAGTAAAGTGGCAGGATACAAAATCAACACGCAAAAGTCAGTAGCCTTCCTATACACAAACAATAAATCTGAAGAAGAAGAAATCAAAAAAACCATCCCTTTTGTTATTGAAACAAAAAAAAATCAAATATTTGGGAATAAATCTAACAAAAGAGGTAAAGGACCTATACAAAGAAAACTATAAAACACTGTTAAAAGAAATAGAAGAAGACACAAAGAAATGGAGAGACATCCCCTGCTCGTGGATTGGAAGAATAAACATTATTAAAATGGCCATCCTTCCAAAAGCAATATACAGATTCAATGCTATTCCAATCAAAATTTCAATGTCATTCTTCAAAGAAATAGAACAATTATTGATGAAATTCATATGGAATCACAAAAAACCCCGAATAGCCAAAGCTCTCCTGAAAAAAAAAAAGAAAGGAATGGAGGCATCACACTACCAGACTTCAAACTATACTATGAAGCCATAATCATCAAAACTGCATGGTATTGGAACAAGAACAGACACACAGACCAATGGACTCGAATATAAAATCCAGAAATAAACCCACAGATTTATGGTCAACTAATCTTTGACAAAGGAGCAAAGACTATGCATTGGAGCAAAGAAAGTTTGTTCAATAAATGATGCTGGGAAAACTGGGTCGCTACATGCAAAAGAATGAAGCTTGACCACTACCTCACACCATACACAAAAATCAACTCAAAATGGATTAAAGAACTAGACATAAGACCTGAAACCATAAAATACATAGAAGGAAATAAAGGCAAAAAACTATGTGATATGCACTCAAAGACATCTTTAGAGACACATCACCCAAAGGAGTGATAGTGAAGGCAAAGATAAACAGCTGGGACTACATCAAATTAAAGAGCTTCTGCACAGCAAAAGAGACAATAACAAAAACAAAGAGAAACCCCACCAACTGGGAGAACATTTTTGCACACAACACTAATGATAAAGGACTGATCACAAAAATCTGCAAAGAGCTGATGAGACTCAACAACAACAAAGAAAATAATCCCATCAAAAAATGGGCAGAAGAGCTAAACAGAAACTTCTCTGAAGAGGAAATGCAAATGGCCAACAGACATATGAAAAAATGTTCAACATCACTTGTAATCAGGGAAATGCAAATCAAAACTACCATGAGATACCATCTTACACCAGTGAGAATGGCACGTATTAAAAAAAAACTAGCAACAACAAATGTTGGCGAGGGTGTGGAGAAAAAGGAACTCTCCTGCACTGCTGGTGGGAGTGCAAACTGGTCCAACCACTATGGAGAGCTGTGTGGAGATTTCTGGACCTACTCAACATAGAGCTTCCATATGATCCAGCAATTCCACTCCTAGGTATTTACCCAAAGGACACAGAAACATCAATTCCAAAGAGCACCTGCACCCCTATGTTTATAGCAGCACTGTTTACAATAGCTAATCTTTGGAAACAGCCCAAATGCCCATAAATAGATGACTGGATCAAGAAGATGTGGTACATATATACCATGGAATATTACTCAGCATTCAAAAAAGATAAACACATGCAATTTGCAGCAACGTGGATGGCGTTGGAAGGGATCATGCTCAGCGGAATAAGCCAGAAAGAAAAAGGAAAATACTGGATGGTCTCACTCATAGCAGGAATCTAGAAAACTTAAATAAGGGACCAGGAAAAAGAATAACTATAAGAAAGTGAAAATCAAAATCAACAAAAAACTATGAACCAGAGACACTCTGAAGGGTAGGGAGCGGGGAGGGGAGGGATTGGGTTCAAAATCAGGGGGTTGCAATTGTATGGGGAATATAAAAATAAAATTTATTATAAAAAAATTAAAATGAAATATACTTAAAATTAATATAAAGTTCTATGTAAAATATTAAGGTCATTTATATAATGACTTATAATGGTTTTGATATAAATTATAAAAATTAAAATGAAATATAATTAAAATTAATTTAAAGATCTATATAAAGTATTAAGGTATTTAAAATCCATTGTATTTTGCCTATATTTTATTAACTTTATCATCTTATTGAGTTGTAGAAGTTCATAAACATTTTAGGTGCATGTCCTTTATCAAATGCATGTTTTGCAAATATTTTTTCCCAGTCTGTGGCTTGCCTTTACAGTGGCACAATGGTGCCTTATGAAAGGTAAACTATGAACCAGAGACACTCTATGAGGGGTAGGGGGCGGGGAGGGGAGGGATTGGGGTCAAAATAAGGGGGTTGCAATTGTATGGGGAATATAAAAATAAAATTTATTATAAAAAAATAAAAAAAATAAAAATAAATTAAAAAAAACAAGAAAACATCACATGCACCCACATTCCTCATTAAATGTAATGCTTCTTTGAAAAAAAAAATCACCGTAATGATTTTTTCCCTTTTAGAATTTGTGGGTTTGTGTCATATTTAAGAAATCTTTGGCAAATTCAAGGAAGTTGAGATTGGCCTCTTTTTGTCTTGAAGTTTTATAGTTTTAGTTCTTACATTTAGGTCAGTGTCTCCTATTGTCTTAATTTTGAATACAATATGTTGTAAGAGCCAAGCTATATTTCTTTCTTTTTTTTTTTTTTTTGCATGACGGTATCTATTTGTTTCTGTACTGATTGTTGAATAAACAGCTCTGTCCATCGTATTGTCTTGGCACCTATGTTGAAAAATCTAGTGACAATAGAAGAGTAGATCTTTTTCTACACACTGCTATGTTTCATTGGTCAGTTTGTCTATGTCTACTCAGTAAGACACTGTCTTAATTACTGTAGCTTTATATTAGCTCCCAAACAAAATAGTTTAAGTCCTTCAGCAATGTTCTTTTTTCAAAATTGTTTTGACTGTTCAAGGCGCATTACCTTACCTGACAGATTGTGAACTACAAATATTTCTTATGTGGCTTCAATATGTTCTTCTTTTACTACTTATTTAATATA
This sequence comes from Talpa europaea, assembly GCF_964194135.1. Taxonomy (NCBI): domain Eukaryota; kingdom Metazoa; phylum Chordata; class Mammalia; order Eulipotyphla; family Talpidae; genus Talpa; species Talpa europaea. The sequence goes on along the minus strand of NC_140071.1, from coordinate 61,405,430 downwards.
AAAATATAAGAACTTTGATTTGAGAATTTTCTTTTTTCAGTTCTAAGATAGACATTTGGTGTTACAGATTTCCATCAAGTAATTGATTCTGATGTACTGTATATCATTCCATTCAAAATCTTTTCTTTTAAATAATAAATTTTATTTTTCTATTCCCCATACAATTGCAACCCCCCCATTCTGACCCCAATCCCTCCCCTCCTGCCCCCCACCCCCTAAAAAGTGTCTCTGGATCATAGTTTTTTGTTGGTTTTGATTTTCACTTTCTTGTAGTTATTCATTTTCCTGGTCCCTTATTTAAGTTTTCTAGATTCCTGCTATGAGTGAGACCATCCGGTATTTTTCTTTTTCTTTCTGGCTTATTTCGCTGAGCATGATCCCTTCCAGCGCCATGTTGCTGCAAATTGCATGTGTTTATCTTTTTTGAATCCTGAGTAATATTCCATGGTATATATGTACCACATCTTCTTGATCCAGTCGTCTATTTTTGGGCATTTGGGCTGTTTCCAAAGCTTAGCTATTGTAAATAGTGCTGCTATAAACATAGGGGTGCAGGTGCTCTTTGGAATTGATGTTTCCGTGAGCTTTGGGTAAATACCTAGGAGTGGAATTGCTGGATCATATGGAAGCTCTTTGTTTAGTAGGTCCAGAAATCTCTACACAGCTCTCCATAGTGGTTGGACCAGTTTGCACTCCCACCAACAGTGCAGAAGAGTTCCTTTTTCTCCACACCCTCGCCAACATTTGTTGTTGCTAGTTTTTTTAATATGTGCCATTCTCACTGGTGTAAGATGGTTATCTCGTGGTAGTTTTGATTTGCATTTCCCTAATTACAAGTGATGTTGAACATTTTTTCATATGCCTGTTGGCCATTTGCATTTCCTCTTCAGAGAAGTTTCTTTTTAGCTCTTCTGCCCATTTTTTGACGGGATTATTTTCTTTGTTGTTGTTGAGTCTCATCAGCTCTTTGCAGATTTTTGTGATCAGTCCTTTATCATTAGTGTTTTTGTTATTGTCTCTTTTGCTGTGCAGAAGCTCTTTAATTTGATGTAGTCCCAGCTGTTTATCTTTGCCTTCACTATCACTGCTTTGGGTGATGTGTCTCTAAAGATATCTTTGATGTGAATATCACGTAGTGTTTCGCCTATATTTCCTTCTATGTATTTTATGGTTTCAGGTCTTATGTCTAGTTCTTTCATCCATTTTGAGTTGATTTTTGTGTATGGTGTGAGGTAGTGGTCAAGCTTCATTCTTTATCTTCTTCTAATATCCCTTTTGCTTTCTTCCTTGAACCATGGCTTTGATAGAAGTACATTGTTTCATTTCCAAATATTTGGTGGTTTTCCACATATATTTCTGTTCTTGATTTCTATTTTAATTCCACTGTGTTGAAATAATACTTTTTGTTACTTGAATTTATTGATAGTTGTTTTATGACCGAGAATATGGTCTGTCTTGGTCTCTGCAGGTGAAAAAAGTGTGTATTCTCCAAATGTTTAGTGCAGTTTTCTAAAAATATTAATTAATTCACTTTCATTACTAGTGTTGCAAAGTCTTCTATTCTCTTACTGAATTTTTGTAAATTATTAAGAGTAAGGAAATCTCTAAGTATAATTGTACATTCATCTATTTCTTCTTGCTATTCTATCAATGTTTATGTTCTGTGAAATTTGGTCATTAAGTGAATAAACATTTAGGATTGTCCCCTATTTGAATTGCCTGTTTTATCACTATGAAATGACCTTTGTCCCTAATTATATTATTTGCTCCAAATTCTATGATTAATATAAATACTCCAGGTTTCTTTTGATTGGTGTTACCTTGGTATGTCTTTTTCTTCTTTTTAACCTACTTGTGTCTTTATGTTAGGAACATATTTCTTGTAGACAGCATATACTTGACTCATTTTTTTTTACCTAGTTTGTTATTTAATGTTACAATTAATATGATTTAGGTGTATATCTGTCATCTTGTCATTTGTTTTCTGTTTCTCCCATCTAATTTTTGTCCTCTTTTCCCCTTTTTTCTGTTTTCTCTTGGGTTGAATGAGTATTGCTACAATACTTTTGCATGACCTTTATTGTACTATTGCCTGTAATAGTTTTATTGTTGTATTGGTTGCTTTAGGGCTTATAGTGTACACAGTATAAAAAAAGTTTTGTGTTTACCCATGCATTTATCATTTCTGGTGCCCTTCATTCCCTTGTATAGATCCATATTTCTGTCTGCTCTAATTTTACTCTTTCCTGAAGATATGTTGTAACAGTTCTCCTACTGTGGATATGCTGATAAGGAGTTAGTTGTTTCGGCTTTTGTATCTCTGAGAAAGTCTTTATTTTGTCTTCTTTTTTAAGATAAAAATAAGTGTTTTAATTTTGATAATAGATTGATGTACACATATAAGAAATAATACAGAGGACCTCCCCCGTGGCGCAGCGGTTGAGCGCTGGGTTGCGAAGCTGCCCACGCCCTCTGCGGCGCCAGCTCAATCCCCGGCTGCTCCCCGGCCACCAGAGGCGGGTCCCACATGGTGCGCAGACCTCTCCTGCCGCCCGCTGCTCCCCTCAGCAGTGTACTTCGGTCCTTCTGCCTGCTCTGCTCCCCGCTCTAGCTCTGGTGAATTCTCTCACCCTCTTGTGCTTCTGACTGTACCCGTTGTTTGTATAAACAAACAAACAAATAAATAAATAAATAAATAGTTCTTAAAAAAAAGAATATTAAAAAAAAGGAAAGAAATAATACAGAGAGATCCTGTGTAGCTTTTATCCAGTTTCCCTCAATGTTAACATTTTGCAAAACTACAATATGATGTAATAACCAGGATGTTGTCATTGATATGGAGATATACCATGTTAACATGAAGATCCCTCCTTTTGTCAGATACACCTACCACCCCTCCCTTATATCTGACTCACAACAACCATTTCATTTCTACACATAAATTTCTCATTTCTAGAATGTTGTATAAAAGATATTATACAGTAAATGTCCTTTTCAGGCTGGCTTTTTTCACTCAACACAGTTATAAATTGTTGTGTGTCTCCATAGGTTACTTCTTTTATTGCGACAGTTTAACCATTCACATGTTGAAGAACATCTGGTCTTTTTCCAGGTTTTAGTTATAATGAATTCAGCTGCTAAGAACATTTGAATACAGGTTTTTATGTAAACATTATTTCTATATCTTTCTATATTAGGATTGTTATTCAAGAGTGCAAGTGCTGGGTTATCTGAAGCATGCAGTTTCAGTTTTATATAAAACTGCCAAATTCTTATCCAAACTACCTGTAATAATTTCCCTCCCCACCAGCAATTTATTAGTGATTGTTTTTCTACATCCTTGCTAGTATTTGGTGGTATCACTAATTTTTGTTTTATTCATTCAAATAGGTGTGTGGTGAAGTTCTGGTTTGAAGTTGCACTTTCCTAATTGCTAATGAGGTAGAACATCTTATTTGTCATTATCCTGTTTGGTGAACTGTCTCTGTGTATCTTTTTCCATTTTCTAATTGAATTTTTTAAACCATTGCATTTTGAGAGTGCTTTACTAAGATACTAGTCACTTCTTGGATATGTGTTTTACAAATATTTTCTCCAATCTGTGGCCTATTTTTTCATTTTCTTAAAGAGATCTTTTCAAGAACAAAAGATTTAATTTGCAGAGGTGCTATTTACCACTTTTTAAAAGTGTGCCATGCCATGTAATAGTGCCAATTTTAAGTTTTTTATTTATAAAATTTTTGTAGTTTTACATGTTGCTCTTAGACTCAGTCCACATTGATTTAATTTAGTATGAGGGTAAAGTTTAGTTTAAGATTTTTTTTAAATGTATGGATGTTCACTTACTTCATCATCTTATGTTGAAAAGACTATACTTGTTCCATTGAACTACTTTTGCTTCTTTGCCAAAAGTCAATACTGCCATAAAAAGTAATGAAATATTTATACATGCTATAGTTATTCATAACTTCTTTTTTTAAGATTTATTTATTTATATAAGAACTGAGGTACAGCCCAAACATGTGGTAGGGTGAGAGGATTCACCAGAGACAGAGCAGGGAACAGAACAGGAAGACTGACTGAAATATACTACTGAGGGGAGCAGTGGGCAAAATAGGAGAGGTTTGTCACGCCATGTGGGTTGCTCTGCGGCCAGCGGGGAATGAACTAGCACTGCAGAGGCTGTGGACAGCTTCACAGCGCTGAGCTCAACTGCCTGTGCCACCAGGGAGGCCCCAGTTATTCATAACTTCTATGAACCTTGAAAACATGCTAACTAAGAAGCTAGATGTAAATGGTCACATATATTATTCAATTTATGTCAAATATTCAGAATAGGGACATCCATAAAGACAGAAAATAGATTAGTGGTTGCAATAGACAATGTGAAAAGAGAGCTGGAAGTGACTATATTAAGGCATGAGACTTCTTTTTGGAGTGATAAAAAGTATTCCAAAATTAGACACTGGTGAAGAATGCACAACTCTATAATATAATGCATGGACATTTGTGACTTGCTTCTTTCACACTTATGATAATGTTTTCAAATTTCATTCATGTTGTAGCATGTATAAAAATTTCATTCCTTCTTTTTAATATATTATTTTAATTAAGGTAACATAGGTTTACAACACTGTATATGATTCATAAATATAAGATCCCACCTCTTTAGGTGTATGCTACCACACCCAGCACAAGGCACCCATAGTCCATTGGGCCCTCTCCCCACTTGCCTTCCACCTGCCTCCTTCTCCTCTGGTAGCCTCAGTTTTACAGTCAGATTTATAGGGTTTTCAGTTTGGTGTTGTCTG